>NC_068916.1:56114558-56739558 GCF_023091745.1 Budorcas taxicolor
CTTCTGAAACTATGCTATTCAATACAATGCCCAGGTAATTTTTATTATCCAACATCAATACCAGTTTATGATCAAAAAGACATTTGCTTCTCTACTGACAGATGTCTCTTAAAATGCTTTACTTCTTCATTTACCCCAAGAACCCTATTTTGTTGTATTGAACATGAGAGGGAAAGGAGAGCACTGAAGTTCAGATCTTTATTTAAACTTGTCGAGTCACAGCAATTGTCCCCTCTGTAAGACTAAGTTTTTGAAGCTTTAATTTGCCAAGATTTTTGTCTTACAGAATACAAAATTATCTCTGTGCTTAGAAGACCTCTCCACAGTGTGAGATAATTTGTACTGCCCTCCCTTCCACATAGAGATAAATCAAGGCACTGAAATGTAATCTAGAAGGCACCGTCCTGTGTAAGGAGAAGGCAATGGCACCCCACTCCAGTACTCTTGCCTGGAAAATCCCATGGATGGAGGAGCCTGGTAGGCTGTAGTCCATGGGGTCGCTAAGAGTTAGACACGGCTGGGCGACTTCACTTTCACTTTTCACTTTTATGCACTGGAGAAGGAAATGGCAACCCACTCCAGTGTTCTTGCCTGGAGAATCCCAGGGACTGGGGAGCCTGGTGGGCTGCCGTCTCTAGGGTCGCACAGAGTCAGACACAACTGAAGCGACTTAGCAGCAGCAGCAGTCCTGTGTAATAAAGACCTCATGTTCAGGCAGGCTAATTATGGCTTTGACTTCATCATCCCCAATAGGATACATATGTACATTGAATTCGAGATTTATTTTGGTTGATTTCTGTTTGTGTGCAAAACATGTTACAGGTCGAGGTCTACTGAAAAGAAATATTTATTTGCATATGTATGTATATTATTAATAAACATTAATAATTTCTAGCCTTTCTTTGTGAATTGCTGACATCGTTTGAAAACAGCCAAAAATATCTATAAGATCAAAAACAATATATCTGGAAATAATGTTAATCATAGGAAGTTTCCATACTCTTCTGCAGCCCATTGGAAAGTACTAAGCACAAGGATTATATTTCATTATCCCCAAATATCTTGTGTGTAACTGGATACCAGGCTGTCTCTTTCATGAGGACCTCTTCAGGGCTTGAGGTAATAAGGATTCACCTCTCCTCACGGAAACCTGGTTAACCTGGCTCTTTATAATTTCCTTTTGATCTAATGCATTGCCTTCCTCTCAGACACAATTCCCTCATGGCTCTGCCAAAATAACAAGTCTACTCAACACAGTGAATCTGAAGACCTGCACATACACTCAGCACCAACACGCTTTCTATTAGCATATGTCACTTCCAAACACTCCCTCCCTGCCTGGTGAGATAAGAAAAAGGATGCAAATTAGATCTGAAATTTTCAATTAATACATAATTGTTTCAGTAACTATTTACTAGGAACCACCATTATGGGTTGACACTGGAAATATAATATTCATAGAGACAAACACCAACCTTATCAAACTTCTGCAGTTTTACAGCTTTACAAATGTATATATTCATATATCATTGGGAATACATTTAGTCCAATACCTCATAAGACTTATATGTTGCTATGAAAAAAAAAGAAGCTTATTAATAAGTGCATAATTAATGAATATTGGTAAATTGCTAAGAAAGGTATAAACAGGGTGCTGTGGTGTCAATTAAAGAAGAGCTTCTCCTTTAGAGTGGCTCTCAGGGAGGAACCAAAAGAAGAAAGAGCAAGCATCTGAAAACCAGGAGAGAAGAGAGAATCAGCAAAGGAAAAAAATGTGTGCTTAGCCTTCAAAGCTGGAAAGGGCTTGCTTGAGGACCTGTAAGAAACTTAGGAGCAACTAGAACACAGAGAATCAGAGAGATAATGGCTTCAAGGTCAACTAGAAGTTCAGCAAGGGCTAAAGCACAAGCATCTGGGAAGCCATAGTGATGTGGGTTTGACTCTAAGTCCAATGGGAAGCCATTGAAGAGTTTTAAGTAGAGAAGATGCATGATCAAACTTGCATTTTCAGAAGAGTTCTCTGGCTGCTACGTGGAAAACAGATTTTTAAAAGAGTCAAGAGCAGAAGTTTTCATGAAAGTCAGAGTGATGGTTAAATACACATCATTGAGATAATGACATTAAGTTCCTTCTCCTTAGGTTGATGTGAATCCTGATTCTCTCCTTAGGAGCAAAGAGTGTAGACATGCACAAAACACTGAAGGACTATGGTTTTCAACAAAGAATGGGGCTGACTACTATCTTCTAATTGGTTTTTCTCTTTTAACCACTTATTCAAATGGCCAGCCAACATAAAGGGACACAGGAGAAGACTAAAATGTAAAACCAGGAATTAGTTTAAAGCTATCTTAGCATTTACTAATTGCCTACTAAGTGCCTGGAACTGTGCTAGGTGCTAAGGGCTCAGATGACTCTTTCTACAAAGAATCCAAGCTAACAGGGAAGCTAGACTTAGTAATACAAAAAATTAGTAATGCAAAGAGGGAAATATCTCTTATTGGAGGTGCTTATAAGGTGCCAGGCGATCTCTGTGGATACTGTGGATGGCACTGTGAGAGGAAAGCATCCTACTCTCTCCTTTCACAAACTCCCATCCAAGGCCATGATGAAACAGGCAGTTCCAGAAATCCACAGGTGTTCTCAACTTCCACCTATGAAGCAGTCAGATTGACTACAACCAAAGGAGGGACTTTGAGCTCTAAGATCTAGGTTTCAAGTCATAAGTCATATAAGCTTAGCTATTTCCCCCAAAACCCCAATCTTTTCAAGTTTGTTGATGGTGAGTTGCAGATGTTCCTTGGTTATGGAATATAACTGACTTGAAAATGTCAATATTCCAGCCCAATTAATTCAGATCCTCAAAAACTAGACTAGTTCCTGCCAATAAATTTAGTACCATAATAAGTTTTATAATCAAGCTTACTAAAAGTATAGCACAAGAACAAGGGAACATTTTTTAATACAATGTTTATTGAATCTTTGTGTGCTTACCACACACAAAGCACTATTCTAAGTGCTTTATATTATTAATTCACTCAATCCTATGTCAGCTCTGTGTTAGAATTCATATTAACCCATTACATAAATGAGAAAAACTGAGGCCTAGAGAGACTGAATAACTTCCTGAGGTCACATAGCTAACAAGAGGAGGAGCTAGGACCAGAAAGAAAGAAGTCTGGCTTCCAGACTTTAGACTAGTCAGAACTAATCAAGAAAAGCTGTGTATCTTTTCTTGTGTCTGTAGGTTTTGTTTTCTATGATATACCAAGAGAAAGCTGGCGCTGTATCTCATGCATGAGCATTTCTGAAGTCGTGGGGCTCAGGTCTCTAAGAGATGAGAAGATATCAAAGCCAGAACAATTTCTGCCAGTGGTGGATTCAGTCATGACACTTTCCTATAAACCATAATCTTTTAAAAGTTACATTTTAAACTTTGTTAAAATATGCAAACATATTTTTGTACAAGGAAATCTTATAAAATGAAAAGCACCATTTTCCTCTCAAAGTGAAAGTAAACAGGTTTTCTTGCTGTTGCTGTCTTGATTGACTGAAAGCCCAAAATGTATTATTTCCCAGCATAATCCCATAGAGAAGAGGAACATTTCCCACAGGTACATGCTTTGGAGAGAGTTTCTTTCCAGCTGAGTGCTCAGAGGCCTCCCTCTGCCTGCAAACTACAAAATAACAGAGAAGAGGAGGCAGAAAAGAATCCTGAGACAAATAGCCAAGCAATTGGAGAAGGGGGAAGGCAAACTAGAGTGGTCTGACAGGACAGGACTTCATTTTACTGAAGAATAATGAAAGTAATTCTTAGCTGTGTTTGGTGCCTTAAAGTTTAGAGAGTGTTTTCATATTCATGCAGTACATTATTTTACCAAGGACTTAAAATACCCCTGTGGAAAAAGCAGGGTAGCATTAGACCTGTTTTTCTAATAAGAAACCTAAAGGAATTAAGTAGCTTGCTGAAGACCATACCAGTGGAGATGAAGCCAGTATTCAAACTTTGGCCAAAATTTTTCTTTCTCATTTATCTTGCTTGCCTCTGTACTGATGGATTCTGGCTAACTAAGATGATTAGGTTTTTCGAGTTTGTTTGTTTGTTTGTCTCCCCTACTCCCTTATATCAAAGGAAAGGGAGGAAAAAGTATCAAAACTAAAACTGGGGTGCATATATTTTTTTATAATTAGAGTTTTTGTCTTTTCTGGATATATGCTCAGGGGTGAGATTGCTGGATCATATGCTAACTTTAGCTTTAGTTTTCTCCAGAGTGGCTGTACCAATTCACATTAAAAGAGAAATAGACTCACAGACATAGGAAACAAAGTTATGACTACCAAACTGGAAAGGGGAAGGGGGGAATAAATTAGGAACTGGGGATTAACATACACACACTACTGTATATGGGCTTCCCTGGTGGTGCAGAGGTTAAAGCATCTGCCTGCAATGTGGAAGACCTGGGTTCAATCCCTGGGTCAGGAAGACCCCCTGGAGAAGAAAATGGCAACCCACTCCAATATTCTTGTCTGGAGAATCCCATGGACGGAGGAGCTTGGTGGGCTACAGTCCATGGGTCGCAAAGAGTTGGACACGACTGAGTGACTTCACTTTCACTTTCACTACTGTTTATGAAATAAACAACAAAGACCTACTGTATAGCACTGGTTACTATATTCACTATCTTGTAGAATAATAACCTATAATGGAAAAGAATCTGAAAAAGAATAAATACATATATAGAATGTAAGTATCTGTAACTGAATCTCTTTGCTGTACTCTTGAAACTACAACAATATTGTAAACCAACTAGACTTCATTAAAAAAAAAAAAAAACTTGGAAAGCTTTGTTTGCAGTTAGAGAAAAGTCACTAGCAATGGCCTACTGGGAATTCTATATACAATTAGAACTGTTAGCTTTCCCCTTCAGATATGGTGGAATGACTGGTCCCACACTAGCCCTCTCAAGATAATGTGAAGCAAGTCTTTACAAACACTGAAAAACAGGCAGTACATGATCCAAAACTCTATATTATTAAGATGTCAATTCTCCCCCAAATTGATGAACACAATACCAATCAAAGTCCCAGCATTCTTCTTGGTATAAATAGACAAGATGATTCCAAAATTCATATGAAAATGCAAAGAACCTAGAATATACACTGTAACCTTGGGGAAAAGCAGAAAAAAGATGGAGGATGATACTATCTTTACTTACTTTAAAGCTATAGTAATAAAACCATGTGGTATTAGAATAAAGATAGACATAAAGATCAATGAACTAGAAGTCCAGAAAAAGAACCATACACATAAAGTTAACTGAGTCCTGACAATCGGATAAAGATAAATTAAGGGAAAAAGGACTATCTTTTTAACAGGCAGTAATAGCACAACTGTATATCTGCAGGAAAAATAGTAACCTCAACCCCCTTCCACACACTACAGAGGAAAAAATAACAGAAATCAGTCACAGAACTAATCATAAAAACTATGATATATAACTTTCAACAGAGGTACCAACATTGTGGCAAGGATTTTTACAGACAGAAGACAAAAAAAAAAAAAAAAAAAAACCCTAGCTAACTTAAAAAAAAATAGAACTTTGGTGTTTATCAAAAATAAAACAGCTGTTTTTCAAAAGCCATAAGTAAGAAAATGAAAATGTAAGCCAAGAACTGGGAGAACATGTTTGCAATACATATACTGAAAAAGAATTTGCATTCACAATATATGAAGCACTCTTAGAATGCTACAGTAAGATAATAAACTGTCCAATACAAATGGTCAAAGAATTGAACACATACTTTTCCCAAAAAATAAATATACGTATGGCCAAAGGCAGTTGAAAATATTCTCTAAATCTTTATTCCTCAGGGAAGGGCAATGAAAAAATCAATATACATATAGTAAAACAACTAAAATCAAAAGAACTGATGGCAGATATTAGTGAGAATGTGGAGGAAAAAGACCTCTTACACATTGCTTGTACAAATGGAAAAGGATTTGGCTGCTTTGGAAAGCATTTTAACAGTATATTTTAAAGTGAAACATACATTTACCATTTGACCCAGCAACATACTCCTAAGTATTTATCCAAGATAAGTGAAAACATATCAACTTTTAAAATAAATTTTCATAGCAATTTTATTTGTAGTAGTCAAAAACAGGAAACATCCCAGGTGTCAATTAACAGAAGAAAGGAAAAACAGATCTAATAAACTCTTAAGATGGAATAATAATCAGCAATAAAAAGGAAAGTAAAAGTGTTAGTCACTCAGTCACATCTGGCTCTTTGCAACCCCATGGACTGTAGCCCATCAGGTTCCTCTGTCCATGGGATTCTCCAGGCAAGAATACTGGAGGGGGTTGCCTTTCCCTTCTCCTGAATAAAAATGAATGAACTATTAAATAGCAAATGAGTTAGTTCAGATTCCCTAAGAAGCAAACAATAAGATGAAATTAAACATGATGGGAGGGTTTCCCTGGCAATCCAGTGGTTAAGAATCAGCCTTGCAATGCAAGGGATACCAGTTCAATCCCTGGTCTGGGAAGATTTCACATGCTGTGGGACAACGGAGCCTGGGCACCGCAATTACTTAAACCCATGTAATTAGAGCCCGTGTTCCACATAAAGAGAAGTCACCTCAATGAGAATCCCTCGCACAACAACTAGAGAGTAGGCCCCACTGGCCGCAACTGAAGGAAGCCCTGGCACAGCAAGGAAGACCCAGCGCAGCCAAAATAAATAAATATTTAAAAATAAATAAATAAAAAACAATGGAAGACTTCTTGGTGAAAACACCTTCAGAGAAAAATGGGAGGATTAGAGGAGGAAGCCAGTGTCAGGAGATGGCTTTTGTGAAGGGGAGAAGAAAAGAATGAAGATTGTATAAGAAGCATCTTAGACAATGGCAGAGCTCCAAGAAGATTTTGGCCAGGCCAATAGGGTGTCCTTGAGCCAAAGCTGCTGGTCAGAAAGTCCTGCTTCTCACAGGGTAGGGCCACCTTAGAATCTCTGCACAGAAGTCCTCAGCTGGGAGCAGCCTGAAGTACGTAGGACCTCAGCTATGACCACCGTGGTGAACTAGGGCACAGCAGCCTGGCCCTTGATCAGTTACGTTCCCTTCAGCTTGAGTTCTGAGGAGCACTTCTTTATGGCCGCCATAATGCAAACAATGTGGCTGAAACTCAAAGGTATGCACTCAGTGAAAAAAAGCCAGACACAGAGAGTGCATAATGTGGGATTCCATTTCTGTGATGTTCCATGCCAGGCAAAAGTAATATTCACTCACATTTAGTATGATTCATTAATAACAATCAACTAATGTTTCAGTGGTAGAGATCAGATCAGTGACTGCCTGGGGCAGCGAGTGAGGAGAACTGACTGCAAAGCAGCCTGGGTAAAATTTGGGGGTAAGGGATCTCCTCCATCTTCATCAGGCCAGTGGTGACATTTGTCAAATTCACCAAAATGCCATGCTCAAAATGTGTACATTTTAACAGATGAAGTTTATTTGATTCAGTTCTGATGAGATGGATGAAACTGGAGCCGATTATACAGAGTGAAGTAAGCCAGAAAGAAAAACACCAATACAGTATACTAACACATATATATGGAATTTAGAAAGATGGCAATGACGACCCTGTATGCAAGACAGGAAAAAAGACACAGCTGTGTATAACGGACTTTTGGACTCAGAGGGAGAGGGAGAGGGTGGGATGATTTGGGAGAATGGCATTCTATCATGTATACTATCATGTAAGAATTGAATCGCCAGTCTATGTCTGACGCAGGATACAGCATGCTTGGGGCTGGTGCATGGGGATGACCCACAGAGATGTTATGGGGAGGGAGGTGGGAGGGGGGTTCATGTTTGGGAACACATGTAAGAATTAAAGATTTTAAAATTAAAAAAAATAAAATAAATAAATAAAATAAAAGCCAGAAGGCACAAAGTAAAAAATAATAATAATAATAATAATTAAAAAAATGTAATTTATAATTTATAAAAAAAGTTTTGTGAAAAATAATCTACAGTAAAAACATAAATATAATAGGATTCCTTATATTCAAAATTTTATGCATCAGTCTCAAGCAATAAACTAAATCATGTTCACAAAACCTTTTTTAAATGTTGCTTTCACTCTGTTTTCTGTCCCTGTTGTCACTGTTGCCTTTTTTCATGTTAGTTTGACCTAATAAGTACCACTCTTGGGGCGGAACTTTGCTATTCTAAGTTTAGACCCAGATGCATTCTTGCTTGCTTCTTGAAGGTGATGTATTTGTCTCTGATGGGTAGTCTCTGGCGCTGGACCACCTGCTACACATTTCCTTCTAACAAATCATAAGGATATGCTGTTTTAACAACCTTGTGAAGTGAAACTGCGATCTTTCTTAGAACACACACACACAGTTATATTACACATCAGTTTTATATCCCCTAGATCAGGCAGACTTTTTTTTTTTTTTAACTAACATACTGGCTTTCTCACTAGCATAATATTTGACATGGCCTTGAAACAAATTTGCCTAAGAAAAATTTATGTTTAATAGCTAATCACCTTTCACAGCAGAAATTATTTTTTCCTGACCTAAGCCTGTATATGTCAAATAAAAAACATTAGCTACCACTTTTTAAGCACTTTACTATGTGCCAGCCACAATACCCAGAACAGTCTGTTTTTCAAGCATGGTGAGCATTAGTCTTAAAACAGTGATCACACTTGCTCAGCATTACATAGCTATTGATTCGTGGTCATGAGATTTGAACCCACATTTGTCTGGCTCATCACTCATCCTAAGTATGGATAGGAGAAATGAGTCATTTTATAAACAAATTACCCAGAGAGGAAAAAACTGTTTTTAAAAATACATGAAGGTTATTTGCAAACAACTGCAGTGTGCTGAGTTATTGTTGAATTTTGAAATATCAATTCAAGGTGGTCATTTTTGAAAGAGTTACCCCCCTTTACTCTTCTAAAGCAAACAAGTTCTCAGGGGGACATCTGGGTCCAGTCATTCTAGTTAAACATTCAACAAAGAGCATTTAGCAGAAAAAGTAAAGAAGTGGTGGTTTTTTCCAAGAAAAACTTTAACCTTATAATTGGCATCACATGCATTTAAGAGTTATTTCTTCTCCTGCATGAGCTTCTGTAAAACCACCGTTGACCTGAGACTCCTTGGAATAATTCCCTTTTTCTCTAGCCAGAATACAGGAGAAATGAGTGTTTTTAAAACGTGTTCCTTGAAATCCCTCCTTAGGGTTCTAATATAATGAGGACCCCTTTATCCCCTTCCATCTGAACAACAATATATTCTCTTATTTTGTGGATTCATTATCCTCAAAAACTCTCATTAGAAATAAGGGCTGTGTGGTTTAAATCCATTTATAAATCACTGACCTGAAAACTCTTCTTCGTGGGGCTGGTAGTCAGTAGATGGAATAAAACCACACGAATCTTGCATCCTATATTAATGGAGGACAGCAACAGATGGAATGTTAAGCATGGTACCTAATATGCTTAAGTTCAGTTCAGTCACTCAGTCGTGTCCAACTCTTTGTGACCCCATGGGCTACAGCATGCCAGGCTTCCCTGTCTATCACCAACCCCCGGAGCTTATTCAAAGTCATGTCCTTTGAGTCAGTGATTCCATCCACCCATCTCATCCTCTGTCATCCCCTTCTCCTCCCACCTTCAATCTTTCCCAGCGTCAGGGTCTTTTCAAATGAGTCAGCTCTTCACATCAGGTGGCCAAAGTATTGGAGCTTCAGCATCAGCATCAGTCCTTCCAATAAATATTCTGGACTGATTTCCTTTAGGATGGCCTGGTTTGATCTCCTTGCAGTCCAAAGGACTCTCAAGAGTCTTCTCCAACACCACAGTTCAAAAGCATCAATTCTTCAGTGCTCAGGTTTCTTTATAGTCCAACTCTCATATCCATTTATGACTACTGGAAAAACCATAGCTTTGACTAGACAGACCTTTGTTGGCAAAGTAATGTCTTGCTTTTTAATATGCTGTCTAGTTTGGTCATGCTTAGAAGTGACCATGACAAACATGGACCTGGTCGTCACGCAATGAAAAAGCCCTGGATGGAAGTTAGAAGACTTGGTTTGAGGCTGGCTCAGCCATTAATTACATAACTCGATGCAAATAAATGTCTTTCTCTTCATGACCCAAACTGTCTTCACCTACTAACAGACAGATTTCCAATTCTATCTGTTGCTATCCTGCTATCTGATCTCAGCCCTGACTGTTTCTACACACACAGGCCATTCCCAAGTGCCAGGACCTGCCTCTCTTTGCCTGGAAGTAAAGAAGTCCAGAAATTCTGGAAATCTATACACCCCGGGAATAGCTCTCAGCCAGTGACTGAAAGGAGGTGGTAGATACATATCTTAGCTGCCTTTCCTCTTAGGCAATAGACTTCTGTAGCACATGTTCCTCACAGTTCCCTTGAGTTTCTTAGCAAACTTAAGCTCTACTTACAATAGTATTTTCTTCCCAAGAGAAAATATACTAGCTTTCCTTTCCTCCCTCTCTCATTTCCCCACTGTCCTACTAATGTTTCCCAAAGCAAAAACTTGCACTTGATCCTTGACGCAGTCAGTGTCTGGGGAACCCAAACTGAAGCTTGCTACAGTCCAAGTCTGAAAATAATTCCATAAGAGACACAATGCAGTTTTAATAATATCCATGAACGAATTTTGTGGTTTTCTCCTGTTTTTTAAACCCTTATTATTCCTTCATTTAGAGCGTATTATATATATTCAGTCTAGAAAAAGTTTGAGTGTATACATAAATAATTTCTTTCTTTTATAATTAAAGAACCAACTGTCATTCCACTATTCAGAGATAGCTGTCTTCAGTATATATGTGTATTTGAAGTATTAACCTTTGTGACTTTCAATGCATATGTCATCATATAAATCTATTGGAAATGTTTTTTTCATGGGGTAATAGATCATAAACACATTTCTATAACAATAATTACACTTTTGTATTATCACTATTATTAGTGGCATAAGATCCCATTATATCATTTTAATATATCACAGTTTGAAGATTCTAATATGTTCTTATATATCATAATTTCTAAACAAATAGCCTGGTTGGGGACATTCAGGAGGTTTCTAATTTATTAATGTTATAAATTATGCTTTACTAAGTATTCTTACACATGTATCTTGTACATTCCTCCAAATATTTATTTAAAGTGTAACTGCTGGGTCAAAAGGCAAGCATGACTTCAAGGTACTGAGAATATGAGGCACAATAGTTTACCGATGCACCCCTCTACCTGTATGTAATACAGGAGAGCAACACCCAATCAATGCTAGGCGTTATGATGTTCTCAAAACCCATGTTCAGTTCATAACTGCAGACACTACCTCCTTGTTCTGAGACGTACAACTTTGTTTACCAATAACATTTAATATGTTTTCATGTTTATTGAACCCTTACATTTCTTCTATAGTGAAGTGCCTATTCGCGTCTTTCTCCATTTTTTTCCAACTGAGATAGTCATCATTTTCTAGTGATATTTATACATAATCAGTATTAACCTATACTGTGCAAGTTCCAAATCTCATTCCCAGTTCACAGATTCCTTTGAAATTTTGTGTTGTTTTCTTCCATATGAGAACTGATTACCTGATCAAAACTATTAAGCTTCCTTGGTAATTTCTGCCTACGTTATTACTTCAAAATCATACAAATCTTCACCTATATTTTCTTCTAGAATTTTTGTTTTGTTTTTAGAGCTCAATCTTTAATTATCCGACTGGGATAATTGTACTAGAAGCAAAGATGTGCCGTGCTTTGTATTTCATTAATTATTATTATATTCTTGTGAGGCCTAAGGATATAAGATGAATAAGACACAGCTTCTCTTCTCAAGCTCACGATGCTGAGGGAAGGCATATTCTTGACTGTCTGTTTCCAAGTCAAGTGACTCTTATAACCACAGACTCATTTTTGAGGCACCTGAGCCCTTGGAATAAAAGAGTCCAGACTGACACATAAGTGGTACAAAGCCCTTAAAACTCAGAAACTTGTCACTTTTCCCTCTGCAGGAATATTGAAGGAAGACTGGAAGAGCTGAGAATAAAGTCAGGACAGCTCCCACGCCAAGCCTTTCTTAGCATCTTAGCTTATGATATCCAAGTAAAGGCAAATTCTTTATCTGGCATTGCCTACTTCCAAACTAATAATAGCCTTCTCATTTCAGCATCCCATGTAAACAGATTGCAATCTCTACAAGTGAAGTGCTTTGAGAAAAAAACACATTAACGTAATCTGAAAATAATTGCTGAATGCTGGGCTATTAGAGCTTTTCTCTTGTGAAATATGAATGGTTGGAGATTGATGAAGCTGCAAAATTATCACCACCTATATACACACATACACATGTATACACACTTAGCCATTTCACATATTTCTCACACATATCATAGGCAAACTATGAGGGCAAGCATTTTTATTGCAAATCTCAGATGTATAAACTGAGGCTCAGCTACCAAGGAGCAAATGGCAAACTGCATCGACACTGGGAGTTAGCTGGTGCCTAGGCTTGTGCAGACAGTGACACGATAAACATAAAGACCATTTCTCCAGGAATCCAAGCACATTCTAGTCCTTTCTGCCTCTTACCAGCTCTGCGACCTAAGGTAAACTTCCCAACCTCTGTGAACTCCTGTTTACTTATCTGTGAAACAAAGGGATATTAAAAGCCCTTCCGCACTAACACCTTACGAGTTAATTTCCCAGTGCTAACATTCATAATTCCTCCAGAGCTAAAAGGTAAAAACTCAGAACTCTCTGAGATTCAAAGGAAGGTAAGCTTACATTTGAATGCAAACACAGCGAGAGCTTGCTGATCTTAATCTCACATTTATTTGGTTGCTCAGATGTGTAAGACTGACAGCGTTTACAGCTTCTTCTCAAGAGAGAGTTTGAGGAGAGCAGCCATTAACATTGCCAGTTACATTAGTAACATCATTCAAGGAAAATGCTACCCCTCCCCTTTCGCTATTCTTGGGCTGAGATAATGCACTAAATTGTTTCAGAATGGGAAGGAAATTATTGGCTACAGATAGTCTAACAGACCTGTTCCATTGTAGGGGCTTTAGAGCTAATAGCTGCTAAAAATAAGATTTAGAGGGGCTATAATAGCAAAATGAGCATCAGAACTCTGGATCTCTTTTCCTAGAGCCCAGCTATTTCTACACTGTCAGAGTAAATTATTGACAAAAACATCTGGCCCTTTGCAAGAGAACACTCTACTCGCTGGTTCTGAGCAGGCGATATGTTTTAGTCTGTCAATGGGAAAGAGAAGCCAATTTTGGTCTCAAGGCATTGATAATTTCTCTAGACTTGCATTTCCTAAGTGTGAACTATTCTTATCTCTCAACACCAGAAGGGAAGGACATTGGTATTAGAGCTGAGAGAGATGAAATTAAAAGCCAGTAAATGGATGGGGCACATATCTGAACCATAGGTCCTCAATGCTGCTTGACTTGAGTATAGAAATGTATCCACATTCTCCAGAGAGGGTGGTCATTCTGTCCCATCCTCCATTTGTTTTTTACAGCATTAAAGCTTATATGTATGTGGAGGGGGTGTGGGTGTGGGAGCATGCTTGGTCTTATAGGGGAAAGGGAAGCTTTATCCTTCTTTTCCTTCCAGGGTAGCAGATCTTCCTGAATAGATACAGGGTCAGAGCATTAAGTACTACATCTCAGGAAACTTCTGCTCAGTGGTTAGCGCTTATTTATCTCTGCTCAGCTAGCATTGCCCAGTAGTGACAAGGCTGGATCTGGCTCCATGGCCCAGCCTGGACTCTGGGCTGCCACTCCGGTTTAGGAAGGTGAGTTGGAGAAAATAAAATGGGATCATCATGTGGTCTTTTCAGTCCTCTTTGAAAGCTTTGTGATGAGAAAATGAGACGCCAGGGGACAACCTTGTCCGCTTGTCCCGTACTTTACCTATGTAACAGTCATCACGAGTGCAGCATTTATACGGCCCTTCACAGCCCTTTCCTGAAAACAGCTGTTTGCACAAAAATAAGGCAGATGTTATCAACTTGGATTTCCTCCTTGAACCAAATTTCATGGGAGCTCAAGGGTATTCTGGGCTTGTGATAGTGGTTTATGGTGGCTATTTCATTATTTATGGAGTTTCCTTTTTCTATTTTTAGTTGATTGTGCTCATTTTTGGAGCTTCAGAGTAGGGAGTTACATAAGTGTGCATTTATTCCTGCCTTTTACTAGGAGTTTTCACTTTCTTTTGAGAAGACAAAAGCATTCTGTTTGGTAAGACTTTTAGGGCTATGAAATTGTTCTATATGACACTGGATGTGTAACACAGTGCTTTTGTCGAAATGTATAGACACTTCTGTGGCTTTCCTGGTGGTTCAGCAGTAAAGAATCCTCCTGCAATTCAGGACATGTGGGCTCAATCTTTGGGTCGGGAAGATCCTCTGGAGAAGAAAATGGCAACCCACTCCAGTATTATTTCCTGGGAAATGCCATGAACAGAGGATCCTGGCGGGCTATAGTCCACGGGGTTTGCAAAAGAGTCAGACATGACTTAGCAACTGAACAACAACAGACACTTTTAGCACAAAGAGTAAACCTTCATGTACGCAAATTAGAAAAAAGATCTTTGGGGAGGTCATGATCCCAGGAAGGAATGAAGACTATAACAAGAGTATCTAACTGTGCTACAAATGAATGAAATAATTTCTTTGAAGTGGGTGGGGGAAACGGTACTGAAATAAGGAACTTTGATAACGGGTAGAGTTTATAAGGAAAAGGCGAAAGAAGCTGCACATAAGCATCATATTCTAGTTGGCAAAGTTTCTGCCCATGGGTGCGTGGGTAACAATTCTGATCTGCTATGCATGCATACTGGATTGAACAATTAAATAAGTGAATGGAAGATTGTGGGAGCAAGGTTTCTCACTGTTGGAGTGGGGATTTACAAATAAGCAAAAGGAGAAGCTAGAGTGATCTATGTCATAATGGATCAGAGTTAGTGACATCAGTAAGAAGTCTAACTTCTTAATACCAGTCAGTTCAGTTCAGTCACTCAGTCGTGTCCGACTCTTTTGCGACCCCATGAATCGCAGCACGCCAGGCCTCCCTGTTCGTCACCAACTCCCGGAGTTCACTCAGACTCATGTCCATCGAGTCGGTGATGCTATCCAGCCATCTCATCCTCTGTCGTCCCCTTCTCCTCCTGCCCCCAATCCCTCCCAGCATCAGAGTCTTTTCCAATGAGTCAACTCTTTGCATGAGGTGGCCAAAGTACTGGAGTTTCAGCTTTAGCATCATTCCTTCCAAAGAAATCCCAGGACTGATCTCCTTTAGAATGGACTTGTTGGATCTCCTTGCAGTCCAAGGGACTTTCAAGAGTCTTCTCCAACACTACAGTTCAAAAGCATCAATTCTTCGGCGCTCAGCTTTCTTCACAGTCCAACTCTCTCATCCATACATAGATATAGATAATTACTTAAAGAAATGTAAATATTGATAGATACTTGTGTGCACTAGATTAGTACATACTAGGAGATCAGTCCTGGGTATTCATTGGAAGGACTGATGTTGAAGCTGAAACTCCAATAATTTGGCCACCTAATGTGAAGAGCTGACTCATTGGGAAAAAACCCTGATGCTGGGAAAGATTGAGGGCAGGAGAAGGGGACAACAGAGGATGAGATGGTTGGATGGCATCACTGATTCAACGGACATGAGTCTGGGTGGACTCCAGGAGCTGGTGATGGACAGGGAGGCCTTGCATGCTGCGGTTCATGGGGTCTCAAAGAGTCAGACACGACTGAGGGACTGAACTGAACTGAGCTGATATACTTTGCTCTGTCAGTTGAGCAAGCCTAAAAGAAATAACACACAATAGCAATGAGTATGCCTAGCATCCAGATCTAAATTTCTCATACTATTCTCCAATAAAATGAGTGAGAGTTGCTTGGAAATTAGCTGATTCTAGGACTGGGTCAAGATATATACAAGATGGATCCAGAGTACCTTGTACTGCCAAAAAGTAAGAAAGAGGAAAAAACACCCATGGTGTTGGAGGTATGTCAAAGGAACACAGGAGCCAACCTAAAGAGCACCCAATAGCCAGAACTGGAACAGTTTAAGCAACAGAATAAATAAAATAGTACTGAATTTCAACCTGAAGCTAAAAATAAAATTTTTAGAGACCGGGGTATAAGTGATTGATTGAATAACTGAATAAGAAGAGAAATTTCCTATGCTGAAGAATTCCAAATAATTCTCCACTCCTTGAGTGGGCTGTGCATACTGACTTCCTTCCAAAGAATACAGTATGGGAAGGCGTCAGGACCTTGCAGTAACTTCACAATAAAGAAACCTTGAAACACTGTCTCTGCTAGGTATTCAGAGTTAATATCAACAGTGGTGAGTCATATGATACTCATACATCTTGATTCAATATCATGAGAATAACATTTACCTATGTTCTTCCTCCCCAAACCCACAATCCCAGTCTAACGATGTGAAAAACATTAAGTTTCAGTATAGGGGCATCCTATAATATACCTGATCAGTTCTACCTGAAACTGTAAGGTTATCAAAAACAAGGAAAGCTAAGAAACTGTCACCACCAAGAACAGCCCAAGAAGACAACGAATTATACTGTGATAACTTGAATAGAATCCTGAAAAAAGAAAAAGGACATTAGGTAGAAATCAAGGAAGTATGAATACAGTACTCAATAAATATTTATTAAATAAATAAATGCAGCACAGGGACTTTTTCATGGAGTCACATTAGGTAAACATTTTAAAAGAATTTAGCCAATAGGTTTTACACACTAGTGATGATCTCAAGATGTATCTTCCTCAAGAAATGAAGAAAAAATTTGTCCATATATTTTCTCTCTCAATCTTATTTATGACCTACTTGATTGGCTTCCAGGGAAGGGTCACAAGTAAGACATAGCTAATACTGCTCTATTATCTCAATATTGGGGCAAGGTAGAACCAAAATGCTCTTTTCTGAGAATAAGAATGGGCAGTTCACTTGCCCTCTAACTCTTCAGTACTTCCTTGAATCCTCCTGGGGCTTCTCCACCAATTCTAGATGTTGACTTCTGGGGTGAAAGTTACAGGAAATCTCACTAATTATGGCTTTACACAAATGAATCTTCTGTCCTCACATAATAAGAAGCCTAGGCAGACAGTTCCTGACCTTAGTTGTTCAACTATGCCATCAAGGACCCAGACTCAGTCTCTTTGCTCTGGTGTCCTTAACATAGTCACTTCTCTCCGTGCTTAGCAGCTCAAAGTTAAAGAAACTGCCACATCTGTGAGCATCATTTACAAACCCCAGGCAGAAATAAGGATAAAAAGAAATAGCAGCAGCTGCCTATGTACCTTTAAATCAGGGAAGTAAATGTTTTCCAAGAAGCCACCAGCAGATTCACTTAGTCATGTCTGACTCTTTGTGACCCCATGAACATACTCCTCTGTCCACGGCATTCTCCAGGCAAGAATACTGGAGTGGTTGCCATGTCCTCCTCCAGTGGATCTTCCCAAACCAGGGATCAAACCCAGGTCTCCTGCATTGCAGGCAGATTCCTTACCATCTGAGCCACCAGGGAAGCCCCTCTCTTATTTCACTGGGCATAATTTGGAAACTTGGACACTCAGTGATATAAACAAAGCAGGAAGAGTGGTTCTATATGACTGGGAAGGTTAGGGAAGAGGAAGCTGAGAAAGACCTCTGGTTAGGCAATCTGGGGTATTTACCATATGTCTATGTTTTTTTCTTTTACAAAGTGATTAATAAGGAGGAGATCAAATAACATGGTTAGACTTTAAGAGGGAAAAGCTTCAAATGTTGGCTTAGAGCAGTCTAATCTAAACAGTTTGGCTATTTCTTTTTAACCTGATTTGACTATTATGAAAGATTAATTTTAAATATAACCTTCTTACACATGCACCCCAGTGTTCAAAGCAGCATTGTTTATAATAGCCAAGACATGGAAACAACCTAAATGTTCATCAAGAGAGAAGTAGATGAAGATGTGGTACAAATATATATATGCAGTGGAATACTGCTGTTGTTTTTAGTTGCTCAGTTGTGTCTGACTTTTTACAGCCTGTGGACTGCAGCCCACAGGCTTCTCTGTCCATAGGACTTTCCCGTGGAGTAGGTTGCGATTTCCTTCTCCAACGCAGGAATTCTTTCCAATGCAGGAATCAAACCTGTGTGTCCTGCATTGGACTTTACCACTGAGCCACCAGGGAAGCCCTACAGTGGAATATTACTAGTCATAAAAAGAATGCAATAATATCATTTGCAGCAACATAGATAGACCCAGAGATTATCATACTAAGTGAAGTAAGTCAGAAGGAGAAAGACAAATACCGTATGATACCATTCATATGTGGAATCTAAGAAATGATACAAGTGAATTTACAAAACAGAAACAGGCTGACAGACAAGGAAAACAAATTTATGGTCACCAAAGGGGAAACAGTTTGGGGACGGATAAATTAGGAGTTTGGGATTAGCCGTGACAAACTACTCTATGTAAAATAGATAAATAAGGCTGTACTGCGTAGCACTGGAAAACTATATTCAATATCCTGTAGTAAATCACAATGCAAAAGAATGTGAAAAAATATGTATAACTTAATCACTTTGCTGCCCGCAAGAGACTAACACACTGCAAATCAACTATACTTCAATAAAAAATGCCTTGAACTAAAAAGTAAAAGATAAATATAACCTTCTAAGAAATATAAAGACACTCCCATATTTAATCTAAACTTACACTTCCCGTCCTGATAATGTAAATGCCTGTCCCTTTTCTCAGTGTAATCCCTTCAAAGAAATTATCTGATAACATCAGATATGCCTTTGGATCCATGTGTTCTGAAATTCAGAACTGAGAAAGTATATTCCTTTAACACAAAGTATATGACCTATGCTAAATCAATTAAATCCAATGAGTATTTTTTATTTGTTGTTGTTTAGTCGCTAACTTGTGTCTGACTCTTTGAAACCCCATGGACTGTAGCCTTCCAGGCTCCTCTGTCCATGGGATTTCCCAGGCAAGAATACTGCAGTGGGTTGCCATTTCCTCCTCCAGGGGAGCTTCCCACCTCAGGGATCAAACCTGCGTCTCGGGCATCTCCTATATTGGCAGGTGGAGTTTTTACTACCAAGCCACCAGGGAAGTCCCTATTTTTTATTAAGATATAGTCAGTTTATAGTATTATATAAGCTTCAGGTAGATCTGATAAACATTAATTGAATATCCCCATGATACTCTCCTAGATACCTGAGTTCATGATCAGATATCTGAACCAAGTTCCAAAGTCCAAATTTAAGAATCAAATTCTAAACATACCTCTCAGCCTAGGAACTAAGAGGAAGGAGCCACTCACAATTGTGTTATTTAATTTGATTTTTTTCTCTCAAATTCTGTGCCTAGAAAGATAGTTACTTCTCGAGACTAATGAGAGACACTCAAAAACCAAATCCCCCTCCTCCTCACACATATCTTTAATGAGAGAAAATTTTTAAAAATCTCTGAAGCAGACATTATGCATTATAAAATAGCATGCATTAGAGGCTAAAATCCATTGATTGATTGATTGATTGTGAAGTCACTCAGTCGTGTCCGACTCTTTGTGACCCCATGGACTCTAGCCTACCAAGCTCCTCCATCCATGGGATTTTCCAGGCAATAGTACTGGAGTGGGTTGCCATTTCCTCCTCCAGGGGATCTTCCCAACCCAGGGATTGAACCCAGGTCTCCTGCATTGTAGACAGACACTTTACCCTCTGAGCCATCAGGGAAGTCTCCTAAAATCCAAATCCATAGTACTAACTATTTCTGAGATATGTTCTTTATGATAAGAAAAATGCACAAAAAATATTAATCCAAACTGTGAAATTATAGTGCCAATCATATACTTCAATAATGAAAAACATGGTATGTCAAGTCATATAAATGTAAATACTACTGCTTAACAGGGTCAAACCAGTCCATCCTAAAGGAAATCAACCCTGAATATTCATTGCAAGGGTGGATGCTGAAGCTGAAGCTCCAATACTTTGGTCATTTGATGTGAAAAGCTGACTCACTGGAAAAGACCCTGATACAGGGAAAGACTGAAGACAAAGGGGAGGAGAGGGCAGCAGAGGATGAGATGGTTAGACACCTTTACCACCTCCATGGACATGAATTTGAGCAAACTCCAGGA
This sequence comes from Budorcas taxicolor, assembly GCF_023091745.1. Taxonomy (NCBI): domain Eukaryota; kingdom Metazoa; phylum Chordata; class Mammalia; order Artiodactyla; family Bovidae; genus Budorcas; species Budorcas taxicolor. The sequence goes on from NC_068916.1 coordinate 56,134,817, forward strand.
GACAGCGAAAGATAGGGAAGCCTGGCATGCTGCACTCAGTCCATGGGGTTGCAGAGTCAGACACACCTGAGTGGCCAAACAACAATAAGTGCTTAACAATCACTCAATAAAGATTTACTGTGAATACATGTCAAAAATTATTCAAGAAACAACTATTAAGCTCCTACTACATGCCAAGGAGAGATCTGAATAAGACAATAAGACAACCTCAGCCTAGTAGAGGAGATACTATGCCATAAAATAAATAGAACCCTAGTGGATAAGAGCACAAGCTTTAGACATATATTGAACTCTGATTACTATACTTGTGACCTTGGACAAAAATTTACTTAACTTTTCTGAGCCTTACTTCAAGTCCCTAGGAAATCAGCCAAGGAATCTGCCATCAACACCCTAACCCCTCTCATTTAAGTGGCACTCTGATTTTTGAGTGCCTTCCAAATGCTCTCACTTGATCTTCCCCACAGGTCTGTGAGGATGGACTTGGCATCTCACCCACAGACACAAGGAAACAGGTTCTGTGATGTTCAGTGATTCTCCTTGAGACAGCACAACCAGGAGACTGCAGAGCTGCTGAATCTGCGTTCACACCCCCAGCCCTCTGTGTTTTCCACACTTTGAGACATAGTTTGGAGAGGTTGCCACATCCTATGTTGTATTTGACTTTGATGGCATCCAAATTTTCTTTATCCTTCATTCTTGATAGAGTGGCTGTCAAGTGACAATACTCAGGACTCATGAATTGTGGGAAAAGGAAAGTCCTGGTTGAAAACATTCTCCCAAACTTCATAGTTTTGTGTTTTCTCTAATTTACTTCTCATTATTGAAACTTTATACTGCCTATCTGTATAACTGATGATGGCAGATAAGCACTGCAAGTTTACCACCTCAAGAGTAATACCCATTTACTTTCTGTTTCAACTTCTGTGCAGAATTACTTCAATAAGGCTCTTAAAACAACCACCTGGACTTTCCTAGAGATCTAGTGTTTGAGACATCACCTTCTAATGCAGGGGGCACAGGTTCAGTCCCTTGTCTGAGAACTAAGATTCGACATGCCGCTCAGTGTGACCAAAAATAAATAAACTAATTAAAAAACAACAACAACCACTACCGCAACAAACCCCTTCCATATGTGGGCTAGTGTGACAATAATGGCAGATTTCCTAAGTAACCTTAACCCACAGGATGACGGAGCGAGGGATGAATGGGTGTATCTATAGAATCCCTAATGAAATAATGGATCATCCTTATACTTTTTCTTTGTGTCACTTTAGGGAAAAGGAGGAAATTACAGAGAATTGCTCAACTAGGCAAATTAAATTATCACACAATGTCTACACTGTTCATTTGAGGGGCTCAAATAATTGAATAAGCTCTCCTTTTATTTGGTGCTCACAATGAAGGGAATCTCAACTGGTGCTATTAAAGATCAAACAAAATTGATGATGGAATGAAAATTGGTTCAATGGCTAGAACCACTATCTAGTAGTAATGAGCCTTTTAATTAAAGATAGCGTTTAATATTCATGATTTATAATAATCAGTGATTTATTTTAAGATGGGCTCCTTTGGAGCTTTGGGATGTATAGTATGGCAATGAAATCTAAAGACATTTTCTCTTAAAGAAAAGAATCTCTAACTGTTTTTAAATTCCTGAATAATCAAGAAGAAATTTTTTAATAACGTAGAGAAAAAGTTATCATGGGATTAATCACAACATTGATAGGATGGATGTTGAGACAACTTTCTGACATATTGCAGTAAGCACACATGTAATTAGGCTAATAAAAATATTAAAGGTTAAAAAAGCATTCATAAGTATTTTGACAATTTTCTGTCTCCATATGTGTGTGTACATGTGTGTAGAAATCAAGGGAAAGATCTATACTGTATTTCCTGTCATCATAAGGGGATTATGCTGACGCCAGTTCCTTGCTAACTGAAGTTTTTAACATGTCAGACGAAATTAGAACATAAAAGAACCTTGCACATTTATACAATTTACCAGGGGAAGTCAGAGGCAGCAGACCTTGTCTTGAAGGATACTCATCCTTGAAGGATATACCAATAAGATGGTTTTCAAGACACTCAGAAAAGGGCCAGCAGAAAGAATGCTGTCTTTGGAGTCTGGGATCATTGATTTAAATCCAAGTTCTGCCATTTACTAATGATGTTAGAGAAAACAAATTATCTAACCTCTTAGAGCATAATCTCTGAAATCTGGATAGTGATATCTGTCTTACAGAATTGTTCTGAAAGTTACATGAAGTGATACATGTGTTGTCTGGGGCAATGCTACACAGTGGGCATATAAATGTAGCAATTATTATTAGTACTATAAATACTGCTGATAACACTGAAAATACATCATGTATATGCTCTATGCCAGATACTCTAATTGAACCTTCAATTATGAACAGCAACATTTTTTGTGTGTGCAGAAATAACTTATGTCTCCACAACATATCAGCTTTAATATGAGGAGGTAATTTTTCCTAACTTGGCTGTGAGTGAAGAAAGCAATTACAGTTTGACTGTATAGGTGCCCTAATGTACACACATAACTTCTTTATAGATTTGACATACATTTAGTCATTGAAACACTTTACGATACCAGGTACAGTGCATATTTTGCCACCTTTTCTCACCATACAGTGTAACTTGACATTAATTCAGGATGCATATTCCATGAGTTTAGGGACTTTGTCTTCCTTTGTCACCACTGTAACATCTGCATTTAGCACAATGCTTGGCACATATAAGAAATATCCAACAATTGCTAGAAGAAAGAATGCATGATTAAATGGCCTTTCCAAATGATATGGCTCCTATCAGCCAATAAATAATAACATTCTTGAAGACATGGATTTCTGATGTTCCATACAACCTTATAATGAACCATAAACTGTCTGGGGATTTAAGAATGGAACAATCTCCTTTGGCCTTAAGAACTACATCTTTTGCAGAGACCTTATTTCAAGGAGGAGAGTGATTTTATATTAAGTGTGAACAGTAATAATCCCTCAGAATCACAAAACCAAGGAAATATAATGAAGTGGGGATTAAGAAATCAGAGAACATTTGGCAGGTTTTTAGAATGTAGCCAATATTCATAATGAAGCCTTCTGTTTCTGTGAGATTCCAGAGTGTTAGGGTTATAAAGATTGATAATTAGGACACAAAATGGAAGATGTCCATAAAGGGGAATGTATGCACAGTGACAAGGCCAAGCAAACTAGAACCTGACCGTGGGCTTGGGTTTTGGCCCCTCACCCTTGTACGCTATACTAGATTCTGTGAAGGTAGGAGGACAGCTTGAGACATCCAAGATTTCCTTTTTCCTGAGGCTCACGGTGCTCATGAAATCAAAAGAGGCTTGCTTCTTGGAAGAAAAGTTATGACAAACCTAGACAGTGTATTTAAAAGCAGAGACATTATTCTGCCTACAAAGGTCCATCTAGTCAAAGCTATGGTTTTTCCAGTAGTCATGTATGGATGTGAGAGTTGGACCGTAAAGAAGGCTGAGCACTAAAGAATGGATGTTTTCAAACTATGGTGCTGGAGAAGACTCTTGAGAGTCCCTTGGACTACAAGGAGATCAAACCAGTCAATCGTAAAGGAAATCAGTCCTGAATATTCACTGGAAGGACTGATGCTGAAGCTGAAGCTCCAATACTTTGCCCACCTGATGCAAAGAGCCAACTCACTGCAAAAGACCCTGATGCTGTGAAAGATTGAGGGCAGGAGGAGAAGGGGGTGACAGAGGATGAGATGGTTAGATGGCATCACCTACTCAATGGACGTGAGTTTGAGAAAGCTCCAGGAGATAGTAAGGGACAGAGAAGCCTGGCATGCTGTGGTCCATAGGGTCACAGAGTCAGACACAACTTAGCGAATAAACAACAACTGTGCTCCTGCTGGCCCTTCTGCAAAAGTGGGACTAGGCAGAAAGGTACTACCTGCAGAGATAGCAAAGCTCAACTGTCTTATCTCTCATTCATTGTGTGTGTGTGTGTGTGTGTGTGTGTGTGTGTGTGTGTGTGTGTGGCGGGGGCAGGGGGGGAGAAGGGCGGTGGGAAGCACAATCAAGAGAGCCAGAGAAAGACAGGACAGAGTCTTTCCAGGTGGAAGCGACTGCTAGTCCACTTTAATCCTAGCCCCATGGATAAGAATATGACCCAAAAAAGAGATGAGAGCCAAAGAAGCAAGATGTCACCTCATTAATGTAGTGGAACTAAAACACAGATGGTGCCAAAAAGACGGAATCCCATGAGAGGGAAAAGAGTCTTTTCAGTGCTTTTTGACATTGATCCTTGGGTAGAGAAGCAGTAGAGAGAGGTCTTGATTTTGCTTCTCAAATATCCTTCTAAAATGTCTGCAAAATTGTGACTGACAAAACCAAGTTTCTTAAAATTAAGTTTAAAGTGTCCCTCTGCTTCCTCTCAGTAAGTTTTTAAATTACCTTTTGAATAGATTTCCCCCAAGAGAAGATTAAGGGATGATAGTATGGAGCCTTGCCAAAAGGTCATTCACTCAATCCAGACATAATTCATAATGAGGACTGTGGACACCTGCCTATCAAGAAGGGAACTAACCTAGCAGCAACTCCCCTAATTCCCTGCACAGCTGTCAGCTTCCCTTCCAGATGGTGACGACGGATGCACGAACTGAGCTGGGCCAATCTTCAACTGGCATTCCAAATCCTGTTCTTTTACTGAGGACTCATTAATGCCAATTATAATCTTTGATTAAGCCTGTGCTTGACAAATGGGCCTTATTGCAAGTCTTCACTCCAGACATGAATTTACAACTAGAGGGTAGCGTAATCAATACTCTGGACAGTGTATTGTCAGAAACAGGATTTGCCAGAAAACCTAGTGCAGTGCAGCCAGTGGCATTCAATCCATCACAGCTGCCCACTAAGAGCGAACAGTGACCATCCTCCATTAATCTCCCCCTGTCCTCAGATGTTCCACATTCAATCAGGAGCAAGGCTGCAGGAAATGAGACCACCATTAAGAAAGACACCATTTAGAATTTCTCAACAAAATGACCACAATGAATTTTAACAAGGAAACAAAAAGTTTTTTTTTTGCTCTTCCAAGGTTATTTTTTTGCTCTTCCACAGTTAGCACGACATCAATTACAAGCAGGTAGTAGAAAGAAGATGCAGAATCGATCTTTCCAATCTCATAAAAGTAAGCACGGTTTCAAACTATCCACTCATTCTTCTATTAAAAAGTCATCCCTTGGATCATGTTAAAAAGCTAGAAAGCCATGTAACTTGTACCACATTAACCTCATAGAACACTCCTTGCTGAATTGCTCTTTAAAGACTGTTATCAAAGGTTGCTACAATAGAATATTTGAAATCCACTTCTGCTTCATTATGCAGGGATATCCTAGCTTGGGTGGAACTGAGGTTCAGGTATGCAGGTATGTAGAATTATGTGACACCTGTTAGCAAGTCACATCCCTTGCTTCTCTTTATCCAAAAGCACCTCATGAGAATAAACTTTAGCATGTAGAGGTTTCTCAGACGGACATATTAGATACACTGAGGCAGAGCTAGAAAATAAAAAGAACTACTGTGGGAATGGCTATAAGTGAGAAAGAAGTCAGATGTGTTAAGGTAGATGAAACCTGGAGCTTCTGGAGGTGCTGGAAGGACCAGTAACGCTGAAAGAACTGTATCACTAGAGGCCCATCCACACTCCAGTGGGATGCCCTCTCTCTTAAAAGCAAGCCACACAACAGGGAAGTACAGACTAAGGTAAAAATAAAGATAACATGACACAAACAGGGAAAATAGCCCCCTGAAGATGGCTTCAATTTCAAGAGCATGTCAGCCCTGTCATATGGGCGGCCTGCAAACCTGGCAGGAGGAGGCCAGTCCCAGCACCTCTAAGGGAGTGACCAGAGTGAGAGCACACACCAGAGAAGGAGAAAAGACAAGGATCAGAACGACAGACTGAAGAGCAGGGAGGAAGGAATGTGGCCAGCACAGATGAGGTCTCTCACAGGGATGTAAAGAGGATGGACTAAGTCTCCAGCCAGATGGCCTAGGAACAAATCCTTAAAGTGTCCTCAGCTGGAATCCAGAATGGAGAAACTAATATCAAATTACATGGTATAAAATATCAGCTACTGAGGCAACAGACCATTTCATATCATTCAGTCTACATTCTATAAAATGATGCGTGAGAGGCCTTTCCAAATCTAAATGCCAAGGAAACAAAAAATTTTGCTACCCCTTAACAACATCTATTCCTCCTGACTATAAGACTAACAGATCCATCACCTTTCCCTTTGTGACTTGGCTTCCAGGCAGCCAGTAATACTATTTTATACTTCATCATCATAATAAGGGGCTTCCTAGGTGCGCTAGTGGTAAAGAACCTGCCTGCCAGTGCAGGAGACCTAAAACACATGGGTTTGATCCTTGGGTCAGAAGATTCCTTGGAGGAGGGCACGGCAACCCACTCCAGTATTTTTTCCTGGAGAATCCCATGGGTAGGGGAGCCTTGCGGGCTATGGTCCATAGGGTTTCAAAGAGTCAGACACAACAAAAGCAGCTTAGCATGCATGCACTCAAGCACATCATAATAAACCTAATCCTAGTTCTTTGAATTAGCTCATCTCCACATCTCTTTCTAGCTTATGATTTCTCTTTATGATGCTATTATACTAGTTTTGTTCCATGTATCTTTTTGTTGTGAGATCTGGCATATAAGTAAATCAATATGACATCCTTAATGACCAATCCAGATAGCGTATTAAAAAGCAGAGACATTACTTTGCCAACAAAGGTCCGTCAAGTCAAGGCTATGGTTTTTTCTGTGGTCATGTATGGATGTGAGAGTTGGACTGTGAAGAAAGCTGAGCACCGAAGAATTGATGCTTTTAAACTGTGGTGTTGGAGAAGACTCTTGAGAGTCCCTTGGACTGCAAGGAGATCCAACCAGTCCATCCTAAAGGAGATCAGTCCTGGGTGTTCATTGGAAGGACTGAGGCTGAAGCTGAAACTCCAATACTTGGGCCACCTGATGCGAAGAGTTGACTCATTGGAAAAGACCCTGATGCTGGGAAAGATTAGGGGCAGGAGGAGAAGGGGATGACAGAGGATAAGATGGCTGGATGGCATCATCGACTTGATGGACATGAGTTTGGGTGAACTCCGGGAGTTGGTGATGGACAGGGAGACCTGGCGTACTGCGATTCATGGGGTCGCAAAGAGTCGGACACGACTGAGTGACTGAACTGAACTGACTGAACTGAATGCATAATACTCATGGTAGTCTAAATTCCATCAAGATATGATAGTATCTGTATCTTATTGTTAGGTCTTGTGGATGGAATCAAGTAGATATTTTTACTTCAGTCCTCTCATTTACATACCTATAAGGTTGCTAAAAGGATTAAATACTAAGATAAAAATACTTTGTAAAAGTTAAAATACTACCCAAATGTTCCATGGTGCTCTTACATGAAGGACATTGGAAACATTTCTTTTTTTTTTTAGTTTTTTTAATATAAATTTATTAATTTTAATTGGAGGTTATCTCCCTTATGTTCATGCCACAGTATTTGGTATTACCATAGTACTCAAAGTTCTGTTAAAACTCTAAAAGCTCATTTAAAAAAATGTAAATGTTTTCTTGAGAAGGTGGCATTATAAATTATAATCAGCTCTTGACACCTTCATGCAAAACAATATATTGTTTAACCTTCCTGCAACGTAGAGACTGAGAGATGAGACCCACGACAAGGAAGTTTGGGGAGAAGAAGGAAGGAAGGTAGCAGTCCATGAAACCTGGGGCTGAGGATCTTTTCAGGACCCACAATAGGCAGCTTATAGGGAGGGGAAAAAAATGGAAGTAAGGAGGAAGGCACTGAAAGGGCTCATGAGTTCACCAGATTTTATGATTCTGTCCAAGGTCAGCCCATCCTATTTTTGTTGGATTCATCAGAGGAGGTGGGAACTGGAATCAAGAATACCAATTAGCTTGGTCCAGTAATCAAGTTTGGAGAAGGAAATGGCAACCTACTCCAGTATTCTTGCCTGGAGAATCCCTTGGACAGAGGACCCTGGTGGGGATGGGGGGAGGGCGTGGGGCAGGGGGTAGTGGCTACAGTTCGAGGGGTCGCAGAGAGTTGGACATGACCGAAGCAACTTAGCAGTAGCAGTAATCAACTTGTAACAGATAGTTTGTTTAAGTAAAGTTTTTGCCCATAATTAAAGCCTGAGTGATAAATGTGCATCCTTAAATTACCTTAGCTAAAGTTTAGAGAAGCATATGGCAATAAAAGCAGCCCAGAGTGAGAGCTGCACTCAACAGTTTAGTTCATTCGCTAAGTTGTGTCTGACTCTCTGTGACCCCAAGGACTGCAGCACGCCAGACCTCCCTGTCCATCACCAACTCCTAGAGTTTATTCAAACTCATGTCCATTGAGTCAGTGATGCCATCCAACCATCTCATCCTCTGTTGTTCCCTTCTCCCTCTGCCTTCAATCTTTCCCAACATCAGGGTCTTTTCCAATGAGTGATTTCTTCGCATCAGGTGGCCAAAGTATTGGAGATTCAGCTTCAGCATCAGTCATTCCAGTGAATATTCAGAACTGATTTCCTTTAGGATGGACTGGTTGGATCTCCCTGCAGTCCAAGGGACTCTCAAGAGTCTTCTCCAACACCACACTTCAAAAGCATCAATTCTTCAACACTGTACAGAGAAGCAACCTAGCTCAGTTACCTAGTATCCAATTATGCATCCACTGTCCAGAGAATGTATTTAATGTTGGAGGCTGGCTGTGCAGTGGAGAGAACATATTAGCAATTGCCAAACCTACTCTGGTGTTTTTGCCTGAAGAATCCCAGGGACAGCGGAGCCTGGTGAGCTCCCATCTATGGAGTCGCACAGAGTTGGACACGACTGAAGTGACTTAGCAGCAGCAGCAGAAGGAAAAACAGGAACATCAAGGTATATTGGTTTACTCTTGTTATAAAAGCAATTCTAAGGGCTTTCCAAACAAAAGCAGATAATGGCAAGACTGGAGCATGAGTGGCAGTCTAAACCAGTGAGCAAGTAATATCATTTCCATGATGATTCCCGGAGATGCCTATCCCAATGGGTGTCTTCTGCTGACTGCTGAGTCCCTTAGAATAGTTGACAAGAGCCTGGGACACAGCACAGGTCCCTGTTCAGACTTTATCTATTTAATCTTCTATTTAGGATGCCTCAAGAACACATACTGGTATGTAAAAGGTGCCAGAGGGATTTTCCTTTGATCGAATCACACAACGGCCAGAGGTCTATTTTCTAAAATGCAGTTTGGAGATCTTATCATGGGTTCCCTATGCTTCCTCCAACCCTTAAAGGCTTTGGCTTCTTTATTCCTGCACCTTTAAGGTGACCCACAAGGCTCCTCATGATCTAACACTGCTATGGGTCCTACTGGAACCACATCTCACCTTCTCTGAGCTCTGGATTACACTGACTAGCCTTCATTCTGTTTCTAGAAACATTATTCAAGCTGCCCTTCTGCCAGGAAAGCAATCTCCTCACTCACCGTCCTCCCCCCATTTTTCATCTAGAAAATTCCAAACTGTGCTTGAGATTTCAGTTGAAAGTTTAGCTGCTTGGGGTACTTATGGGACCCCAGATTCTGCCAGGTCCCCTGTTATATGGACCAGAGCACCTTATAACTCTCATGCATAGAGCTCAACACAGTCATCATGAAATAGCTACTATAGTTACAATGGTCAGCGTCCTCACTGGAATATAGCTTCCACAACTGTGGCCAGTGTCCATCTCAGGCATTACTGTTCCCAGTGCCCCAGTAGGGTGCTATGCATACCTTCAGTTCAGTTCAGTTCACTCAGTCGTGTCCAACTCTTTGTGACCCCATAAAATGCAGCACGCCAGGCCTCCCTGTCCATCACCAACACCTGGAGCCTACACAAACTCATGTCCATTGAGTCGGTGATGCCATCCAACCATCTCATCCTCTGTCAGCCCCTTCTCCTCCTGCCCTCAATCTTTCCCAGCATCAGGGTCTTTTCCAATGAGTCAGCTTTTCGCATCAGGTGCCCAAAGCATTGGAGTTTCAGCTTCACCATCAGTCCTTCTAATGAACACCCAAGACTGATCTCCTTTAGGATGGACTGGTTGGATCTCCTTGCAGTCCAAGGGACTCTCAAGAGTCTTCTCCAACACCACAGTTCAAAAGCATCAGTTCTTTGGCACTCAGCTTTCTTTATAGTCCAACTCTCACATCCATACATGACTACAGGAAAAACCGTATCCTTGACTTGACGGACCTTTGTTGGCAAAGTAATGTCTCTGCTTTTTAATATGCTGTCTAAGTTGGTCATAACTTTCCATACCTTAGGTGCCTAATAAATATATGTTTAGTGGATGAAATAAGGAAAAGCAAGGTGGGAACGTTTAACATCTGTTAAAACATTGTACATAAGGCATGGCCAAAATCATCTCAAAGAAAAAGAAATGCAAGGAGGCAAAGTGGTTGTCTGAAGTGGCTTAATAAATATCTGAGGAGAGAAGAGAAGCAAAAGGAAAGGAAAAGATATACCCTACTTAATGCAGAGTTCTAGAGAATAGTACGGAGAGATAAGAAGGCCTTCTTAAATGAACAATGCAAAGGAATAGAGGAAAAAAATGAATGGCAAAGACTAGAAATCTTTTCTTTTTTTTTTTTTTTGCCTTTTATTTATTTATTTTTATTTTTTTTATTTTTTTATTTTTACTTTATTTTACTTTATAATACTGTATTGGTTTTGCCATACATTGACATGAATCCACCACGGGTGTACATGCAATCAAGGAAATTGAAGATATTAAGGAACATTTCATGAAAGTATGGATATGATAAAGGACAGAAACAGGACCTAACAGAAGCAGAAGAGACTAAGAAGAGGTGGCAAGAATACACAGAAGAATTATACAAGAAATGTCTTAATGATCCAGATTATCATAATACTGTGGTCACTCATCTAGAGCCACACATCCTAGAGTTTGAAGTCAAGTGGACCTTACGAAGCATTACTACAAAGCTCGTGGAAATGACCGAATTGCAGCTGAGATATTTAAAATTCTAAAAGACACTGTTAAAGTGCTATACTCAATATGTCAGCAAATTTGGAAAACTCAGCAGTGGCTATAGGACTGGAAAAGGTCAGTTTTCATTTCAATCTCAAAGAAAGGCAATGCTAGAGTGTTCAAACTACCACACAGTTGCTCTCATTTCACATACTAGCAAGGTAATGCTCAAAATCCTTCAAGCTAGTTTTCAACAGTATGTGAACCAAGAACTTCCAGATGTACAAGCTGGATTTAGAAAAGGCAGAAGAATCGAGATCAAGTGGCCAATATCCACTGGATCATAGAAAAAACAAGGGAATTCCAGAAAACGTCTGTTTCACTGACTACGTTAAAGCATTTGACTATGTGGATCACAACAGACTGTAGAAAATTCTTAAAAAGATGAGAAAACCAGACCACCTTACCTGTCTCCTGATATATATGCAGGTCAAGAAGCAACAGTTAGAACTGGACATGGAACAACGGACTGGTTCAAAATTGGGAAAGGAGTACATCAAGGCTGTATATTGTCACCCTGCTTATTTAACCTACATGCAGAGTGCATCATGTAAAATGCTGGGCTGGATGAACCACAAGCTGGAATCAAGATTGCCTGGAAAAATATCAACCATCTCAGATATGCAGATGATATCACTCTAATGACAGAAAGTGAAGAGGAACTAAAGAGCCTCCTGATGAGGGTGAAAGAGGCAGTGAAACAGCTGGCTTGAAACTCAGCATTCAAAAACTAAGATCATGGCATCAGGTCCCATGCCTTCATGGCAAGCAGATGGGGGAAAAGTGGAAGCATTGGACAGATTTAGTTTTCTTGGTTTCCACAATCACTATAGACAGTGACTTCAGCCACACAATTAAAAGATGCTTGCTCTTTGGAAGACAAGCTATAACAAAGTCAGACATTGTATTAAAAAGCAGAGACATCATTTTGCCAACAAAGATCCATATAGTCAAAACTGTGTTTTTTCTAGTAATCATGGATGGATGTGAGTTGGACCATAGAGAAGGCTGAGTACTGAGGAAGTGATGCTTTTGAATTGTGGTGCTGGAGAAGACTCTTGAGAGTCCCTTGGACTGCAAGAACAAACCAGTCAGTCCTAAAGGAAATCAACCCTGAATATACATCAGAAGAACTGATGCTGAAGGTGAAGCTCCAATACTTTGGCCACCTGATATGAAGAGCCAACCCATTGGAAAAACCCTGATGCTGGGAAAGATTGAAGGCAAAAGGAGAAGAGGGTGGCAGAGGATGAGGTGGTTAAAGAGAATTATTGACTTAGACATGAATTTGAGCAAACTCCAGGAGATTAGTGGAGGACAGAGGAGCCTTGTATGCTACAGTTCATGGGGTCACAAAGAGTTGGACATGACTTAGCAACTGAACAACGACAACAGGTAGTATAATGTGACAAAGCTTATGGCCTCATAAATCATTTTACAATTTCTCTTAAACTTTTAATGTTTATTACAACCTTTTTGAAAAACACTGCTGAAGTAGAATGAAGAGAAAAGTCTTCATAATTATTGTAAGAGAAGGTACCTTTATCTTTATATGTATATTTGCCATATTAGTTACCTAGTGCACAGTATTCTAATCACAATCTGAACCATATTTTTTCATTTAATCAGTGTTGTCTTTCAAACAATATCCTTGAGTAGGACATTTGAATGTGTTGGTATGCTGAAGGGAGGCTGTATGTTTACAGGGTTCTGTTTCCCAAATAATATTTCACTATCAGAGAACATTTTGAGTAGCTGCACATACCTATTCAAATTCTAATGAAACACAGACTAGAAACATTTAAACTTTCAGTAGAATATTATTTGGAGGAAAAACTCGATTTATTTGGCTGATTGTATGCTACTGCTACATTTGCAGATAAATTATTCTTGGCTGCATAAAGCTTTACACAACAAAATCTGCTTGGAAGATTAAATGACTTTGAAACAGATACTCAATAATGGAAAAGTCACTGTTACTTCATAAGAGCTACTTTTAAGTTAATGGGTTATCAGAAGAAAATAAGAGCTTGATACAAATACCAAATGTAAACAAAACTGGAGGGAAAACTATTTGCCTTGGAATAAATGCAAAGAGAAGTCTTCTGTCAATATCCAAATTGAAATGCTTTCTCTTCCCTCATTCCCTTAAGTTTCTGGATTCTGGTGATGATGTGATTAGACTTTTGGCATCCGGGAGATGCGTAACAGCTATTGGATTCTAATTTCTAGCAAGTGGGTAATTTGCCATGCTCTAAACAACTCCTCCATGCCAGGATATGCTCTGAAAGAAGTTCTGTACTTGTTCAACTATTTGGCCTTTAAATCATTTATCCTATTATCTTGCTTTACTTTTCTGCTCCCCCATTAGAACGTAAGCTCCCTCCCTGAGAAGCAGGAATTTTTTTTATCTACCTTTGGGTCCTTGGCTTATAAAACACTAACAGATATATGGCAATATTCAGTCAATATCTGCTGAATACTGAATGCGTGAAAATCAAATAATTGAACAGTGGATCAGATGACCAGGCTACTACAACAGAAAGACAGAAAGGAGAGGAACAGTTCCTAGGGAGCAAGTTTAAGTCTTTTATTTGTCCAAAGTTGAAATATTATGGTATTTGCAGACAACCCTGAACATTCATTGGAGGACTAATGCTGAAGCTGAAGCCTCAATACTTTGGCCACCTGATGCAAAGAGCTGACTCATTGAAAAAGACCCTGATGCTGGGAAAGATTGAAGGCAGGAGGAGAAGGGGATGACAGAGGATGAAATGGTTGGATGGCATCAGCGACTCAATAGACATGAACTTGGGCAAACTCCAGGAGACAATGAGGGACAGAGAGGCTGGCATGCTGCAGTCCATGGGGTCACAAAGAGTCAGAGGCAACTTAGTGAATGAACAACAACAAATGTAGACAACACTTAGATTTTGCCTGGTTGTACAATTTCTTACATATGTCAATCCCTATTGTGGTAAAATCCCAGAGAAAATATTATTAGTCTAGGACCTATATGTGATAAATAGGCATACAAATTGAAATATAAAATTGTTGGACTATGCAAAGTAGTCTGAAAGGATTGCTATTGATGGACTCTTGCTAGAGAAAACTAAGCTGAGATGTTTATGCATAATGGTGACTTACACATAGAGTCAACTGTCCATAGACTCATGTGTGGGTATTTAAAGAGAAAGATCTGGAGAGGGAGTTTAAGCCAATGTGGCCAAAGCACCTGTCACAAAGAGTGCCCCTTGCACCCAGACATGGTGTGTAGTCACAAAATATCCGAATAGCCAAACCAAACTGGAAATGACGTTCAGATGAGCTATTCTTTTCTAGGTTAGATGACAAAGCATTGGGCTAGAAATACTCAGCCTCCCTCTGCCAATAGCTGACAGAATGCGTGTGTGTGTGTGTGTGTGTGTGTGTGTGTGTGTGTTAGTCACTCAGTCATGTCCAACTTTTGCAATTCCATGGACTCTGCCAGACTTCTCTGTCCAAGAAATTTTCCAGGCAAGAATACTGGAGTGAGTTGCCATTTCCTTCTCCAGGGGATCTTCCTGATCCAGGGATCGAACCCAGGTCTCCTGCACTGCAGGCAGATTCTTTACCATCTGAGCTCCTAGGGAAGCCCAGCTGACAGAATAGCCTTAATCAATTGTTTCAGCATTTTAGCCTAAAAAAAGACTGTGGAACATGATGATCTTTTAGAATCTTCTTAGGGCTTATTTGCTGGGATCCATGGAAACCTATGGGACCTAGGTGATTTGACTAGATGTCCCAAGTCCCCAAAATACTTACAGCAAAAAATAATATATATCCCAATAAAGTAGAAAATAAGTAGGTAGTTCTCTGATGAATATAAGTGGTATTTTTTTTTTTTTTTACTTTATTTTACTTTACAATACTCTATTGGTTTTGCCATACATTGACATGAATCCACCACGGGTGTATACAAGCTCCCAATCCTGAATCCCCCTCTCAGCTCCCACCCCATATCATCTCTCTGGATCATCAAATTAAAGACTCTCTAGACATCCAGGCCAAGATGGGTGCTTTTTTTAAATAGCAATTTTCTATTTCTAAAATATCTGTGTATCTATCTCACCTCTCTACTTCAGTGTACCTGGCAGACTTTACCTAAATTAATCTAAGTGGATACATTGAGGACAAGTTAGGGAAAAAAGGATTTTTATGAAAATTGTAGGAGGACATATGTTTCACAATTATTAGACTAGGTTTTTGTTATGTCCTCATCCACAAAATTCTGCCGAGTTTATTCTCGTTTCCAAGGAGTAACTGGGGCATAAATAACCTGAACAGGTCCTGTTAGACACTAATAGCTCTACATTCGCGCCAGCAGCTCTGATTTGCATGCACATTTATGCTTTCCAAATAGGTCCCATCATTATCCACAGAAAATTCTGACACTTGGAAAACTATGAGTGGAGGGAGAAAGCAGCATGAATTTGGTGTATTGTTTAGTTGGCAAACATGTGATTTGTCAAATCCCCCACACCCAGCCCCAAATTAACTAAATGCCAATCTGGAAGGGAACCAGGAACTTCAACTGCCACTAAGCACTATTGAGAGGGTGTGACAGCTCCTGTCAGGAGGATTCCCTCTTTTAATCACACTGAGTAACGTAACAGGACAGAAAAATATTCCTTTATAACATATTTTATTATCTCTTAGTCTACACCATGCTTAGACACTGACCCACTTTGACTATTTCAGTGGAAATTATTCACGATCATACAAACCATAGCCTATCTCTGTGCCCCATAAAACAGCATACCAGGCTTAAACTTTTCAATCTTGTCTCTTCTTTCCTCAAACAAATGAGGACATGTGGATGATTCATAATTTAAAAACATATCCACAGATGCTTTATTTTATGGATTTTATTACAGTCTCAAGGAAATGCTCAAAAAGTGATATTCCTGACACTCCTTACTTCATTTAAATACTTTTCTGATTTAGCAGGTTAGCCTGTGTACAAGGTGTCAAAAGGCTTATAAAACCCATCATCTGGAAAGCTGGTCTGATTAGGACATTTTATGCAGACATCAGTACATCAGCAGGTCCCTAGCATTCTTCCTCTCAGTGATCAAAATCCAGCCACACAAGAAAATATTAGTTCCTTCCTACCTCAGGGTCTTTCTCTAGATGTTTCCTTTCTCCAGAAATGTCCTGCTCAGAATTCTTCAGATGACTCCTCTCATCATTTAGGTTGCAGACAAAATGTCAGAAAAGCTTATTTGACCACTATGTACAAAGTTGCACATCTTTCCAACCGAATATACCATCACCTTAGTTTAACTTTTCTCAGAGTACTGTCTGAAATTTTATTATTCAGTCATTTGTTTATATAGTTTTTGCCTGTTTCACCCAGACAAGGGGTTCCTTGTCTGTCTTGTCTGAAATCATATCCTCAACAATTTGTATGATGCCTAGAATATACATAGTGCTCAATAAATACTAACTGATCAAATTTGTCAGATGGAAGTGTCATCAGAGAAAGTTTCAGGGTTCTAAGGATACCAGCTTGCTGGTTGGTCAAAGAATAGGCAGGAAGAATGGCTGAAGTACCCACTTATGGCCACAGCACCATACATCCTATTTGCTAGTTAAATATGGTCAACTGGTGTCTTCCAGGTACCTCAAATTCACCATGTTCAAACCAGTGCCTTTAACCCTTTCATTAACCAGGTCCTCCTTCTGCAGTCCATATCACTGTGTGTGTGTTAGTCACTCAGTCTGTCTGACTCTTTGTGACCTGATAGACTGTAGCCCATAGGAGCTCCTCTGTCCATGGAATTCTCCAGGCAAGAATACTGGAGTGGGTTGCCACGTCCTTCTCCAGAGGATCTTCCCAGCCCAGGGATCGAACCTGTGTCTCCTGCACTGCAAGCAGATTCTTTACCATCTGAGCCACCAGGGAAGCTCCATATCACCATAAATATCTCATACCTTGGAACTCTAAACCTCTAATATCATCCTTGACTTTTCCTTCTCCTTCATATAGTCTTAACATTAAATCCATCACTATGAACTGCTCATTTTACTTCATAAATATTTCTCAAAGTTCATTTACTCTCTGATCCCTCAGAGCCTTTGTTTATACTGTTCCCTCTGGCATAAATGTTTTCCTTTTTGCCCTTCTCTTTGCCTAATTAACTTATAGTCTCAGCTCAGATATCTTTTCTCAATAGTTTTTTGTAGTCTTCACTTTATACTTTCAATCCTCGGCATGCATAGAAAGTGACTTTTCCTACATTTAACAGAATTTTAATTTCTGTAATCATATAGTTATTTAAGTAATTTTGGCTTCACTATTTACTCTTCACCCAGTTTTTTGAACATAATCTTTTAATATTCTTCTCACTATCACTGGCATTAAATAATTACTCGATGAGTGACTGAATGACTATAAGATCTCTGAAGGCTGAGATTAAGTTTTACCTTTATTTTTGCCTCCATGAATGCCTAAAACATTGCCAACTACAGTATCAGGGCTTAACAAATATTACTGAATTAAATAAGTAATTCATATCTATGGGACACACTGAATTTTTATACATGGTCTAGAGAAGCAAAAATGATATAACATGGGATACTTATTTCATGAAACATGACAGGACAATTGTAACTTCTTAAAAAAACAAAGAAAGTGAAGTTGCTCAGTTCTGTCCGACTCTTTGTGACATCATGGACTCTAGCCTGCCAGACTCTTCTGTCCATGGGATTTTCCAGGTAAGAACGCTGGAGTGGGTTGCCATTTCCTTCTCCAGGGGATCTTCCAGACCCAGGGCATTTCAGGCAGACTACTGTCTGAGCCACCAGGGAGCCCAAGCCACTAGTAATTCTGATTCTAGCAATAGCAGTGTATTTTTCAAAGGACTGACCCTTTTTTAGTTAAAAGTCACAAACTCTAAACAAATTATCTTATAAAAACATCAACAATAACTTAAAGGTGCTGGAGAAGGATCAAAAGTAGGGGGAAAAAACTGAAATGGATTTGATCATGGAAAGACTAGAACCAAAAGGATCAGATTCATGTTTATACATCTATTCTGTGGAGGCCACTCTCTATCAAGATATCTAAACCTCAAGCAGGAAGATTCAGTCTTTCTGAATGAAAATGTTATGGAAAAAAAGTTCAGGGCTGTCAAAGAGGTTGGAAAACGAGGAGGGAGACCTGAGAAAATAGAAATGCCGGAGTGAGGAGCCATAAAATTGGCATATAAACTGTTTTCAGGCCCTGGCTGATGGCTGGACTGTATATGTACAGAAAACAGTATGAAAAGTTCAGTGGGAAGCAACAGCTAGAAACCTGAAAAGATTTACGGGATATTTTAGTCTCCACGTACCATAGGGTAAACAGAGTTGGATCCCAGCTACATAGAAACACTTGGAATTTGAACCATCAGAGCTTTTCCGCTGAAACACTAGAAGGGCCAAGACCTAGGATTAAATACTATGGTCCAGAACTAAGAGAATTTCCTGATAACAAAATGCAATAAATACCCCATAAAAGAATCAAGTTGAGGCACCCCGAGTTCAAGATGATCAGCCTACTAAGACAAAAATCAACATTTGATAGAACAACAAAATAGAATACAGGGTCTCTCTATGTTAGCATAAACAGTATCCATTAAAATAACTACACATGTGAGAAGTAGAAAACCTGGATGTCAAGAGAAAAATCCATAAAAATAGACACATAGACGCTGAGATTACACAATTGATGGATTTAGCATAAATTATTTTAAATATATTGAATAACTTTAAAGGTATGGGCAGGGGGTGAGGTGACATAATGAAACTCAAGGAATGAATAGGAAATTATAGATGAGAAATGCAAACCCTAAAGAAAGAACTAAATAGAAATCCTAAAACTTAATATTACAGTATTAGCAATGAAATAGTGACTAGATGCATTATCAGCAAATCAGAGATAGCAGAAGACAGGATTAATTAACTTTAACACAGATACATTAAAAACTATTCAAGCTGAAGTGACTAAAGGACCAAAGAAAGCTATATATCCATGGCCTATATGAACAATGTCAAGCAATCTATATATGTATATATGCATATATACATTTAATATATATAATTAAAGTCCTAGAACAAGATAAAAGTATAAGACTGCATTTTAATGGCCAAAAGGCTCCCAGGTTTGGTGGAAAATACCAATTTAGAGATTCAAAAAGCTCAGCAAAGGATACTTATAGTCAAATTACTAAAACAAACAAACAAACAAAAAAAGAATACCTCAAAACAATCCAAAAAAAAGTAAAACCTTATGTTCAGGAGAACAATAAAAATGACAGTTTAATTTGCATCAGAAATGATGGAGGCCAGAAAACAATGAGATGATCTCTCAAGTGTGAATATTAAATAAATCTCAACTTATACTTCTAGTTCTAGAAAAATACATTTCAAAAGCAAATATAACACAAAAAACAGTTTCAAATATACAAAAACTGAGAAAATGTAATACTAGCAGAACTGAATTATAAAGGTGCTATATGAAGCTCTTTTCATTGTTGTAGTTGAGGAGCTAAGTCATGTCTGGTTCTTTGTGACCCCATGGACTGCAGCACACCAGTCTTCCCTCTCCTTCACTGTCTCCTGGAGTTTGCTCAAACTCATGTACATTGATTCAGTGATGCTATCCAACCATCTCATCATCTGTCAACCTCTTTTCCTCCTGCCCTCAATCTTTCTCAGCATCATGGTCTTTTATAATGAGTCAGCTTTTTGGATCAAGTGGCCAAAGTATTGGAGCTTCAGTTTCAGCATCAGTCCTTCCAATGAATATTCAGAGTTGGCTTCCTTTAGGATTGACTGGTTTGATCTCCTGGCTGTCCAAGGAAACTCTCAAGAGTCTTCGCCAACACCACAATTCAAAAGCATCAATTCTTTGGCATTCAGCTTTCTTTATGGTCCAACTCTCACATCCATACATGACTACTGGGAAATTAATAGCTTTGACTATATGGACCTTTGTTGGTAAAGTGATGTCTCTGCTTTTTAATACACTGTCTAGGTTTGTAATAGCTTTTCTTCCAAGGAGCAAGAGTCTTTTAATTTTGTGGCTGCAGTCACTGTCCACAGTGATTTTGGAGCTCAAGAAAAGAAAATCTGTAACTGTTTCCACTTTTTCTGCATCTATTCAGCACATGTGATGGGACTGGATGCCATGATCTTCATTTCTTAAATGTTGAGTTGTTAGCCAGTTTTTTCACTCTTCTCTTTCACCATCATCGACGTTCTTTAGTTCCTCTTCACTTTCTGCCATAGGGTGGTGTCATCTGCATATCTGAGGTTATTGATATTTCTCCTGGCAATCTTGATTCCAGCTTGTGCTTCATCCAACCTGGCATTTCTCATAATGTACTCTGTATTTAAGTTAAAGAAGCAGGATGGTGATATACAGCCTTACAAAAGGTGGGGGACTAAAGAGCCTTTTGATGAAGGTGAAAGATGAGAGTGAAAACGCTGGCTTAAAATTCAACATTCAGAAAACAAAGATCATGGCATCAGGTCCCACCATTTCATGGCAAATAGATGGGAAAACAATGGAAATAATAACAGACTTTATTTTCTTGGGCTCCAAAATCACTGCAGATGGTGGCTGCAACCACAAAATTAAAAGATGCTTGCTTCTTGGAAGAAAAGCTATGACAGACCTAGCCAGCGTATTAAAAAGCAGAGACATCACTTTACCAACAAATGTCCACTTAATCAAAGCTATGGTTTTTACAGTAGTCATGTATAGATGTGAGAGCTGGATCATAAAAAAGATTGAGCACCAAAGAATTGATGCTTTTGAACTGTGGTCTTGGAGCAGACTCTTGAGAGTCCCTTGGACAGCAAGACGATCAAGCCAGTCAATTCTAAAGGAAATCAACCCTGAATATCCATTGCAAGGACTGATGCTGAAGCTCCAATACTTTGGCCACCTGATGCAAAGAGCAGACTCATTGGAAAATACCCTGATGCTAGAAAAGACAGAGGATGAGATGGTTCGATGACATCACTGACTCAATGGACATGAGTTTGAGCAAGCCCTGGGAGATGGTGAAGGTCAGGGAAGGCTGGTGTGCTGCAGTCCATGGGGTCACAAAGAATCAGGCATGACTGAGCAACTGAACAACAACAACAAAAAGTGGGGGAGGAATAAATTAAGAGTTTGGAAGTAACTATCCACACTATATATAAAAAATAGCTAACTAATAAGGATCTACTGTATATCACAGGAAACTATACTCAATATCTTATAATAGCCTATAATAGAAAAGAATGTTAAAAAAAGTATATAAATATATATATAACTTGTCTTTATATGTATAACTGAATCATTTTTGCTGTACACCTGAAACTAACATAACATTGTAAATCAACTGTATTTTGATAAAATTTTTAATTAAAAAAGATATTAATGAAATACTATAGTTGCATGCTGATAAATGTGACAAATTCCTTGAAATGGAAAAATTTCTCTAAAACACAAGCTGTCCAAGTGAATAAGGAAGAAAGATAAGAGGCAAATAAACTATTTAGTAGTAAATTGACTATATTACCACAAAACAAACCTTCTCACGATGAATTAAATTATCCTGCCCCGCAAAAACCTTCCACAAAAATTATTCCAAGACCCTATGGTTTCACTGTTTAATTCTAACATTTAAGGGAAGTATAGTTTATTTTACTCACTAGAACGATAAACTGAAGAGACTGACAATATCAAATGTGGGTGATATGTGAAACACCTTTCATACGTTGCTAGAGTTAATGTAAAGTTTTACATGCACCTACCAAGTTCTTTTGTGGACATTTATCTAACATAAACAAAAATATAAGTCCACAAAAGTCCCATAATAATATTCAAAAATACCTTATTCATAATCTCTAAACCTGAAGACAAATAAATTGTTCAATAGAAGAATGAATGTAGTATATCCATAGAGTGGAATACTTCCCTAGCAATAAAAATAAATGATATATAGATACAACATTGTGAATAAATGTCTAAAACACAAGCTGTCTTATATGTTGAGAAAAATAAGACAGAAACAAAAGATTTCCTATGGTATAATTCTACATAAATAAAATGTAACAACAGGCAAAACAATTTCTAATGACAGAAATCAGAAGACTAGTTTTCAATGGAGATAAGTATTGACTTAAACAGGGTAAGAGAGAACTTGGGGAGATAAAAGGAACATTCTGCATCATGGTTTGGGTGATGATTACACAAATGTATTTATTAAAATTGATTAAATTATATACTTCTGGTTTGTGGATCACATTGCATGTAAATTTTACCTCAACAGAAGCATTTTAAAATTTGTCTTTTAATAAAATTGGGTTGGAAAACACCAAACTGACCAAAATGAAACAGGTTTCCTTCTTGAGAGAAGAAAGGCTTCTCTCTGAGAGACTTTGCAGAGACTCTAAGACAAATATGCATTGTAAGTGTCGATTACAGAACACAGTCTTTATTATTGTCCTGAGTTATTTGTCTATGGAATTGCTTTTTTCCTTCCAGAGCATCTTGAAGCTCGTGTTCTGCAGAAAATCCTTTTGGAAGTGCTGCCCTAATGGCATCTTCCATCAGAAGAGATAGTTGCCTGGGCAACACTGCAGGGAGGGAACATGCAAAGTGACCACCCTGTCTGATAGGATCCAGGTTGGAAACCAATTCACTTCAGCGATGAGAAATCTTAGCCATCAAATTTTTGCAACTCATACATTTTTTATTCCTGTAACACATGGCTGTAAATAATGTAGGACTGCTTCCTCTTTTACCAAGAACTCTTGGCTTATATGTACAGATAGTACCAGAGAACTATTGCATTTTACATTTCCATTCATGGAAATCCATCCAACTGAACTGTCCTCAAAGTGGAATTATTTATATTTAGACCATAAGTGATGTTGTACCCTTCAAGGCCCAGCTCAAATGCCACCTTCATGAATCCTTCATAAAGAATTTTCAGATTCTCTACAAACTGGAGCCATCTTTTTTTTTTCTCTAAGCATCTCTTTTTCTCTTAGTTTTTAGTACTTCTCTCTCTTTTATTGGCATGCTTTGAATGGTTTACATATTCCTCTAGAGATATAGAAGCTGTATTTCTCTAGTAGACAACTAACACATAGAGTACATTCTTAATTCTTATTAAAACAGTGAATGAGCACTTGATGTGATTATTTTAACAGAGGAGTTTCAGTCTCTGGAATCAGAACTGCTTATTCTCTGCAATCCGGGAACTGCTTTTTCTGTGGTCACTTTGGCAGCACATATACTAAAACAGGAAACTTTTTTCTATGTTACTTTCTAGCACCACAGAGTGGCCCAGATAAAATTAAATACCTGGTTTGCTTCTCTCATGTAACTCAGCTAGCTGCTTCATCTTGAGGGATAAGCTCCCTGCTATTTCTAAAGATCAGTGACATGGCTTGATAATTCATTGTTGTTGTTGTTCAGTTGCTAAGTTGTGTCTAACTCTTTGCAACCCCATGGACTGCAGCATGCCAGGCTCCTCTGTCCTCCACAATCTCCTGGAGTTTGCTCAAACTCATGTCCATTGTGTCAGTGATGGTATCTAACCATGAACACCAAAAAATTGATGCTTTTAAACTGGTACTGGAGAAGATTCTTAAGAGTCCCTTGGACTGCAAAGATATCAAACCAGTCAATCCTAAAGAAAATCAGTCCTGAATATTCATTGAAAGCACTGCTGCTGAAGCTCCAATACTTTGTCCACTTGATGTCAAGACCTGACTCATTGGAAAAGACCTTGATACTGAGAAAGACTGAAGGCAAAGGGAGAAGGGGCAGCAAGGGGTAATAATTCATGGTCTCACACAATTATTTTATATGAATTAGCAACCATAGTCAGAAAGTTGATAGATATTAACATAACATCTACTTTGTAAATGACATAAGATGAGGTAATGTGAATGACCAAATATACTATGAAATGAGTCTATTTATCATATCATCAAACTTGAGCAAATATAATATAAATGCTGCTCTTAGATATGTCAAAAAATGTATCTGTGAACTCTTATTTAAACCTTTCATTTTCCCAGTGGGAATATAACTGCATGGCTATGCTGAGTTAGTGAAATTCCATAGATAAGCATGTGGAGTAAAACTTCGGTCTTCAGCTAAAATTAGAGAATTATTAAAAAGGGAAGAGACCACCTCTTCCACTTAACAGATGTGAAAATGAGACCAGAAGTTAGGTGATATATGTAATGTCATGACATTATTTAAGCAGAGAGACATATCCAGAATTCAAATTATTGGATGCCTAATTCAGGGATTCTTTTTCAACTCATGTATACTGTTTCTTTTAAAAATAATTTATCCATATCTGCAATTAACCTGTGAATTCTATGCACTTGAAAAATTGAAGATGTTCAGTTACCATTGTACTATTTTGCCCTAGTCCTCCTAAGACTGTTTTAAGGAAAGTAATCTACTATTACAAATTTAAGAGTAGCAAAACATCCTTTAGAAATAAAAGCTATTGAGGAAGCTTACCACTAACACACAAGCAAAACAGAATCCTAAGCATTTAATAAAAATCAGAAGAGAAGGCTTAAGAAATAAACAATGAGGATGGGAGAGATATTGCAAGAACACACAGCTGGGCACTAATTACCCCTCAGTGGGGAGCTGGGGTGCCTGTGGGGTGGGGCAAGGCTTAAATTCTGTGTCCTAGCATTAGTTCAGTTCAGTTCAGTTCAGTAGCTCAGTCATGTCTGACTCTTTGCATTACTTATTCAAAATATAAAACGAAAAAGCATTGGCATTTTTAATCATTAAAAAAGTAACAAGTATATAACCCATCTCTGTAAAGCTACAATAATAGTGCATCTCAGTCTCACAAGCAGTAAGTAATAATACGGAAACAACACAGAGAAGCAGACCTAACATTTCTCTGTGCTGTTGATAACAACATCCCCCTGTCCATTAGTGCTTTTTTTTCTCTCTCTCCCATTAATTGGACCCATTTTACAAATAGTAAAAATTGATCTTTACTATTCCTTCTGTCAGGAATCTGTTCCTCTAAACCTCCACATGGCTGACTCTTTCTAGTAACTCAGGCGAAAGCTCAAATGACAACCCAGTGTAAAGCAACACATTTCGAAAGTGTTTCTCCCATTT
The DNA here is from genome assembly GCF_023091745.1 of Budorcas taxicolor. Classification (NCBI taxonomy): domain Eukaryota; kingdom Metazoa; phylum Chordata; class Mammalia; order Artiodactyla; family Bovidae; genus Budorcas; species Budorcas taxicolor. Next base: position 56,160,134 of record NC_068916.1, read on the forward strand.
TCTACCACACTCCACCTGTCCATATTTATCATATCATCCTGTTTTATTTTCCTTCTACTACCACTGAACTCTGATATAATCTTTAACCAAAGTTTGTTTTTTTTTAATTATTTTTTATTGAAGAATAACTGCTTTACAGAATTTTGCTGTTTTCTGTCAAACCTCAACATGAATCAGTTATAGGTATACATATATCCCCTCCCTCCCTTCTCCCTCTCCAACCCACCCCTTTAGGTTGCTACAAAGCCCCTGTTTGAATTTCTTGAGCCATACAGCAAATTCCCGTTGGCTATCTATTTTACATATGGTAATGTGAGTTTCCATGTTACTCTTTCCGTACATCTCACCATCTCCTTCCCTTTCCCCATGTCCATAAGTCTATTCTCTCTCTTTCTCCACTGTTGCCCTGTAAACAAATTCCTCAGTACCATTTTTCTAGATTCCGTATATATATGTTAAAATATGGTCTTCATCTTTCCCTTTCTGACTCACTTCACTCTGTTTAATAGGTTCTAGGTTCATCCACCTCATTAGAACTGACTCAAATGTGTTCCTTTTTATGGCTGAGTAATATTCCATTGTGTATGTGTATCACACCTTCTTTATCCATTCATCTGTCAATGGGCATCTAGGTTGCTTCCATGTCTAGCTATTGTAAATAGTGCTGCAATGAACAATAGGATACATGTGTCTCTTTCGATTTTGGTTTGCTCAAGGTATATGCCATATACCATGTCATATGGTGGTTTTATTACTACTTTTTTAAGGAATCTCCATACCATTTTCCATAGTGGCTGTATCAATTTACATTCCCACCAAAAATGCAAAAATGTTCCCTTTTCTTCACACCCTTTCCAGCACTTATTGTTTGTAGACTCTTTGATGAGGGCCATTCTGAAAGGTGTGAGGTGATATCTCATTGTAGTTTTGATTTGCATTTCTCTAATAATGAGGGATGTTGAGCATCTTTTCATGTGTTAGCCATCCATATGTCTTCTTCGGAGAAATATCTGTTTAGGTCTTTTTTCCCCCTTTTTGATTGGGTTGTTTGTTTTTCTGGTATTGAGTTGTATGAGCTGCATGTATATTTTGGGAATTAATCCTTTGGCAGTGGTTTCATTTGCTATTATTTTCTCTCATTTTGAGGGTTGTCTTTTCACCTTGCTTATAGTTTCCTTTGTGTGAAAAAGCTTTAAAGTTTCATCAGGTCCCACTTGTTTATTTTATTTTTATTTCCATTACTCTAGGAGGTGAGTCATAGAGGATCTTGCTTAGATTTATGTCATCGAGTGTTCTACCTATGTTTTCCTCTAACAGTTTGATTGTTTCTGGTCTTACATTTAGGTCTTTAATCCATTTTGAGTTTATCTTTGTGTACGGTGTCAGGAGGAGAAGGCAATAGCAGCCCACTCCAGTACCCTTGCCTGGAGAATCCCATGGATGGAGGAGCCTGGTAAGCTGTGGTCCATGGGGTCGCAAACAGTCTGACATGACTGAGCGACTTCGCTTTCACTTTTCACTTTCATGCATTGGAGAAGGAAATGGCATCCCACTCCAGTGTTCTTGCCTGGAGAATCCCAGGGATGGGAGAACCTGGTGGGCTGCCGTCTATGGGGTCGCACAGAGTCAGACATGACTGAAGTGACTTAGCAGCAGCAGCAGCATGGCATTAGGAAGTGTTCTCATTTCATTCTTTTATAGGTAGCTGTCCGTTTTTCCCCAGCACCACTTGTTTAAGAGGCTGTCTTTGCCTTATTGTATATTCTTGCCTCCTTTGTCAAAAATAAGGTACCCATAGGTGCATGGGTTTATTTCTGGCCTTTCTATCTTGTTTCATCGGCTTGTATTTCTGTTTTTGTGCCAGTACCATACTGTCTTGATGACTGTACCTTCGTAGTATAACATGAAGCCAGGAAGCTTCATTCCTCCAGCTCCATTCTTCATTCTCAAGACCGTTTTGGCTATTTGGGTTCTTTTTTGTTTCCATATGAATAGCGGAATTTTTTGTTCTAGTTCTGTGAAAGATGCCATTGGTAATTTGATAGGGATTGCATTAAATTGGTAGATTGCATTTGGTAGTATTGTCATTTTCACAATATTGATTCTTCCTACCCAGGAATACGGAATATCTCTCCATCTGTTTATGTCATTTTTTATTTCTTTAATTAGTGTCTTATAATTTTCTGTGTACAGTACTTTTGTCTCCTTAGGTGCATTTATTCCTAGATATTTAATTGTTTTTGTTGTAGTGGTAAATGGGATTGATTCCTTAATTTCTCTTTTTGATTTTTCATTGTTAGTATATAGAAATGCAAGTGATTTCTGTGTATTGATGTATTCTGCAAGTTTACTAAATTCACTGATTAGCTCTAGTAATTTTCTAATACTATCTTTAGGGTGTTCTATGTACAGTATCATGTCATCTGCAAACAGTGAGAGATTTACTTCTTCTTTTCCAGTCTGGATTCCATTTAATTCCTTTTCTTCTCTGATTGCTATAGCTAGGATTTTCAGAACTATGTCGAATTATAGTGGAAAAAGTGGACACCCTTGTCTTGTTCCTGATCTTAGTGGGAATGTTTTTAGTTTTTCACCATTGAGAATAATGTTTGCGGTATGCTCATCATAATGGCCTTTATTATGTTGAGGTAGCTTCCTTCTGTGCCCATTTTTTGAATAGTTTGAATCATAAATAGCTGCTGAATTTTGTCAAAGGCTTTTTCTGCATTTATTGAGATTATCATATGGTTTTTATCTTTCAATTTATTTATATGCTGTATCACACTGATTGATTTGTGTATATCGAAGTATCCTTGCATCCCTGGAATAAACCCAACTTGATCATGGTGTGTGAACTTTTTGATGTGCTGCTGAATTCTGTTTGCTAAAATTTCATTGAGGATTTTTGCATCTATGTTCATCAGTGATATTGGTCTGTACTTTTCTTTTTTTGTGTTGGCTTTGTCAGGTTTTGGTATCAGGGTTATGGTGGCTTTGTAGAATGAGTTTGGAAGTGTTCCTTCCTCTGCAACGTTTTGAAAGAGTTTCAGAAGGATAGGCAGTAGCTCTTCTCTCAATTTTTGACAGAATTTTCCTGTGAAGCCATCTGGTCCTGGGCTTTTGTTTTGGGGAGATTTTTGATCACAGCTTCAATTTCAGTGCTTGTAATTGGGTTTTTCATAATTTCTATTTCTTTCTGGTTCAGTCTTGGAAGATTGAACTTTTCTAAGAATCTGTCCATTTCTTCCAGGTTATCTATTTAATTGCCATATAGTTGTTCAGAATAGCCTCTTATACTCCTTTGTGTTTCTGCATTGTCTGTTGTAACCTCTCTTTTTTCATTTCTAATTTTGTTGATTCTTTTCTTCTTGATGAGGCTGGCTAAGGGTTTGTCAATTTTGTTTATCTTCTCAAAGAACCAGCTTTTAGTTTTATTAATCTTTACTATTATTTCTTTCATTTCTTTTTCATCTATTTCTGCTCAGATCTTTATAATTTATTTCCTTCTACTAATTTTGGGGTTTTTTTTCTTATTTTCCCAGTTGCTTTAGCTATAAAGTTAGGTTGTCTATTTGACGTGTTTCTTTTTCTTCTTTATTTTTTCCTTTTTTTTTTAACTTTACAATATCATATTGGTTTCGCCATACATTGACATGAATTCACCACAGGTGTACATGTGTTTCTTGTTTCTTGAGGTAGGATTGTATTGCTATAAACTTCCCTCTTATAACTGCTTTGCTGCATCCCATAGGTTTTGAGTTCTTGTGTTTTCATTGTCATTTGTTTCTAGAATTTTTTCTATTTTTCTTTTGATTTCTTCAGTAACCTTTTGGTTATTTAGAAATGTGTTGTTTAACTCCATGTGTTTGTATTTCTTACAGTTTTTTTTCTTTTAATTGATATCTATTCCCATAGCATTATTGTCAGAGAAGATGCTTGATACAATTTCAATTTCCTTAAATTTACTGAAGTTTGATTTGTACCCAAGATGTTGTCTATCCTGGAGAATGTTTCATGTGCACATGAGAATAAGGTGTATTCTTCTGGATTTGGATGGAATACCCTGAAAGTATCAATGAGATCCATCTCATCTAATGTGCCATTTCAGACTTGTGCTTCCTTATTAATTTTCTGTTTTGATGATCTGTCCATTGGTATGAGTAGGGTGTTAAAGTCTCCTACTATTATTGTGTCACTGTCAATTTCTCCTTTTATGTCTGTTAGTGTTTGTCTTATGTATTGAGGTGCTCCTATGTTGGGTGCATAGGTATTTACAATTGTTTTGTCTTCCTCTTGGATTGATCCCTTGATCATTATGTAGTGTCCTTCCTTATCTCTTGTAATCTTCTTTATTTTAAGGTCTATTTTTTCTGATATGAGGATTGCTATTCCAGCTTTTTTTTTTTTTTTTTTTTTGCTTCCCATTTGCATGGAATATATTTTTCCATCCTCTCACTTTCAGTCTATACATGTCTTGAGGTCCAGAGTGGGTTTCCTGTAGACAGAATAATATATATGGATCTTGTTTTTGTATCCATTCAGCCAGTCTGTGTCTTTTGGTTGGAGCATTTAGTCCATTTACATTTAAAGTAATTATTGATATATATATATATATATATATATATATATATATATATATATATATATATGTTCCTATTGCCATTTTCTAATTGTTTGGGGTTGATTTTGTAGATCTCTTCTCTTCTGTTGTATTTCTTGACTATATAAGTCCATTTAACATTTGTTGTAAAACTGGTTTGGTGGTACTGAATTCTTTTAACTTTTGCTTGTCTGAAAAGCTCTTTATTTCTCCATCAGTTTTGAATGAGATCCTTGTTGGGTATAGTAATCTTAGTTGTAGATTTTTCCCTTTCAGTACTTTAAATATGCCCTGCCATTCCCTTCTGGCCTTCAGAGTTTCTGCAGAAAGATTAGCTGTTAAGCATAGGGGGTTTCCCTTGTATGTGACTTGTTGCTTCTCCCTTGCTGCTTTTAATCTTCTTTCTTTTTGTTTAGCCTTTGTTCGTTTGAGTAGTAAGTGTCTTGGCCTGTTTCTCCTTGTGTTTATCTTGTATGGGACTCTTTGTGCCTCTTGTACTTGATTGACTATTTCCTTTTCCAAGTTGGGGAAATTTTCAACTATAATCTTTTCAAAACTTTTCTCATACCCTTTCTTTTTCTAACTTCTTCTTCTGAGAACCCTATAATTCAAATGTTGGTGTGTTTGATATGGTCCTAGAGGTCTCTGAGATTGTCCTCAGCTCTTTTCATTCTTTTTACTTTAGTCTGCTCTTCAGAAGTTATTTCCACCATTTTATCTTCCAGCTCACTGATTCATTCTTTTGCTTCAGATATTCTGCTATTGTTTCATTCTAGAGTATTTTTAACTTCAGTAATTGTGTTGATGTTTCTGTATGCTTATTCTTTAACTCATCTAGGTCTTTGTTAATTGATTCTTTCATTTTCTCCATTTTGTTTTCAAGGTTTTTTGTCATCTTTGCTATCTTTATTCTGAATCCTTTTTCAGGTAATTTTCCTATTTCCTCTTCATTTATTTGGACTTCTGTGTTTCTAGCTTGCTCCTTCATTTATGCAGTATTTCTCTGCCTTTTCTTTTTTTTTTTTTTTTTTTACTTTATTTTACTTTACAAAATTGTATTGGTTTTCTCAGGCTTCAAGTAAAGTTGAATTCTTTCTTCCTTTTGGTTTCTACCCTTCTAAGTTTAGCCCAGTGGTTTGGTGAGCTTTATATAAGGTGAGATTTGCGCTGAGTTTTTGTATGTTTGTTTCTCCTATGATGGGCAAGGCTGAGTGAGGTGGCACTCCTGTCTTCTGATAATTGGCTTTGTACTTTTGTTTTGTTTGTTGTTTAGATGAGGCATCCTCCACTGGGTGCTACTGGTGGTTGGGTGATGCTGGGTCTTGTATTGAAGTGGTTTCCTTTCTGTGAGTTCTCACTATTTGATACTCCCTACCTGCCTCTTGAGAAACCTATATGCAGGTCAGGAAGCAACAGTTAGAACTGGACATGGAACAACAGACTGCTTCCAAATAGGAAAAGGAGTACATCAAGGCTGTATACTGTCACCCTGCTTATTTAACTTCTATGCAGAGTACATCATGAGAAACGCTGGGCTGGAGGAAGAACAAGCTGGAATCAAGATTGCCAGGAGAAATGTCAATCACCTCAGATATGCAGATGACAACACCCTTATGGCAGAAAGTGAAGAACTAAAAAGCCTCTTGATGAAAGTGAAAGAGGACAGTGAAAAAGTTGGCTTAAAGCTCAACATTTAGAAAACGAAGATCATGGCATCTGGTCCCATCACTTCATGGCAAATAGATGGAGAAACAGTGGAAACAGTGTCAGACTTTATTTTTGGGGGCTCCAAAATCACTGCAGATGGTGATTGCAGCCATAAAATTAAAAGACATTTACTCCTTGGAAGGAACGTTATGACCAATCTAGATAGCATATTGAAAAGCAGAGACATTACTTTGCTGACTAAGGTCCGTCTAGTCAAGGCTATGGTTTTTCCAGTGGTCATGTATGGATGTGAGAGTTGGACTGTGAAGAAAGATGAGCACAGAAGAATTGATGCTTTTGAACTGTGGTGTTGGAGAAGACTCTTGAGAGTCCCTTGGACTGCAAGGAGATCCAACCAGTCCATTCTGAAGGAGATCAGCCCTGGGATTTCTTTGGAAGGAATGATGCTAAAGCTGAAACTTCAATACTTTGGCCACCTCATGTGAAGAACTGACTCACTGGAAAAGACTCTGATGCTGGGAGGGATTGGGGGCAGAAGGAGAAGGGGATGACAGAGGATGAGATGGCTGGATGGCATCACTGACTCGATGGACGTGAGTCTGGATGAACTCTGGGAGTTGGTGATGGATAGGGAGGCCTGGGATGCTGTGATTCATGGGGTTGCAAAGAGTCGGACACGCCTGAACTGAACTGAACTGAGGTTTAGTTCTCTGGTAGTTTAGGTTCTTGGAGTCAGTGCTCCAACTCCAAAGGTTCAGGGTTTGAAATCTGGTCAGAACGAAGATTCCACATGTGGTTTGTTGTGGCCTTGTGTCCCTCTGATTCTTCTTCAGTGAATCAATCATGCTGTCACCAGATACTCACAGCCTTCCCCATTCCAGTTCCTCAGCACCTTAAATATACCATCTTCAGCTAAAGACAAGCGAGGATTTAGGGGTTGGGGGTGGGTGGATCCAAAAGTTGGCTTTTTAATATCTGGTTTTCTCTACTATAAAGTACAGCACTATTTACAATAGCAACGACATGGAAGCAACCTAAATGTCCATCAACAGAGGAATGGATAAAGAAGACAAGGTACATGTATGCAATGGAATGCTACTCAGCCATAAAAAGGAACGAAATGGGATCATTTGTAGATGTGGATGGACTAGACTCTGTCATACAGAGTGAAATCAGCAGTCATAAAAAGAAAAGCAAATACTGTATATTAATGCATATATGTAGAAGCTAGAAAAATGGTACAGATCAACCTATTTGCAGGGCAGAAATAGAGACTGAGATGTCAGGAACAGACATGCAGACACAGGGAGGGAAGGAAAGTGTGGGGCAAATTAGGGGAGTAGCATTGACATACATACATTACCATGTGTAAAATAGATAGCTAGTGGGAACCTCCTGTGTAGCATAGGGAGCTTAGCTTGGTGCTCTGTGATGACCTTGAGGGTGGTATGGGAAGGAGAGGGAGGCAGGTTCAAGAGGGAGGTGGTATATATGTATACTTATAACTGATTTATTTTTTTGTACAGCAGAAATCAACATATTGTAAAACAATACTCCAGTAAATATATAAATACATATATTCCAATTAATACACAGTCCATAGGGTTGCACAAAGCTAGACATGACTGAAGCGACTTAGCATGCATGTGTACATATAGTGAGAGATTTTTATTATTTACTACTTTAGGTCTAGTTCCTTGTACACTGCCTGGCACATAATAGATGTTTGGTAAGTATTTGCCAAAGGAATATCCTGTTTAACATTCTGCCCTCTATTACTTGCTAATCATTTCATTCTTTACCTTCTCAACTAAATTTCAATTTCCTTATGGCTAAGAACCATGATTCATATTTCATCTTATAGCAAATTTTGTCATCTATAAAGTATTGATTGATCAGAGGTTGGGACTATTAAGCAAGATGGCAGATAACAGGGAAATACAAACAGGTGGAATCTTAGATGGGTTTGGGGAACAACATAATTTAACTGCCTCCACATGTCCAGAACAGGTAATGAGTTGTCTCATCACTTAACACAGAGGCAATATACACCCCTGCTCTGCAGTATCCACGAAAGTCCAAAAGTCAATACTAGTCAATGTCTGAGGTTCCCTGCTCCCCAAAGAGTTCTTACTAAGGGAATAAAATAATTCATTAAAATGTAAATTCTTCTATTCTGCCTGCTTTGCATCTAGGTAAGTCTTCCTTCAAAAGAGCTCAAATAAGTGGTAACAGCTCTATTTAACATAGAGTATAGTATACATCTCACACAGTCCAAATGAAATGAAATGAAAACTCGTAGGAGTTGTTCTAAAAATCTCTCTTGGCAGCATGGCATACAAACTTAAAAAAAATTGCAGATAGAGTTAGTGGAAATGAAAGTTGGGTTGCTCATTTAGTCTCTGCAATTTAAATTCTTGGTAGTTCAGGGAAGAGGCTGAGATAGCATAAGAGAGGTGCCTGCCTTGCCATCTCAGAGATCTACAGTCACTGTGAATGGAGAAAGCCAGAAAATCATGTCAGTCCTCCCTGAAAGGTCTCTAGTAAGCAATACTAGTGGTTGTATATAAGAAGGACTTGTATGATTTCTTCAAATAATAAACAAATATTTATTCAGTACCCACTAGGTAAATGCCAGGCGAATACCATGGAAACCAAAGACTAATGCCGACCTTCCCAGATTGCTTAGGGAGATAGGGGAGTAAAGCAGTATCATCAAAACAGTGTAATGGAGCTCTGGTGGGTTTAAGATCTGTGAAAACACAAAAGAAAGATACCTAACCTTATTTTGGAAGATCAAAGCATGTTTGTCAAGGACATGATATTCTCCTGGAGATGTTCTTTGGGTGCCCAGGTGGCTCGGTGGTAAGGAATCCACATGCCAATGCAGGAGACATGGGTTCAGTCCCTGGGTCAGAAAGATCCCATGGAGAAGGGACATGGCAACCCACTCCAGCATTTTTGCCTGGAAAAACTATGGACAGAGGAGCCTGCTGGGCTACAGTCCATAGGGTTGCAAAGAGTCAGACACGACAATAGCTAGGAGAAGTAGTCCAGACTCAAAGAACAAAATGTACCAAGGCCGGACTTCAGAGAAAGTATGGAGTGTGATAGACATTTAAATAAATAAGACAGGTGAATTCTACAGAATACAAGACCCTGAAAACAGAGCCATGATCTGTTGTTTACTTTCTAAATCAGGTCCAACCTTTCTGTGATCCCATGGACTGTAGCCTGCCAGGCTCCTCTGTCCATAGGATTTCTCAGGCAAGAGTACTGGAGTGGGTTACCATTTCCTTCCCCAACCCAGGGATCGAACCCAGATCTCCTGCACTGGCAGGCTGGTTCTTTACCACAGAGCCACCAGGGAAACCTGATCTGTTCTGTAACTTTTTTTTTTTTAATTAGGAAAAAAACAGTCTATCACTTTGGGTTTTTAGAAGTCTTTATTGGTCTATGGCCAAGGAACAGCTTAGATCCTGAAAGAAAAGTATGAGGGTGTTCTCTAAGCATGCCATTCGTATATTCTCCTAACACCCTTCCACCGCGTCTCCCATTGTGACACAGCTGATAGCACAGACCCAAGTTGTCTAGTGGCATCATCCCACTACATTCATCTCCAAATTCTTTGCCTCTTTGTCAAATCTTATTTGCTTAGCTGAGGGCTTTAATCTCCTACTCCCTCCTCTCTCTCTCCATTGCACCTGCTGCACTGAAGAAGCACCAACTTCTCACCAAGAGTAGCTTCAGTTATTTGATTTCTGCTAATATGCAGGATTAACATGTAAAGTGCTGTGAATCTGGTATAATCCATCACACCATCAGATGCTGGCCTGGCTTTAATGCAAGCATTATGAAGAGTGACATTATTAATTAAGCCACAATTCAGGAGCACCGCCACATCAAGGAGAAAAGGCCAATGCTATGACTCACCATCTGTGGATTTATTTCAAAACCACAGCCTGGCTGTCAATCTTCTCAGGGAACATTCAGCTTGGCAGGGTCCACTCTTCCAGAACAAGTATCAGGGAAGCTTTTCTCCATGTGGGGGAAAAGCAGGCTGACTTTGGGGTCAAGCCTGCTGTGGGGAGACTGCAGCATTGCATTCGTTGGGAAACCAGACAAGGCATCGGGAGAAGGCAATGGCACCCCACTCCAGTACTCTTGCCTGGAAAATCCCACGGATGGAGGAGCCTGGTAGGCTGCAGTCCATGGGGTCGCGAAGAATCGGACACAACTGAGCGACTTCCCTTTCACTTTTCACTTTCGTGCATTGGAGAAGGAAATGGCAACCCACTCCAGTGTTCTTGCCTGGAGAATCCCAGGGACAGGGGAGCCTGGTGGGCTACCATCTGTGGGGTCGCACAGAGTCAGACACGACTGAAGCGACTTAGCAGCAGCAGCAGCAGCAGACAAGGCATTTGTACTCGAGCAGTGAACATCCACTCAGCAGAGTAAGAGTGCCTACACTATTTAAGGTGGCCAGGGAGGCAACAAAGTGAGGTGCCAAGAACTCAGGGATGGACGTTTTGGAGCCTGGACTCCAGTTCCAGCTCAGCCATTTCCTTACTCTAAAACTTGGTCTCCACTTTCTCTACCCAGATGGTCACTCAGCCACCTCTCAGTGCTGACATTCTCTGACAGGCTCATCATCTTGGTCACAGCTCTACAATATGAAGAGCCTCCATGACCACCTCCTCTGCTGCTAAAGACCTCCCTTTCCCACTTGCCTTCATAGTTTTGGTTTCCTAGGGCCCGGGTGGGGCTTCCCTGGTAGCTCAACTGTTGAAGAATTCACCTGCAATGCAGGAGACTGTGGTTCAATTCCTGGGTTGGGAAGATCCCCTGAAGAAGGGATAGGCTACCCACTCCAGTATTCTTGGGCTTCCCTGGTGGGTCAGAATCCACCTGCAAGGCAAAAGACCTGGGTTTGATCCCTGGGTTGGGAAGATCCCCTGGAGGAGGGCATGGTAACCCACTCCAGTATTCTCTGGGGAATCCCCATGGACAGAGGAGCCTGGCAGCCTACAGTCCATGGGGTCACAAAGAGTCGGACACGACTGAGTGACTAAGCACAGCACAGGGCCAGAGTCAGAAAGCAAAAGCAGAAGCCATTCCAGAACACAGGAAACTGGGGTAGATATAGTGACCGCGTGGTGTCCATTAATCTCATAGGTAGATGTTATATGACCTCTTAAAAGTAGTTCAAAACAGCAATCTTTTACAAAGGTTATATAAGATAATTTCCCAATTTCCTTTCAAACATCATGAAACAACCAATGTCCTAGCTACCAGGACTTATCAGATAATTGGGTCTGAAAATGATATCTCATTGTTCAGCAGAAATGTTTGTCCTTCACAGTATCACAGGCGCCTTGGGAAATTTTGATGCTTTATTATTGACAACTCTAGTAACCAGTCTCAGGAGTCAGTAAACTCTAGCCTGTGGACCAAATGAGTACCACAGCCTATAAGACTTTAAAGAAACAAAAAAATGACACACACTACTGCACCTACAAAGCTTAAAATCTTTACTCTCTGGCCCTTTACAGTAAACGTCTACTAACCATTGAACTAGAAGAAATTTGAGACTTTCATTATTTAAAACTTACATAGAGGCTATAAAGCTAGAGCCTTCTTTCATTCTTGACTCATTTCTAAGCAGATGGCTAAGATACTTGCTCAAAGAAAAGCACCCTAAACCTTGTTCTTGAAACAAAAAAAGAAAGTTAGAAGCAAGGTGCAAAAGGAAAAGTCATATCAGAGGATCAATAACATCAGTTGGGAAATGGGGATGAATTATCCAGGTGAAGAGAAGAAAATGTTCAGAAGTACAAAAGAACATAGGGAATCTAAGAAAATCCAAGTGGTCCAGCTAAGGTCAGAGTACAAGGGGAATATGAATGTGACTTAAGGCTAAACAAGTAAAGTTAAAAATGAAAGAATTTATACACAGAAAAGCATCTGGACCTTATCCTGAGGACGCTAGGGAGCAACTGGAACAAGAGTCCAGTGCCAGCCTTAATATTTATCTCTAAGCCCAAAGCATCTGCAGACTAACAAGTCAGACCCCATCCTGAATGTGAAGTTGTAATGGTGGTTTTTGAGTGGGAAACAGGAGATGTTATTGGATCTCAGCTCCAATAGCCCCTCAGAGACCTTCCAAGATCCATAAAGCATCCATTTTCCCTCTTACACGGTCCTAAGGCCCTCAGGCGAGTTCAGACACTTCAGATAGAATTAGGGATATCAGCAAAAATACCCTCAAAATAAAAATCTGAGACTCAAGAGAATCTCCTAGGGAAACATATTTCGACAAAACACACACCAAAAGAAATAGCACATTGCTTGCTGTCAAGAAATGGTTATCGCATTGACCACTGAGGGACTAGAAGGAAGAGGTTATTTCATTTATCATGTATCTAGGTGGGGGTGGGGGCGGAGGTGGGAAGAGAAAAGACTTTACTCAATAAACTGCAGTGTCAAAATATATGGATTTTGCCTCCTCACAATTTGCCTTCAGACTGTTGAACCCACACCTGTTTTGACAAGACTTCAGCAAGCTCCCCTGCACTGCTCTGCACCATTTTCTGCTAAATAACTAGCCACCCACAAAACTCAGCAGAGACCCCAGGAAAAAAGACAGGAAAAGAGAGAAAAAACAAGACGCACACCTGCACTTTTTTTGTAACGGCCTTTAGAAAGTCAAAAGCCTGTATTCCTGGGTCTCTCACAGTTCATTTCAGTTGCTCAGTCGTGTCCAACTCTTTGTGACCCCGTGGACTGCAGCACACAAGGACTCCCTGTCCATCACGAACTCCTGGAGCTTACAAAAACTCATTTCCATTGAGTCGGTGATGCCCTCCAACCATCTCATCCTCTGTTGTCCCCTTCTCCTCCCGCCTTCAATCTTTCCCAGCATCAGGGTCTCTTCCAACGAGTCAGTTCTTCAATCAGGTGGCCAAAGTATTGGAGCTTCAGCATCAGTCCTTCCAATGAATATTCAGGACTGATTTCCTTTAGGATGAACTGATTGGATCTCCTTGCAGTCCAAGAGACTCTCAAGAGTCTTCTCCAACACCACAGTTCAAAAACATTAATTCTTTGGAGCTCAGCTTTCTTTATAGTCCAACTCTCACATCCATATATGACTACTGGAAAAAACCATAGCTTTGACTAGATGGACGTTTGTTGGCAAAGTAATGTCTCTTTTTAATATGCTGTCTAGGTTGGTCATAACTTTTCTTCCAAGGAGTAAGTGTCTTTTAATTTCATAGCTGCAGTCACCATCTGCAGTGATTTTGGAGCCCCCAAAAAAGAAAGTCTGTCACTGTTTCCATTGTTTTCCCATCTATTTGCCATGAAATGATGGGGCCAGATGCCATGATATTAGTTTTCTGAATGCTGAGTTTTAAGCCAACTTTTTCACTCTCCTCTTTCACTTTCATCAAGAGGCTCTTTAGTTCTTCTTCACTTTCTGCTGTAAGGGTGGTGTCATCTGCATATCTGGAAAAGAAAATGGTGACCCACTCCAGTATTCTTGCCTGGAGAATCTCAAGGACAGAAAAGCCTGCTAGGCTATAGGTCATGGGGTCACTAAGAGTAAGATACAACTGAGCAAATTCACTTTCATTTTTCACTTTCATGCATTGGAGAAGGAAATGGAAACCTGCTCCTGTATTCTTGTCTGGAGAATCCCAGGGACAGAGAAGCCTGGTGGGCTGCTATCTATGTGGTCACACAGAGTCAGACACTACTGAAGAGACTTAGCAACAGCAGCAGCAGCATCTGCATTTCTGAGGTTATTGATATTTCTCCTGGCAATCTTGATTCCAGCTTGCGCTTCATCCAGTCCAGCATTTCTCACAGTGTACTCTGCATATAAGTTAAATAAACAAGGTGATAATATACAGCCTTGACGTACTCCTTTCCTGATTTGGAACCAGTCTGTTGTTCCATGTCCAATTCAAATTGTTGCCTCTTGACCTGAATACAGATTTCTCAGGAGGCAGCTCAGGTGGTCTGGTATCCCCATCTCTTCCAGACTTTTCCACAATTTGTGGTGATCCACACAGACAAAGGCTCTGACATAGTCAATAAAGCAGATGTTTTTCTGAAACTCTCTAGTTTTTTCGATGAGCTGGTCTTTCCCATTCTATTGTTTTTTTCTATTTCTTTGTGTTGATCACTGAGGAAGACTTTCTTATCTCTCCTTGCTATTCTTTGGAACTCTGCATTCAAACGGGTATATCTTTTCTTTTCTCCTTTGCCTTTCACTTCTCTTCTATTCACAGCTATTTGTAAGGCCTGCTCAGACAAGGATTTTGCCTTTTTCATGGGGATGGTCTTGATCACTGCCTCCTGTACAATGTCACAAACCTCCGTCCTTAGTTCTTCAGGCACTCTATCAGATCTAATCCCTTGAATCCCAATGACCTCACCACCAACCAATCAGAAGAATTTCTATGATCTGATCACACCCTCCCCTTTAAACCATTACTATTAAACTCATCACTACCCCCTCCAAGTTAGTTTTTAGGGCGTTACCCCGCTGAGATCCCCTTTGCCTAGCAAAGCAATGAAGCTATTCTTTGCTTCTTCACCCAAAAATCTGTCTCTGAGATTTAATTCAGTGTCAGGGTTCAGAGGCCAGATTCAGCTTGAGAGAAGAGGGAACTGCATTTTCATGTCCTGAGAGAGCCAAAGCAGAAAAACTAGCTCAGAATCACCAAATGGAGGTGTGGTGGGGAGTGTGAGTATTAGGAAATTAACCTTGAAAGATACATCATGCCCAATCCATTGGCTGAATAAGATAAAACTGTGAGGTGATGATTGGTGAAATAAGGAACTGAATGAACCATTTACTTCTTAAATGGGCTAGAATTTGAAATGATCTGTAGTCATCTGCTATGTAGTAATTAAAGCCTCTTGGGACCACCTTTTTTTTTTTTCAGCCGTGATTGCATTGACCATTTCTACACAGGCTTCAACTAGCTTCAGATGGTGTTATCTGACAGTTCTTCATGTCAGTCAGTACTTCCTGCCCTGGGCATCCCTCAGGGAACCAGTGGGCACTTATTTATGTAACACCCAAGAGTGTAACAGAGTTAAAGCCCATGGGATACCCCTGACCACAGAATGGGTCATGGTGGCTAATGTATCATTCTTCTTCTTTCTTTTTTTAGATGAACAATTCTGAGGCCTGTTTCATCAAGCTCCTCAGAAGCTCTCAGAATCAACTGATTGGTAACAGTACCTAAATCAGTAAGGAAAATTTTTAATGGCCTTCCCACCTTTCCTTTCTTCATTTCCCTAACTCTCATGCCTTTTCCCTAGAATCACATTCCTAAATAAACTAGCTGCACACTGGTCTCTGCTCCCAGGAGAAGCCAGGTTAAGATATGTGCCATTTACAGCAAGGACTCTGGTTCCTTCAGCCTCAAAGTTTCTCCAAGGCTGTGGCTGTGAAGAAGAGTGAGACCCGTGATGGGAAGCTGGTGTCTGAGTCATCTGACATCCTGTTCAAGTGAAAAGTTCCTGTGGTCCCTCCCAGCTTCCTACTTGCCCGATCCTGCAGAAGAAGCTGAGCAGGGGAGCCTTGGAATGGGAGACTTGAGGCTCAGCCCTGGTCCTCAGCCCACCCTGGGGGGAGTCAACTCTCTGGGGTTCCCCTTCTTGCCCATGCCCTCAATTTAAAAAGGGTATTTCAAGTGTCTTTTTCAGAATAAAGCCTCAGTTAGCTCTGCCACCCTTCCACTCTCCACCACCAAAAAATAAATAAATAAAGTAAAACACAGGTGCCATTTGGTGCCCTCTTCAGTGTTTGCTTTTAAGTTGTGACCCACGAGACTCTGGGTTTATTCACTAATGCAACATATACTGACCCTGTTCCCATTGAGAACCTGGCACTTTTCTGAGTTTTGAGGATATGCTATAAACAATGTTCCTATTCACACAGAGTTTGCATGCACATGGGAGAAACATGTAATAGTCAAGTAAACAGATAAACAAGATTAAGTCAGAGAGTGATGAAGAAAAGAGACAAGATGAACGTGGCAGTGATAGAGGGGACTGTGGCTGTTTGCTGCTGCTGCTGCTAAGTCCCTTCAGTCATGTCCAACTCTGTGCGACCCCATAGACAGCAGCCCACCAGGCTCCACTGCCCCTGGTATTCTCCAGGCAAGAACTCTGGAGTGGGTTGCCATTGCCTTCTCCAGGCAGCTGTTTAGGTAGTGTAATAAAAGAAAACCATTCTCAGGAGGTGACATCTGAGCTCAGCTCTGAATCTCAGGATGGAAGTAGTCCTGAGATCTTACAGAAGGATGTTTTATGAAAAAAGCAGCAATGAGTACAAAGACCATAAATTCCAACGGCAATGCCTGGGATCCACACAGCAACTGGGAGACTGTCCTGTCCTGAAGAACAGTTGGAGAAGGGGAGGGTTAATCCAAGTGGCCAACACCAGAGTGTACTCAGACTTACTCCTCCTCTCAAATCACCAAAAACTCTTACTGGGTAGAGTTCAACAATTTTGTCCTCTTCCCCTGAGGGGCCTTTTCCCTCTTAGTCATTGTACAGGAAGCAGTGATCAAAACCATCCTCAAGAAAAAGGAATGCAAAAAGGCAAAGTGGTTATCTAAGGAGGCCTTACAAATAGCTGAGAAAAGAAGAGAAGTAAAAGGCAAAGGAGAAAAGAAAAATTATACACATCTGAATGCAGAGTCCCAAAGAACAGCAAGCAGAGATAAGAAAAGCTTCATAAGTGAACAAGGCAAAGAAATAGAGGGAAATAATAGAACAGAAAAGAGGAGAGATAACTTTGAGAAAATTAGAGATACCAAGGGAATATTTCATGCAAAGATGGGCACAATAAAGGACAGAAATGGTATGGACCTAACAGAAGCAGAAGATATTAAGAAGAGGTGGCAAGAATACACACAAGAACTATGCAACAAAAGAACTTAATGACCCAGATAACCACGATGGTGTGATCACTCATCTAGAGCCAGATGTCCTACAGTGTGAAGTGGGCCTTAGGAAGCATCACTACGAATAAAGCTAGTAGAGGTGATGTAATTCCAGCTGAGTTATTTCAAATCCTATAAGATGATGCTGCACTCATTAAAGCGCCGCATTCATTATGCCAGCAAATTTGGAAAACGCAGCAGTGGCCACACGACTGGGAAGGTCAGTTTTCACTCCAATCTCAAAGAAAGGCAATACCAAGGAATGTTCAAACTACCAAACAATGGCACTCATCTCACATGCTAGTAAAGTAATGCTCAAAATTCTTCAAGCTAGGCTTCAATAGTATGTGAATCAAGAACTTCCAGATGTTCAAGCTGGATTTAGAAAAGGCACAAGAACCAGAGATCAAATTGCCAACATTCATTGGGTAATAGGAAATGCAAGAGAATTCCAGAAAAATATCTACTTCTCCTTCATTGACTACACTAAAGACTTTCACTGTGATGAGTTCAGTTCAGTCATTCAGTCATTTCCAACTCTTTGCAACTCCATGAATCACAGCACATCAGGCCTCCCTGTCCATTAGCAACTCCGGGAGTTCACTCAGACTCACGTCCATTGAGTCAGTGATGCCATCCAGCCATCTCAACCTCTGTCGTCCCCTTCTCCTCCTGCCCTCAATCCCTCACAGCATCAGAGTCTTTTCCAGTGAGTCAACACTTCACATAATGTGGCCAAAGGACTGGAGTTTCAGCTCTAGCATCATTCCTTCCAAAGAACACCCAGGGCTGATCTTCAGAATGGATTGGTTGGATCTCCTTGCAGTCCAAGGGACTCTCAAGAGTCTTCTCCAACACCACACTTGAAAAGCATCAATTCTTTGACGCTCAGCTTTCTTCACAGTCCAACTCTCACATCCACACATGACCACTGGAAAAACCATAGCCTTGACTAGACGGACCTCTGTTGGCAAAGTAATGTCTTTGCTTTTCAATATGCTATCTAGGTTGGTCATAACTTTTCTTCCAAGGAATAAGTGTCTTTAATTTCAAGGCTGCAGTCACCATCTGCAGTGATTTTGGAGCCCCAAAAAATACAGTCTGACACTGTTTCCACTATTTCTCCATCTACTTCCCATGAAGGGATGGGACCAGATTCCATGATATTCATTTTCTGAATGTCGAGCTTTAAGCCAACTTTTTCACTTTCCTCTTTCATTTTAATCAGAGGCTTTTTAGTTCCTCTTCACTTTCTGCCATAAGGGTGGTGTCATCTGCATATCTGAGGTGATTGATATTTCTCCCGGCAATCTTGATTCCAGCTTGTGCTTCTTCCAGCCCAGCGTTTCTCATGATGTACTCTGCATAGAAATTAAATAAGCAGGGTGACAATATACAGCTTTGACGTACTCCTTTTCCTATTTGGAACCAGTCTGTTGTTCCATGTTCAGTTCTGACTGTTGCTTCCTGACCTGCATACAGGTTTCTCAAGAGGCAGGTCAGGTGGTCTGGTATTCCCATCTCTTTCAGAATTTTCCACAGTATATTGTGACCCACACAGTCAAAGGCTTTGGCATAGTCAATAAAGCAGAAATAGATGTTTTCCTGGAACCCTCTTGCTTTTTTGATGATCCAGCAGATGTTGGCAATTTGATCTCTGGTTCCTCTTTCTTTTCTAAAAATCAGCTTGAACATCTGGAAGTTCACAGCTCACATATTGCTGAAGCCTGGATTGGAGAATTTTGAGCATTACTTTACTAACATGTGAGATGAGTGCAATTGTGTGGTAGTTTGAGCATTCTTTGGTATTGCCTTTCTTTGGGATTGGAATGAAAACTGACCTTTTCCAGTCCTGTGGCCACTGCTGAGTTTTCCCAATTTGCTGGCATGTTGCGTGTAGTACTTTCACAGCATCATCTTTCAGGATTTGAAAGAGCTCAACTGGAATTCCATCACCTCCACTAGCTTTGTTCATAGTGATGCTTTCTAACGCCCACTTGACTTCATATTCCAGGATGTCTGGCTCTAGGTGAGTGCTCACACCATCGTCATTATCTCGGTCTTGAAGATCTTTTTTGTACTGTTCTTCTGCGTATTCTTGCCACTTCTTAATATCTTCTGCTTCTGTTAGGTCCAGACCATTTCTGTCCTTTATTGTGCCCATCTTTGCATGAAATGTTCCCTTGGTATCTCTAATTTTCTTGAAGAGATCTCTAGTCTTTCCCATTCTGTTGTTTTCCTCTATTTCTTTGCATTGATTGCTGAAGAAGGCTTTCTTATCTCTTCTTGCTATTCTTTGGAACGCTGCATTCAGATGTTTATATCTTTTGTTTTCTCCTTTGCTTTTTGCTTCTCTTCTTTTCACAGCTGTTTGACTGTGTGGATCACCACAAACTGTGGAAAATTCTTAAAGAGATGGGAATACCACACCACCTGACCTGCCTCCTGAGAAATCTGTATGCAGGTCAAGAAGCAACAGTTAGATTTGGACATGGAAAAACAAACTGGTTCCAAACTGGAAAAGGAGTACGTCAAGGCTGTATATTGTCACCCTGCTTATTTAACTTATATGCAAAGTATATCCGGAGAAGGCAATGGCACCCCACTCCAGTACTCTTGCCTGGAAAATCCATGGACAGAGGAGCCTGGTAGGCTGCAGTCCATGGGGTCGCTGAGGGTCAGACACGACTGAGTGACTTCACTTTCACTTTTCACTTTCATGCATTGGAGAAGGAAATGGCAACCCACTCCAGTGTTCTTGCCTGGAGAATCCCAGGGACAGCGGAGACTGGTGGGCTGCTGTCTATGGGGTCGCACAGAGTCGGACACGACTGAAGTGACTTAGCCACAGCAGCAGCAAAGTATATCATGTGAAATGCCAGCTGGATGAAACAAAAGCTGGAATCGAGATGCTGGAGCAAACAGCAATGACCTCAGATATGCAGATGACACCATCTTTATGGCAGAAAGTGAAGAAGATCTAAAGAGCCTCTTGATGGCGATGAAAGAGGAAAGTGAAAAAAATTGCCTTAAAACTCAGCATTCAAAAAACAAAGATCATGGCATCCAGTTCCATCATATCATAGCAAATAGATGGGGAAGCAATGGAAACAGTGACAGACTATTTTCTTGGTCTCCAAAATCACTGCTGATGGTGACCGCAGCCATGAAATTAAAACATGCTTACTCCTTGCAAGAAAAGTTATGACAAACCTAGACAGTGCTATCTAAAAGCAGAGACATCACTTTGCCAATAAAGGTCTGTATATTGAAAGCTATGGTGATACCAAGAGTCTTGTATAGATGTTAGATTTGGACTATAAAGAAGGCTCAGCACCAAAGAATTAATACTTTTGAACTGTGGTGTTGGAGAAGACTCGAGAGTCCCTTGGACTTCAAAGAGATCAAACCAGTCAATCCTAAAGGAAATCAATCCTCAATATTCATTGGAAGGACCAATGCTGAAGCTGAAGCTCCAATATTTTGGCCTCCTTATACGAAGAGCCAACTCATTTGAAAAGACCCTGATGCTGGGAAAAATTGAAGGCGGGAGGAGAAGGGGACAATAGAGGATGAGATGGTTGGATGGCATCACCGACTCAATGGACATGAGTTTGAGCAAGCTCCGGGAGTTGGTGATGGACAAGGAAGCCTGTTTTAC
This sequence comes from Budorcas taxicolor, assembly GCF_023091745.1. Classification (NCBI taxonomy): domain Eukaryota; kingdom Metazoa; phylum Chordata; class Mammalia; order Artiodactyla; family Bovidae; genus Budorcas; species Budorcas taxicolor. Next base: position 56,181,030 of record NC_068916.1, read on the forward strand.
TTCAGTCCATGGGGTCACAAAGACTCAGACAAGACTGAGCAATTGAACAACAACAAATTAAGGAGATGGAGCCCATCCTATGAACCTAGTCAACATCAATACCTTAGCTACCATCTCATCCCCTCAGTTACCATCTCATGTGGTGATGGAAAATAAAATGGGATTGGTTAGATGGGGCTTAGAGAAACCAATGTCAAAGGTGCTCCCAATTAAGGCATTGGTAGGAAACAGGGAGTTGTAGAAAATACATCAATACATTGAAATCACATACAAGAGAGATTTTAAGATATCAAACGATCCATTCCTAAGTCCTTCTAAAACTATATATCTGATTAGTTATCTATTTTACACATAGTATCCATAGTATACATGTGTCATTCTCAAATCTCCCAATTCCTCCCACCACCCCTTTTCCCCCTTTGTATCCATATGTTTGTTCTCTATGTCTTATTTCTCTATTTCTTCTTTGCAAATAGGGTAAACTGTACCATTTTTCTAGATTCCACATGTATGTGGTAATATACATTATTTGCAAGGAAAACATACTGTATACAACAGGCAACTCTACTTAATGCACTGTGGGGACCTGAACAGGAATGAAGCCCAAAAGGCATGGGACAGATGTATAAGTATGGCTGGTTCATTTTGCTCTACAGTAGAAACTAACGCTGGAGATGGAAACAGCAACACACTCCAGTATTCTTGCCTCGAGAATCCCCACGAACAGAGGAACCTGGTGGTGGGCTACAGTCCATAGGGTCGCAGAGTCAGACACAACTGCAGTGACTGAGCACATACGCACACAGAAACTAACACAACATTTAAAGCAACTGCACTCCAATAAGAGTTAATTTTAAAAACTATATCAAAGCTTTACCTAATAACATGTTTTTCCTCATATGATCAATATGATTGTATTACTTCATTTAGAATCCTAAAACTTCTCTTTCTCAAAAATAATTCCGGTTGAATCTAATAAATACCTTGCTTTCCTTTACCAGCCAAATAGTGCAAGAGACCATTTGTCATCTATATGCATGTTTCTGGTGTGCCACAAATAACCTCTCTCCTATCCTCTCATCTCCTGAAGACTCCATATCCTTATTCTCACCTTCATTTCCATAATTCTGTTGAAAACTGGCTTTCTGTCTCATTTGTAGGTTAGCCTGTGAGGATCTGAGGGCTTCCCCGGAGGCTCAGTGGTAAGGAATCCACCTGCCAATTCAGGAGACAAAGGAGATGCTGGTTTGATCCCTGGATCAGGAAGATCCCCTGGAGAAGGGAATGGCAACCCACTCCAGTACTCTTGCCTGGAGAATCCCATGGACAGAGGACCCTGGCGTGCTACAGTCCATGGGTCACAAAGAGTTGGATATGACTGAAGCAAATGAGCATAGATCATGCACATGAGGATCTGAAAATGGTTGGAAATGTGAGCTCTGAACAAACTCAGGCATCAGCCATTAGGCAAGTAAGAACTGTTTTTGAAGTGTCTGTATACTGTCCTACACTCAGTTGTGTTCAAGCTAGTCCTGATCACAAGGCGACAGAACAAAATAATTTGAAATAAAACTTTATCCCTCCTAACATAAACTTTTTCTTCCACCAAGACCTCAAGGACTCTGAATGTGTAGTAATGCACTTCAGGTTGAGGAAAAAGCAGAATCCCCAATCGAACTTTCTTCTTCCCATCTTTTGAAAGGAACTTTGCCCTGTTCCTATTTGAATTGTTAATGCTCTCATGTTGCTGTTGGCAGAAACATATATCTTATGTCATTTTGATAAAGTTGTGCATTTAATGTTCCTACAGTTAAGTGAGAGGGAAAAAAAATCCTAACATTTTTAAAATGAGGCACTTCAAGGAGCAGAGAGAACATGAGGTGGGAATGACTAATTCCGAGGTAGTAGGTTACCCCCAGGAACATACATCACTCTCCAACCTGCAGAAAATAACACACATTTTTCATTCTCCTTTGCACACATGCTTGGTTTTATCCCCTACTTGCTGAGAATGAGAGTGTCTGGCTTTGTTTCTTTGGACTATCCAAAGGCTAGAGATGAAATCTGTTTTCCCAACCTTTTTCTCCCAAAGAAAGGAAAGGTGCTCAGAGACCCAAATTACAATGAGAATTGAAGAGTCTCTGAGAGGTCAAATGAATTTCCCAGGGACACACCAATTTTCTTTCACGTTGTGTTTTTCAGTCACTAAGTCGTGTCAACTCTTTGACACCCCACAGACTGCAGCAGGCCAGGCTTGCCTGTCCTTCACAATCTCCCAGTTTGCCCAAATTCATGCCCATTGAGTCAGTGAAGCTGTCTAACCATCTCATCCTCTGCCACCCCCTTCTCCTTTTGCCTTCAGTCTTTCCCAGCATCAGGGCCTTTCAGGGCCCTAGCAAAACTGGCTTCCAAGTGAGCAGGAAAAAATAAAGAAATCTTTATGTTACTTGATCTCTAAATTCATCAAGACTCAGCACAATCTGCCCTAAGCAGAGATACTTAAGCACTCATGTTTGAAAGATAGCAAGGTACATCTATAAATATTTAGAACTGGTTTATCTCTAAAATATGTATCTTTAAAGTTAGGGCAAAAACTGAATTTATGCCAGGAGACTTTGTAGACTTGATTTGAACTGGACCCAGGAAAATCACGAAAGACAGCTAAAATGCTCAGTGTTGCCAAGTGTGTGCTTGGGAGCAGATCTCCTAGTATTGAATCTTTTCCAGTTCTCACTAGCTACTGACCCTCGGGAAAATGCTTCACTTTTCTAAGCCTCAGTTTCCTCACCTGTGCAATAAGCATCATAGGGTGTACTATCATTAATTGTGAATCATAGTACCTAATTATAATAGAGTCTGTGATAGAATTGTATGAGACAGAGCATATAAAGGGTTTAGTGTGGTGTCTGGCAGGTATAAGTAGGTCTGACCAAATGTCAGATGCCTGGTGGTGATGATTAAAATGTGAAAAGGAACAGGCACAAAAGCCTGAGAAGATACCAGATGTCTGATCCAGGCTTCCTGAATTTAAGTCATTTCTAAGATGCATGCGTGAATCACAAAGGATTCAAAATGACCATGCTCGACCTTGCCGGTAGTCCAGTGGTCAAGAATCTGCCTGCCAATGCAGGGGACGTGGGTTAAATCCTGGGGGAAGATCTCACATGCCATGGGGCAACCAAGTCTGTGCAGGGCAACTGCTGAAGCCCATGTGCCCTAGAGCCCATGCCCCACAAGAGCAGCCACCACAAGAAGAAGTCCATGTGCTGTGACAAAGATCCAGTGCAGCTAAACAGACAGACATTTTTTTTTTTTTAATGACCATGCTAGGCCATGCAAAAACCATATGCTATGAGGAAGGGGGCTATTACCACCATTTTGCAGAAGAAATTTTAGAATTCAGAGATGCACTGACTCCAGAGGGCTCACCTTAGGATTTAAGTGGCAGAGCTGGGACTTGGACCCACTTCCTTGCACCACTCATGCTCTTTCCACTATAAAAATCCTCCCCAGAAAGTACAGCTTTTCCAGGAGGCTGCAAACGGGAAGAAACCCCCAAAGGTCCTGACACTGTGAGGAGTCACCAGTAAGCAAAGCTTATCTGAGGTGAACCCAGAGAGTCCTTTCTTCGTTTTCTGATTATAATGAAAAGCTCACAGCTTCAAAAGTGGCTTTAAAAGGGGCGAATGCTTGAATGCTTGTTTAATCCCTGTGCACTGGCAAGTGTGAGCAGGGGGTCTTGTCAGGGCTCTCTATATGCTGGCCCCATCACTCACCAGCCTGGTTCTCCTCCCAGAAAGAATGAGTGGCCTGCAGGGAGCATACCCGGTCTCATGGTAGGGATGCCCACCCAATTTCCCTGTCAGACACAAGCATCTTCACTTGAAAATAGTGGATAAAAGTCAAAAAACTTCCTGTCAGCTTTGATACAAACCAAGTGTTATGCTGATCCATCACTGTGTCTCATCTTTTCCAATCTTCTCAGCAATCCTCTGACACTGGGTGTTATTATGCCTGTTTTGCAGATGGGGAAACTGAAGCCCAACAAGAGACCAGTGTCATTCAAAGGATGAGTGGGAGATCCAGGATTCAAACTCAGGCCCTCAGACCCAAATCCTATCCTCAAAATACTGTCACACTCCAAAGAGAAACTCTTAAAGAGACTGCATCGTTGTAGCAGCTGATGCTAGCTCTCAGGAAAACCACATCCATTTCGAACCTTTTTATTAGGGCAGTGCATCTTTTCTGGGAGCGAGGTCAATTCTTTAAACGACCACAGCACTAAGACTGAGAGAAATGTGTGTCCCAAACTGTCTTGCTTGTAGATGGCAGCCACTCTGATTTGCAGGGGATTAACTATCAACAATGGCACCTGTGACTCCTGTGATTTCCACAAGGCCGGCCAGATAAATTCAGCAGAACATCCTCTGCACCATCCTTTACCACGACCGAGTGGTGGACTCATTCATTCCGACTAATAGAGCAAACACAGAAAGTGAAAATGTATGATGTGTCGGAAGCTTCAGCCTATGTAAAAAAGATGGCTTCTTTTTCTCTTTGCACATTCTGTGCAGGTCCATGAGCTCAAGCACCAGCCACAGAGACGTCCTTTAAGAAGATAGCACAAGGAACAGAGACTCTGGGACCAAACAGACAAGGATTTCCATATCAGTGTTGCCTTTTCCACTGATGAACAACATTGGGCACCTGCATTCATTAATCCTCTAACTATTGCAGGCATGCCCAACACTGCACTGGGCAAAATATAGACACCAAGGTGAAGGAAAAATGCTGAGCCCTCAAGGAGAAGGATGCAGTGGCAGCACCAGACCAATGGACCAACAATTACAACACACAGTGCAGGGACTTCAGGAAGAAAGACATGTGAAATAATGTGTATAATGTTCTATTTCTCTGAAACTCAGTTTCCCCATCTGAGAAATGGGAATGACCACAAAAATGCCTGTCTCACACGGTTGGTGAGAGGCACATAAAGAATTCTCCACACTTCATCATCTCTGGCCACATGTAATTGAACTACTTATGAGAACAAGTTTTCTAATATGCATTTCCTGCAAAGTCTTGATTTACATTTGCTCAGTTGCTCTGGATCTAGCCAAAGGTGATGTCCTTTCATGATCATCCCATTGAAAGTAGCCCTTTGTGCCTCCTGAAAATTTACCCCATCCTCCAGCATCTCTCTGTCATAAAATCCCTTGGAATCTGCAGTCACCCTTTTTTTATTTATTGATTATTATCACTGTTATTATTTCCTCTTCTACAAATGCAAGGAGCTTCCCTGGTAGCTCAGCTGGTAAAGAATCTGCCTGCAATACAGGAGACCCCAGTTCAATTCGTGGGTTGGGAAGATCCCCTGGAGAAAGGATAAGCTACCCATTCCAGTATTCTTGGGCTTCCTTGGTGGTTCAGATGGTAAAGAATCCACCTGCAATGTGGGATACCTGGGTTCCATCCCTGGGTTGGGAAGATCCCCTGGAGGAGGGCATGGCAACCCATTCCAGTATTCTTGCCTGGAGTATCCCCATGGACAGGGGAGCCTGGCGGGCTACAGTCCACGAAGGCAAGAAATTCATTTGTCTTTTTGTTTACTGTATGTCTAAAAGAATGGCTGGCCCTTACTAGGTCTTCAATATCTATTTGATGAATGAGTGAATGAATGAATACATGATGTCCCCACATCTCTAATATGCTAGACTTGCACGTCAGAGGCTATTTCTCCTCTTTTACCTGAGATGTTCACAGCGTTAATTCATCAAAGGTTTCAAAAAGTCACCCCTGCCTTCCAGCTCCAACCTGCTTTCTCTTGGAGACCAGAAAGAGAGTGATGCAAGTCACCCAGGACCCTCATCATCATTATTACAATTTTACCTTGAGCTCAACTCAAGTCCCGCCACTCCTCCTTCCTTGCTTCTCTGAATTAAATGCGTGGATTACTTTCCCCAAACATCCTACTAGGAAAAGAAGAGGCCTCTGTCAGAACTAAGAGAGCTGGCAGATGAGAGAAGAGAAATAAAATCCATCTTTAAAGCTGTCCTGTTGTTGGCCTGCAGGACTGGTTCTGCTCTCCTCGTGTCTCTCAGTGACGTCCAGCCAAACATCTATGCTCTCTCTGAGAGAAGTGATCTGTCCCTCAAAATCAATATAGGAACAACTGACATTTCCTTCAGATGTTGGATTTTTGTTCTAGTGAAGAAAAGACATGGAACAGGGAGGATGGAGAGTTTTCAGAGGAAAACTAACTTTCAGCCACACAGTAAATGGCAAGTGCTCTGAACTTCCCTGGTGACACCATGGATAAGAATCTGCCTGCCAATGCAGGGGACACAAGTTCAATCCCTAGTCCAGGAAGATTCTATATGCTGTGGAGCAAATAAGCCCATGCACCACAACTACTGAGCCCATGCTTCAGTTCAGTTCAGTTCCATTGCTCAGTCATGTCTGACTCTTTGCGACCCCATGAACCAAAGCATGCCAAGCCTCCCTGTCCATCAAACTCCTGGAGTCCACCCAGAACCATGTCCATTGAGTCAGTGATGCCATCCAACCATCTCAACCTCTGTCGTCCCCTTCTCCTCCTGCCCTCTATCTTTCCCAGCATCAGGGTCTTTTCAAATGAGTCAGCTCTTCGCATCAGGTGGCCAAAGTATTGGAGTTTCAGCTTCAACATCAGTCCTACCAATGAACACCCAGGACTGATCTCCTTTAGGATGGAATGGTTGGATCTCCTTGCAGTCCAAGGGACTCTCAAGAGTCTTCTCCAACACCACAGTTCAAAAGCATCAATTCTTCGGTGCTCAGCTTTCTCTATAGTCCAACTCTCACATCCATACATGACTACTGGAAAAACCATAACCTTGACTAGATGGACCTTTGTTGACAATGTCTCTGCTTTTTAATATGCTATCTAGGTTGGTCATAACTTTTCTTCCAAGGAATAAGCGTCTTTTACTTTCAAGGCTTCAATCAACTTCTGCAGTGATTTTGGAGCCCAAAAAATAAAATCAGCTGCTGTTTCCCCTGTTTCCCCATCTATTTCCCATGAAGTGATGGGACCAGATGCCATGATCTTCATTTTCTGAATGTTGAGCCTTAAGCCAACTTTTTCACTCTCCTCTTTCACTTTCATCAAGAGGCTTTTTAGTTCCTCTTCACTTTCTGCCATAAGGGTGGTGTCATCTGCATATCAGGTTATTGATATTTCTCCCGGCAATCTTGATTCCAGCTTGTGCTTCCTCCAGCCCAGCGTTTCTCATGATGTACTCTGCATAGAAGTTAATAAGCAGTGTGCCAATATACAGCCTTGATGTACTCCTTTTCCTATTTGGAACCAGTCTGTTGTTCCATGTCCAGTTCTAATTGTTGCTTCCTGACCTGCATACAGGTTTCTCAAGAGCCCGTGCTTTAGAGCCTACAAACTAGCTACTAAAGCCTGTGCACCCTAGAGCCCATGCTCCATAGCAAGAGAAGCCGCCACAACAAGATACTTGTGTAGCACAACCAAGAGAAGCCCCCGCTCTCTGCTCGAGAAAGCTCACACAGCAACAAAGATTCAGTGCAGCCAATAAATAAATAAATAAAAATTTTATTATAAAAAGTATAAATGGCAAGTGTTCTAAGACGAATCAGATACATGAAGAGCTGTAGTTCAGTTCAGTTACTCAGTCGCATCCAAGTCTTTGCGGCCCCATGGACAGCAGTACACCAGGCTTCCCTGTCCATTACCAACCCCAGAGCTTGCTCAAACTCATGTCCATCGAGTGGGTGATACCATGTAACCATCCCATCCCCTTCTCCTCCTGCCTTCAATCTTTCCCAGGATTAGGGTCTTTTCCAATGTGTCAGTTCTTCGCATCCAGGGGCCAAAGTATTGTAGAGTCGAAGAGCTGGAGACTCTGGTCTGAACTCTGGGGGAAACACCCATGAAAGCCTGACTTGGAGGAATTATCCATATTATTTATTTCTTTTCATGTGTAATACAGAGGAAATCTCTCAAATAATTACAATAGTCAACATTTAAGATGTTTTTCTGTATGTCAGGTACATTGCTAAACTATTTGTACCCACTATTAATTCTTTTGAAATCCTATACCGTCTTTCCTATTATAGTGATTGCTTTTTTAAGGCCCAGACAGTTGAAGTCACTCACCAGAGAATACATAGCTGGTAAGTGGCAAAGTCAGGATCTGAGCTCAGATCTCCTGACTCCAGGGCTCTAAATCTACATACACTACCTGGGACAGAAAGAGTACACAAAAAGAGAAGATTGGGAGGAAAAGGAGTAAATTAGGCACCTCCTCTCAGAGCTACCAGGTGGAAAGAATCTGCGTGCAACACAGAAGACCCCAGTTTGGTCCCTGGGTTGGGAAGACCCCCTGGAGAAGGGAATGCAGCACACTCCAATATTCTTGCCTGAAGAAGCCCATGGGCAGACCATGGGGTGGCAGAGTCAGACACAACTGAACAACTAACCCTTCCTTTTCCCCCCACCTAGGGTACCAGGATTTTGACTGAGAAGGTGTTACATGATCTCACACCCGGAGGTAATCAAAGACAAGCAGTTCACTGTTCACTTAACACTGAGGCTATTTTTTTCCCCCTGAGCCAAATCGCTGAGTAACTAAATTCACTTGCCTACATATCATAGTCGGGGTAGGTACAGAGCAGCTCTGACCTACTTTAAAATCAATTTTGATGTGCCCCATGGACTTTTTCAAGCTAGTTTACAAACACAATTCAGTTTTTGTTAAATAAATCTAATTGCTCCCGGAGTGTTAACAGATGACATTGCCTCCCAGGAAGAGCTTGCCAAGATCGGAGCTTCTGTGCAACACTGTCTTACAATAAAATTTCTAAGCCCCAGCTTTGACAAGCTCACAAACAGCACCCAGGGATGGATCAGAGCACCCTCGTGTCTGACTAAGAGATTTTGCCCTCTAATGTAATGTGCTATTAAAAGGCCCCTGTGACATGGTCCTTTCATTAATCAGATTTAAGATTCTGTTCTCTCTTCAACCCTTTACCCCAGGCTTAGCTTTTTTTTTTCTTTTTTTTTTTTTTTGACACCCAGGATCTGGAAAAGAACAACAACCACCAAACAGAAACAAAAAACAGAGCAAAAATAATAAACAGTGTTTTAAAAGTGGTATACATTTGTGAACAACCACCTTAGAATTAACTGGGGGCAGTAGTTAATCATATAGAAGCATGATCAGAACAGCAAAATCTGGGTAAGACAGATTCATTTATTCCATCTCATATTCAGTCCCCAGTAGGCATTCTGAGACAGCTATGAATCAGGTCCTGTGCTGGACTCTATGGATTTACTGATGAACAGAGCAAGTCAGCCTCCCTGCCCTCATAGAGCTCACAGCCTGGGGAGGGGGAAAACATGGTGAAAATAATCACAGCAATGAATGTAAAATTTGGGTTGTGATAAATGCAATAACGAAATAGTGAGTGGTACTATGAAACACTGTGAAGAGAATTTGGGCAGAAATCTCAAGAATGTGATTCTTACACCTAAATCTAAAAGAGGAGAGGTGTTTATTAGGAGGAAAGGGACATAGAAATCATCAATGCAGCACCAGTGAAGAAAATCATCACACTGAGGCACCAGAAAAGAGAACAGTAAAAAAGAAGGGACTGGATACCAATAAATCTCAGATAGAACTTCTAGAACAGTTCAATTTCTACTCCCATTGACATCATAAGCTATTTGAGTTCTAATAACCTAGAGACCAGCAAAAACAAGACCGGGAGCTGACTGTGGCTCAGATCATGAACTCCTTATTGCCAAATTCAGACATAAATTGAAGAAAGTAGGGAAAACCACTAGACCATTCAGGTATGACCTAAATCAAATCCCTTATGATTATACAATGGAAGTGAGAAATAGATTTAAGGGACTAGATCTGATAGATAGAGTGCCTGATGAACTATGGAATGAGGTTCGTGACATTGTACAGGAGACAGGGATCAAGACCATCCCCATGGAAAAGAAATGCAAAAAAGCAGAATGGCTGTCTAGGGAGGCCTTACAAATAGCTGTGAAAAGAAGAGAAGCGAAAAGCAAAGGAGAAAAGGAAAGATATTCTCATTTGAATGCAGAGTTCCAAAGAATAGCAAGGAGAGATAAGAAAGCCTTCCTCAGAGATCAATGTAAAGAAATAGAGGAAAACAACAGAATGGGAAAGACTAGAGATCTCTTCAAGAAAATTAGAGAGACCAAGGGAACATTTCATGCAAAGACGGGCTCAATAAAGGACAGAAATGGTATGGACCTAACAGAAGCAGTGATATTAAGAAGAGGTGGCAAGAATACACAGAAGAACTGTACAAAAAAGATCTTCACAACTGAGATAATAACGATGGTGTGATCACTCATCTAGAGCCAGACATCCTGGAATGTGAAGTCAAGTGGGCCTTAGGAAGTATCACTAAGAACAAAGCTAGTGGAGGTGATGGAATTCCAGTTGAACTATTTCAAATCCTGAAAGATGATGCTGTGAAAGTGCTGCACTCAATATGCCAGCAAATTGGAAAAACTCAGCAGTGGCTACAGAACTGGAAAAGGTCAGTTTTCATTCCAATTCCAAAGAAAAGCAATGCAAAAGAAGGCTCAAACTACCACACAATTGCACTCATCTCACATGCTAGTACAATAATGCTCAAAATTCTCCAATCCAGGCTTCAGCAATATGTGAACTGTGAACTTCCAGATGTTCAAGTTGATTTTTAGAAAAGAAAGAGGAACCAGAGATCAAATTGCTAACATCTGCTGGATCATTAAAAAAGCAAGACAATTCCAGAAAAACATCTATTTCTGCTTTATTGACTATGCCAAAGCCTTTGACTCTGTGGATCACAATGCACTGTGGGAAATTCTGAAAGAGATGGGAATACCAGACCATTTGAATGCCTCTTAAGAAACCTATATGCAGGTCAGGAAGCAACAATTAGAACTGGACATGGAACAACAGACTGGTTCCAAATAGGAAAAGGAGTACATCAAGGCTGTTAATTGGTACCCTGCTTATTTAAATTCTATGCAGAGTACATCATGAGAAATGCTGGACTGGAAGAAGCACAAGCTGGAATCAAGATTGCTGGGAGAAATATCAATCACCTCAGATATGCAGATGACACCACCCTTATGGCAGAAAGTGAAGAGGAACTAAAAAGCCTCTTGATGAAAGTGAAAGAGGAGAGTGAAAAAGTTGGCTTAAAGCTCAACATGCAGAAAACTAAGATCTTGATATCTGGTCCCATCACGTCATGGCAAATAGATGGAGAAACAGTGGAAACAGTGTCAGACTTCACTTTTTTGGGTTCCAAAATCACTGCAGATGGTGATTGCAGCCATGAAATTAAAAGACACTTACTCCTTGGAAGGAACGTTATAACCAACCTAGATAGCATATTCAAAAGCAGAGACATTACTTTGCCAACAAAGGTCCGTCTAGTCAAGGCTATGGTTTTTCCAGTGGTCATGTATGGTGTGAGAGTTGGACTGTGAAGAAAGCTGAGCACCAAAGAATTAATGCTTTTGAACTGTGGTGTTGGAGAAGACTCTTGTGAGTCCCTTGGACTGCAAGGAGATCCAACCAGTCCATCCTACAGGAGACCAGTCCTGGGTGTTCATTGGAAGGACTGATGCTAAGGCTGAAACTCCAATACTTGGCCACCTCATGCAAAGAGTTGACTCATTGGAAAAGACTCTGATGCTGGGAGGGATTGGGGGCAGGAGGAGAAGGGGACAACAGAGCATGAGATGGCTGGATGGCATCACCAACTTGATGCGCATGAGTTTGGGTGAACTCCGGGAATGGGTGATGGACAGGGAGGCCTGGCGTGCTGCAATTCATGGGGTCTCAAAGAGTCGGACACAACTGAGTGACTGAACTGAACTGAACTGAACCTAGAGATTATCTCGTCCAATTTCTCATGCATTGTAAGAATCTCAGACTCTATTTTAGTCATTGATTGAAAAAATATTTCTAAGCTTTTCTAGGTTCTAGAGGTAGGACATGTAACAAAATAAAAATCCCCTGCCTGTCTGTAATTTATGGTCTAGTGAGGAGAATCAGATAATAAACAAACAGGTAAAAGAACAGATACATGTATGCAAATAGCTGCTTCCCTTTGCTGTATAGCAGAAACTAATGCAACATTGTAAAGCAACTGCGTTCCAATGATAACTTTAAATAAACAAAATTAAACAGGTAAATACAGACTATGTCAAAGACTGGAAGGGCAAAACCAATACAATATTGTTAAGTAATTAACCTCCAATTAAAATAAATAAATTTATACTTAAAAAAACAGAGTGACGGGTAGAGAGAGTTCAACGGGGAGGGGTTGCTATTTAAATACAGAAGTTTAGAAAGTTCTCACTTGTATGAAGGCAACATACAAGAAAATTCTTGAAAGAAATAAGAGAGTGAGGCATGCAGCTCACAGGAGAAAGGGTGGTCCAGGCAGAGCAAAAATGTAACTAAAAACCTTGGGGCAGGTGCACGTAGGTGTGCTCTAGAGACAGGGAGGAGGCCCTGTGGTTGGAGCTGAAGGAACAAGAGCAAGAAGGGAATAGGAAATGAGGCCAGAATAATTATAGAAGAGTTTGTAAAGCTTTGTAGCCCATTGTAAGAGGCTTTTACTTTCAGGGAGATGGGAAACTTGGAGGATCTTAAACAAGAAAGTAGCACAAAATGATTCATATATTGAAAAGAGAACTCTGGGACAATGTGAAAGATTGACTGCAGAAGTCAGAGCAGAGGCAGGGAGACAAGAGAAAAGGCTATTGCAACAATCAAGGCAGGGACTTCCTCGGTGGTCCAGCGGCTAAGACTTGGTGCTCCCAGTGAGGGAGTCTGGGTTCAATCCCTGGTCAGGGAATTTGATTCAGCATGCTGCCATGAAGACTGAAGAACCCACATGTCACAACTAATATTCAGCACATCAAATAAATAACTATTATTTTAAAAAATCAAAGCAAACAAATGATGACTTGGATGAAGTGATAATAGTAGAAATGCCAGAAGTAATTATATTCTAGACACGTGAAGAAGGTAGAGCTGACAAAATTTCCTCATGGACTGCACATGAAGTATGAGAGAAAGAAAAGAGGATTAAGATGCTCCCAAAGTGTAATGAGCTGAGCAGCGGGAACAATGGAGCTACCGCTGACTGACACGGGAAAACTGTGGGAAAAGAGCACCTCAGGGAGAGGAACATGAGGAGCCCAGATGTACATCTATTGAACATTACCTGCCTGTTGGAGAGTTATAAGTGAGACATCACAGAGGTATTTGGTTTGTTTAATGGTAGGAACCTCAAGGAAGAGACCTGGGCTAGATACACACAAGCAGGAGTACAGGATGAGCTGACCTGATGAGAGAGTATTGACAGGGAAGTAAAGTCTAAGGTCTGAAATCAAAAAAAAAACAAAAACTGTTATCCAGGCACCAGTCCATACAATTATTCCACGAAGAGTCAACACTTTCCCCATGCCAAAAATATGAGATAAGGAACTGGAGACTCTTTTGCCATCCTTTCAATTTTGCCTGGCTTTGTGACTTCCATCAATAAAGAGGATGGGGTGCAAGTGGTAATGGATCTAGGCTCAAAGAGGCCTCATTTGCTCCCATTCTACCTCCAGTAGCCTGCCATCAGATACGCACCATCTGTATAAGCCTGGGCTAGCCTGCTGGAGGGAGAAAGGCCGTGTGAAGGATATCTAAGGCCCAACAACTTCCAGATGTGAATAAGGCCAACCTAAAACAGCCAGCCCCCAGCCAGCCCTGAAACTGTCTGCAGATGCATAAGAGAGTCCAGCATGGGTGAGCTGAATCCAGCCCAAAAGAGTAGAACCATGTAGCTGGCCCATAGTCTCATGAAAAATACTATATGGCAGCCACCAAGTTCAACATTTCCCTGATGGTGCTAGTGGTAAAGAACGCTCCTGCCAATGCAGAAGATGTAAGAGAAAGGGGTTCGATTCCTGGGACAGGAAGACCCCCTGCAGGAGGGCACAGCAACCCAGTCCACTATTCTTGCCTAGAAAGAATAGAGGAGCCTCGCGAGCAAGAGTCCATGGGGTTGCAAAGAGTCAGACACAACTGAAACGACTTAGCACACACACGTAACCACCAAGTTCAGGGGTTATTTTGCAAGTAATAACAAGGAACTGAAACAACCTTTGTCTTCCCAGCTCTCCAGTTGCAACTCCTATCCTTCCTATTTTATTTTTTATTATTTCCCCTATCTTTCCTATTTTAAATGTATCATCCTCCATGAAGCTTTGCCTGACGCCTACAGCAAGAAGCCAGCATTCACTCCTCTGAGATCCCATGGCATTTGGTTTGCACCTTTCTGTATTTGTCAGAATAGGCTGGACTCTGCCATAGTAACAGATGTCAGTGGCTTAGTATAACACAGATTTAGTTCTGGTTCATGGTACCCAGCTGATGTGAGTTATCAGGGAATTCCGCAGCACACATTCACTCGGGAGCCACCCTGATGCAAGCAGCACCATCCTGCCATGCTGCCATCTCAAACTGAAGCTTCTGAGAATGCATAGAGAACTCAGACCTGCTCTTCACCACTTCTACTCATTGCCCACTGCCCAGACCTGATCATACAGCCTCATCTAACTGCAAGAGAGCTGGGAATGAAAAGGAGCATGTGGATACTTGTTCCAGTCTCTGTCCTTCCTGGTGGCACCATTCCTTTATGCCTTTGATTTGCATGACCTTCTTTCTTATACCAAATGTGCTATCCCCAGGACAGGCTTGATGGGCATGCACTCTATTTAGTAGCACTGGGTCCCCAGCTTAGGACCCCACACTTGTAGTAATGATCTGCTGTCTCCGTCTTGAAATCCTTAAGAATTTTTGAACTAGGGTTGGGGGGGCCTCTCATTTTCATTTTGTCCAGAGCCCCTCAAAGTATGCAGCTGATCTTATCTACAGCTGATCTAGGAGTTTTCAGCCCAAGGTACTCACTGGTATTACCAGGGGAACATTAAAACATACAGTACCCAAGACCCCCTGAGAACAATTAAATTTGACTCCTGGAACTGGACACTGGAAAAGGTAATTTTTAAGCAAAAATACCTCTATATGATTCTGATGTGTAGCTAGAGTTGAGCCTCACTCCTCTAATGCCATCTTGAAAATAACTGTTTTTGGTACTCTCTCAGAAGAAAAAAAAATATGGTAAAAAATAAGAAATTGTGGGCTTGCCTGGTGGCTCAGACAGTAAAGAATCTGCCTGCGACACAGGAGACCCAGATTTGATCCATGAGCGGGAAAATCCCCTGGAGAAGGAAATGGCAACCCACTCCAGTATTCTTGCCTGGAGAATCCCCATGGACAGAGGAGCCTGGAGGGCTACGGTTCATGGGGCTGCAAAGTCAGACATGACTGAGTGACTTTCACTTTCAGGAAATAAAAATCTGGTAAAAAGAGATAAAAATAACTGCCCTTCTTAGTTTTAAAAGTGTCAAAGCCATGAAAATAAAGTCTGGAGAACTACTTCAGATTGAAGAAAACTAGAGATAAGACGTTAAATGCAGCACGATTCTGAACTGGGTCCTTGTGTAAAAGACCAGTATCCCCATGCCGGTCTTTTAGAAATTATGGCACATATGTGTAAAGATAGAGGTGCAAGGCAGCCATTCACTATGGCATCGTATCCGATGAAAAAGAGAAGGATACAATATTGTATTGGTTTTGCCATACATCAACATGAATCCGCCACAGGTATACATGTGTTCCCCATCCTGAACCCCCTTCCCTCCTCCCTCCCCGTACCATCCCTCTGGGTCATCTCTGTGCACCAGCCCCAAGCATCCAGTATCATGCATTGAACCTGGGCTGGCGATTCGTTTCATATATGATATTATACATGTTTCAATGCCATTCTCCCAAATCATCCCACCCTCTCCCTCTTCCAGAGTCCAAAAGACTGTTTTATATATCTGTGTCTCTTTTGCTGTCTCGCATACAGGGTTATAAGTAATTAACCTCCAATTAAAATAAATAAATTTATATTAAAAAAAAAAACAAAAGAGAAGGATACAATCGATCTCAATATCCACTGCTGGGCAAAGTTGAATAAATTATGGGAAATCATGCTGTGTGAAATAGGGAGCAATTTACATGTAATGAACTAGAAAATATCTCTGATATATTATTACCTGAAATTTTAGACTAATATATACATCGCAGTTCTATTCTTAATATATTCATGTATATGTGTGTACACCCATGTATATAAAAATCTTATAATGCTGATAATTTTACTTCTGAGAAGGAAGAAACTTAATTGATATATATGTTGAGTTACCCAAAAGCTTTGTTCAGGATAAACCTGAACAAACCTTTTGGCCAACCCAGTATATTTTTTAAGTCTCCTGCTGGCAATTTTAATTTCATTTTTAAGTAGTAAATTTGTATGTGAGATTGACCATTGACTTTCCTTTCGGCTGTTGTAGTTTAGCCAGTCAATAATTCCTTGTAACCATCTTTGAAGAAATCCATGAGAGCTTTTAATTTTAAGGAACTGCCTGCCTAAGTCTTCTGAGTGAAATAGCATAAAATACAAATGAAAAACCTGAATTAGAAAAATAAGCTCAGGTTGTTTTAGAAAACCTAGAATAAAAGGAGTAAAGTATTCGTAACTCACATTTCAGCAAAGAATCAATGTTCTTAATTTCAAGAAATTCAAAGCTGCCTGTGTACTAATTACCGTGCATTGAATTCCTCCCAGTGCTGATCTATTACACGTTTGCATGTATCTCTTTAGACATAAAATAGAGAAATTGGGGGAGGTGAGGGACACTGCTATAAATTGTTTTCCTCCCTCTTTCCTCAAACAATAATTTGAGTGTGATAAGGATTTGCAAAACAAACACCAAGTTGCATAGGGCTTTGTGTTTTGAAGCCAAAGCATGAAAATCCATTTAAGCAACTATCTTTCTGCCTGAAGAGATAAACAGGTTCTAAGTAACCTATATAAATCTCCAAACCACGGAAGAAAATAACCCCAAACTTTTTTCCTTATTTGGCCCCAATTAAAGTTCAATATGGGGGATTTAAAATCCCCATCCAAACAGGACATCTGCAATTTATAGCCTGACACAAATAACCAACTCTAACGTCGTAAAAGGACAAAGGGTCAATTCCATATATTTATACAGAAAGGAAAAGGATACCAACATTCAGCACTTTACCAAACAGCTCTTACTAAAAGGCCAGAGTAGATGGTTGGCATTTTGCTCCTCCAGCATCCATTTCTTCTGTCTACTATCACCTGTATTTCTTCATGGAGAATTACTTCTTCCCAGTGGGTACTCCCCCAGGGGCTTCCCAGGTGGTGCTGGCGGTAAAGAATCCACATGCCAGTGCAGGAAATGTCTGAGACACAGGTTCAATCCCTGGGTCAGGATGATCCCCTGGGGGAGGTTATGACAACCCACTCCAGTATTCTTGCCTGGAGAATCCCCATGGACAGAGGAGCCTGGTGGGCTACAAACCATAGGGTCACAAAGACCCAAACATGACTGAAGCCATTTAGCACATACAAATGTCATGGGTATAGCACTGAGCAACAGTTCCAGTAGGCCATTTTTAGTGACAGAATAAAAACAAAATGTTTCTCCAATTCCTGCTCCAGCAAGACAGAAAGTGAGCACTGGGCCTAAGGTCTGCCACAATATGCTCTGCAGATTTTGAAGTCACTATCCCTCAGCATTAAACCCACTTCTCTACCCAACTTGTAAAGCTATACCTGGGGTTCTGCTGACCATGTCTCCTCATCCTCAGAGGGATTCTGATGTTCAGTTCAGCTCAGTCGCTGTCATGTCCAACTCTTTGCGACCCCATGAACCACAGCATGCCAGGCCTTCCTGTCCATCACAACTCCTGGAGTTCACTCAAACTAATGTCTATTGAGTTGGTGATGCCATCCGACCATCTCACCCTCTGTCGTCCCCTACTCCTGCTGCCCCCAGTCCCTCCCAGCATCAAGGTCTTTTCCAATGAGTCAGCTCTTTGGATCAGGTGACCAAAGTATTGGAGGTTCAGCCTCAGCATCAGTCCTACCAATGAATATTCAGACCTGATCTCACTTAGGATGAACTGGTTGGATCTCCTTGCCGTGCAAGGGACTCACAAGAGTCTTCTCCAACACCACAGTTCAAAAGCATCAATTCTTTGGCGCTCAGCTTTCTTTACAGTCCAACTCTCACATCCATACATGACAACAGGAAAAACCATAGCCTTGACTAGATGGACCTTTGTTGGCAAAGTAGTGTCTCTGCCTTTCAATATGCTGTCTAGGTTGGTCATAACTTTTCTTCCAAGGAGTAAGCGTCGTTTACTTTCATGGCTGCAATCACCATCTGCAATGATTTTAGAGCCCAAAAAAAATAAAGTCTGACACTGTTTCCACTGTTTCCCCATCTATTTCCCATGAGGCGATGAGACCAGAGGCCATGATCTTTGTTTTCTGAATGTTGAGGTTTAAGCCAACTGTTTTCACTCTCCTCTTTCACTTTCAAGAAGAAGATTTTTAGTTCCTCCTCATTTTCTGCCATAAGGGTGGTGTCATCTGCATATCTAAGGTGACTGATATTTCTCCTGGCAATCTTGATTCCAGCTTGTGTTTCTTCCAGTCCAGCGTTTCTCATTATGTACTCTGCATAGAAGTTAAATAAGCAGGGTGCCAATATACAGCCTTGACGTACTCCTTTTGCTATTTGGAACCAGTCTGTTGTTCCACGTCCAGTTCTAACTGTTGCTTCCTGAGCTGCATACAGGTTTCTCAAGAGGCAGGTCAGGTGGTCTGGTATTCACATCTCTTGAAGAATTTCCCACAGTTTATTGTGATCCACACAGTCAAAGGCTTTGGCATAGTCAATAAAGCAGAAATAGATGTTTTTCTGGAACTCTCTTGCTTTTTTGATGATCCAGCAGATATTGGCAATTTGATCTCTGGTTCCTCTGCCTTTTCTAAAACCAGCTTGAACATCTGCAAGTTCACGGTTCACGTATTGCTGAAGCCTAACTTGGAGAATTTTGAGCATTACTTTCCTGGCGTGTGAGATGAATGCAATTGTGTAGTAGTTTGAGCATTCTTTGGCATTGCCTTTCTTTGGAATTGGACTGAAAACTGACCTTTTCCAGTCCTGTGGCCACTGCTGAGTTTTCCCAATTTGCTGGCATATTGAGTGCAGCACTTTCACAGCATCATCTTTCAGGATTTTAATTAGCTCAACTGGAAATCCATCACCTCCACTAGCTTTGTTCATAGTGATTACTCCTAAGGCCCACTTGACTTCACATTCCAGGATGTCTGGCTCTACGTGAGTGATCACACCATCATGATTATCTGGGTCGTGAAGATCTTTTTGTACAGTTCTGCGTATTCTTGCCACCTCCTCTTAATATCCTCTGCTTCTGTTAGGTCCATACCATTTCTGTCTTTTATTGAACCCATCTTTGCATGAAATGTTCCCTTAGTATCTCTAATTTTCTTGAAGAGATCTCTAGTCTTTCCCTTTCTATTGTTTTTCTCTATTTCTTTGCACTGATCGCTGAGGAAGGCTTTCTTATCTCTCCTTGCTATCCCTTGGAACTCTGCATTCAGATGCTTATATCTTTCCTTTTCTCCTTTGCTTTTCACTTCTCTTCTTTTCACAGCTATTTGTAAGGCCTTCTCAGACAGCCATTTTGCTTTTTTGCATTTCTTTATCTTGGGGATGGTCTTGATCCTTGTCTCCTATACAATGTCATTAACTCCATCCATAGTTCGTCAGTGACTCTATCAGATCTAGTCCCTTAAATCTATTTCTCTCTTCCACTGTACAATCATACAGGATTTTATTTAGGTCATACCTGAAAGATCTAGTAGTTTTCCCTACTTTCTTCAATTTAAGTCTGAATTTGGCAATAAGGAGTTCATGATATGAGCCACAGTCAGTTCCTAGTCTTGTTTTTGCTGACTGTATAGAGCTTCTCCATCTTTGGCTGCAAAGAATAGAATCAATCTGCTTTCAATGTCGACCATCTGGTGATGTCTATGTGTTGAGTCTTCTCTTGTGTTGTTGGAAGAGGGTGTTTGCTATGACTAGTGCGTTCTCTTGGCAGAACTCTGTTAGCCTTTGCCCTGCTTCATTTTGTACTCCAAGGCCAACTTTGCCTGTTACTTCAGGTGTTTCTTGACTTCCTTCTTTTGCATTCCAGTCCCCTATAATGAAAAGGACATCTTTTTTGGGTGCTAATTCTAAAAGGTCTTATAGGTCTTCATAGAACCATTCAACTTCAGTTTCTTCAGCATTACTGGTTGGGGCATAGATTTGGATTACTGTGATATTGAATGGTTTGCCTTGGAAATGAACAGAGATCATTCTGTCATTTTTGAGATTGCATCCAAGTACTGCATTTCGGACTCTTTTGTTGACCATGATGGCTACTCCATTTCTTCTAAGGGATTCCAGGAGTGGCGGCTGTGCAGGAGCCACCGAGAGGAGCTACCCCATGTCCAAGGTCAGGAATGGCGGCTGAGAGGAGATACCCCATGTTCAAAGTAAGGAGTGGCAGCTACACTTTGCTGGGGCAGCCGTGAAGAGATACCCCATGTCCAAAGTAATAGAAACCCAAGTAAGACGGTAGGCACTGAGAGAGGGCATCAGGGGGAAGCCAGACTGAAACTACAATTGCAGTAAACTAGCCAATCTGATCACATGGACCACAGCCTTGTCTAACTCAGCGAAACTAAGCCATGTCATGTGGGGCCACCCAAGATGGACAGGTCATGGTGGAGAGGTCTGACAGAATGTGTTCCACTGGAGAAGGGAATGGCAAGCCACTTCAATATTCTTGCCTTGAGAACCTCATGAACAGTATGAAAAGGCAAAAAGATAGGACACTGAAAGATGAACTCCCCAGGTCGGTAGGTGCCCAACATGCTACAGGAGATCAGTGGAGAAATAACTCCAGAAAGAATGAAGGGATGGAGCCAAAGCAAAAACAATACCCACTTGTGGATGTGACTGGTGATAGAAGCAAGTCTGATGCTGTTAAGAGCAATATTGCATAGGAACCTGGAATGTTAGGTCCATGAATCAAGGCAAATTGGAAGTGGTCAAACAGGAGATGGCAAGAGTGAATGTCGACATTCTAGGAGTCAGAGAACTAAGATGGACTGGAATGGGTGAATTTAACTCAGATGAGCATTATATCTACTACTGCGGGCAGGAATCCCTCAGAAGAAATGGAGTAGCCATCATGGTCTACAAGAGAGTCTGAAATGCAGTACTTGGATGCAATCTCAAAAACGACAGAATGATCTCTGTTCATTTCCAAGGCAAACCATTCAATATCACAGTAATCCAAGTCTGATGTTCAGTCATAGGGCAACTGGAAGCAGGAGGAGGAGAAAACCAACTTGCTTCTTCCCATTAGCTAGCTTTTCTTCCAGCATCACCCAGATGTCTCCGTTCACCTCGGCAGCTGAAGGTCATTCTGACAGCAACTAGTTCCTTTCCAGCTTCTGTCCACAGTCCTAGAACCATCCTCATCTCAGTCCCCAGAGGTACCAGCCAGGCAGTGCCTGCTCCCCTGAGATCTGAGCCCCAGTTCTGTGGGATCCACTTCTAGTCCCTGAGATACCAGCAGAGGCTGACTAGTGCCCTCCCATCAAAGATCTGGGATTCAGCTCTTCCATGCTTCTTATCCAAAAATTTTGATTCTGAGAGCAACAATGTTTTCTCTTGTTTCCCAGCCCTAGATGGCAGCTTCTTTCTGCAGGTACTAAATCTGAGTTGCCCTGGTGTACATTTTCACTACAGCAATTCTCCAACCTCTGTTTTAACCAACCAATCCTTACCCTACATTAAAGTCTCTCTGTTAAAATAGATAGCATGGTTTTGTTTTTCCTCACTAGTGCCTGATGGGTCCAGGCACTCTCATCCAGAATTTTGACCACTGAGAAGTTGATAAGAAGTGATTGGAGGTTTTCATTACAAAGTGGATGTCATTGAAAGATGGTCTTGACACAACTATTCTTGTGAGAGAACCACTGCCATTCTTCCTCTTTCCAAGTCTTCCTCTACTCTTTTCCTGCCCATTCTCATGCTTGATCCTCCAGCCTCATTTGGATTCTGTAGACCCACTGAAAACCTTCCAAAACATTCCTCTTCCTTGGTTTAGCTAAAATTAATTTTTGCTGCTTTCAGAAAATAAGATGATACCAAGACACTAAGCAGGAAAGTTTGCACAAATATCTCCATTCACGCCTTCTTTCAATCCATAAGGATTCACTAAGCAGTGCACTTGAAAGAAATGAAAGCAACCCACAGCTATTCCGAGTCCTTTGCAAGACTTTAAAACTGCAGCATTAGTTTCTGATATCCTTCTAATACCACCACGTGTGCATACACACATGTGCACATGTACACACTCACACATGGCATACCCAGGCCCAGCATTACCAACCTTGTATTGAAACATCCATCTAGGAGTCATTTGCTCATAGGTTATTGAGTCACTCCCCTCGTTTAATAGGTCCAGAAAGGAGATGAGATGGACCCAAGGTCACACAGCAAGAGCCACGACCATGACTCAGACTTCTCATGTACAGTCTACTCCCCAACCCACTTCTACCCGTCAATCTAGGATCCACATCTTAGCAAGGGAAATCTATCTGAGAATTAAAGGAAGATGAATAATGAGGTGTATTCAGTAGGGGATGGAGGAATTATAACCCTAGTCATTAGAGAAACCATTTATAATCTAAGAATTCCATCCCCATTTGTGAGTCAGAAGGGAAGGAAAGCAGGGGACCAGTAAATAGTTTTCCTGATAGGGACCTGCAGTAGCAAAGATGACTCAGGGTCCATTCTTGACTCTTGCATTTATTTTGATTATTTGAACTTGAACATGTTGTATTGCCACAAAGAATCCCATTTCACTCTCTGCAAAATGAAGATTACCAAAGAAATGCCTATTGTACTTCTCAAATGTATTTCAACCATCAAAAACATTCATTCAACCAATATGTGGGCTAAGCAGTATTTTAGGAGCTGGGAACACAGCAGTAAGCAAAACAAAACCCTCATCCTCTTAAGGCTTACATCTTAGGAGAGGGAGGCAGACAGTGCATACATAGCTTATACATAAATAAGACATTTCAGAGAACAATACAGGCTATGGGAACATTAAATAGGGTTACTTGATGAACATTTTTTGGGCTCATTAGGTCAGGGAAAACTCTTTGAGGAGGTTAATTATGAGGTGATGGAAATGAGATGTAGAGGGAGACCATTCTAGAAGAGGCAAGAATGAGTGCAGAGACCTCAAGTAGAAGTAAGTGTGGTGTTTGGAGCAAAAGAAAAGGGGGCCAGTGTTGCTGGACCTAAGTGACTGAGTGATGGAGAGAGTGTGATCAGGTGGATCCTATGGAAAAAAAAAAAAGCAAACTATTCACAACGTTCCTCTATTTGGACACACTTTAAGCCTTGTATAATCCAGTTCTATTCTTCCTATTTTCTTACTTTATATCACACAATTTCCTATTAATTTCCAATTGTCACTGACCACTGATTACATCTACTTTCCATTTTCTCTCTTCTTCCTCACTCTTTACCAAATAGGTGTACACACGTTTCCTATAAAGAGACTATGAGATTTTTCTGTTTTTAGGAAATAATCATAAAAATGTATGTCTTGTGAGCCAGAGAGGCAGTATACTAGAATGGGTAAACTGCTGAGCTTTGAAATCAGGTCTTGGATTTAAATCCTATCTCTTCCAGACAGCAGCAATATTAACTTGGGCTTCTTAAAGCCTTAGGTTTTTCACGTATAGAGTTAAAGACACATAACTTACAGGGTTGTTGTGAAAATTCTGTGAATGAATGTGCGTAAGGCATAGCTTAGTGAAGGGAAAGCACTCGATGAATGCTAACTAAAGGTCCTCCTTGGCACACTGATGTTCCCTCTTTCCTCTGATTGCTTCCTCCCATCCCTTCAAGATTCATCATGTCATCTTCTGCAGGTTGCCTTCCCTAGACTTCCAGGCAGAGTTAAAGACCCATGATATTTTATGGCTTACTACTCATCACATCAGATTAAAATTTCCTATTTCTGTGTCTGTCTCTCTTTTATACTAGCTTCTTGTTGTCAAGCAATGTGTTTTACTTATCTTCGCACCACAAGCACAGAGCTCAATATCTGGCAGATAATCAATTCCCAATGTGCTTGATAAATTCCATGGTGAATTCTTCTTGATTTCAAGAATTGAATTCTTCTTGAATTCAACCAGATCAATACTCTCTGACTTGGACATCTCAGTAACTCTCTGGAGAGAGCAGCCCATGTTGGGGCTTGGAGAAAGGAAGAAGGAAGAAAACTGGACCATCTGGGTTAGGGATGCCTTTAATCTGTTGTTTGTAACTTGAGGCATGTACATAATTGCACTGTTTTCTGACTTCTGTAACAGTAACTGTTTCTGTGAACCCAGAGGAATAATCCTGCGACTGCTCTAATGCTTGCTTACTTACTTTCTCACTGAAGGAAGAGACAGAATCCTTTAAAAGAGGAAAAAAAAGAAAGGATTCACCTAATACCCAAAGAATGTCTTAAAATCTGACTTTTCAAAGTCATCCAGAAAGCAATTAAATGTCATTAGTATTTTAGCCTTCTCTGAAATGAGACTTTTGACCACTCTCTCAAGTACTCATTGACTGTGTACAGTGGGAACTGTCTCTCCTATAATAGAAAGGACAATATCGCTTGGGAAGAATATTATTTGGCTCTAAGGACTCATATGGGAACCTTGGGTTTGATCTACCACATACATCACTGGACGTGGAACTGGCAGTCCCGGACAAACCTGGTGGGAACAGCGCCCTCTAGGGTTTTGCACTGTGGTCCTCCTTCCCTTGGCCCATTCCTTCCCATTCCCTCTGTTTGCAGAGAGTGCAGCCCGGCATTTCAAAATTGCATCAGGTATGAGAATCCATGCTGTTGTGAGAAAAATATGGTCGTATTTTCTTTTACCAAAACATACTGGAAATTGATTGGAAAGTCAAGAGATGCAAATCTCTACCTGTTTATGGAAAACAGTGCATCTTCCCTCTGAAATGGTTTCCTTCCCCCAAAACAATGCCTGACCAAAGCTGAACAGTGACAAATATCATGCTGTTTTCTGTGAGGCTGCTACACTCTCAAATCCTCCCTCACAGATGGGGAAACACACAAAAATATATATTCTCAGTCCTCCTCACCTGAGCCTGGAAGCTGCTTTCAGCAGTAACTGAACTGAAGTAATCAAATGTGGTTCACAAATTGATTCTGCCTATCAGCAAAAAGCTCATTTAAATGAAATGATTGATACCAACCCTGGACAAAGACACTATTTTCTTTATTCCCCCAACAAATAAATCTGTCCTCATTACTAATGTCAGAGATGTGTGGGGACGGGGGCGGGGTGGGGGAGGGTGGGAAAGAGCAAAGACTAGAAAAAGAGAGACAAGAAATCAGGAAGCAAATACAGTGTGTTATCAGGCAAAATGCTATTTGACATTCTGCTGTATCCCCAAAGCCAAGTCATGAAAAACACGACAAATCTCCCCTTCGGAGAATCCTCCTCTATCCTAAGACTCTTACTGTCCTGTTCACCTCTTTTCACACCCCTCGGGCAATCCGAACTAAACCAACAGTGGAGGAGATGCTCCAGCTTCAGGGATTCTCTCTCTCCTTTTGGAGAGAATGTGTTGTCTCCTAATGGAAACTGTTAGGGCTTTTTAAAACTTTTATTGATTTTTAATTCTTAAGCTAGATGCCAGGGGCCTAGCTATTGGAGCAGAAAAAAAAACTTCAAAGATAATATGAGAGAAGTAGCTCAAACTGGTCGGTGAGTGATCATTAGCGTGGAGCCAGGTTCCACTTGTAATTTCTTCTTCCCACCTGCTCTCAGAAACTCCATGGCTGCCTCCCAGGAGGAAACACAGAACCTGTTGAATTGCAGTTATTGACTTGGAAATGGAGCTTGGAGAAAATTCTCTAATTCTTTGTGTATCCCCTGCCTCCTCTTGAAAAAGCTCTTCTTCATCTATTTGAGAATCAGAGCTTTCATTTCATCTCCCTTAAGTCTTCTGGTCAGTGCTCATCTCTCCATTTCTTGAAATCATATTATCTATAGCCCTTGATCACCAAGCATGCTACATTCTTCTCTGGCTGTTTCACTGGCCTGGCAAGCCCAGCTGTCAGCTTCTGGAGAACAGCAGCCATACATTACATCTACCACTGTTGCTAGCATTGTGCTCACAAACTTACAGCTGCTCAGAAAAGACTTTCCCCAGAGACCCATCTTTAGCTGTCTTCCCCTTCTGCACCTCTCCACGGTTATGCAGATTAGTTCATCAACCTCAAACTCATTACCCTCAGGGCTGCTCTGCAGACTTGCCTGGGATTGGCTTACTTAGAGTTTTAAGAAAGAAAAAAAAAACAAAACAAAACAGAACTGAATGGAATTAGTTGCCAACATTTAAGGATCAGGAGACTTTGTGTAACATTTGATTTCTGGCTTCTCTTAAGGAATTGGATGATTGGACAATCCCAGCCCCATTCTTACCCAGCAGCAACGTGCTAGAGCAGAGGGGTAGCTGCCCCTTCATATGGAACATATTCTCCACCCCAGTGGCTCTAAATTCCAGCCAGCCTTATTTATTTATTTCCTGGCTAGTTCAGAAGATAAATGAGTTTGACCAATATCTTCTGTACAGGAAATTCAGATTATTCTCCCCAGAAGTCCATCACATTTAAAATCAGCATTATCAGGATGGAGAACACATGTACACCCAATAAAGAATTTTAAAAAAGAAAAAATAAATAAAATCAGCATTAGCTGTTTGTCTAAAACCAAGCCCATGATCTTAGACTCTGGGCATGAGCTGTGGGTCTTTGTTCCCTTCCTATCTCACTTGATGACCTTACTCTCCGAGTTATCCAAGACCAAAGCTTCTGGGTCTCTCCAAATATACCCCCATTCCTCACTAAATCCTGTCCATTTCAACCCAGAAACATTTTCAAATCCCGGGTGCCTCAGATGGTAAAGAATCTGCCTGCAGTGTAAGAGATCCAGGTTCAATCCCTGGCTCAGGAAGACTCCCTGGAGAAAGGAATGGCAGCCCACTCCAGTATTCTCGCCTGGCCTGGAAAACTCCACGGACAGAGAGCCTGGTGGGGTCACAAAGAGTCAGACACAACTGAGCAACTAACACGACACACACTGACTAACCCTCCTTGCCACTTCCACTGCCTGCTCTCTGGCCATCCCTACTTTTTATCTGGATCTCCTAACTTGCCTTCCATCCTTCAGTCCCTCCTCTCCAAATTCACCCTTCGTATGCCACCAAGTGACACCATTCAGACTTTGTCACTGTTTTCTTCAAAAACCCCCAAAGTCTCCAAAGCCTAGAAAACTAAGTCTAAACCCCACGGCCTCCACCATTTGTTCCCAGTTTACCTTAAAGGTCATACTGGCTTTATATCTTCCAGAGTCAACTCCATCCCAGTTTTCAGAATCTCCCTGTACCCGTTCACCCGCAGGCTGAGCTCAAAAGAGTAAAAGCCCTCCTGGGTGAACAGTCCATTTAAAGACCTGGAGAAAGCAACTCAAGGATGACCCTTCTATCATGGTGGAATTCTAGCCAGGGTGACTTGGGCTGAAAAAGCTACTTCCTGGGAGAATAGAACTTTTTCAAAATCCTTGAAGCATCCCCAGCAGGCACTGATTTTGCTTAAGCAAAACCAACCATTTCTGAGCTTCAATTTCAGTCATATCTCTCTGATTCAGGGGAGTACTTTAGAATTCACTCTGGAGACTTCCAGTGGGAGATAAAAATTATAGTTGATTTCTTACTTTCAGAAAAATAGAATATGAAGTAATGTGCCTTTTAGGAATCATTAGTTGTATCCTGATTTATGCATTGTGTTTAGTTTCTAACAAGATTTGATTTTCAGTGGCCAAATTGTTAAGCACATGAAAAGTTCTTACAACCAGCTGAGGAAAATGTTGTTTTCAGACCTCCTTTCTTTTGCTCAGCTTTCTATTTCTGTTAATCAGCTTAATACTAATTAGAGTAAATTAATTCATCAGAATAATAACAATTGCCAGGGAGTCACACACTAACACTTTATTCCTAGAGACAAGAGCTTCCTGGGGGTTGGGAAGCAATTACAACTTCTTAATAATTTACAGAAGAAAAGGAGATGGGATTTGTATCAATTATATTTTATTTGTTTAAGAAACTTTTAATGAATTTAAGGGAAGAAATTAAACATCTCAGTAAGAAGCGATTATCGTCTCTGAACTGTGCTCCACCTCTTGCTCATGAGTGGCTTGTGAGGCTGGCCTAACTGCATCCAGGATGGCGAGAAAAGCACCAAAGAACATTGTGATGAGCTGTGCTCATGACTTATCTGGAAGCACTTTTCTCTCATATTTACCATCTGCAAAATACTTGGATGTCATCAGCATACAGGACTCCTGGAAAAAATCTGTCTCACCGACTTGAAAGGACAAAAATGGAGAAAGCTCTTACCCTACCTAGATGTGGGAATCCAATCTTGAATTTTACCCCCTAGTTGTTCTTTGACCCATTTTTTAAAATACGCAGCTGAATTGTACTCCCTGCAGTCAAAATACCTCTAGCTGGAGAAATATTGATAGCATTAGCATCTAAAGCCAAGAAATCTCAGTATTTATGTACTGTACATGATCTAATGGCTGAAGAAACTGTCATGTCAATTTTACCTGCAATATCTCTCTTATGTTCCTTTCTGCTAGAGAGACATACTACCAGCCCATGCCGTCCTTATCACATCTCACCATCCCATGTCACTCAACACATTATTGACCAGAGGGTTTTGCAGAAACGAATGCCTGTGACTGGTGATTTGTTATGTAAATGAATACTGAAACACCTGCATTTGAGTAAATTTCAACAACTTTTTCTCACTTAATGTTCTTATTTGAAACATGTTTTACAAAAGCATTCTAATATTTTGGTAGAGTGTGAGAGGCAGGCAGTATAGCAGGCCCCTATGTGCAGGGGTAAAGAACATCTGTGACAAATAGACTGTATTTTACTGTTCTTTCCTCTGGAAGAGCAGACTCTACACTTTCTGGTGGCATTTTTTTTTTTTAGTTCTGTGGGTATTATTTCCTCTAAAATATGTTCTTTTTTTTACCTGATAGTTGACAGGGTGGATCTTTGTGGGGGGCTCTTTCAGAAATGAGAAATTTTACAATGTGTCATTTTTGAAAATTTTACAGTAACAAACTTGCATTTACAATATACACAAAAGTGAAAGTGAAGTCTCTCAGTCATGTCTGACTCTTTGCGACCCCATGGACTGTACCCTACCATGCTCCTCCATCCATGGGATTTTCCAAGCAAGAGTACTGGAGTGGGTTGCCATTTCCTTCTCCAGAGGATCTTCCTGACCCAGGAATCAAACCTGGGTCTCCTGCATTGTAGACACACACTTTACCATCTGAGCCACCAGGGAAGTCACAAGCTTGCAACAAAAACCTAATGGAGCAAAATGTGAATGATAAACAACAATCATAAGTTGTATAACGAACACTTGATCAATTTTAAGTCCTAACAACTATGCACAGTAATGTTATTAATAATTGTATCACTCTCTAAAAAAGTACTGGAGACTTCCCTTGTGGTCTGATGGTTAAGAATCCCTGGTCCAGGAACTAAGATCACAAACATCTTGGGGCAACTAAGCCCACACACCTCTATTAGAGTCCATGTGCTGCAGTGAAAGATCCTGACTGCAGCAACTAAGATCTGACACATCCAAATAAATACATTTTAATAAAGAAATATATTAAGTTAAAAATGTATTAATACATCTCCAGTCAATTATGTGTGTATGATCACCCCATACTATTCTCACTTCCCCATTAACCCCTCTTCTATTCTCTACATTACAAACTGAAAGTGGTTATTTTTTTCCATACAACACAGGTCTTATCATCATCCATTGAGTACACCAGAAAAGAATGTTCTCAGAGGATACTGGGTAATTTCTAATATTCCTTAGGAAACCCAGAGAACCACATATCTGAAGTGATTCAGCCAGGAATCGTGTCTTCTCAGGGACAGTCTGCTGAGGGTACGCAGGTTCCTCTGCCAAACAGACGCTGCAGTTTGCACTGTCAGCCACTGTCAGGCAGTGCTTTGGATTTTGCTGCCAAAACTGCTGTCCCTGCCTACTCTAAGATCTCATGCACCTGCCACCCTACACCACTCTCCCCAGACAGAAGTTCACACGGTCGGCATTTCATGGCTTAATGTGTTTCAGACTCAGAGTCTGTGTCAGAGGCGTCAATTTGTGATGCCTCAGCCAGGAGTACAGGCCTAACTGCACGGGGGCTCACTGCCAGCCTCTAAATGGCCTCTGACTCCTAAGGGGGGAGATTCCCCAAAGGAAAGGGATTTAGATGTCAGGTGGCCAAAAATAATGACTAATGTCCACTTTAATATTGTTTATTTAGCACCTACTATATGCCGAAGATTGTGAAGACATTAATTTCACAATATTTCAGCCAAACAGGTATGTTTTCCATTTTATACATTAGGAAATCAAATCCTAGATTTCAGGATCAAGGAAGAAAGCAAATTAAGAGAACTTGAATGAAAAACTTAATGGCTTATATAATAGAAATGTGAATTCCAGAAGAAAAAGACTTACTTGTTTCATACAGTGATGAATCCTTATGCTTCTGTTTGTGTCTGACACAGATCAGGCATTCAATGAAGCATTTAGTGTTGGATCAGTAGGCCGGATCCAGGGTCTTAAAAGATGTCTTTCCAGCTCATCACTACCCTCCCCTGTCTGTTCTGCACCACTGTTTATACCCCACAAGATTGCATTGCTAATGGCAAAAGTTTTCTCTTTTTCCTCATCACAGAATGAAGTCTCATTGCCCTGGTCTCAGTCACATTCCTCCTGTGAGCTGATCACTAAGGCCAAGGTAAAGAATGCTCAGTGGGCCAACCCTGGGTCATGTAACCATTTCTAAACTTTTAGGAATAGCAGACTGAACTATGTGGATAAAATAAAGGAAGGAGCATTTCCTCAAAATTAAGTGTAATGTCTTTTATCATTAATAAAATGACACTGGACAGGTGAAAATCAACAAATGCCCACTGCATAGAGCATAGTTTCAACACTGATGTAATATGCTTTTAATGTTCTTAAACAGTTTCCTCCATTCGGTCCTCAAGGATACCACCAGAGCAACACAATTTTTTGTCTTTTCAAGAAACTGAAGCTTAAGATCAGAGAGAGTAAATGACCTGTCCAAGATCACAGAATGAGGCAATAGAAAGTCAGGACTTAAAGCTAGAGCTTCCACTTTTGCACAGTGCCTTTTCTCTTGGACCCTGGAAACCTAAAAAAATGTAAGAGGGATGGGGAATAATTAGCCTTCTCAAGAGCAGACAGCCTTTGAACTGAGGAATCTCTGTTTAGGTAGTACTTCTATTGTGAGAATGCTTGCTTTTCCTGAAAATAATCCATGTAATTAATTTAGCTCACTTTATTAGCTAGAGCAACATCTTACTGCCTTCCCCATTTGCAGCCACAGTACTGATTAGCGCCTTTCATATCTTATTTAGGAAAGGATGCTGTATGTATTACCATGCCCTCAGTGTAATAAATTTGACATTTCAGATGGCAACAAATGGCTAGAAAATTGGCCCCTTGAGACTAATAGCCCAGAAGCATTTACATGTAATTATTCTGCCTGAGAATTTAATTTTGCTGGGCACAAAAATTATACTGAGTGAAGAGACCCAGAACAGTGAACCCTGGACTCAAGTGGTAGACATTAGCATGAACACTGGATTCTGGAACATTCTTTCTAATGCTTAAAGACAATTCCCTGTGGTGGAGTGTATTTCTGCAACAGATTTAGATAATGTTTCACCCTGCATGGCACTAATTACTCTGGAAATGTTACAAGTGGGCTCTTTCTTGGTCCCCACACTGTCATTTTTGTCATCGGTTTGTAGTTCTGATCGCCTGCCTCCTGAGTCATGGGTCATGAATTACAATTTTCCCTGTATATTTGCACTGCTCTTGCTCCTTCTAGTTAAAGGCCTAGTGATCCTGCTGGTTGGGGAGGGCAACATGGTTGCCATTAGCTCCTTCCCTCTTTTTTTGGAGAACAAAATCAAGCGAGGTTCAGTGACTTAGTCAGTGACATATAACTAGATAAGGAGAGTGGCGCTGATCTGGTTCTCTAACTATACTGCTCCTCTCTCCATGTGCTCATGTGTTCATTCAGCTTACACAGTCACTGAGTGCCTACAATGTGCCAGGCATTGCATTTTGGAGGGAAATTCAAAGGTCCACTAAAGGAATAAGGAATCCGCTTTCAAGAAACTTATATTCTAGAGGAAGACACAGAAAAGAAGTCAGAAAATTCGTATATAAAAATTCCAATTTGAGATAAGAACTATAAATAGAATGATATGATAGAAAGTGACTGGCAGTGGAAAGAAGTACGGATTTAGGTGGAGCAGACTGGGAAGAGCTTTGGGAAGAGAGATTTTTTAACTGAGAACTGAAATATAAGAAGAAGCTAGCCAGAGAAAGAACCAGGGAAATCACATCAAGATTAGAAACCTCAGGAATAAATGTCCTACAACCCATTTAGAAAAGGATGAGTTACTTGCATCAATCAAAATGAGTTTGAGATAGCAATTTACTCACTTATAAGAACTCCTCTCTTCCTATGAAAGGAAGTTGTAGACTTAAAACAATTACATAAGAAAACTTTCTCAAACTTTCAGCTATAAGATGAATGAGGTCTGAGGATCTAATGCATAACATGGTGATTATAGTTGATAACACTGTGTTGTACAATGAAAATTTGGTAGAAGAGTAGAACTTAAATGTGTGTGTGCTCAGTCATGTCCAGCTCTTTGCAACACCATTCACTGTAGCCCACCAGGCTCCTCTGTCCCTGGGACTCTCCAAGCAAGAATACTGGAGTGGATTGCCATTTCCTCCTCCAAGAACTTAAATGTTCTTACTTAAAAAGAAAAAATATAAATATGTGAGATGACGGATGGGAAGAATCCTTTCAGAATGTATACATATATTAAATCATCATGATGTACACTTTAAATATCTTACACTTTCATTTGTCAAGTATGCTCAATAAAGCTGAAAAAAATAAATGTCCTAGTACACAAAAGGGTTTGGAATGTCCCAAAAACCTGTAGAAGGCTAACTGGCTGGTGAATAGTTTTCGGATACAATTTATAGACAGAACTGGCAACCTGCTGGTGAATGGGACACAGAGAAAGTGGGGAGAGGAGAGACCAGGGAGTTTTCCTTCACTATGATCTTGAGAAGCCAAGTATTAACACTTGGGGGCTGTCATTGATTGAAATGGGAAAGCCAGCAAGAGGAACAGGTAGAGGTGGCATTTGGGAATCATGAATCCTGTTTTGGGCATGTAAAGTTTGAGATTCCAGGGAAACAACTAACTTGAGACATCAAAGAGGTACTTGGTTTTATAGGTCTAAAACCAGAGAGACATTTTGCCTTTGTTGGTTTGCAGTGTTGGTTGAGATTGAAAACTCTTTTAGAGTAGTCAACATGTGATGATGTTTAGATTTTAAATGGTGATACTTCACATGAGTTAACCCAGGGAAAAGGTATACTTCGTATAAGGGAGAAATTGCTGCTTTTTCCTCTCCCTTGCAGAAAATATATACTGGACATAGAGAGAAACTGGTTATGATTCTCAGGCGGGTACAGTCATTTTGTCAGTAATAATGGAATCTTTTCCTACTCTAGGGAAGTAGGGTGAAACATGGACTTTGGAGTCAGGCTGCCTAGGTTTTAATCCTAACTGAATCTCCCTTAATTCATCCGTAAATTGGGGATCATCATAACTATGTCATAGGGCTGTTAAGAAAATTAAATTTAAATAAAGCATGGCACCTTATACATGGTAAGAGCTAAATAAATGTTTATCATCATTGTCAGTCATTAACTCTGACTGTTGATCTGATTTCTCAGATAATTATACTTGAAAGAGTTCTTATTTGCAAGTGACAGAAAACTGAGCTCAAAACTCACTTAAACAGAAAGGAATATGTTGGATTGTAACTGGAAAAGCTAAGGACATAGAGATCAGATTAATGATGACATCAGGAAGCTTTTTCTGTGTCTCTTAGCTCTGCTACCGTCTGTGTTACCTTTGTTTTCAGGCTGACTCCTATTCAACAGGAAAATGAACACCAGAAGCTACCAAATGACTATTATTTCTGCCAAAATCCCAGAATTTTGAAAAAAGACCATCTCCTTCTCAGTAGTTCTGATTAAAGGGCTGAGGCTGGGTCCCCTTTTCAGAGTCCTTGAAGTAAACAATGTGGCCATGGAGATAGGGGAGGGAGGATGTTTTTCAGCCTTCTGTGAACCCAGAGTGGTAGACAAGTAGTTCTCAAATGAAAGTTAAAGTGTAGTTACCAAAGGAGATGTGATTCCTGAAAACACTTTAAAAAGAAGAGGTTCTTAAGTCCAAGTAACAAACCAACTCGCATATGAAGCTAGTTCATCAACAGATGATAAAAGTATAATTTGGCAAATGCTAAGTAACATACAGGGACTTCCTAGTGGTTCACTGGTTAAGAGGCAATGTTTCCAATGCAGAAATGCAGGGCATGCAGTTTTGATCCCTGGACTGGAAACTAAGATCTCACATGTGGAACAGTGTGGCCAATAAATAAATACCTGGTGCCCCCTGCAGTGGAGGCATGGAGTCCTAATCACTGGACTACCAGGGGATTCCTTTCGAGCCCGTTGGGCTTCCCAGGTGGTGCAGTGGTAAAGAATTTGCCTGCCAATGCAGGAGATGCAAGAGATGCAAGCCTGACCCCTAGATAGGGAAAATTCCCTAGAGGAGGAAATGGCAACCCACTCCAGTATTCTTGCCTGGAAAATTTCATGGACAGAGGAGCCTGGAGGGCTACAGTCCAAAGGGTCACAAAGAGCTGGGCATGACCATGTGACCGAGGATGCACACACAAGTCACATATGGTCAAAGTCACATCTCAGAAGATACAGTTAACTTAGCTAAAAGGAATGGGGAACTACCAGGAAACAATTTGGCCACCAGAGATAATATGATTGGAGTTTAGAATAAAGTAAAGCTACCTATTCCTTAGCTCTCCCACTTCTGGGCATTCCTTCCTCTTGAAGAGCTAGCTATATTTACAAAGTCATTGACAACCATGAATCCAAATGGTTACCCTTCATTAACAATGGATGTAACTGCTTCCTATTGGCTTGCAAAGAGGTTGGCACATTGACCACAATCTGATTGTCCATCCTACTTCACTTTATGTGCCATACCAAGAAACTTGGTTATTTTTGATACTTCCCTCTCCCTCACCCACTACATCCACTCAACCCCTAAATACTGCCATTTCACTTCCCAATTATCTGTCATAAGTAGTCACTTTACTCCATTTACATGGCCAACTCCACTTCAAGCCAACATCACCTCCAACCCAGACTACAATGATAGAAATCTGGAGCCAGGGGTCTCTTTTAGAAACACCAAGCAGATATTGCTACTCCACTGCTTCAGTCTTTTGGTGACTTCCTCCATACTCTGAAGAGAAAAATGACAATCATGTCACTGGCCCCCTAGGCCACCATATGATCCAGTCCCTGTCTAGCTCTTGAGGCTCAACTCTTATTTTCATCCTCATCCTCTAAGTTTCAGATATGTTACCCCTCCCCACTTTTATTTCCAGGGAGTTCATTTATTCTGTTTATTCTTCCTACCCACAACCTTTCCCCTTTTGCTTCTTTACCTTATTAAATTCTATGTATCATTCGTATAGATGATTAGTTACCACTTCTTCAAGAAGTTCTTCCTAGAGCCCCCTGGACTGGATGATTTCTCAGTATGGGCTCTAACAACTCCTAGTATTTCCCCTACACAGCAATTATCATCATTATAATTAAAGAAGCAGACTCTTACTGGCCTATTATCTCCCTGAAGGTAAGGACAGGGTTGCCTTGACACATCCTTGTATTTACAGGGCCTAGAACAGGGTCCACTATGCTTCCCTTGCTTGACGAATATTTGTAGAATGGATGCAAGAATTTTTGACATTGGCCTGCCCCCCTCTGGATAGTGCAGGTCACTGCTTCAGGGTAGGCTCATTTGCAAATGCCTAAAAATAAAAATGAAATGCAAACAAAATGTTCCTTGTCAGAATGAAGCTGCTGAGAAAGAGCAGTTTAAAAAGCTGATTCTGAGCAAAAGAACATGGAAACCTAATACTCTTTAAATAGCTTCTTAAATACAGTCATCAATCATAAGTCATGTCTTTGTGGATCTTCATTACACGGGGAACCTACTGAAAAATGCACAGCCCCTTACTGCAAAACACACAGAGCAGTGGCTTGCAAAGAATTTATAGAAACTGAGGATTACAACAGACACAGCTGAGCCCAAGAAATTATAGTCCTGTAGTCAACCAGAGGCAATAATCGAAGTCACCCACCTAAATACTATTTTTGATAACATCTTGGCCATCTAAAAATATTAGCTGGAGGCCATGATGGAAAAGCTACTAAGCTGACACTTTTCAGCACACAGAGAAGCAACAATCTACCTCCTGGCAGTGGGTCAGGAACTTGAATAGGAAAGCCATCGGTTACTAAGGCTGTGCAACACCCTGTTGGGAACTTTGAAAGAAACACAAACCTCAGGTCATGACCATCAAACCCTCATGCTCAGATCAAAAATTAAATATTAATTTAGATCAAACCACCCTGCTGTCTTCAATGCTGAATTCAGCTTATAGTGTGTTCTTGTGGATTCTTTAATCAGACTGGGTCCTGTCAAACCAGATGTGTAAAAGGTGCTAGAGATGAAACGTATCAAAGGATACAATTGACTAGAGCTAGACGGAGATTCTGTGAGACAGTCTGGTAAAGCAGAGGATGACTGGCAAGAAGGAAGTGCACAGAGGCAGCTATTTAGACTGAATCAAGAGCGATCTGGTCAAAGACGGGGAAAATGTGAAATTGGCTGCCATGGTGGAAACAATAATCAGGGTGATCACGATCATTAGAAATCTGCAAAGCACTCTCTCTTTTAACCTGGAAAATGACTCAGAGATGGGGAAAAGTGTAGCCATGAGTTGAGCTACTTGATTTGGTCAAGATAAATATTAATAGGGAGTTGAATTAGTAGGAGTTGGGAATGACCATACTCCCCACCCATATGAATGTCTTATCATTCTTTCCCATAACATCTCTATTCTAGAGCCTTCACTGGCTTCCCCTTGTCTCAAAATGTCTGGACAGGGAAGCCTGGTGTGCTGCAGTCCATGGGGTCACAGAGTCGGACATGACTAAGCGACTGAACTGAACTGTCTTCAGAGTCATCTGTTTTTGTGCACACTGTCTGGCTGAACTTCTTTGCCACTGTCTCTTGGCACTTTTCCATCCACACTCAACAACCACCAATACAACCCATTCATTTATGCCTCCACATGTTCAGAACACCAGGCCTCCAGCCTACTATCCTCTGCCCATCAAGGCTTAGCTTACCTCCAGAAGGGATTTTCCTGACTACTTGCTCCTCTTTGTTTTCTGAACTGGAATGTTACACTTTTAAGCATATAACTACAACACATTCTTAGATACTGTTTCAAGTGGCTTGATGTTTTCATATATGTCTACTTTTGTCTTTTAAACTAGACAGCTTCAGGCAGAGACAGTGCCTTATTTCTCTTTGTTGTCCCCAGGTATTTCATTCTATGTGAAGCTCACAATAGTGCTGAACACATTTTTCCTTTGATTGATCCCCCTTCTTTCCATCACAATTGTGTGTTGAGAAAAACCTTAGGGGGACAGATTAAAATCTGCAAGTCTTGGTACAACAGGATTTCAGGACAAATTTCCAATCATTCCCTTGACGGCTGGGTGCATAATATCCCATTCATTATTTTTAAAAGTCAGTTTATCTTTTAATGCAGCAAGAGAATATTGGACAGTTCCCGAGAGTAAAATTATCATCAAAGAGAAACTCCCCTTTTTAGAAAAACTCAGGCTTTTTGGGGGTTGGTAAGGGGGCAGGGAAGAGAATGATGATTGGGCTCAAAACGGCTCAAAATGGAAAAGCAACACACAGGTTGGAAGGTCTGGCCTCTGTTCCTCCTTTTCCAAACTGCCTTTGTCCCCTAGAAAATCAGGCATCAGCTTTCTAAGCATCTAAGTAAAGAAAATATCTCATCACCTGCATGTATGGTGTTCTAATTCTGTTCATTTCACATTGTTATTTGCACGTGTATAATTCTCTATGGTCTTCTAACTCCAACTCTACCATTCCCTTTAATCCGTTTTCCTTCCTAGATCCAGTATGTTATTAAGTCGCTAAGTCATGTCCACCTCTTTGCAGACCCTATGGACTGTAGCCTGACAGGCTTCTCTGTCCATGGGATTTCCCAGGAAAGAATACTGGCGTGGGTATTCTTCATTCATTCTCCATTTCCTTCTTCAAAGGATCTTCCCAAGCCAGGGGTCGAACCAGCATCTCCTGCATCACCTGCATTAGCAGGCAGATTCTTTACCGCTGAGCCACCAAGGAAGCCCAGATCCAATATAACTTCCCTAAAAAGTAACATAATCATAATCACCTACCTTTTGAAACCTCTCAATGATACTCTCTCACTTTAAAGATAAAGTCTGTACTCATTAGGTTGCTGTATGAGGCCCTTCATGATCTGTTTCTTATTACATTTCCTACTTCTTCCCTCTCCAACCCCTTCCCTCACTTTACTCCAAAGGTCTAGTTACACTTAATTTATTTATTTACAGTAACTCATATTTGCACTATCTCATCTCCAAGTTTCACACATGAAATGTTTACTAAGAATACTCCACCCACCTCCAAACTTATGTTCTTTGAACCTCAACTCTGACATTCTCTCCTCTCAGAAGCTGTCCTGACTCCAGCTGTAAGTTAGAGGCCCAGCTGATCTTATGCAATATATACTCTATATTTTCCCCCACGTGGCATAGATCACACTAGATTATAATTATAGTTCTAGTTACTCATCCGTGTCTCATCAAAGCTATAATCTCCTTCTACGCAGAAACTAAGTCTTTTTGACTGAGGTATTTCCCAAGCCTTACCCAGAGTATCTACACTCAGTAAGTAGTCTGGAAAAAAGGAAGGGAAAGAGGAAGGGAGTGGAGAGAGAGTATCATGAAATAATAAAAAAAGGAAGGGAGGGAGGAGAATAAGGGAAATAATGATCAACTCTGGGGCCAACAAATCAATACCATAGCTTTCTAAAAGATGTAGCCATTTCCCGGGTGAGGAAAAAAAAATGAACTCACAAGTTTGCATCATGAAAAACACTGAAACTCTCATTGTGAATGAAGTGTAGATATGAAGTTTCTAGATCTTAGGCAGTTGTTCTTTTTAGCAAAATATGTACAAATTGGTAGTAAGCTGTGTAGGTGTGAACATGAAATACTAATGCTGCCAAAAGTACCTTTATTTTGAGATGTGAGACCCCAGAGCTAGAGGCATATAACTTATTTACTTTCTAAGCATGGAATTTCATTTGAATTGGAAAGAGATAACCTCAAAATCATGGTGCATATATTTTGCTACAATAAAAACAAACAAATAAAAAAGAAAAAAATGTTGCAAAATGCCCTCAAGAGATTCATGACATATGTTGTTTAGACCAGTCCAAGAGGAGACTGTTGGCAGAATGACTAGAAAAGCTCTGATTGAATGAGATGAGGTTGTCAAAACTCACATTCATCATCACTTTGCAGTCTATTGTATGTTTTCAAGTGCATTAGAGCATCTGTTTCTCTCAAGAACAGATCATTCTATTCTCTTGCTTAGATTCCCCCAATGGTTTCTCCTTGTTCTCAGAATAAAATTCAGAAACCTTATTATGACCTCAAGGTTCTGCCTGGCCTAGCCCTTGCCCTTTACAACCCTTCAACTTCATCTTATCAATGCTACTAAGAGAAGCCAGTCTGCACCCTGTTACTGGGATGATGAGATATGGATGCCAGAATGTACATCTACTATATAACTAGGCATACTGTTAAATCCAGCTGACTTTCTGGGAAAGATTATCTCAATGAAGAAAGAATCACATTGATTTACACTCTTATGCAAGCTCCTAAGCCTGCTGCAGACCAGTAACACAGTATGGAGATGGAATAGGCATGGACCACATGTTGAATAGCAAGGCGTAGAGTCCTCGTGTCTTCTGTCCATATCTTTTAGTAATACAGGTCTTCACTCTCTAGAAGTACCTTTTGGGTGACCTCACAAACTTCAACTCTAAGGTCTCCATCACCTCACTAGAAAGGTTCTCTGGCTACTCTATCTAAAGCTGCAGCCCCCGTCTCCAATCCAATTTCTTCTTTATTTCTTTCATAGTATTTATCACAATTATCCTTTTGGTTTTTTCTGCTTGGTTATTATAATGCATATCTACCACAACTACCTCTCCCTTAACAAAGCAAAATGTGCTTAGTGACTAGATGATGCACATTAAGTATCTGTTCAATGAACAATTTAACAACTTTATGAGACAGGAATATAATTGCAATTCTATATATGAGGAA
This sequence comes from Budorcas taxicolor, assembly GCF_023091745.1. Lineage (NCBI taxonomy): Eukaryota > Metazoa > Chordata > Mammalia > Artiodactyla > Bovidae > Budorcas > Budorcas taxicolor. Next base: position 56,221,787 of record NC_068916.1, read on the forward strand.
AATGAAGATTTGGGGGTTTAAATGTCTCTTAAAATGGCAATCTTTTATACTTTTGTTTTGCTTTTGAGTTAAGAAAGCAATTGCATAAATATGAGCTCTTAATATTAGGTACTAAATACCCTGGATCTGTGGTAAAAAGAAAACCAACATTCAAAGAAAAGTAGTGACTAGCCAAGCATCATTCATAACTAAGTGAAAAAGGGCAGGAAAACAAAGCCCGATCTTCTAAATCCAAGATTACTGTCTACTAAAGTAGATAAATCAACCTCATTGACTTCAGATTATACTACAAATCTATAGTCATCAAGACAGTGTGGTACTGGCACAAAAGCAGAAACGTAGACCAATGGAATAACACAAAAAGCTCAGAGATAAACCCGCACATCTATGAGCACGTCATCTTTGGCAAAGCAGGCAAAAATATACAATGGAGTAAAGACAGCCTCTTCAATAAGTGGTACTGGGAAAACTGGACAGATACATGTAAAAGAATAAAATTAGAACAATTCCTAACACCATGCACAAAACTAAACTCAATGTGAATAACAGGCTTAAATATAAGGCCAGAAACTATAAAGTTCTTAGAGGCAAACATAGGCAGTACACTCCTTTGACATAAATCACAGCAAGACTCTTTCTGACTCACCTCCTAGAGTAATGGAAATAAAAATAAACAAATGGGACCTAATAAAACTTAAAAGCTTTTTGCACAGCAAAGGAAATTATAAACAAGATGAAAAGAAAAATCTCAGAATGGGAGAAAATAGTTGCAAATGAACCAACTGACATGGTGTTAATCTCTAACATATATAAGCACTCATACAGCTCAATATCAGAAAAACAACCCAATCAAAAAATGGGCTGATGACCTAAACAGATATTTTTCCAAAGAAGACATAGAGGTGGTCCATACACGCATGAAAAGATGGTCAACAATGCTCATTATTGGAGGAAAGCATATCAAAACTACAAGGAGGTATAACTTCACACCAGTCAGAATGACCATCATCAAAAATCTACAAACAAACAATGCTAGAGAGGATGTGGAGAAAAGGGAACCCCCTTACTCTGTTGGTAGGAATAGAAACTGATACAGCCATTATGGAAAACAGTATGGAGATTCCTTAAAATGACTAGAAATATTAGGGAGGAAGATGGGAGGGAAGTTCAAAAGGGAGGGGATATATGTATACCTATGACTGATTCATGTTGAGGTTTGACAGAAAACACCAAAATTCTGTAATGCAATTATCCTACAATTGAAAAATAAATAATTTTTTTAAAGACTAGAAATAAATTTTCCATATGGCTCAGCAACCCCACTACTAGGGATATACCCTGAGAAAATCACAATTCTTAAAAACATTTGTAGTCCAATATTCATTGCAACACTATTTACAAAATCCAGGATGTGAAAGCAACCTAGATGCCCATTGACAGATGAATGGATAAAGAAGTTGTGGTACATTTATGCAATGGAATATTACTCAGCCATAAATAGGAATAAATTTGAGTCCGTTGTAGTGAGGTGGATGAACCTAGAGCCTCTCATACAGAGAGAAGTAAGTCAGAGAGAGAAAAACAAATACTGTATATTAACACATATATACAGAGCCTAGAAAAATGGTACTGATGAACCTAAGAGAGAACAGACTTGACACAGTGGGGGAAGGTGAGGGTGGGATGAATTGAAAAAGTAACTTTAATATATGCATACTATCATATGCAAAATACATGCTTAGTGGGAAGTTACTGAATAACACAGGGAAAAGAGCCTGGAGCTCTGTGATGACCTAGAATGATAGGATGAGGGGAGGGGAAGGAGGTTCAGGAGGGGAGGGAGATACATATATATATATATGTATATATGTATATATAAATATATATGTATATATATATGTATATATGTATATATAAAATGACTGATTCTAGTTGTTGTACAGCAGAAACCAATACAAAATTGTAAAGCAATTTTCTACCAGCTAAAAAATAAATATTTTTTAAGTAGATAATATGATATGCTAACAGTGTTTAAGAAGGATCTTCAAAAGTGACATACCTGTTTTTAAGGAGATACAGACAGCAAGGGCCATGCTTTATTGGCAGTGGGGATAGTAGGGTATTAAAGAAGATGCAGGAAATCTTGATTCCACCTTCCTTGGGTAGCACAACCCAATGAAAAGAGCATGAGCTTTCCCCAGGTCCGCACACCACTGGCTCTCCATCAGACACTGGATTTGTGTGCTCGTGCTTAGTCACTTAGTCATGTCTGATTCTTGTGACCCCATAGACTGTAGCCTGCCAGGCTCCTCCGTCCATGGGATTCTCCAGGCACGAATACTGGAGTGGGCTGCCATTTCCTTCTCCAGGGAATCTTCCTGACTCAGGGATCGAACCCAGGTCTCCCACATTGTAGGCAGACGCTTTACCGTCTGAGCCACCAGGGAAGCGTAACTCTGTCCCTCCTCATAGAGGTAGTCAGTAACTCATCTTCATTATTCAGGATTCTTTCACAGACTACACAGTATGTCAGGTCTTTAGAAGTCTCAATCAGAATCAAGGCCTCCCGCCTCTTTGTCCCCATAATACTTCTCATCGCTTTCCAGAGTCCTGGTCTCAGTCTACCTCATATTGAAATAAACAGTGTAGTTCCCTGTCTTCCTTCTGATCTTATATGGCAAGCAATGAGAAGCAATTTAAAGTCAAAGATACCCAGTCCACAGTCATCAGAGAGTCTGATTCAGGAAGTCCAGACTGGAATCAATTTTTTTGTTTTCTCACTGGAGAGTAATCAGCTAATACATCTGAGCCCCTAAAAATCAGACATGATACGCTGAGTGAAGTAAGTCCAAAAGAGAAAAACAAGTATCGTGTAATATCGCTTACATGTGGAATCTAGAAAAATGATGCAGAAGAATGATGACAAAATTAATACAGTTACTATGCAAAGCAAATACAGAGAGACACAGATAAAGAGAACACACACATGGTTACCAAAGGTGAAGGAGGGGTGGGGTGAATTGGGAGATCGGGATTGACATATATATACATGAACTTTGTATAATATAGATAACTAAAGAGAACCTATGAATAAGCACAGGGAACTCTACCTCGGTGTTCTGTGACCTAAATGGGAAGGATATCCTGAAGAGAGGGGATATACGTATACGTAGAGCTGATTCGCTTTGCTGTACAGTAGAAACTGACATCATTGTAAAGCAATTATATTCTAATAAAAATTAATTTTAAAAATCAATCATGACAAAAATAAAGTATTCAAATAAAATTAGTAAGAGATGAGAACAAGGCAATGAATTCCATTTTGTGACGCTATCCTGACAAATCCAGATCCAAACCTGGTCATAAAGGACCCTGAGGATGAGCAAAAGTGAAATTCGACGCCTACAAGCATGATCTCAGGAGTTGAGCTGCCTGGGTTTGATCTCTGACTCTGCAACTTACTACTTGTTTGACTTTGGGCAAACTACTTGACTTTTTCACATACCAGTTTCTTCCTTGGTAAGATAATCATTGTAATCATAACTACCTCATAAGCTTTATGGGAGAACTCTGAGTTATCTGAAACGCACAGAACAATGCCGAACGGTGAGTGAGTGAGTGACTGCAACATTGAAAGTGAAAGTGAAGTTGCTCAGTCGCCCCATGGACGGTAGCCTACCAGGCTCCTCCATCCATGTGATTTTCCAGGCAAGAATATTGGAGTGGGTTGCCATTTCCTTCTCCAGGAGATCTTCCCAACCGAGGGATTCAACCCAGGTCTCCCGCATTGTAGGCAGATGCTTTACCATCCGAACCACGTCAGTTAATAATAAATACTGGCTGAGAAAGTTTATGTTAGTGGCTGAATTTACTTTTATTTATAGCCTTCAAAACTCCACGGGTGACTTGGATGCTAAATCAGAGACAGAACAACAGGTTTCAAACTTTTCCAAAATAAAATGGAGGTTTCCCTACAGCATTATGAGAGCATTTATAAATAAGATTTCTGACAATCTGACCATCATGAATTCAGCTTTAGAGACATCTATAATTATGCTTTGGAAATTTGCCCTGAGCTGAGACTTGTCAGAATCTGTATAAGCAGATTCTGCCTCAAAGATTTTTCTTCCTTCTGCTGTTCCGAGTAACTTAGTCATTAAAAGCACTGGAGAGAAAAAAAAAAAAACTCCTTGGAAGTTGAACAGTTGGCCATGATTAATAAAATGAATGAGAAAAAAAGATAAGAAATATCTAAATAGATTCTCTCCATAGGAAATGCATCTTACTGTAGGAAAAAATATATATATATAAAAATACATATGCCTGCTTGGCAAGATTGATATCTTGAGAGAAATGATGATAATTAATATTGGCTTTCATTATGATTAATATAAAAACATAATGAAAAATAGTGGCTTGGTGACACAAATATATAATTACGCATACAGTTTACTATATGTCAGTAGCAAGCAAACTAACACTAATGTAAATCATACACTAATAATTAAAGTCACATTAGAATATGTACTATGTTAAAATATGCATGTATATATATGTATGCTGCTGCTAAGTTGCTTCAGTCATGTCTGACTCTGTGCGACCCCAGAGACGGCAGCCCACCAGGCTCCCCTGTCCCTGGGATTCTCCAGGCAAGAACACTGGAGTGGGTTGCCATCTCCTTCTCCAATGCAGGAAAGTGAAAAGTGAAAGTGAAGTCACTCAGTCGTGTTGACTCTTAGCGACCCCATGGACTGCAGCCTACCAGGCTCCTCCGTCCATGGAATTTTCCAGGCAAGAGTACTGGAGTGGGTGCCATTGCCTTCTCCATATATATGTATACATACAGATGTATGTAGATCTGCCTATCTCTCCATCTATGTGAAAAGCATGGATAATGCAACTGACAAATTGTTTCTCCACTAAAGAGAAATGTAAAATTTCCATCTCATTTTAATATTAACTGGTGGTTTAACCGCACTGAGTTGAAAATCTAAAACCACATTTTCTCTTGACAACACTGGATAGAACATTCTGATAAAATATAAAAAGATTTCTCCAGGAAATAATGCTTTTTCTGGTTAAGCAAGCCATGAAAATAATGAAGTCCAATACACAGTATTTCAGGACAGATTTCTAAAATGCACCCACTCAGCACTAGATCAGCTCTCTGATGAGTCTTGACCTTTTTGGAGCCACTGGCAAGTCTGAAGGGTTTTGATGGTCAACAGAAACTCACAGGAGTAGTGTTCACAGACACTGCGGAGCCCAAGACCCTTTACACAGTGGGATATACTGCACAGTTCTCTTCTGACTCAATCCACTCTCCTGGTCCATAATTGACAGTAATATTGAGGACCATTGTGGGGCAAAGGATATTTGTCCTTGGGGACAGAACATGGTGCTGCTCACCAGCATTGACTCCATCTGTAGCACGGAATTCCCACGGCTCTGGCTTCTGTTATGTTGCACAGACTTTTCTGGGTCTTTCACAAGTCCAGTCACCAAGCAACAACACTACAGGATTCCGTAGTGACTAACTAATAAACAGGGATGCAGCAAATACTCCCAGCTCTAAACATGTGCTGAGAGAATAAAAGAAGTCTAGATCAAAGGTATACTGCATGATCTTTTGCACAAAAGACAGAACAACTTTGCATTCCATTAGCTAACATGCATTAAGTACCCGCCATGCATTGTGTGTGTGTGATAGTTGCTCAGTTGTGTCTCTGCGACCCCATGGACTGTAGCCCGCTGGGCTTTTCTGTCCACGCCATTCTTCAGGAAAGAATACTGGAGTGGGTAGGCATTCCCTTCTCCAGGGGATCTTCCCAACCTAAGGACTGAACCTGCCTCTTGCATACTGAAGGCAGATTCTTTACCATCGGAGCCAGCAGGGACCCATGCATTAGGGCCAAGCAAACTACTTTACACACTTGTTCTCATTTAGTCCTCACAATGAGAATGGAGGCTTTGAGAAGTTATTCCCACTGCTGGTATGTCTATCTGATGACAGAGCCCTCCGTCTTATGGGGAATTCCTAGATGTTCATGGCCTGAGTTGTGAATTTCTTATCCTGAGCCATTTCCACAGTCAATCCTAGCTACATGGACATTTTTTTTTTTCTACAGACAAAACACTATTGTTATTTGTGATCTCCATGATTGGCCTACATCCCTGACTATATTTTAAGTTCTTCCTGGAATTCTAATATGCTAGTTTGCTTTAGAAGTTTATCTTTCTAGTTCTGTGACCTCCTACTTCACCCCAGCTCTCCTCAGTTCTGCTACTAATTTCTAAAGTAAAGATCTCAGGCTGAGAGCTTACAAATGGAGTTCAATCAGCAGACATATTTCAATTGGCCTAACGTTTATGTTTCTGACCTTGAAGTAGTTGCAAATTTTAAAACTTGGAAGAATTTCACTTTTCTTTTGGAAAAATAAGGTAGTGTAGCAACAAATGGCCAGGATCCCAAAGCAGCCACTCCCTTCAGACAGACGCAAACTCTCCAGTTTGCCATGACTGTTCCATGCCTGGTTCCTATTGGCTTTAGAGTTATTTTTGTTTGTTTCTTGAATTCTTTTTGCCAGTGCCACACAGCATGTGTGATCTTAGTTCCCCAAACAGGTATCGAACCCTCAGCCCCTGCATAAGAAGTACAGAGTCTAAACCACTGGACCACCAGGGAAGTCCTTACTTTTGAGTTTTAGGCTCTAGAATTAACAGAACAATTTGTTTTCTTGTTTTAAAATACTGTCTAGACATAGTCAATGAAGATTTACAATCTATTAATCACTATATCAATAGTAGATTATAAAGATTCACTATGTCCAGATAGTATTTTTTTTAGTGCAATTGACCTTTATTTTATTTGTTAATTTTTTACTTCATAATATTGTTTTGGTTTTGCCACACATCAACATGAATCTGCCACAGGTATACATGTGTTCCCCATCCTGAACACCCCTTCCTCCTCCCTCCCCATACCATCCCTCTGGGTCGTCCCAGTGCACCAGCCCCAAGCATCCAGTATTGTTTCATATATGATATTATACATGTTCCAATGCCATTCTCCCAAATCATCCCATCCTCTCCATCTCCCACAGAGTCCAAAAGACTGTTCTATACATCTGTGTCTCTTTTGCTGTCTCACACACAGGGCTATTGTTACCATCTTTCTAAATTCCATATATACGCATTAGTATACTGTATTTTAAAACAAGAAAACAATATATTGGGCTTCCCTTGTGGCTGAGACCGTTAAGAATCTGCAGGCAATTTTGGGAGACTTGTGTTCAATCCCTGGCTTGGGAAGATCACCTGGAGTAGGAAATGGCAACCCACTCCAGTACTGTTGCCTGGAGAATCCTCAAGGATGGAGGAGCCTGATGGGCTACAGTCCATAGGGTTGCAAAGAGTCAGAGTAACTAAGCTGAGTAACTAAGCACAACAACAAATCAATACATCATAATCTTGTGCAGCAATAGTAAAGCCTCAGCTATGTCTTTGCAAATGGTGCCATCACCTGAGGCATGACAAAAGAAAAACAGAAGGGTCCTTTACTAAGAATAAAACTCACATTTTCACAGTCAGGTCTTCTTAAAGGCATGTTTAGGAACAACACCACCTCGCATAAAAGAATACTACTACTGTTCCCTTATCCAGAGTTATGCAGTCATAAGTCTTTTATGGACAGCAGATGTGATGATCCAGATGGAGAATTACGTTAAGCCTGACGACTCTATCCAGACATCCTATTATGAGGCCCAAAGGCAGCGATCTGAAGTGAGAGATGAAAGCAACAACCAGCCAGAAGATTACTTGTGATGGGTAGGAATCTTGATAGCTAACCTCATCTGACAAGTAGTCAATTCCTTGAGCTTCACTGTTGTGTTTTTTCCTTTGGGGACAGCAACCTCTGGCTCGATCAAAGAAGCTAATTAATGATAAACTCTGTTACAGGGAATTAGAACTGACAGCTCAATTCTGTACTTGGTTCTGACAACTTTGGTAGTGAGAATATTCACTATGTCCCCTCAGTAAATCCGCAAGTGCATCAATGGAGGTGACCCAAATAGTTACCCCTGATATTTCATGTATAGGGACCTAGCCTACAGATATAATCACATATATTCTGTGTCATTTATTGAAGAACTATTTACAAATAATACAAAAAAGAAACCTTCCAAATGTCTATTAGTTATCAATGGGGTAAAGATTAAATAAATTCAAGTGTAACCAAACTATTATTAAATATAAATTACATGAATTGGGCATTTATGTCAGTTTTCTTGTGAAACACCAGGGGTTGGCACATTTTTCTATCAAGGGCCAGACAATACACATTTTAAGCTTATGTGCCATAGGATCATATTGCAATTAATCAACTTTCCTTTCATAATATATCCACAGCCATTAACAATAGATAAACGGAAGAGCACAACTGTGGTCCAATACAATTTTATAAACTAAAACACAAGGCAGGCTAGATTTGATTCAGGGTCCATAGTTGGTCAAACCCCCACTAATAAGAATCATAAAAGTGCATTTAATCTACATAGCATGCATGCACGCTCAGTGCTTCAGTCATGTCCAACTCTTTACAACCCCATGGACTATAGACTGCCAGGCTCCTCTGTCCATGGGATTCTCCAGGCAAGAATGCTGGAATGGGTTGCCATGACCTCCTCCAGGGTATCATCCCAGCCCAGGGATTGAACCTGTGTCTCCTGCATCTCCTGCATTGCAGATGGATTCTTTACTCCTGAGCCACCAGGGAAGCCCCAATCTCCATAACACCCATCCACAAATATTGTCATCCCCTTCTGCTAAACAGCGTAGCTAACGCTTACTAAATACTGACGCCACTAAGCCTGTCACAGGCACTAATTAGAGTCATTTTTTTAAAACATAACAGTGAGGTGAGTGTTGTCATTATCCTCATTTGCCAACTGAGGAAGTAAGACATAAAGGGTTACATAACTGTCTCCGCTTAGAGAACTAGGAGGTGATAGAGCAAACATGCATCATCTCATTAAATCTGCAGCCCGTCTGTGATAAGCTGGGCCATAGGAAGGTGCAGCCTTAAATCATTAAGCATGATGCGAACAGAAGTCAAGTTAGGAATAATTGTTCTTTCTCTGTAGAGGAGAAGATGGAAACAAAAGCGAAGTTGCAAGATGTGCGCGGCAAGTGGGTTTCAAGTCACTAATAGACTCCCCTCCTCTCGATCCTGCTGCAGTTCGTTATCACACTGTCTTCCAATTAAGTCACTGCCACCGTCAACTCAAAACAGTGACTTGGAAAATTGTTTCTTTAGGGCCTGTCTTTTGTCTTCAGTGAAACAGCCCCAAATCCTCACTCCTCCTATGGCTTCCTGATTGTCACCCTCACCTGATCCTAACCTCAGAGATAAATTTATAGTTCTGATGGGGCAGCAGTGAGAATTACACAGCAGGCAACAGTGATCATGAGTGTACTAATCAAGGCCGCCAATGCAGATTTACATGTCTTAGTAATAAATTATAGAACACACCTAAGAATTAGCAGCTTAATAAAGCTGAGTTTGATGAGAAGCCAAACTGACAAGCTCTTCCCCCCACATCAAGGCGAATTTTTCACCAACTGTATGAAGGAAGCTATAAAACTCTCTCTCAAAGGTAACTTCCCATTAATTGTATCAGAATAACTTCAGAGTGCTTCTTTCTACTGTAGCATGCTATTTTCCTGCAAACCTCCCACTCACTGTAAACTAGAACTGCCTTCACCTTCTGGAAATTAGTTGGCAGCCAGTACTGGATATTTTTCACACCAAAAGACAATAAATTCAGGAATTCTCAGGGGAGCAATCAAGAGAATTTTAGAATGGACTCCTCTGGCACACTTCCCTCACTTCTCTGGGTTTTCTGCACATAAAATGCTCAGTTGTTGTAATTACTATATTACTATAAATTACTGACAATGATAACATGTTATATTTCCTCAGTTCTAACACACACAGTTTTTCACATTCCACTTTTCATGTTTCACACTGCACCAGTTAAGGGGTGTGTGTGTGTGTGTGTGTGTGTGTGTGTGTGTGTGTGTGTGTTTGCGCTCGCTCAGTCATGTCCAACTCTTTGCAACCCCATGTACTATAGCCCGTCAGGCTCATCTGTTAAGGGGTGTGTGTGTGTGTGTGTGTGGGTGTGGGTGTGGGTGTGGGTGTGTGGGTGTGTGGGTGTGGGTGTGTGTGTGTGTGGGTGTGTGTGTGTGGGTGTGTGTGTGTGTGTGTGTGTTTGCGCTCGCTCAGTCGTGTCCAACTCTTTGCAACCCCATGTACTATAGCCCGTCAGGCTCATCTGTTAAGGGGTGGGTGTGTGGGGGGGGGTGGGTGGGTGGGGGGGGGTGGGTGGGTGGGTGGGTGTGTGTGTGTGTGTTTGCGCTTGCTCAGTCGTGTCCAACTCTTTGCAACCCCATGTACTATAGCCCATCAGGCTCATCTGTCAATGAGATTTCTTAGGCAACAATCCTGAAATGAATTGCCATTTCCTCCCCCAAGGGATCTTCTCAGGGATTGAACATGTCTCCTGCATTAGCAGGCAGATTTTTTACCACTGAGCCACCTGGCAAGCCCTACTAATCAGGGCTCATCTTGCTTATTGGTCTTTGGTATAATAATATGGGGTTGGCCAGAAAGTCCATTCAGCTTTTTCCATACCAACATACAGAAAAGTCCAAATAAACTTTAGCCAACTCAGCATCATAACTATTTAATGCTATGCAATGCTGCTTCCTTTTTCCCCCCTGAAAATCAGCAGTACATATTAAAGCTATGGCATCCTGAAATTGAGGAAATGTGATACGAACTTGAGAATATGATAGTTAAGGACTCCTTCACTGCAGGTAAAAGAATCCAACTCTGGCTAACTTCATAGAAAAAAATCAGTATGAGAATGAATTCCTATTGAATTACTGGCTAGGATAGAGAACTCAGATCCAGAACGGAGCAATAAGCTATTTACCGCGTAGACAGCTATTTCTCTGTCTCATGAAGGAGCTGCCGTGGAATCAAGTGATGAACTTGTCGGAATTGTTTCTTCTCTCTCTGTCTCTCTGCAGGGGATTCAGGAAGAAAGAGCCCACGTGGCTGACCAAGGTCCTGTGGCTACACTGATACGGGGTTAGATGCTCTTAACAGCCCAGTGGGATAAGAATGATGAGTGTTATCGTTCTCATTTTCTGTAAGATGAAACATAGGTCCAGATAGGCTATATGACTTAGCTGATTATCTGTTATGTGGCATCGCAGGACTGGAAGCCAAGCACTGTCTCACAGTATAACAAGTTCAGATTACACTAACTAAATTGAAGACCAACACAACTAGGGTTAAAAACGAAAGAAAAAGGAAACTTTCCCTATTGTAATCCTTGCTAATGCCTTGGGGGAAAAAAATCTTCATCCACAAATTTGATCAGCCTAAGAAATAGCCTTGTGCCTGTTTTATGATCACAGGGAAACTTGTTTGGGAGACAGAACCAAATTCCACTTGCTGTGTGATTTTTCATGGGAAATTTCACTCCTCTGGGCTCCCCTTCCTCGCTTGTGAAGTGTGTGAATATTTTCCTTGACTACCTCCCAGATTTATAGAGGAGGCAAGATGTAAGAATAGAGGTGTAAGTTCCTCAAAAAGCACTAAAGCTCTTTAGCTGTAAGCCTGAATCACCATTTGCTGGTCTGCTAAGTACAGAATTACAATTTTGTGGGGCACAGTTTAGATTTTCATTAATCTATTTTTTTTCCAAAGCATGTTTTTTTAGAATTTGACCTACTTTTTTTTTTTTTAAAGAACCTAGGATAACACATATGAGTTCATTAATACAAAATGAAACATTTTCATTCACAGCAACCAACTGCCTTTGCGAAATGGTAAAATTCAAACTTCTGTTACTCTGCGTACCAGTTTGTACACTGTAAGTTCTCCCGTAAGTGTGACATGGACTTGGCACACAGCAAATGTCAAGGATTTGAGGGAACTAACGGAGAGTTGACTTCAGGTGAAGTTATTACCTGGGATCCTTTAAAGACTGCCATCCTTTTTCCTTTATTGATGCAACTTGGCTTACAGGCTTTTAGTTCACTGACCACGGATTGAAGTCAGGCTCCCAAGAGTAAAAGCATGGAATCCTGACTGCTGGACCGCTAGGGAATCTCCCCATCCTTTTCTTTGAAAAGGATGCTTTACAACTACTAAACAAGCAAAGAACATGGGTTTTGTAGCCAGGCTGATGTGGGTTCAAGTCCTAACACAGGCTCATGCTGGCCTTTTAATCTAGAGTCAGTTAAAAAAAGTATTCAAGCCTTCTTTTCCCCACACATAAATTAGGAAGTAAAATACATATTTCACAGAATTATTACAACACTCAGAGATAATATATGCAAATATGTCAATAGTCATCACCATCATCCCACTATTGTTATTACATGGATGATATCATTTAATCTTTACAATATTAAGAAATGTGCTTACCAGATGGTCCTAGTGGTAAAAAACCCACCTGCCAATGCAGGAGACAAATGCAGGTTCGATTCCTGGGTTGGGAAGATCCCCTGGAGGAGGGCATGGCAACTCACTCCAGTATTTACTTAGTGCTTTCAATAGATATGGACTGGTGAACCACTTTAGTATTCTTGCCTTGAGAACCCCATGAATAGTATGAAAAGGCAAAATGACAGGATACTGAAAGAGGAACTCCCCAAGTCAGTAGGTGCCCAATATGCTACTGAAGATCAGTGGAGAAATAACTCCAGAAAGAATGAAGGGATGGAGCCAAAGCAAAAACACCACCCAGTTGTGGATGTGACTGGTGATAGATGCAATATCCGATGCTGTAAAGAGCAATATTGCATAGGAACCTGGAATGTCAGGTCCATGAATCAAGGCAAAGTGGAAGTGGTCAAACAAGAGATGGCAAGAGTGAATGTCAACATTCTAGAAATCAGAGAACTAAGATGGACTGGAATGGGTGAATTTAACTCAGATAACCATTATATCTACTACTGTGGGCAGGAATCCCTTAGAAGAAATGGAGTAGCCATCATGGTCAACAAAAGAGTCCGAAATGCAGTACTTGGGTGCAATCTCAAAAACAGCAGAATGATCTCTGTTCGTTTCCAAGGCAAACCATTCAATATAACAGTAATCCAAGTCTATGCCCCAACCAGTAACACTGAAGAAGCTGAAGTTGAATGGTTCTATAAAGACCTCCAAGACCTTTTAGAACTAGCACCCCGAAAAGATGTCCTTTTCATTAAAGGGGACTGGAATGCAAAAGTAGAAGTCAAGAAACACCTGGAGTAACAGGCAAATTTGGCCTTGGAATACGGAATGAAGCAGGTCAAAGGCTAATAGAGTTCTGACAAAAGAATGCACTGGTCATAGCAAACACCCTCTTCCAAAAACAAAATGGCTGTCTGGGGAGGCCTTACAAATAGCTGTAAAAAGAAGAGAAGCGAAAAGCAAAGGAGAAAAGGAAAGATATTCTCATTTGAATGCAGAGTTCCAAGGGATAGCAAGGAGAGATAAGAAAGCCTTCCTCAGCGATCAGTGCAAAGAAATAGAGAAAAACAATAGAAAGGGAAAGACTGGAGATCTCTTCAAGAAAATTAGAGATACTAAGGGAACATTTCATGCAAAGATGGGCTCAATAAAGGACAGAAATGGTATGGACCTAACAGAAGCAGAAGATATTAAGAAGAGGTGGCAAGAATACGCAGAACTGTACAAAAAGATCTTCACGACCCAGATAATCATGATGGTGTGATCACTCACGTAGAGCCAGACATCCTGGAATGTGAAGTCAAGTGGGCCTTAGAAGTAATCGCTATGAACAAAGCTAGTGGAGGTGATGGAATTCCAGTTGAGCTACTTCAAATCCTGGAAGATGATGCTGTGAAAGTGCTGCACTCAATATGCCAGCAAATTTGGAAAACTCAGCAGTGGCCACAGGACTGGAAAAGGTCAGTTTTCAGTCCAATTCCAAAGAAAGGCAATGCCAAAGAATGCTCAAACTACCACACAATTGCACTCATCTCACATGCTAGTAAAGTAATGCTCAAAATTCTCCAAGCCAGGCTTCAGCAATACATGAACCATGAACTTCCTGATGTTCAAGCTAGTTTTAGAAAAGGCAGAGGAACCAGGGATCAAATTGCCAACATTCGCTGGATCATCAAAAAAACAAGAGAGTTCCAGAAAAACATCTATTTCTGCTTTATTGACTATGCCAAAGCCTTTGACTGTGTGGATCACAATAAACTGGGGAAAATTCTGAAAGAGATGGGAATACCAGACTACCTAACCTGCTTCTTGAGAAACCTGTATGCAGCTCAGGAAGCAACAGTTAGAACTGGACATGGAACAACGGACTGGTTCCAAACAGGAAAAGGAGTACATCAAGGCTATATATTGTCACCCTGCTTATTTAACTTATATGCAGAGTACATCATGAGAAACGCTGGGCTGGAAGAAGCACAAGCTGGAATCAAGATTGCCGGGAGAAATATCAATAACCTCAGATATGCAGATGACACCACCCTATGGCAGAAAGTGAAGAGGAGCTAAAAAGCCTCTTGATGAAAGTGAAAGAAGAGAGTGAAAAAGTTGGCTTAAAGCTCAACATTCAGAAAACGAAGATCATGGCACCTGGTCCCATCCCTTCATGGCAAATAGATGGGGAAATGGTGGAAACAGTGTCAGACTTTATTTTTTTGGGCTCCAAATCACTGCAGATGGTGATTGCAGCCATGAAATTAAAAGACACTTACTCCTTGGAAGAAAAGTTATGACCAACCTAGACAGCATATTCAAAACCAGAGATATTTACTTTGCCAACAAAGGTCTGTCTGGTCAAGGCTATGGTTTTTCCAGAAGTCATGTATGGATGTGAGAGTTGGACTGTGAAGAAAGCTGAGTGCTGAAGAACTGATGCTTTTGAACTGTGGTGTTGGAGAAGACTCTTGAGAGTCCCTTGGACTGCAAGGAGATCCAACCAGTCCATTCTAAAGGAGATCAGTCCTGGGTGTTCTTTGGAAAGAATGATGCTAAAGCTGAAACTCCAATACTTTGGCCACTTCATGAGAAGTGTTAACTCATTTGAAAAGACCCTGATGCCGGGAGGAATTGGGGGCAGGAGGAGAAGGGGACGACCAAGGATAAGATGGCTGGATGGCATCACTGATTTGATGGACATGAGTTTGGGTGAACTCCGGGAGTTGGTGATAGACAGGGAGGCCTGGCGTGCTACAATTCATGGGGTCACAAAGAGTCAGACACGACTGAGCGACTGAACTGAACTGAACTTCAATAGGTGTGGAAACTGAGTTTTAAATCACTGAGGATTTAAACTGAGAATTTAAATTACTTGCTCAGTGTCAAACAATCCATAAATAGTACACTTTTTATTTGCATAAAGGTCCACAGAGCCCACAGCCTTAATACTGAACTGTGCTATCATTATTACAGCTACTATTATTGCATTTTTCATTATCTTTATTATCGGATATAACAAAAGACAGTTCCGTGTAAAATTTGAAAAGCACTCAGTGCAATAGCTATCTTTCTGAATGGCACTCAGTGGTGTGGGAAAGCAGCAGGATACTGGATTAAGAGGAGCTAGGTTTTAGTTTATGCCTACATCTTCCAAGTCATGCGACCTTAAATAACTCTTCCACTGAGACTTTACTTCCTCATCTGTAAAATGAGCTTGCTAATAACCACCCCAGGGCACAGCTTCAAAAATCAAACATTAACATCTATATGACAATATTTTGTACAGTATCAAACACAATATGAGCATGTTTGTGTCAATTCTGTTAGTTTTACCACCATTACCAGAGGCCAAGTCATAGGTAAGTGCACAGAAACTACCTTAGTTTGCAATAGAGAGCAAGGGAAAATGTTTCTGGCTCTGGCTCCACTAAAGGAAAAACCTACCCCAATCTCACCCCAATGTTAATGGCAAAAAAAAAAAAAAAATCAAATATAAAGTGTTGTACCTACATGTAGAGGATATTCTTCCAAGACCTATAAGAATATTTTTAAAAATAACCATAAAGTACTTGATCTGTCTGCCCAAGATTAAAAAATATAGAAGTAACAATGCAGGTTGTAGGTGTGATGCGTGCATGCATGTGTGTTCAATCACATCTAACTCTTTGAGGTCCTATGGATTCTGGTCTGCCAGGCTCCTCTGTCCCTGGGATTTTCCAAGCAAGAATATTGGACTGGGTTGCATTTCCTTCTCCAGAAGATATTCCTGACCCAGGGGTCAAATATGCATATCCAGTAGGTCCTGCATTGGCAGGCAGATTCTTTACCACTGTGCCACCTGGGAAGCCCATAAATGCAATGAGTCTTGGGCAACTTTGTTATTAAAACATTATCTTAATAAAGAAACTGTGGTACAAATATACAGTGGAATATTACTCAACCATAGAAAGGAATGAACTTGAGTCAGTTGAACTGAGGTGGACAAACCTGGAACCTATTACATGGAGTGAAGCAAGTCAGAAAGAGAAAAATAAATTTTGTATCAGTTCAGTTCAGTCGCTCAGTCGTGTCCGACTCTTTGCAACCCCATGAATCGCAGCACACCAGGCCTCCCTGTCCATCACCAACTCCCAGAGTTCACTCAGACTCACGTCCATCGAGTCAGTGATGCCATCCAGCCATCTCATCCTCTGTCGTCCCCTTCTCCTCCTGCCCCCAATCCCTCCCAGCATCAAAGTCTTTTCCAATGAGTCAATGCTTCGCATGAGGTGGCCAAAGTACTGGAGTTTCAGCTTTAGCATCATTCCTTCCAAAGAAATCTCACGGTTGATCTCCTTCAGAATCGATCTCCTTGCAGTCCAAGGGACTCTCAAGAGTCTTCTCCAACACCACAGTTCAAAAGCATCAATTCTTTGGCACTCAGCCTTCTCCACAGTCCAACTCTCACATCCATACATGACCACTGGAAAAACCATAGCCATGACTAGACGGACCTTAGTCGGCAAAGTAATGTCTCTGCTTTTCAATATGCTGTCTAGGTTGGTAATGCATATAAATGGAATCTAGAAAAATGGCACCAGTGAACCTATTTGCAGGGAAGGAATAGAGATGCAGACATAGAGAAGGGACTATGGACACAGCTGGGGAAGGAGAGAGGGGGATGAATTGAGAGAGTAGGCTGAAACATATACACTACCATGTGTAAAACATATAGGTAGTGGGAAGTTGCTGTGTAACACAGGGAGCTCAATCTTGTGCTCTGTGATGACCTAGAGGGATGGGATGGGGGGTGGGGTGGGAAGGAGGTTCAAGAAGGAGGGGATATATGTATACTTACAGTTGATTCACGTTGCTGTATGACAGAAACCAACACAACATTAAGGCAATTATCCTCCAATTAAACAGAATACCCTAAGGTTGACTTTTTACAGTGTTCTCAGAGCTTCAATAGTGCCACTAATTTTCTCTTCCCACTAATTATTTTACAAAACTAGGAAAGATAGCTTTGACTGTCCCAAGTATCAACTCCTGAAACTGGATCTTCCTGTCAGTGAAAATATCACCACCTAGAAATCTAGAAAATTGGGGGATATTTATCAGATCATCATTAACCAGAATGACAGCCATTTGGCAGACCCTACAATTCACTGAAAAGCTGTGTGTGGGTACTTTGTCCTTCAGAATCTGTGTTCTGGAGTGATGGGCAAGTCTGATCTGTTTATCTACCTGAGTAAACTGATCATAATAGCCCACATTGGATGATAGAACCCCAAAATGATTAAGGTCATAGCTGGTTCCTCAAGGTGAGTCTCCTGACCCTAAAGTTATTCTGGGGGTCAATGTGAATATTTATCTTCTTTCTAATGAAGTAAGCTGGAGTGTGAATTCTACAGATTGGAGCTGTAACAGTGAAGAGCACAGTAATCTTGTACTATCCATGACAAGATTCTCTGCAAGGAAGTGATGATAATTAATGGAATATCCTATGTATTCCGATTGGTGTGAGATGCACAGACCCACAGCATATAAAATAAGATATCATCATGTATATTAGATGAAGCATCAGGTAAATCAATAAGTCTGCAATTTATGGAAATTTGCCAGGGTCCAGCCCCGGTGGATCCAGGGTAACTCGAAGGGGAGACGGAATCGGCATCCTAGGAAAAAACTTATTTAATTACAGATATAAAGAGAGACTAGAAAAGAATAGTGTAGTAGGAAAATTAGTGGAGAAAAAGAGGCTGAATAACTTGGTTTATGTGGAATACCAATAAAACTCCAGGACAAGGAATTTGCACCACCTACGTAGGCCACAGGCGTCCTTCCGTTCTCCCGAAGGAGAGGAGGCACTGAGACCTCCCTGGTCCGATCTTAGAAGCCCAGGCAAAAGCAGGCTTGGTGAGTACCCACGCTCCAGATGGGAATTCAGCCAGAAGGGGAAAGAAAGAACGACATGAGGGAATCAGTCTTTCCAGAAACTGATCCATTTTCTTTATTTTCAGGTTTGCTTATATACTTTTTATTATACATAGGGATGAATACAGAGTCACGTGGGGTCAGCAGACCTGACCCTTGTCAAAACCAGGTGCTTCATATAAAATTATACAAAGGTCTTAGGGGTTTTACATCATCTTCTGGCTATGAAGCCTGCTAACATTTTATGGCCCTTTCTGATAACGGTCAGTCAACCAGAAAACTTATTTATTCCAGGGGTGATTTTTTTCTTAAACCAGGCACCACCCTCCAAATAAAGTTGCATTCCTATAGGGTGAGGGTGTAGTGGGTTACAATCAAGAAAGGAGTTTACTTAGCCTAAGGTTTAACATGATTAATCTTAAAGGTTAATGCTTATTTTTCCTATATGCTAGTTATATTCATTATAAGGGCAGGGAATATGGAGATTTAGCAGCAAATATTGGCTCAACAAATGAAAAACCCTTCACCAATATAATTTCTAATCAACCCACTAATACTATACTAATAATTTTCTAACTTCTCAAAAGAGTCTCTTTTTAGAAAGTTTTAAAGCATCTCATGCCTCTCACGGTTGGGAGGCTGTAAATAATCACATGTGGCTGGACGAACCTGCTCAGGCAGGCTAGAGAAACTTCAGAGGAGTTTGTAAGTTGAAACACTCTTGTCATGCCCAGGAATTTTTATTAACTGGAGCTGCAAGTAAACTCCTTCTCTGAGAGAGGTGGTGGGCGGTCAGCCCCCTGTGAAGTCAGAGGTATAGGTGAGAGCATAAAACAGTAAAGTAGGCACTCTGGTTTTGGGGGTAGATGCTCGGGAACAGGGGGTTTCCTGAGGCTCGATCCCGCCATTGTGTATGCCGAAGCCTCCTTCCTCATGACCTTTGCCATGGGCAGAGTTCCTCATGCTGGCTCCTGGCAGAAACTAAAATAATGTTCTTCTGGAATTTAGAAAGACTACTCTCTGGGTCCCATCACATAGGACCATATGGATTCAGTAGAGTCACCAAATGATAAGCTATCTGAGGGTAGGGCTAGGTTCCTGTTGCTCAGCAGTCCATCCCAAGTGCTTAGTACAGCACAGGGCATATACAGCAGGAACTCTATAAATATTGTTGGGTGGATGGAAGAATGGATGAATAAGTGATGTCAGTAAATGTAACCTAGCTGGCCAGAATCAGAGGCCAACATTTGGAATGATCTTCCTGAGAAAGAAACTCCTCCAGTTGCTTTATTTAGCATGCTGCTGCTGCTGCTAAGTCACTTCAGTCGTGTCTGACTCTGTGCGACCCCATAGATGGCAGCCCACCAGGCTCCCCCATCCCTGGGATTCTCCAGGCAAGAACACTGGAGTGGGTTGCCATTTCCTTCTCCAATGCATGAATGGAAAAGTGAAAGTGAAGTCACTCAGTCATGTCCGACTCTGTACAACCCCATGGACTGCAGCCTACCAGGCTTCTCCGCCCATGGGATTTTCCAGGCAAGAATACAGGAGTGGGTTGCCATGAGTTTCAACCAAATACATTACCAGGGCCCAGAAAATATTGTAAGCTCATAAGATTTTCACTTGAGTTATGAAACTGAAAAAAGAAGTATCACAAGCACCCACTGTGATCTGAGTTTCTATTTCAGTCCTTCGCTCCCTGTCTACATCACAAGATCTCATTCTCGCATCGAGTTCTTGCTACATGGATCCACTGTATTGATTTTTTTTTCCAAGGCAATACACATTTTTGAACAAACTTCAAAACTCCAAACTCGGTTAACATATACACACTACTATATATAAGATAGATAACTAATAAGGACCTTGTATACAGCACAGGGAACTCTACTCAATACTTTAATGGCCTATATGGGGAAAGACTCTAAAAATGATTGGTATATGTATATTTGATTCACTTTGCTCTACATCAGAAATTAACACAGTACTGTAAATCAACTATAATAAAATTTTTTTAAAACCTCCAAATTCAAGTTAAAACTTGAAAAGACATGACCAAGATGTTTTCGGAGTTTAGATGAAATACATAAGAACAGAATTTAGGAGCAAGCCATTATTTTTGTTTGAAAAAAAGTAATATTAACCCAACTATTCCAGCTTAAGTTAGTCAGCAAATCCCTCATTAAAGTTCAGACTCTGTAATTAAATTTAAACAGATATTATGATCTATAGAGTTATTAGTATTAACCCATAATTAATACTATTTTGCTAATACATTAATGTGTGAATAATTCAGCAGGTCTTTCATCTGTGTGGGATATTTATGATCATTAAAAGTAATTATTTGCTATCAGGTATACGCTAGAGCAATGGCTACACACTCTAGTACTCTTGCCTGGAAAATCCCATGGACATGGACGGAGGAGCCTGGTAGGCTGCAGTCCATGGGGTTGCTAGGAGTCGGACACGACTGAGCGACTTCACTTTCATTTTCACGCATTGGAGAAGGAAATGGCAACCCACTCCAGTGTTCTTGCCTGAGAATCCCAGGGACGGGGGAGCCTGGTGGGCTGCCGTCTATGGGGTCGCACAGAGTCGGACACGACTGAAGCGACTTCGCAGCAGCAGCTGATGCTCTAGGTCTCAAAGCCAATCCATGCCTTCACTATATCCAGGAATACTTACAGAATTTTTCTGAAACAACCAGGTAATTCCTAAATTTTGTGTACAGGTGATTCTCCAAGAGAGCTGATTAAATGAAAATTCTATGACTCTAACCAAAAAGTCCAGTTTAGAATTCCTAAGCAAAAGGAGCATGAAAATTTTCATTTAAAATAATAATCCCAACTGATTCTGATGTACTAGGGAAAAGTCTAAACATGGATTTATTCTTAAGCCGCACATTTATTCTAGTCATAATTTGGGAAGACAATAAATTCTAAAATCTTCCAAAATTATAGTCATAAATTTATGGAGATAATTAATATGGGACATGTGTAAAGGGGGTAGAAAAAGAAGAGCTTGGGAGAATTAATTGTTCCTTTTCAAAAGGCATGAGACTTACATAATTTTTAAAAGAACAAAACACTTTGAATGGAGAGATCTTGCCTCTATTTTTATTTCCAAAGTTCTGTTTTATTTGGGATTGGCTAAAAGATTCTGCCCATCAAAAGGTTATAAAGAAATAACAGGAAAAAAATCAAGAAAATAACTGGTATAACATACAAAGTAGAACATGGTGTCTGAAAAAGAGTTTATTAGCAAAAAATATTTGTTGAATAAGATGAATAAATGTCTTAATGAATAATTATAGTGCCACATAGGAAGAAATACTATTATATTTTTACAGACATTAGACTAGTCTATTTAAAAAAGCTTTCTTGTAACATAATTCTGGGGCCCATTCTATAAAGTGTTGTTAAGCTTGATGATGGTGTTTTTGTAAGTTTTTAGTGGGTAATTTTTTCATTCCAAGTGGCAGAAACTCTGGTTCAAAGAGGCTTTAGTGTGAAAAACTAGAGAATTAAACAAAAGTGGGAAGACCAAGAATGGGTATTTTTACTTCAGGTACAGCTGGACCCAGAGCACAAAGCTGTTTTTCTTTTTTCCCACAATATACTTTTCTCATCTCTGTACTCTACATTTCTCTGTGCCTGCTCCATTCTCATGCAAGCTCTCCCCTTACAATGATGAGAAATCTGTCATTAATTCCAATTTCACATCCCATGCTACCAGTAATTTTACCAGTTAAAAGAAAAGAGAGTACTTTTAGGACAGTAGCTCAAGCAAAATTTCACCCAAATGAGTTCTGATTAGACCCTATTAACATGACTTAGGCCACATTCCTGTCACTGAATCAACCACTATGGCCAAGGGCACACTCTTCCACTTGAAACATACCTACCCCTGGACTTGAAACATGGCTAACCACACCCAAACAACATGGACTGAGAATGGAGAAATGATAATTCTCAAAGAAAAAAGAAGGTGCTATTACCAGCATGAGAAATTTACTATATAAAAGTCTACCAGAGATAATGTCAAACTGAAGTCCTTCTGAATGAATCTAGAGAAATGAACTTCAAGGGAAAGTTCATGTGAGAGTAAGTGTATTCATTATGGGATTCCAGGGTCAGAGGTATGTATAAATACCTTGTAGTTAGGAAGGAGGAGCAACAGAAGGGTGGTGGGGGGAAGAGACAGGGGAGGAGATAAGGACCTTGCTGACAATTGTCATAAAATCAGTTTGAGACATGAAGGTAAGAACATTCAGTTTGGGATGCTGAAAAAGGGTAGAGTGTCATAGAATTTTAGGGCTAGAAGGATTTGAAAGACCACCTCTTCTAACTAAGTGGGTTGCAAATGAAGAAACAAAACATCTCAGGATTTGACTCCTTCTACATGTCCATTTCCATCTCTCACTATTTAATCCATCATTTTACTTTCTATCCCTGGAGAAGGAAATGGCAACCCACTCTAGGATTCTTGCCTGGGAAATCCCATGGACATAGGAATCTGGCAGTCTACAGTCCATGGGGTCACAAAAAGTTGGACATGACTGAGCACACACACACTTATATCTTGTCCAGTGCAGTAGCCATTTGGCCATATAGCACTTGAAATGTGGCTAGGTCAAATTGAGATGTGCTCTAAGTATAAGATACACAAGGAACTTCAAAGACAGTGCAAAAAATGACGTAAAATGTCTCATTAATATTTTATACTGATTGCTCATTGAAATGCTATCTGGGGGATTCTGTTCAGTTCAGTCGCTCAGTCGTGTCTGACTCTTTGCAACCACATGAACCGCAGCACATCAGGCCTCCCTGTCCATCACCAATTCCCAGAGTTTACCCAAACTCATGTCCATTGAGTCAGTGATACCATCCAACCATCACATCCTCTGTTGTCCCCTTCTCCTCTTGCCCTCAATCTTTCACAGCATCAGGGTCTTTTCAAATGAGTCGGCTCTTCACATCAGGCGGCCAAAGTATTGGCATTTCAGCTTCAACATCAGCCCTTCCAATGAACACCCAAGATGGATCGCCTTTAGGAGGGAGTGGTTGGATCTCCTTGCAGTCCAAGGGACTCTCAAGAATCTTCTCTAACACTACAGATCAAAAGCATCAATTCTTCTGTGCTCAGCTTTCTTTATAGTCCAACTCTCACATCCATACATGACTACTGGAAAAACCATAGCCTTGACTAGACGGACCTTTGTTGACAAAGTAATGTCTCTGCTTTTTATATGCTGTCTAGGTTGGTCATAACTTTCCTTCCAGGGAGTAAGCGTCTTTTAATTTCACGGCTGCAATCACCATCTGCAGCGATTTTGGAGCCCCCCAAAAATAAGTCAGCCACTGTTTCCACTGTTTCCCCATCTACATGCCATGAAATGATGCAACCGGATGCCATGCTCTTAGTTTTCTAAATGTTGAGCTTTAAGCCAACTTTTTCACTCTCTTCTTTCACTTTCAAGAGGCTTTTTTGGTCCTCTTCACTTTCTGCCATAAGGGTGGTGTCATCTGCATATCTGAGGTTAGTGATATTTCTCCTGGCAATCTTGATTCCAGCTTCTGCTTCTTCCAGCCCAGCATTTCTCATGATGTACTCTGCATATAAGTTAAATAAGCAGGGTAACAATATACAGCCTTGACATACTCCTTTTCCTATTTGGAACCAGTCTGTTGTTCCATGTCCAGTTCTAACTGTTGCTTCCTGACCTGCATACAAGTTTCTCAAGGGGCAGGTAGGTGGTCTGGTATTCCCATCTCTTTCAGAATTTTCCACAGTTTATTGTGAGCCATACAGTCAAAGGCTTTGGCATAGCCAATAAAGCAGAAATAAATGTTTTTTTGGAACTCCCTTGCTTTTTCAATGATCCAGCAGATGTTGGCAGTTTGATCTCTGGTTCCTCTGCCTTTTCTAAAACCAGCTTGAACATCTGCAAGTTCACGGCTAACATATTGCTGAAGCCTGGCTTGGAGAATTTTGAGCATTACTTTACTAGTGTGTGAGATGAGTGCAATTGTGTAGTAGTTTGAGCATTCAGAAGAGAAGTGAAAAGCAAAGGAGAAAAGGAAAGATATACCATATACCCATTTGAATGCAGAGTTCCAA
Source organism: Budorcas taxicolor (assembly GCF_023091745.1). Lineage (NCBI taxonomy): Eukaryota > Metazoa > Chordata > Mammalia > Artiodactyla > Bovidae > Budorcas > Budorcas taxicolor. Next base: position 56,246,349 of record NC_068916.1, read on the forward strand.
AGAATAGCAAGGAGAGATAAGAAAGCCTTCCTCAGTGATCAGGGCAAAGAAATAGAGGAAAACAATAGAATGGGAAAGACTAGAGATCTCTTCAGGAAAATTAGAGATACCAAGGGAACATTTCATGCAAAAATGGGCTCAGTAAAGGACAGAAATGGTATGGACCTAACAGAAGCAGAAGATATTAAGAAGAGGTGGCAAGAATACACAGAAGAACTGTACAAAAAAGATCTTCATGACCCAGATAATCACAATGGTGTGATCACTCACCTAGAGCCAGACATCCTGGATTGTGAAGTCAAGTGGGCCTTAGGAAGCATCACTATAAATGAAGCTAGTGGAGGTGATCGAATTCCAGTTGAGCTATTTCAAATCCTGAAAGATGATGCTGTGAAAGTGTTACACTCAATATTCCAGCATATATGGAAAACTCAGCAGTGGCCACAGGACTGGAAAAGGTCAGTTTTCGGTCCAATCTCAAAGAAAGGTAATGACAAAGAATGCTCAAACTACCGCACATCTGGGGGATATATTGGACTAAATGAAATATATTATTGAAATTAATATGAGTAACATTTTTTTTCTTTTTTAATGGGACTATTACAAAAAAATTTAATTATGTCATGTTTACTTAGATAACTCTTATTTGTGGCTTGTGATAGGTTTTTATGGATCCCCACTTTTCTATCCATGCACTCTTTCAGTGGCTACAGCATTTGTTGGGTGGCAGGGATATGGAATTATGTCCTCCAAACTGAGAAGGAACTTGGAGACTGACACATGATGCAGGCAACTCCATAAATTGCAGCTATGAAGTTTACTGTGAATTCTTACCTATGCACAGGATTAGGTAGACAGAAATCGGAAGCATTTGTAGCTGCATTCTGTACCCTAAACGGGGTATGGGGTGGGGATAGCATTTACAGGGACTGAAGCTAAGAACAGAATAAAACTACAAAGTGAGATGCACATTCACACTGATGGAAATCAGGGTGCAACTCCCTTCCACCCCAGGTTGGGGTGGTTGGGGGGAGGGGGTGGTGTGTGTCTCATGAACACTAACTGTCTGTGTCAGCATAATACATTCTTTCATTCTTCATATCAGATAAAGGCAAGAGTAAAAGTTGAAAAGAACTTATCTGACTTAGGCACATTCTTCGTGAGCCCAGTCACATAGAAGATAGAGAGAGTAGGACTTTCAGACTGAGATGAAGCTCACAAAATGGAGTCAGTGTGGTTCAACTATACAAACATGCCCTCTTCTTTCTAAATTCCCAGCCAGTGCACATATTGTTACCGTCACCTAGAATGGCTCAACCTCCTGTGCATCCTCAGGGCCCAGCATGAGACCGCTTCAGGGACACTGCTCCCGACCTAACCATCCCCCTGTGCGTTCTCTCAGCTCCCTACTCCCACCCCCTTCACACTGAGTTGTGCCCACTTGGCTTGTTTATCTTCTAAGTCCCCTCATTTCAGACACCATAGTTTTCTTGTTCACCACTGTATCCTGAACACATAATATGTGGTCAGTAAACACTTATTGGAACAATGTTGAATAACTAAGTTAAGCTGAATAACTAATAACAACAGTTATTAGTTAACAATGTTGAATAACACTGAATAACAATGTTGATTAACAACAATAACATAGGTCCCCAGAAATTCAAATATCCATTTGCCTACCAGGAATAGAAAGCATATCCTGTATTCAAATTTCTGGCCTTTAACTCTTCTAGAATGTATGATCTTTTCTCTACTTCTAAATAGTGAGAGTGGCTCATTTGCATTTTTTTTTACCTTTAACGTGACTTAATGGAGGGATTTAGTCCCCAGAGAAATGAAAGAGGCTCCTTCAGTGAAAGCATAGTAATATGTTGCATACTTAACAGAGATCTTCAATCAAAAGGCTTGTGATCTAAGCATCAAGACAGACAGCTATCATAACATGTAAAACACACACTATATTTACTTTCCAGCTTTTTAATTATAAAATCAATGGAGTGTTAATCATTTAAGCATTAGCTTTCTCACTGGGAATTCCCTAACTCTTCTTTCTGAGGCATAAATTTATAAGTTGCTCAACTTAGCCAATCTGTCAGGACAATTTCCATTAGAAAATATGAATATTTGATGAAAAGAAAACAAGTATAAGCCACTTCTCTGAAGTATCCAATGACTTACTGGAAGAAATGAAATTTATGAGTGAATTATTTGCTTTCCTATTTCCATTGTGAAACTGTCTTTAGCAGTTGCCTCTGTAGGTTGTTCCATGCTTTATTTCAGAGCTGGGTTTTTGTTGCAATGTGTCTATTTGGTTGTGAGTGTTTGCTTATTTATAGAGCAATGAAGTGATATTGGGCTTCCCAGATGGCATGGTGATAAAGAACCCGCTTGCCAATGCAGGAGACACAGGAAACATGGGTTTGATCCCTGAGTTGGGAAGATCCCCTGAAGGAAGAAATGACAACCCTCTCCAGGATTCTTGCTTAGGAAATCCCACGGACAGAGGCGCCGGGCAGGCTACAGTCTATGGGGTCATAAAGAGTCAGATATGACTGAGCAACTGAGCACAGCATGGCATACCAGTGTGTTTCCATAGACATAAACCACTGCAAAAATAGTTTAAAGTTGTTTGCTTCTTCTCCCCACTGTTTCTTCTGGTCTGTTTCTTCATTTACAGACCCCACTGTAAATGAAACAATTAGATATGTGTATGTAAATGTAAGTGAAAGTGTTAGTTGCTCAGTCATGTCCAACTCTGCAACCCCATGGACTGTAGCCCTCCAGGCTTCTCTGTCCATGGAATTCTCCAGGCAAGAATACTGGAGTGGGTAGCCATTCCCTTCTCCAAGGGATCTCCAACCCAGGGATCAAACCCAAGTCTCCTGCACTGCAGCAGATTCTTTACCATCTGAGCCACCAATACGCCTTGAATTTTGCAGTTTGGAAAGTGCCCTCACGCAGTTTATCCCATTGACCCTCAATGGAGGTGATCATTTTCCCTAGTTTACAAATGAATCCACAGAGGACTGGAGAGGTGACATGCCTGTCCAAGTGCCACAGCCAAGATTCAACTTAAGAGTTTAAGTTTCATCTTTTTTCCTCTACCTAAAACCTCCCTTATATCTGGTACACCTTTTTAAAGATTTGTTTCACAAAATCTCTAATTTCGACTTGAGCTTGTTACTTGCCTCTTTCCTGTCCAACTCAGAGTACTGGGCATGTAGTGAGTACTCATTAAATAGTACCTATATTACTATTCTTTCTTTTAAAGTGAGGTTATTGAATAGAAAGGGGATTTTTTAAAAAGCTGGATTCTGTTTCACTGTATTGCTAATCTCCTTTTAAGGCATGTAAGTATACTCCTTATTCCCTGGCTCTGTGTTCATATCATCTGCCTCTCTCTGATTCCATGGTCCTATAAGGCAGAGGACGAGTTCTTTGAGTGATGTCAATACTAGGGGCCTCTAATACTTGTCATAATTTAAACCCTAATTTTCTCACTAGAGCTTCTATAATGGTGCTAATTAGTACAGAATCTTCTTTCTGGGCCAAAGGAAGGGCAAATATCATGCTCTCTGGTTTCAAGTAGGGTTGATTTATTTTTTCTGTTTTCACTAGCTTTATTACCCTTCTAATTTTCCTTTATTCTTAATTTTAATCTATTTTCCTAATTTATTCATTTATTTTGCTTTATTGACTATGCCAAAGCCTTTGCCTGTGTGGATCACAACAAATTGTGGAAAATTCTTCAAGAGATGGGAATACCAGATCACCTTACTCACCTCCTCACAAATCTGTATGCAGGTCAAGAAGTAATAGTTAGAACTGGACACAGAACCACAGACTGGTTCCAAATCAGGAAAGGAGTATGTCAAGGCTGCATATTTTCACCCTACTTATTTAACTTACATGCAGGGTACATCATGAGAAATGCCAGGCTGGATGAAGCACAACCTGGATTTGAGATTGCTTAGAGAAATATCAGTAACCTCAGATATTCAGATAACACCATTGAGAGTCATTTCCTAGGCAGGTTGATAAGAAGTCTAGGGGTCCCCAAGGAGAGAGGGGTCTGGAATTCTCAAGGAGGAAGAAAGGACAAACTTTTTTTCCTTCTCTACATTCCTTAGGATTATATAACAACAATGTATGATGCCTGAGGATAGTCTCTGGATTAAACCTTCTGGCTAATTCTGTAAATTATGGGAGTAGACCTGCTCTTTACAAGGATTATATAATAACAATGTATTCTGCCTGAGGACAGTCTCTGGATTAAACCTTCTGGCTAATCCTGTTATCTTAAATTGTAAATTATGGGAGTAGGTCTGGTGAGGCCTTTACAACCTCCAGACATTCTTTGGATTCATTGGAGAGTATATAACTTCTTTGCTAACACTAACAAGCGGGTACTCTTTTTACCCCCTTCTGATGTCTATGTCAGAAGCTTTCTCTATCTCCTTTACACTTTAATAAAATTTTATTACACAAAAGCTCTGAGCGATCAAGCCTCGTCCCTGGCCCTGGATTGAATTCTTCTCCTCCGGGGGCCAAGAATCCCGGCGTCGTGATTCAGCAACAACCTTTCACCATCCACCATCCTTATAGCAGAAAGCAAAGAAGAACTAAAGAGTCTCTTGATGAAAGTGAAAGAGGAGAGTGAAAAAGTTGGCTTAAAGCTCAACATTCAGAAAACGAAGATCATGGCGTCTGGTTCCATCACTTCATGGCCAATAGATGGGGAAACAATGGAAATAGTGACAGACTTTACTTTCTTGGGCTCCAAAATCACTGCAGATGATGATTGCAGTAATGAAATTAATACGCTTGCTCCTGGAAAGAAAAGCTATGACCAACCTAGACAGAATATAAAAAAGCAGAGACATTACTTTGCCAACAAACTTCCATCTAATGAGAGCTATGGTTTTTCCAGAAGTCATGTATGGATGTGAAATTTGGGCTATAAAGAAGGCTGAGCACCAAAGATTGATGCTTTTGAACTGTCGTGTTAGAGAAGACTCTTGAGAGTTGTTTGGACTGCAAGGAGATCCAACTAGTCCATCCTAAAGGAAATCAGTCCTGAATATTCAGGACTGACTGATGCTGAAGCTGAAACTCCAATACTTTGGCCTCCTGATACAAAGAGCTGACTCATTGGGAAAGACCCTGATGCTGGGGAAGATTGAAAGCAGAAAGAGAAGGGGACGACAGAGGATGAGATGGTTGGATGGCATCACTGACTCAATGGACATGAGTTTGGGTAAGCTCTGGGAGCCGGTGATGGACAGGGAGGCCTGTCATGCTGCAGTCCAGTTCAGTTCATTCACTCAGTCGTATCTGACTCTGTGACCCCATGAACCGCAGCACGCCAAGCAAGCTGCAGTCCCTGGGGTCACAAAGAGCCAGACACGACTGTGTGACTGAAATGAACTGAACTGAATTTTCCTCACTTTTAATTTTCAAATCATCTCTTTCCACAGTTCTTAAAACCCATTTTCACAACCCTCTGAGGATTTCCTTGAACCCCCCCAACCCCTTCCTGCAAATCCTTTATAGTGTCTTCAAACTTCGACAATAGAAGCCCTGAAATAAACGTTTTCAATCTATAAAAAAAACACACCTGAATTTTTTTTCCATTTTGCTTTTCTCCATATAAATAAAATGAACCCTAATAAGAGTGCTTGAATCAGAGAATTTGATCTTCTGGACCAGCCCAGATGTAAATAAACCCCATAGTCAGTTGGTTTGAGGAAAAAAGAGCATGTTTTTCTGAGTGTAGGAAAAGGGAGAAAATAAGAGACACAAATAGAGAAGGAAGATAAATGGCAAGTGGTACATGGTAGTAAGCAATTAGAAAGTTTAGTTTTGGAAACTTCTCATTTCTTCATTGAATGGTAGAGTGCCTGATATGTGCAAAATACTACCTAGAAAGTTTTCACTTTTCTCAATTGTATTGCTTCTTGCTTTCAAAATTAAACTCTATGGTTAGTTTATTACAGCTAGTAACAACTAGCTATAATTAGCTAGTTTATTATGGCTAGTATCAGTTTGTTACAGCAGGTTTGTTACACCAAGCTAGTTTGTTATTATTGTAACAAACTTCAACATTTCATTTCCTATTCACAAGATAAGTTTACTCCTAGTTCACTAAAATCTAAATTCAGTGTTCCTAAACTGCAAGGAGATCCAACCAGTCCATTCTGAAGGAGATCAGCCCTGGGATTTCTTTGGAGGGAATGATGCTGAAGCTGAAACTCCAGTACTTTGGGCACCTCATGCAAAGAGTTGACTCATTGGAAAAGACTCTGATGCTGGGAGGGATTGGGGGCAGGAGGAGAAGGGGACGACAGAGGATGAGATGGCTGGATGGCATCACTGACTTGATGGACGTGAGTCTGAGTGAACTCTGGGAGTTGGTGATGGACAGGGAGGCCTGGCATGCTGTGATTCATGGGGTCACAAAGAGTGGGACACAACTGAGCGACTGAACTGAACTGAACTGAAACTGTAGGAAGTTCTCTTCCATGTGGAGAATCAGAGACCTGGACTCCTTCTCTCCTGAGCAATATCACTCACCATTTATGGGCTAGAAATTAATCATACTGTAACACGTGCAGCAAGAGAGGCTAGGAAATGTAGTCCAGGAAAAAGAAAACCAAAAACAAATTTGGTAAATAGTTAGGAAATCTGTGGTACCAGCTCAGCTTTGAAGTCAAACAAATCCTGATTTGAATCCTGGCCCCATAACTGACTATGTGGCCAGGGAGCAATAACCTAAATCTCCAAGCTTGTCCTTTTGTTAAGATGAAGATTATAGTATCTCTTGATGCTCAGTTGTGAGGGTAAGTGATGCAATAATCATAACAAACTTCTAACATTTCTTAAGTGCCAGAAAACAACCCAGCTTTTTCCATATTACTAATATAATTTTCACAATCCACCTATAAAGTATCAGCTGTTATTATCATCTCCATTTTATAGACTGAAGTAGTAGTATATGAGGTACAAATAGAGCCAACAACTGTTCATAACCCCTGTATCCATATTCTTTACAATGTGATTTTGCAGTAAGTCTCTTCAAAAGATAGAACCCCTACCCCACGAATTTAATCTGATCTTATGACTTGCTTCTGCCAACATGATGAAAGTGACACTACCAATTTGAAGCCTAGATTATTAGCTGTTTTAGATCCACCCCACCCCCAATCACCACGTTAACAATCCAGGCTTACCTGGTAGAGGGAGAGAAGCCTAGTAAAGGTGAAGCAATCTAGACCAATCCATTCTCCCAGTTGACTTACCAGCTCACAGACACATAAGCTAGCCAAAATGAAATCAGCCTAGCCTGGCCCAGACCACAAGGGCCACCATGTCAAACCACAGTCTCATGAACTCAATAAAGTCTAGTCTCCTCTTCTTTGGTGTGGTTTGTTAGACAGCATTATCTGTGGTAATAAATAGCTGAGATAGAAGTTCCAAGACATCCCATAACCAACTTAACATCACATATCAAGTAAGCAATACAGCAAGAGTGAAACCATAACATATGGAATTTAAAACCTATATCATCAAAAAGAACACTAATAACCAATGTTGGCAAGGATTTGGAAAAAAAGAACCCTCCTACATGCACCCCTAGGTTCATAGTAGCATGATTTACATTAAGACATGGAAGCAACTGAAGATGAGTGAATAAGGATGTGGTGTATCCACACAGTAGAATATTACTCAGCCATAAAAAATAATGAAATAATGCCATTTTCAGCAACAGGGGTGAACTTGGAGGATATCATGCCAAGTGAAACAAGTGAGACAGAGAAAGAGAAATGTTGTATGATCTCACTTATATGTGGAATGTAACAAATACAACAATCTAGTGAATATAACAAAAAAGAAGCAGGCTTGCGGATACAGAAAACAAACTAGTGGTTACCAGTGTGGACAGGGAAGAGGGAAGAAAATAAGAGGGTGGGGGTTAAGAGGCACAAACTATTATAAAATAAGCTACAAGGATATATTATACAAAGGATATATATTGGAATAAAGAAAATATTTTATATTAACTGCAAAAGAAATATAACCTTTCAAATTGTGAATCACTATATTGTACTCATGTAACTTACATAATATTGTACATGAACTATACTTAACTTTAAAAAAAAGAAGAAGAAAACAAATGCAGGTATCCAGAATAAATAAATAAATAAAATCTGTATCTTCATGCTAAGACAATTATCTCATCAAATTGTCTGTTACACTCCACAAATAAAAGGCATTAATACTATATTGTATTACTAAACTCTAAAATCCAGGGAAAACTAGTGTTTACCTTGTCCTTGTTAGATGCTCACAGCTGTTTCTCCAATACTAGCCCTCTGCCTGACATGTAATATCCTCAGTAAATACTTACTGAATGAATTACTAAAAGTTCATTCTCAGCTAAATCAGCAATAAGCTCACCCTTGAGGAGCTGAGAGTTTAAAGGAAAGAAACAAACCCAGACATAAACAGTAGCAATACAAGATGGAAAAGGTCATGTGTCACAGGCAAGGAGTTAATAAAGCATCCTAGGAATGCAGAAGTAGAAGTTTCTTACTGCAAGGGAGGTGGTCAACTATTTCATTGAGTTGGTGATGTTTGGCTTTATCTTCAGCGAGTGGACTTTAAACATCCAAGGATTATCAGTATGCATTTCGGGCAGGGGGACATCAAGAACAACTCAAGGAAGTAAGAAACAATGATAAGATCACAGGAAACAGTGAATGGTTTCTTTGGGTGAAAATTAAATTAAGTCTACTTCTTGAGTCAAAGATTTATGTAATCAAATTTCTCCATCCTGACACAAAGACTCTCGACAATTGGCCATGTCTGATTCTATGTCCTATCGCCTAATTCACCTCTTCCTTATTTACTCATTGATTCTTACTGTTACACATTTGTTCATTCTTTAAAGAAAAAAAGAAAAACGATTCAGGACACAGCTAGGCATCATTTCTAAAGGTTTGAACGGAGAATGTATTTCATCTACTTCTTCTAAAACAGAGGAGATTTTGAAAGGCAAGGACCACTTGTACTTTTCTCTTTCACTTCTCAAAGCACTTGCCACAGGATGATGCTCAAATGCAAGGTGAACACACAAATACACAAAAATAACATCTGGTTTTGAATTAATTTAAAAGTTGATTATGAGAAAACTGGCACTTTTTTCCAACAAGGTACTCAGTTAATGCTCATTATTGATCACTCTTATAAAGATTAATTATATTTTTCATTAAATAAACAGTATTAACAGGAGTCACTTACTGTGCTGGGCATCAGGTTTGGAAAGCTGGCTAAGGTATGATCCTTGCCTTGGTGAAGCATACAGATATCAACGCCAGGGACTACTCTGAAGGTCCAGTGGCGAATGAGACAAAGTCTTTGTTCTCAGAGTTTCCAGACCTGAAAGGGAATACCTAGAACAAAGAAAAATAGAATTAGATAAACTCTAAGATAATTCCCAAAAGTGATATATGCTATAAGATAATAAAACAATGTAATATAACAGAAAGTAATTGACTCCAATTTCTTTAAATAGGGGTGCAGGAAAGACTTTCTGAAGAATTAACATTTAAGATGATGTGAGACAATCTGAGGACCGGGTTTTAGGTAGAGTGAGTAGCAAGTTCAAAGGCCTTACATCTACCTCACACCGGTCAGAATGGCCATCATTAAAAAGTTGACAAACAATAGGGGGCTCCCTGGTGGCTTAGTGGTAAAGAATCTGCCTGCCAATGCAGGAGACATGGGTTCGATCCCTGATCCGGGAGGATCCCACATGCCAGGGAACAACTAAGCCTAGGAACAACTACTGAGCCTGTGCTCCACAGCCTAGGAGCTGCAGTTACTGAGCCCACGTGCTGCTCCCACTGAAGCCCAAGTGCTCTAGAGCCTGTGCTCCAGAACAAGAGAGGCCACCCCAATGAGAAGCCAGCGCTCACAACGAGAGAGCAGCCCCCGCTCAGCACCACTAGGGAAAAGCCTACACGGCAATGAAGACCCAGCACGGCCAAAAATACATCAACAAATGCTTTAAAAATTCTACAAACGATAAATGCTTGAGAGGGTCTGGGGAAAAGGGAATCCTCCTACAGAACTGATGGGAACATAAATTGTTGCAGCCACTCTGGAAGACAGTATGCAGATGTCTTGAGAAATTAAAAATGGAATCATCATATGATCCAGCAATCTCATTCCTGGGCATATATCTGGAGAAAATTCTAATTTGAAAAGATACATGCACCCAGTGTTCATAGCAGCACTGTTTACAATAGCTAGGATATGGAAGCAACCTAAATGTCTATCAACAGATGTATCCACTGTAGATATGGTATGTACACACACACATATACACTATATTTAAATGGAGTATTACTTGGCCATAAAAACAAACAAAACTTTGCCATCTGAAGCAACATGGATGGACTTTGAGATTATCATACTAAGTGAAGGGAGAGGAAGATATATATTGTATGATACTGCTTATAATCAGAATCTAAAGCTAAATGATACAAATGAATTTATTTACAAAAGAAATAGTCTCATAGTCATAGAAAATGAATATAGTTACCAAAGGGGGGAAGAGGGGAGGGATAAATTAGGATTGGGATTAAGAGATAGAAACTACTGTATATAAAATAGATAAACAACAAGGTCCTACTGTAGAGCACGGGGAACTATAGTCGCTATCCTGTAATAAACTACAGTGTAAAAGAACCTGAAAAAGAATATATATATATATATATATATATATATATATATATATATATATAAGTCACTTTGCTATACACCAAAAACTAACACAACATTATAAATCAAATATACTTCAATAAAAACTAAACAAAGGCCATTCTTAAGTCTAGAATAAACTATCACATACATTGCATATTCTCTGTTTTGAGTGAGGTAAGTACTTTAAGAGAACATAAAGAGATACTGGCATACTAACCAGCAGTGGGATTTCACAGGTGGCTCAGAAAGTAAAGAACCCACCTGCAATTCAGGAGACCCAGTTCTATCCCTGGGTCGGGAAGATCTGGATTAAAGTTCAAAGCTAGCCTCAGACGCCACTGAGACAATGTCACTCAGAGCACTTTCAGAGTGAGCATGCATGTATGGACTGTGAGTTTGCCTGCTCTGTTAACTGCAAATTATCCCTGGCTGTCAACCACGAATTGGAGGCCACCCCTAACTGGCTTGGCTTCCTCTCTTGCTATCTGTCATGCTGTCAAGCTCTTGGCACCTTTGAATGCCTGTGCTAAAACGGCAACCTTAACCACAGCAATCTACTCGCCCGTTCCACCCACCAAGTCTGTCCCCGCCCAGAGACTCCTCGTCGGCTCAGGGTCATGAGCCAGCACGCTTTTATCTGTGAATGCAAAGTGTGTGTGCTCATACTCCTACTGAATCATGCTGTTTATCATTCCACAAAACAATTTGTTCATCAAGACAAGTGAAAAAATACTTAATTTAGCAGTTCTGTATTAAATGCCTACTGAGATCTTAATTAAAATTTTCATGTTATGCATGAAAAATTATCTATACAGCTCTGTCTATCTATCTCTGTCTGTAACAGGGACATGGGGACATGTGCTTTCCTTTCCAGACACATTTCCGGCTCTCATACACCCTCCTTTATTACTGGCACTAAGTTTAGAGTGGAAATGAAAGCAGCTGTACATCTATGTTAGTTCCCTAACTGTTTTTACCCATAAATTGGTCTAGGTGCCTAGCACAGAGCAAAGAAGTCAATGAGTTCATTAAAGGGGAACAGACAAATCAAAAGCAAAATAACACCTTCCCAGAACCGCTAGATTAGGGGTGCTTTCTACTTATTTCCGTAAGTGGCTATACTTTTTCTGTCATAGCACTGATGATGCTTAATTGCTACAGTGTCTTTGTGGCATTACTTCAGTAAGGATAAGAATTGTACTGACCTTGTTCATCACATCACACTATCTTCAGTGTTCAGCCATTTCTAATCATAATTCATTGAATTAATGCACAAATGAAGTAATTCTTCAGAAGCACTTTTTCGGTCTAAAACAAAATCAAGGAATGAGTATGGTTCTCTTAAATCCTTCCTGCCTTTCACAACCCTGGCCATTATACACCACACCCCAAGGTATATCTAAATGCATTTTTCTGTAAGACAGTTCTGAGGAAAATTTATTGCAGGTAGGGGTACAATATAACGTGGCATGGGCTATCCGTGCATAACCCATAAAATTAAGGAAATGCCAAAAAAAGGAAAAGAAAACTGTATGCATCAGTAGAAATATGTCTTCTATACTCAGGATTGAACCTGTGTCTCCTGCATCTCCTGCCTTGGCAGGTGGATTCTTTACCATTGAACCACCTGGGAATTGGTAGTGCCACCAGGATAAGGTAATTCCCTGCCTGCACAAGTCTATGGATTCCTAGAGATTTCACGTGCTGAGCTTAGTCACTCAGTCAAGTCCAACTCTTTGTGACCCCATGCATGGTCTGTAGTCCACCAGGTTCCTCTATCTATGGGAATTCTCCAGACAAGAATACTGGAATAGGTTTCCATGCCTTTCTCCAGGGGATCTTCCCAACCTGGGGACTGAACCCAGGTCTCCTGCATTGTAGGTAGATTCTTTACTGTTTGAGCCACCAAGGAAGCCCAGACATTCTGTAAGTCCTCTAAATGCAGTGGTGATCTTGTGCACTCTTCTGGGGAGCATAGAAGAAAGAAAGATCCTTAATCAATTCCCAGGTGGTTCAATGGTAAAGAATCCACCTGCCAAGGCAGGAGATGCAGGAGACACAGGTTCAATCCTGAGTAAGGAAGATTCCCTGGAATAGGAAATGGCAACCCACTCAAGCATTCTTACCTGAAAATCTCATGGACAGAGGAGCCTGGTGGGCTACAGTCTATGGGGTCACAAAGAGTCGGAGGCAACTGAGCATGAGCAGGAGCAAGCAAGATGCACTGCTCACTTGGTGGGTTTCATAGATCTTTGTATCTACTAGGATAGTTTTAAAACAGATAGTGGATAGCTCCCTATTCTAACAAAAATATTTTGTCAGGTTTTAATAGGCAGAAATGAAGGACTTGAGTCACTTTGAATATATGCACCATGAATATCCATCAGTGAACTCCTGGCTTTAACTGGCCATAGTCAGGTCTTCTATATTTCAACTAAGGATTTCCACACAGTTCATAAAAAATTATAAGTAGCTATTTAATTCAGCCTACAATAACAAATAACTTCAGCTAGTCTCCAATAATAGCATGCCTTATTCATTTTAGTAAATGATTGTAGTGCTATTAATATTAAAAATAATTCTACTAATATCTTGTATTTGTATATTTTAATGCATGATCTCATATAAGATTCACAACTTTGAGAGGCAAAAACTAAAGTTATCTCCATTATACAGATGAGGAAACCAAGGCTGTCTGAGGTCAAATAACTTTCCCAAGAGTCACATCCAGTATGTGATAGAGGCAGGATTTTCATATGATATCCAGTCTTCTTTCCTTATACCAGCAAAGCCCTTCCTCTTAGAGCAGAGAGTCATCCACCACTACCTACTCAGCCTGAAAGAGAGCAGGAATCACATGCACAATGAGTTGAACCCTCAGTGTTGATATGCCATGACCATCCCTGATAATCACCAGGTTACCAGGCAACCATGTGTAAGATGAAGAGCTTGGGAAGATGAGATGATTGAGAGAAAAATTAATCAATCCATTTTGCCTTTGGAATTTTGCCTAATACTCTCTCTGGCATTAGCTTTTTCTCAGTAATGAAATAATCTTACTTTTTCAAAACCTTAACAGATTATATGTCCATCAAAAAATATTTCCATTGTTTCAATGACAACAAAGCTTGCTACATAAAGACCAATTATGCATAGATTTGATGTGGATGCTTATCTTGAAAGTTCTGAAATTTTGTAAATGATACTTCCATTCTACCTTATACCAGTGTATTTTTTCTTTCAGTATTTCTTAAAAGATATCAGTTAAAATAAAGTCAATTGAGCTATCATCCTACCCCATTCAGAAGATAAGGGATTTTTATGGTTTGGTTGAAAAACCAGCTTGTTAATATCGAGTTTAAAGTTCTTTTACCCAGATCTTGCTCCTTTCTTTGTGTTATTATCTAGACCTCTAAAATTTCCTCCTTTGTGCTCTTACATTTCAAATCCTAGAAGTTGTCTATTCAAAAATACAACCATCTGCATTTTTCCCTTGAAACTACATAAATAACAGAAAAACACACATGCACACACATATATCTCTCAGTTTGAAAAACTATCCATTTATCTCTGAATCCATATTTTGGATGCATTGATCACATCTGAAAGTGTCTTGAGATGTATATCTTGCAAAAGAAACCCCTGGGAGACAGACATAAAGGGATCATGTGCTTGGGATATGTACTAATGGTAATCAGTAAGTACGCAGTGTTCATCCTAAAGCAATTGCATAAGTGCATGTAAATATTTTAAATGGAAACATCAACAGCAATTTTAGAAGATATAAGGTTGAGAATATCAGGCAATCAGGAAGATTACCAATGCATCATGAGTTTTCAACTCCCATCCTCTGTTTTGTTTTCCCCACACAAACAAAAACTTTACTGGTTGTTTTTTTTTTTTTTTTTTTTTTAATGAGATTTAAAGAAATAAATCAGGAGAAATTAGTCTAAAATTTGATATTTAGTTTCTCTTAAAAATGGAAAGATCTGACACTGTTAGACATAAATTTTTCCCTGGTAATGACTAGTAGAGGCTGAGCAGAGGCTGTTCCCTTTAGCAAACAGGGAAGTTTCCATAGTCTCACCCTTCACTTCATTCATTCCCCTTACCTAGCTCCTACTTACAGGTATTAGGTTTTCCAGCCTCCAGTCTAACCTCTCCTACAAACATTTGTCTTCAAATTTTTTCTTATACTTTAATACTTCCCTCTCCCTCACTACCCATTTCCAGGAGGCTACCAGACCTTTCAAGGTTCACCTCTCAATTGTATCTATTTCTACGTTTCCTTCAACTTGAAATGTCCCCATTTTTCCCTATGGTTCATCTGAACTGCTCTCACAGTCAACCAAACATGGCATTTCCAGGCCCGCCTGCATCCTCCAACCTATTGCTTCGGTGTCCTGATTGAAAGTGAAAGTGCAAGTTGCTCACTCCTATCTGACTCTGCAACCCCATGGACTGTAGCCCGCCAGGCTCCTCTGTCCATGGGGATTCTCCAAGCAGGAATACTGGAATGGGTTGCCATGCCCTCCTCCAGGGGATCTTCCCCAACCCAGGGGCTGAACTCAAGTCTCCTGCATTGTAGGAAGATCCTTTACCATCTGAGCCATGAGGGAAGCCCTGGTGCTCTCATTATGTGATTCCATTTCCTAAAATGTTCTTTCTAGGATGGCTTATAAAAGGTTCAAATGCTATAACTTTTTAAAAGAATGTATTTATTTGGCTGCACCAGGTCTTATTTGCAGCAACCAGAATTTTCAATCTATGCTGTGGCATGAAGGATCCAGTTCCCTGACTAAGGATTGAACCGGGTTTCCATGCATTGTGAGTGTGGTATATTAACCACTGGAAAACCAGGAGGCCTTACAAATAGCTGTAAAGAAGAGACACGAAAAAGAAAGATACACACACCTGAATGCAGAGTTCCAAAGAATAGCAAGGAGAGATAAGAAAACTTTTTTCAGTGATCAATGCAATGTGATAGAAGAAAAAAATAGAATGGGAAAGACTAGAGATCTCTTCAAGAAAATTAGAGATACCAAGGGAATATTTCTGCAAAGATGGGCTCAATAAAGGACAGAAATGGTATGGCTCTAACAGAAGCAGAAGATATTAAGAAGAGGGGGCAAGAATACACAGAAGAACTAAACAAAAAAGATCTTCATGACCCAGATAACCACAATGGTGTGATCACTCACCTAGAGCCAGACATTCTGGAATGGGAAGTTAAGTGGGCCTTAGGAAGCATCACTATGAACAAAGCCAGTGGAGGTGATGGAATTCCAGTTGAGCTATTTCAAAACCTAAAAGATGATGCTGTGAAAGTGTTGCACTCAATATGCCAACAAATTTGGAAAACTCAGCAGTGGCCACAGGACTGGAAAAGGTCAGTTTTCATTTCAATCCTGAAGAAAGGCAATGCCAAAGAATGTTCAGACTACCACACAATTGTACTCATCTCACATGCTAGCAAAGTAATGCTCAAAATTCTTCAAGTCAGGCTTCAACAGTACCTGAACCATAAAATTCCAGATGTTCAAGCTGGTTTTAGAAAAGTCAGAGGAACCAGAGATCAAACTGCCAACATCTGTTAGAACATAGAAAAAGCAAGAGAGTTTCAGAAAAACATCTACTTCTGCTTTATTAACTATGCCAAAGCCTTTGATGATATGGACCACAATAAACTGTGGAAAATTCTTAAAGAAATGGGAAAACCAGATCCCCTTACCCACCTCCTCAGAAATCTGTATGCAGGTCAAACAGCAACACCTAGAAATGGACATGGAGCAAGAGACTGGTTCTAAACTGAGAACGGAGTACATCAAGGCTGTAGATTGTCACCCTGCTTATTTAATTTATATGATGAGTATATCATTTGAAATGCCAGGCTGGATGAAGCACAAGCTGGAGTCAAGACTGCTGGGATTGGGAACTCATGTATACCCATGGCTGATTCATGTCAATGTATGACAAAATCAATACAGTATTGTAAAGCAAAATAAACTAAAAATAAAAATTAAAAAATAAATAAATAAAATAAAACTTTGGGAAGAACAGAAAAAAAAAAAAAAAAAAAGACTGCCGGGAGAAATATCAATAACCTCAGATATGCAGATGACACCACCCTTATGGCAGAAAGTGAAGAAAAGCTAAAGAGCCTCTTGATGAAAGTGAAAGAGGAGAGTGAAAAAGTTGGCTTAAAAGTCAACATTCAGAAAACGAAGATCATGGCATCTGGTTCCATCACTTCATGACAAATAGATGGGGAAACAATGGAACTAGTGACAGACTTTATTTTCTTGGGCTCCAAAATCACTACAGGTGGTGACTGCAGCCATGAAATTAAAAGACACTTGCTCCTTGAAAGAAAAGCTATGACCAACCTGGACAGCATATAAAAAAGCAGAGACATTACTTTGCTGACAAAGATCCATTTAGTCAAAGCTATTGTTTTTCCAGTAGTCAGGTATGGATGGGAGAGTTGGACTGTAAAGAAGGCTGAGCACCAAAGAATTGATGCTTTTAAACTGTGGTGTTGGAGAAGACTCTTGAGAGTCCCTTGGACTGTAAAGATATCAAACCAATCCTAAAGGAAATCAGTCCTGAAATTCATTGGAATGACTGATGCTGAAACTGAAACTCCAATACTTTGGCCACCTGATGTGAAGAACTGACTCATTGAAAAAGACCATAATTCTAGGGAAGATTGAAGGCAGGAGGAGAAGGGGACAACAGAGGATGAGATGGTTGGATGGCATCACTGACTTGATGGACATAAGTTTGAGCAAGCTCCAGGAGTTGGTGATGGACAGGGAAGCCTGGAGTGCTGCAGTCCATGGGGTAGCAAGGAGGTGGATATGACTGAGCAACTGAATTGAACCGGACAACCAGGAAAGTCCCTGTGAAGTAAACATATTAGTTACTCAGTCACATCCAACTCTTTGGGATTTCACGGATTGTAGCCCCTCAGGCTCCTCTGTCCATGGGATTCTCCAGGCAAGAATATTGGAGTGGGCTGTCATTTCCTGCTCCAGGGGATCTTCCCAACTGAGGGATTGAACCCGGGTCTCCTGCAGTGAAGGCTGATTCTTTACCGTCAGAGCCACCAGGGAAGCCCCACGGAAGTCCCTACATGGCTTTTAAAATCCTCTGGGCTCTCCACTGGGCTTCCCTCATGGCTCAGACATTGGAGGAAATGGCAAGCCACTCCAGTATTCTTGCCTGGGAAATCCTATGGACAGAGGAGCCTGGTGGGCTACAGAACAGTGGGTCCCAAAGAATCAGACATGACTGAGTGACCAGCACCTTCAATGCTTTTACTTTCTGTCATGCTCTCCTGACCTCCATCCCCCGCACTCGTGCCTCTCACCTCCTGGTTCACCATACCCCTCACTCTGGGCTCTAGCCATGCCGGACTAGTTAACTTCTCTTGCTCCAGCTGCTTATCTGGAAAGCCTTTCCTTCCTCTCCTGTCTCTCCCTTATCCACTTCTCCTCCTTCACCTTCCTTCCCCACCAGACAAAATCCTCTCTCCTAAGAACATCCTGTTTAACAGGAAGCCTTTCCTTATGCCCCCCATTGAAAGTGCCCATTCCCTCTTCACATCCCTGTAGCTCTTGGCTTTCAAGTATCTAAATAACTCATAAATTTCCTTATACTCTAAGTATATGTCAAATGTTCTCACTGGAGCATATCTTCCTTAAGGCTTGGTACCCTGTCATAAAATTTTAATCTTTTTAAAACTTAGTAAGTTGCTTTCTCACAGTAATAATAAATTCTGGAACATTTACTTAGTTTTGCACACTGTTCTTAACAGTTTACAAGCGTATCTTCTTTATTCCTCACAAGACTCAGAGCCTCTTTTTTACAGAAATGGAAAACGAGGTTTAGAAATGCCTAGTAACTAGCAGAAGGGCCAAACACAGAAGATGGCCAAACCAAGGCTGAAAAGTAAGTAAATTAGATGGTCCTCATCCAAAGACTATGACCCTACTAAACGTTATGTTATCCTTGAAAGGCCAAAAAACTAAATAGACATTTCTCCAAAGAAGACATACGGATGGCTAACAAACACTCAAAAAGATGCTCAACATCACTCATTATTAGAGAAATGCAAATCAAAACCACAATGAGGTACCACTTCACACCAGTCAGAATGGCTGCGATCCAAAAGTCTGCAAGCAATAAATGCTGGAGAGGGTGTGGAGAAAAGGGAACCCTCCTACACTGCTGGTGGGAATGCAAACTAGTACAGCCACTTTGGAGAACAGTGTGGAGATTCCTTAAAAAATTGCAAATAGAACTGCCTTATGACCCAGCAATCCCCCACTGCTGGGCATACACACAGAGGAAACCAGAATTGAAAGAGACACATGTACCCCAATGTTTATCTCAGCACTGTTTATAATAGCCAGGACATGGAAACAACCTAGATGTCCATCAGCAGCTGAATGGATAAGAAAGCTGTGGTACATATACACAATGGAGTATTACTCAGCCATTAAAAAGAATACATTTAAATCAGTTCTAATGAGATGGATGAAACTGGAGCCGATTATACAGAGTGAAGTAAGCCAGAAAGAAAAACACCAATACAGTATACTAACACATATATATGGAATTTAGAAAGATGGCAATGACGACCCTGTATGCGAGACAGCAAAAGAGACACAGATGTGTAGAGCGGACTTTTAGACTCTGAGGGAGAGGGAGAGGGTGGGAGGATTTGGGAGAATGGCATTGAAACATGTATACTGTCATGTAAGAAATGAATCGCCAGTCTATGTCCGATGCAGGATACAGGATGCTTGGGGCTGGTGCACGGGGATGACCCAGAGAGATGTTATGGGGAGGGAGTTGGGAGGGGGGTTCATGTTTGGGAACGCATGTATACCCCTGGTGGATTCGTGTCAATGTATGGTAAAACTAATACAGTATTGTAAAGTAAAATAAAGTAAAAATAAAAATTTAAACAAATAAAAAGTTAAAATAAACATTGTGCATGCTTGTTCAGTCGTGTCTGACTCTTTGTGACCCCATGAACTGTAGCCCACCAGGATCATCTGTCTATGGGGTTTCCCAGGCAAGAATGCTGGAGTGGGTTGCCATTTCCTATCCAGAGGATTTTTCTGACCCAGGGATCAAACCTGTGACTCTTGCATCTCCTGCATCAACAGGTGGATTCTTTACCACTGAGCCAACTGGTGAGCTCAAAATAAAAATGTCACTGATCAAATTTTGTAAATACCTACACACACTGAAAGAGAGGGGAAATAGACACAAAACGGTTTGTCATCTTTAAAAAGACTTCTTTAGAGTATTTTCCAGATATTGGAAATTTTTCTAACTGAAAATATGAGCTGTGATAAATTTCAACTTTAGTATCAATGTCAGCATTTATGTCATAATTAGTTAATGGTGGGTTAAATGAAAAGCCATCATGTAGATACAACATTTTGACATGATCACACACGTAAATTAATGATAAGTGACAGGTCATATCCAAAGGGAAATCAGTGAGTTAGCTTATCAAGTACTTTAGAGCCACTGGAGAAATGATTTTGTGAGCAGCTAAAAAACCTGAAGAGGGAGAATAGAATACTTTTAAAATATTTTCTTATTTAAGATATTGGCAATAAACAGATTATGCACCATGGTACATGCATTATGTATCATGAGAATTAAAGAAGAAAATTAGACCTTACTTGAAAAAAATTCAAATTAATTTTTTTGAGTAAATTATTGGATCATAATGGCTATCCCTGGAAAGATTATCATTGTACAGATAAAGGATTAAGAAATTAAGAAATGACTTGGTCAGAGCCATAAACCTAGTCAGGCCTAAATGCACTTTTATGAGTCCTAATTCAGCTGTTACCAAACTGTTCCTCTCTGATATTCTAATACATTAAGGATGCTGAGGACACTATTTCTTCACTGTCAGAAAGCATGCAATTTCATCTGTGTTTTTTTGTTTGGTGTGTGTGTGTGTGTGCATGTGTGCGCACACTTAATTGGGGCATAGTTGCTTTGCAATGCTGTCCTGGTTTCTGCTGTACCCTGAGGTGAACAAGCTATATGTTTACATACATCCCCTCCCTCGTGGACTTCCCTCCTACCCACCCCCTCATCCTATCTCTGTAACTGCTCACAGAACAGCCAGCTGAGCTCCCTGCACTATACAGCAGGTTCCCACGAGCTGTCAGTGTTACATCAATCACGAGCAGTGCATGTACATCAATCCCAAGCTCCCAGTTCATCCCACCACGCCCTCCCCACCGCCACATCCACGTATCTGCTCTCTTCATCTGTGTCTCTATTCCTGCCCTGCAGCTAGGTTCATCTGGATCAGTTTTCTAGATTCCACATATATGCATCAATACACAACATTTTTTTTTCTCTCTCTGACTTCACTCTGTATGACTGACTCTAGGTCCATCTGCATTTCTACAAATGCACTCTTGGTAGTAATGCAAATTGGTGCAGCGACTATGGAGAGTAGTATGGAAATTCCTGAAAAACAAAACTAAACTAAAAATAGAGCTACCATATGACCCAGGTAAGTCATATGGGCTTCCCTGGTGGCTCAACAGGAAAGAATCTGCCCACAATTAGGAAAATCTGGGTTAAATCCCTAGGTCAGAAAGATTTTCCTGGGGAAGGGAATTGCTACCTACTCAAGTCTTCTTGCAGAGAAGGCAATGGCACCCCACTCCAGTACTCTTGCCTGGGGAATCCTATGTACGGCAGAGCCTGGTAGGTTTCAGTTCATGGGGTTGCTAAGAGTCGGACACGACTGAGTGACTTCACTTTCACTGTTCATTTTCATGCATTGGAAAAGGAAATGGCAACCCACTCCAGTGTTCTTGCTTGGAGAATCCCAGGGACAGGGGAGCCTGATGGGCTGCCATCTATGGGGTCGCACAGAGTTGGATACAACTAAAGTGACTTAGCAGCAAGTCTTCTTGCCTGGAGAATTCCATGGATAGAGGAGCCTGGTGAGTTACAGTCCCTGGGGTCACAAAGAGTCAGACATGACTGAGCAACTAACTCTTACTTACTATGACCCAGCAATCCCACTATTGGACATATATATTGCGTGTGTGTGTGTGTGTGTGTGTGTGTGTGTGTGTGTGTGTGTGTGCTCAGCCTTGTTCTACTCTTTATAACCCTATTGACTGTAGCCCACCAGGATCCTTTCTCCTTGGGATTGTCCAGGCAAGAATATTGGAAAGGGTTGCCATTTCCTCTTCCAGGAGATCTTCTTGACTCAGGGATTGAACATGCATTTCCTGAGTCTCCTGCATTGCAAGTGGATTCTTTACCACTGAGTCATCAGGGAAGCCCCTGAGAAAACTATAATTCAAAGAGACACATGAACCCTAGTGCTCACTGCAACACTATTTACAATAGCCAAGACATGAAAGCAACCTAAATGTCCATTGACAGATGAATGGATAAAGAAAATGATCTGTGGTTTTTTGAAGTGGAAAAGGTCACTATTGAATCTTTCATAGAAGTTGTTTATCTCACACTTCTTTCCTGTCTTCCATAACTCACTTCTATAATTATTTTGCTTCCACCATTCAACCACAACTGCTTTTCTCCAGGCCACCAAAAATCTCCATGATGCAAATAAATTCAGAGGAAGTTTCTTATTTTTGACTACCTTGTCATCTCTGCACTAAGGGCACAGTCCATCATTGTCTCCATCATCAGGCACTCTGCAATCCCTCCCTCCTTTTCTAGCAGTCTGGACACTGGAAATGGGCTGGTGCGTGTCACAGTGGTGCAGGGATCCTGAGGGTGTGAATGCAGCATCCACAGAACCTGCTATAACATCTATTTTTAGATGTACCTATTGAGGGAACAGGGCATTGAATTCCACATTAAATCCATCCAGGCTCTCTCCTCATATAAAATTGCTTCAAGACTGACATCTTTAACTTGGTCTCATCTTGCTTTATAGAGCCTAAATGCTGAACCTTTTTTGATTCACCTCAGAGAAATTATTTCATCTTGGGTGAACTCAGCCTTACTTTCAGAGCTTAAAAATGTTTCCTGTTAGTCCTCTGAATTTCCACTAACCTTTTAGAAGATAGCATTAAAAAGTAGTGGGGGAATCTGGGGTCAGATAAATCTGGTTTTGAATCTCAGTCTCTTTTATTTAAGGAATTTTCATAAGTGCTCACAGCCCTGGTTTCCTCAACTGTAAAACAAAGATAATGTTAGTTTCTCTTTCATGTGCCTGTTGTGATGATTATGTGCAATGATTTATATAAGGCCTCTAATGGAATGCATTAACAGTGTTAGGGTTAATTGTGTTCATTGGACTCTGTGAGGATGGTGGTTTCATTATCTCTAATAGGGCAGTGTGTGTTCTTTAAAGCACCAAGCTCTTCACTGATTCTGAATTTTGTACCAACTCATCATTCTTCCTCATTGAATAAAAATTGTCTGGGCCCATTAACTCAACTCATGAGACTCAGTAAGGTATTCAATTACCATACGCCCCTTAGATCATGCTGGGTTGTCTCACAGCTTTAGCACAGACTGTGATCAATCTTACAAAAGTTCACCTGCCCCAAGATCAGGGAATTTTGTTTTTGAACACATATACATATAGATGGTGGAATAAAAGGATATGCACTTATCTCCTAGGAGAGCACAAAAACTGCAAGTAGCTGTTGAACAACTATTGACAGGAGGATGCTGGAACCCCTCATAAAGTGATACCCACATCAAAAAGCAAAGAAGCCACAGTGAGATGGAAGAAGGGGTATAATCACAATAAAATCAAATCCCATACCCACTGGGTGGGTGACCCACGAACCCAAGAACAACAATGCCAAAGAAGTTCTCGAATTGTTTTGAAGGTTCAGAACCCCACGTCGGGCTTTCCAGCCTGGAGATCTGACAAGGGGACTGGGAATCCCCAGGGGATCTGGCCTTGAGGACCAGTAGGGTTGTTTATAGAACTTCCAGAGGACTGAGGGAAACAGACTCCAGTCTTGGAGGCACAAACAAACTTTTGGATGCAACAAGACTCAGAGGGAAGGAGCAGTGCCACCATGGGGGACGGAGTGAAAACTACCTGCTAGTGTTGGCAGGTCTCCTGTGGAAGCGTGGGCCAGCAGGGTCTCACCACAGGGATGGGGGCACTGGAAGGTCCCCCTTGGTGTAAACCCTCTTGGAGTTCACCATTAACCCTATGATACTGCCTGCAGACCCTAGGGCTGGGTTGCTCAGGTGCAACCCCACCCATCAGCAGATAATTGGATTAAGCCCTGCCCACCAGAGCAAGACCCAGTTTTTCCTATTGCCAGTCCCTCCCTGCAGGAAGCTTACACAAGCCTCTTAGCCTCATCCATCAGAGGGCAGACAGAAGCAGCAAGAAGAAGCACAGTGTCACAGCAGCTAACACAAAAACCATACTATAGAAAGTTAATCATGATGGAAAAGCAGAAAGTAATATTCCAGATGAAGACACAAGATAAAATCTCAGAAAAACAACTAAATAAAGAGGAGATAGGCAACCTTTCAGATAAAGAATTCTGAATAGTGATAGTGAAGATGATCCGGGATCTCAGGAAAAGAATGGAGGCAAAGATTAACAAGATTCAAGAAATGTTTACCAAAGACCTAGAAGAACTAAATAACAAACTGCTGCTGCTAAGTCACTTCAGTCGTGTCCGACTCTGCAATCCCATAGACGACAGCCCACCAGGCTCCGCCGTCCCTGGGATTCTCCAGGCAAGAACACTGGAGTGGGTTGCCATTTCCTTCTCCAATGCATGAAAATGAAAAGTGAAAGTGAGGTCACTCGGTCGTGTCTGACTCTTTGTGACCCCATGGACTGTAGCCTACCAGTATTTTCCATCCATGGGATTTTCCAGGCAAGAGTACTGGAGTGGGATGCCATCACCTTCTCTGAAATACCAAACAGAGATGGATAATATAGTAGCAGGAATCAACAGCAGAATAACTGAAGCAGAAGCACAGATAAATGACTTGGAAGACAGAATAATGGAAATCACTGCCACAGAACAGAATCTAGAAAAAAGAATGAAAAGAAATGAAGACAGCCTAAGAGACCTCTGGGACAACATTAAATGCACCAGCATTCACATTACAGGGATCCCAGAAGGAGAAGAGAGAGATAAAGGACCTAAGAAAATATTTGAACAGATAAAAGCTAAAAACTTTCCAAACATGGATAAGGAAATAGTCAACCAAGTCCAGGAAGCACAGAAAGTCTCAGGAAGGATAACCCCAAGGAGGAACACACCAAGACACATTGTAATCAAACTGACAAAAATTAAAGACAGAGATACAATATTAAAAGCAACAAAGGAAAAGTGACAAAAAAATATGCAAGGGAACTCCCATCAGACTAAAAGTTGATTTCTCAATAGAAACTCTGCAAACCAGAAGAGAATGGCATGATATATTTAAAGTGATCAAAAGGAAGAACCTACAACCAACAATACTTTACCCAAAAGACTGTCCTTCAGATTTAATGGAGAAATCAAAAGCTTTCCAGACAAGCAAAAGTTAAGAGAATTCAGCACTACCAAACCAGCTTCATGACAAATGCTGAAGGAACATCTCTAGGCAGGAAACACAACAAAAGGAAAAGACCTACAGAAAATCAGTTCAGTTCAGTTCAGTCGCTCAGTCATGTCGACTCTTTGCGACCCCATGAATCACAGCAGGCCAGGCCTCCCTGTCTATCACCAACTCCTGGAGTTCACTCAGTCTCACGTCCATTGAGTCCGTGATGCCATCCAGCCATCTCATCCTCTGTCATCCCCTTCTCCTCCTGCCCCCAATCCATCCCAGCAAGAGTCTTTTCCAATGAGTCAACTCTTCGCATGAGGTGGCCAAACTACTGGAGCTTCAGCTTCAGCAACATTCCTTCCAAAGAAATCCCAGGGCTGATCTCCTTTAGAATGGACTGGTTGGATCTCCTTGCAGTCCAAGGGACTCTCAAGAGTCTTCTCCAACACCACAGTTCAAAAGCATCAATTCTTCGGCTCTCAGTTTTCTTCACAGTTCAACTCTAACATCCATACATGACCACTGAAAAAACCATAGCCTTGACTAGACGGACCTTTGTTGACAAAGTAATGTCTCTACTTTTCAATATGCTATCTAGGTTTGTCACAACTTTTCTTCCAAGGAGTAAGTGCCTTTTAATTACATGGCTGCAGTCACCATCAGCAGTGATTTTGGAGCCCCCCAAAATTAAAGTGTGACACTGTTTCCACTGCTTCCCCATCTATTTCCCATGAAGTGATGGGACCAGATGCCATGATCTTCGTTTTCTGAATGTTGAGCTTTAAGCCAACTTTTTCACTCTCCACTTTCATTTTAATCAAGAGGCTTTTTAGTTTCTCTTCACTTTTTGCCATAAGGGTGGTATCTTCTGCATATCTGAGGTGATTGATATTTTTCCCAGCAATCTTGATTCCAGCTTGTGCTTCCTCCAGCCCAGTGTTTCTCATGATGTACTCTGCACAGAAGTTAAGTAAGCAGGGTGACAGTATACAGACTTGACGTACTCCTTTTCCTATGTGGAACCAGTCTGTCTTTCCCTGTCCAGTTCTAACTGTTGCTTCCTGACCTGCATATAGGTTTCTCAAGAGGCAGGTCAAGTGGTCTAGTACTCCCATCTCTTTCAGAATTTTCCACAGTTTATTGTGATCCACACAGTCAAAGGTTTTGGCATAGTCAATAAAAGAGAACTAGATGTTTTTCTGGAACTCTCTTGCTTTTTTGATGATCCAGTGGATGTTGGCAATTTGATCTCTGGTTCTTCTGCCTTTTCTAAAACCAGCTTGAACATCAGGAAGTTCACAGTTCACGTATTGCTGAAGTCCGGCTTGGAGAATTTTGAGCATTACTTAACTAGCATGTGAGATGAGTGTAATTGTGTGGTAGTTTGAGCATTCTTTGGCATTGATACAGATTGATAATTACCTTAAATGTAAATGGATTAAATGCACCAACCAAAAGACATAGACTGGCTGGGTGAATGAAAACCCATGCATGTATGCACTTCCACTTACCACATCTTTCTGCTTAACCACCCCCCTCAACTTGCACATAATTATTTTATATTATTAAATTAATCATGTTCCCATTATGACTTGCAATTGTAATTATCTTTTACTTTGTGGCTGGCTATTGATTGTGAAAACTGATAGACATATTTCACTATTGTGATTATGTAACTATCACTCACTTAATACCATTGTATCATGATTGGTCAACAGAAAAATAATAGAACTCTATATCACCAAAACTAGCATCTAAAAAACAATTTTAAAAATACCTATAATCACTTTTTAAAATCCAGATGCTTATCAAAATTATCTTGAAGATTTTTGAAAAATGCTAATGTCCAGAAACTGTTTGTTTTTTTTTTTTTCTCCAGAGCTCCAGATATGTTTCTAACGAACAGTCATGTCTAAAAACAACTGGACTATATGAGGATCTTTTACTTTTATCTAGTTTGCTTCACTTTTTCTACTTCATATTTAATGCTCCCATTTCATTTAGCTTTTGTTCTCTAATTTCTCCATCTCTTCTTTTTCTTTACTTTTTTTCCTCAAGACTTTATCAAGTGTAGTAGAAAAGCTTTTGTATACATATATATAAATATGTATTATATATATTTGTTATAGAAACATATAGAAAACTTACGAATTTTTGCCTAACTAAATAAATTATAACATTTTGATTCCACTTGTTTGACTTAGTATGAATAGAATGCTAGATTTCTAATTAAAAATAGATATGCAATAAAGGTTTACTATATAGTATAGGGAACTATAGTCAATATATTGTAATAACCTATGATGGAAAATAATTTCAAAAATAATATGTGTGTATTCGTATAACTGCATCACCTTGCTGTGCACCTGAAACATAGTAAGTCAACTATACTTCAACAATATATATATATAGTTTTTACATATATATATACACATATAGACACCACTATGTGCTATTCTTGTGGATAGAACATGATACAACATAGAAAATCCCTGTCTTTATTGAAGTATACATTCAGTTAAAGAAGAAATAAATAAAAATGAATAAAAACAAGGTACAACTCTGAGCTGTGTTTTGGCTCCATTTTGTACTTAATAACTTTGGGATGCCTATTAGACATCCAAATAGGCAACTGTGTGTGTAAGTGCAAAGCTCAGAGGGAAGGTCTGGACTGGAGATATAAATTTGGAACTCATGAGTATATAAATGATATTTAAAGCCCTGACATTTTCAGGGAACTTAGTGAGTGAGAATATACAGAAAAAGAAAGAGATGGTCTGGGAACTCCTACATGAAGAGATCTGGAAGAGAAAGACAGACCGGCAAAAAGAACTGAAAGGGCGTGGCCGGCGAGTCATGTGGGAGACTATGTTTCCAGACAAGACAATAATACTCTGCCAGTGACAGGGCATGGTAGGGGTGCCAACATGAACCCGTTCCTGCCTCAATGGGCCACTCCGCTTGGGGACCCTCTATTAGCCTGGCTGAGGTTTTCTCAGGACCGTGCTAATCTGAGGCTCTTCCTACCTGGTCCTCTTTCCCCTTCTTTCCCAAGTGTCAGATGAGTCATCTGGTCTGAAAGTTTTCCCTTCCAGCTTCTGCTCACACTCCCTCAGTCCATTCATAGATGTTTGCCTCAGTACATCTCTGGTGTGTCTGTTCTCATCAAGTGCCTGCTTTCCAGAGGAGGATAATTCTGAGGCTTGCACTCAACGTACTTCAGTCTCCCCAGGGAATTGTGCCCCAGCCCCCCGCTGTGCCTCTGGACTAATGGCATGCCCTCTATTGGCTGCCATCCCTTCCCCGTATCACTTCCCTCTTACTGATCCGCTTCCCTTCCACCTTCCAGTACACTACTTGCATTTGAAACTTTGTCTCTGAGGAAATCCATACTAAGCTAGATATTATAGAGACACAAATAATCAAAATACTTTAAGTATTCTCCAGCAGTAACTTTAGGGTGTTTTGTTTCTGGGGTTCCATTCCAGTAGATAGAGACTCTCACATACCAGCTATGTGAGTAGACAGGTAAAAGGAAATTTCAAATGGCCCTGGACCCACATGGTCACAAAGCAATTCACACAGTGTCTGGGATTTCCATGTTCCCAAGAGCCACGAGAACAACAGATGGCAGAAATAGTCTAGAGTTTATTTATATGCAGAGATTGTGCAGTTAATGGGAAGAGGCTTAGCAAGTGAGCCAAATGCTAAAGCACACATCTGGGTGGATGTTTTGGGCAGCTGGGCATAAATCAAGAAGGTTATTATTGTTGTCAAAGAACTGAGGACTGTTATAACCTTCTCACAAGGCACCCATAGAAGGTCCCTGCTTCCAAAAGTGTGGCCTTGATCACCCCTGGACCTTGAGCTCTGTTTGTCTGTACTTGACCTTCACTAACACTCCCTGTTGCCTAAATTAGGGCCTGAAAGCCTCCCTCCATTGGACACTGCTGCTAACTCTTTAAAGCTGTGAGTTTTAGCCAACTCTTCATAACCCAGCTGCGCATTCTCTGTGGCTAATACCTTTCTCATACCACTGTGCTCCATCTCGAGGTAATTTGTTGCTATGGTCTGAATACTTGTAATTCCCCCAAATTCATAAACCTGAAGGTGATGATATCAGTAGTTAGAAACTTTGAACATCAGGACAGAGCCTTCATGAAAGGGATTGGTGCTCTTATTAAAGAGTCCCCAGAGAGCCTACTTATCCTTTTACCATGTGAGGAGTCAACAAGTCTGAGCTCCAGAGGAAGGCCTCCACACAACCACTCTGGCACTCTGATGTCAGACTTCCAGCCTCCAGAACTCTAGGAAATGAATGTCTGCTTTTTATAAGCTACTCAGCCTATGCTATTTCGTTATAGTAGCTTAAATGGACTAAGACACTTGTTCAACTGCAAAGCAATGTTAAAAGAAGATCAAGAAGCCTAGTTTTAGGAAGCTTAATCTATCCCTTGAGCATCTCCTGAAGGACCCAGCAATTCTACAGCTAAAAATTTACCTAAATAAAATACAATCAAAGAGGAGCACTATTCTTTACATAGTCAAAAGAAAGTGAAAGTGAAAGTCGCTCAGTTATATCTGACTGTTTGCGACTGCATGGACTATACAGTCCATGGAATTCTCCAGGCCAGAGTACTGGAGTGAGTAGCCAAAATGGCAACCTAATGTTTAACAACATGGTATACGTCAAATAAAAATGCAGTGTGTCAATATGATTAAAATACTACACAACCTTTGAGAATCATGAAGGAATGTTCCTGGTATGATGAAAAGAAAATTACAAAAATATGGATAGAATTATATGGAAATTATTTTTAATGTATGTTACATATATGTATACATGTGTAATGTGTAAATATATGTATATATTATGTGTGCATATATATTTACATTCATATGTCCTAGTGTATAGGAAAGAGCCTAGAAGGATGTCTATCACAAATGGTTATTTCTGAATGGTAAAATTATCAGTGATTTTCTTCTGCTTGTTTTTCTGCAGTTGACAATTTTTCTGAAAATGAGTAAGGTTTCCTTCAATATCAGGAAAGAAACATTGATAAATACTAGTTAATAAAAAAGAAGGAACTGTCATTATACTCCAAAGACAACCAGCATCCCTTTTGATGAGGGTGGGGTGGGGTCAGGGGTCAGGCATTGCACTGCTGCTACTGCTAAGTCGCTTCAGTCGTGTCCGACTCTGTGTGACCCCATAGACGGCAGCCCACCAGGCTCCCCCGTCCCTGGGATTCTCCAGGAGAGAACACTGGAGTGGGTTGCCATTTCCTTCTCCAATTCATGAAAGTGAAAAGTGAGTGAAGTCGCTCAGTGTTGTCCGACTAGTAGTGACCCCATGGACTGCAGCCTACCAGGCTCCTCTGTCCATGGGATTCTCCAGGCAAGAGGACTGGAGTGGGCTGCCATCGCCTTCTCCACAGGCATTGCACTGAATCAGCCAAAGGAAAGTATTCATTCTTTTTCTTTCTTTCTCTGTGTCCTGAGCTGTATGAAGAGCCTGAAGGAAGCTGTGGTCACACTGCCATCAGGAGAAGAATTTGTGACAGGTGTAAAGGATCATGGGGCGTCTTCTAAGTTAGTGGGAAAGCAAACCTGCTAAAGGGAGCTCGTGTGAACCCCTGACCCTGCAATCAGAGGGCATCACAGAAGGATCCAAGGCAACTCCCCTAGCACTTTCTTCAGAATGAAGGAGCTTTACTTCTTCAAAGACACAAAACTAAGGTCTTTGTGCTCTTACTCCACAAATAAATGTAAAATTCCCAGAGGGACACACACCTATAAGCCAGATGCCTGACTTTTAAAATCTTGGATTAAGAAACAACTGGGGCTTCTCTGGCAGCTCAGCTGGTATAAGAATCTGCCTGTAATGCAGGGGAGATCCCAGTTTGATTCCTGGGTTGGGAGGATCCCCTGGAGAAGGGATAGGCTACCCACTGCAGTATTCTTGGGCTCAGTATTCTTGGTGGCTCAGATGGTAAAGAATCACCTGCAGTACAGGAGATCTGGGTTCAGTCCCTGGGTTGGGAAGATCCACTGGAGGAGGGCATGGCAACCCATTCCAGTATTCTTGCCTGGAGAATCCCCATGGACAAAGAAGCCTGGTGGGCTACACTCCATGAGGTCACAAAGAGTCAGACACAACTGAGCAACTAAGCACAAGAACCAATAGGCTCTAGGGTTTGGGTTTCATCACTTAACCTTCCAAGACCCCCCTTTCTCATATCTGGAAAAGCATGGTCATTATCCTGCCTTGCTCCAAGGGAGGTTATTCAGCAAGCATCTTCTCAGGGACCCAGAAAAAAATTGCTGCAAAGACAGAACTCCCTGGGAGCTTGTCAACATCCTGATCTCATAAGGAAGGGCCTGATGATTTACCTGATGTTGCTCCCCTCACAGAGGGACAATGTACAGCTTTGGGTGGACAACCAAGGATCCTTGAAGTCCTTGGTTGCAAGGAATAGAAATCTGTTTTGAATAACTTAAGGTAAACAGGATTTATTGGAAAGTTGTCAG
Source organism: Budorcas taxicolor (assembly GCF_023091745.1). Lineage (NCBI taxonomy): Eukaryota > Metazoa > Chordata > Mammalia > Artiodactyla > Bovidae > Budorcas > Budorcas taxicolor. The sequence goes on from NC_068916.1 coordinate 56,278,212, forward strand.
AGTTCAAGAGAAAGGAAAAAGTGGCCAAGGCACTAGGCTTCAGAAGAACAGGGCTGTGTTATGTCTGGATGTCCAAGGAGGATGACAACTGCCTTACAGCCAGAGAAGCTACAAGGTGAGATGGATTCCACTGCAGTAGCAGTGGAATGATGAATCCTCCGACATTCCCTCTCATCCCTGGGTCATTCACTCAGGGTACAGCACTCCAGGTGCCAGAGCATCGATGAGGTGCCTATCTGATGATTTCATGAAGGCAAGAGGGAGGATTTGCCTCCTTTGAAACTGCAATAGAAACTGGTTTCTGGAATCACCCTGCCAACAGTCCCAGTCACAGGGAGGACTAATCTTCCTTAACCTGGATGGATCTCATGTTCACAACCACAAAATGTCAAACATTGAGCCCAGATACCTCACTATCAAGGCAAATGAAGAAAGTATAGACAATCTTATTCACAAAGAAGAAATACAGGCACAGACGTAGAGAACAAATGTATGGATAACAAGGGGAAAGAAGGGGATGGAATGAATTGGGAGATTGGGATTGACATATATACACCATTAATACGATGTATAAAATCAGTAACTAACAAGAGCCTACTGTATAGTACAGGGAATTTTACTCTGTGATGATCTAAATGGGAAGGAAATCTACAACAGAGGGATATATGTGAATCTACAGCTGATTCACTTTGCTATACAGCAGAAACTAACACTACACTGAAAAGCAACTATATGCCAATATTTTTTTTTTAATTTTTGATATGTTGTGACAACAATCAGTATTGTGTTAGAAGCTGCTTCACTGATATCTACCTTCAACCAGCTTTTCTGGTCTTATTTCATTCAGTTCAGTTCAGTTCAGTCGCTCAGTGTGTCCGACTCTTCGTGACCCCATGAATTGCAGCATGCTTATTTCATTACTGCCTATTAAACCCAGAGTACTTGCAACAGTATCTCCTAAAGACTTGTTCCAGCTTGCTATTTTGTATTAAAAGTGACCCCCTGCTCACCACACAGTCTCTCTGTAGACTCCTTCAGTATATAACAAAATTCATCCATTTTTTTATTCAGGCCCAGTTCAAAAGCCATCACCTCCATTGCGTTTCCCAGCCATCCCTACCAGAAGGACCCTTTCTCCTTCAGACTCCACTGTGAATCCATGTCTATAACCCTCTGAAGAGGATTCAGTCTTAGAGTGGTGCTGTGTGAAAAAGCAGAGTCTGTAAAGGCAAAAAAAAAAAATTTCTCTCATTCCCTATATCCATGGAGCCCTCAAATACCAGACTCCCTCCCGTCACAAAGCATCTCTTTATCCCAGCCCTTCATTACTTTATTTCCGGCTTTCCTCTCTCCCATCTTGATTATGTAAGTAACGCAAACTTCTCCAGCAAGTCTTTGTTTTGTCCTTCTCTGCACATTTTCTGATTCTCTCTTTTTCTCTTTCGCTTTCCTTCACCCCTCCCTTCTGTGTCCCTGTCTGTGTCTCTCACAAACACACACACACATGCACACACACACTCCCCAAGGGACCAGAGGAGGGAAATTAAGGTGGACGTAAAGGGAAATGCTATGAAAGGGGAGATGCTATAAGCACCTTCAAGTTAATAAACCTTATCCTGTTACATATTTATTACACATTTGGAAAATTACCTCAAAATAAAGTTATCTGTGCACATGCATTTTCTTTCCAACTGAATTTTGAGAAATTCCAGGGCAGAGACCAAGCCTCAGTCACCTCTTTTGCTCTCATAGAGAGCATACCTGATACTTTTTAACCACTCAACATACATATAATGAATTAATGAGCACATGCATTAGCTAATTAATTAACAATAATCAGCGGGTCACCTGTAGCTATGGTTGTGCTGACAGTGACACAAGGAAGCAAATTAATGATTTTCTAGCTTTTGATCCCTAGAAGTTTTATTTCTGTCCTATCTGTACAGATATCATTAATGAGGACTTCAAATAAATGAGATCTATCTAAGAGACAGGCCTACTACCAAGAGGAGCTGCAAACCCATTTTGATCTTTCACAGAAAGAAGGGCAGATGGGACTCACAGCATACTCACTCTTTTAAAACGAGCTTTAATTTAATTTCCTTGCCTCTGGCAGTATCTCTTAGAAGCAGCCGAGTGAATGGCTGTGACAGGATTCAAAAGAGGGTGGAGGCTGAGGGGTCATCAAAGCTGGGAGGTCAGTGGCAGCAGGTCCCTCACCAGAATGCCTATCACAGGGCCCACCTCTCGCATCACCGCATGTTTGAATGCTTCAATAAGAGAGATAATTACTACTTCATTGATGCAGTACTTTCTACTTCACTTTCCCAAGTCCATGACCTCATTTAATCCTCTAAGCCATCCTGAGGCCCTCTTTCCTTTTCCTCAGCTACCCCTATCCTATCCGCCCAAGTCCACAATTTAAAGCCACATTTAATAAAAAGGTACATACCTACAACATCAGTGATGAAACAAAGAGAGAAAAAAATATTTAGGCCATATTACAGAACATACATATGATGGTTTCAGTGTTTAGACTCAAAAAATTGTTGTGATAATGAGGAGCTCAAAACTTATTAAGATCTACTAGATGTCTGTAATTTTCCATCCATTTCATCCACCAAACTATGCTGCAGAGAAAACATGGTTATGGCTCCCAATTTACAGAGGAATAAACTAGGGCATAAAGAGGTTAAGAGACTTGCCAAAGGTGAAAGCATAACAGACAACGAAAGTTGTCCATTCCTGTGCACAGAATCACTACGTTAACTGTTTCCATGTCCAGATCAAGGTAGAAGATGAAGAACTGAAGAAATTTTCTTTACTGTAAGACTTTACAGCTTTTAACATGGTGTTTTGCATTGCAATTCTGTAAAAGCTAGCTTCTGAATTCATTTGCTCATGATACTTCTGTTCTGATGGAAGTAGTGTGCTAGTTTGGGAAAGATGCCATGAGTTTAGCGTCTACCTTGAATTCAAAGCCCCTGGAAAGCTGTTTGATGTTTCCAAAGAAGGCTCTAAGAGCAGCCTCACGCCACATCATGAAAACCAAGAAGAAACATGACCTGCCATTTTCATCACCCCAGGCTCTTCAGTAAGTTGTTGTGCCCATTTTTTGGAAAGAAGAAACAGGCCTACACAGGCTTGTCTGATTTGCCTAAGTCATGGAATCATGATTCACACCAAGACAGGCTAACCTCAGAAGCAATGCTCTGAATTCCTGGACAGTCATACTGCCACTGCCATGTGGGCAGTGAGCAACAGGAATCCCTGAGCCACGGCATATCACCATGGCAACAGCACAGGCTAAAGGACAGAGCCTGGCTGTGACTTTGGGCTGGGCCATCTTCACTAAATCTCAGTTTTTTCCATCTATAAAATGAGAGCAATAAAACTGACTTTTTAGAGATTGATGTAAAGATTAAAGACTTAGTAACTTGCCTACAGTAAATGCTTGATAAACATAAGCAAATTAAGTAATTAATTCCAAACAAAACACATCACATTTTCTAGAAGAGTTTTACTTTTCAAGGTAAGGTGATATTGTCTCCCTGAAATTTCTCCCAAGGCACAGATGACAGCAGACAGGACAGGGAAGACAATACGGAGTCACAAACCTCTGGTTCATTTGTCTGGCTGGGACAATTGCCACAGGAAGACATGAACATACAGGCTCAATGTATTCTTTTTCGTTATAATCAGCCTTCTTCCTATGCTCTTCTTTATTGTCCTGTACCCACCCTGTTCAGATTCCACTTAGATTCTCCCTCAAAGAAGAACTGCCTCTCTTCATACATAGTTCACTTCACTCTTTCTGACTGTCGCCTTCACTTCCATATGGCTTATTTAACGATGTTGTGACCTAGCAGGACCCCTCTAACCTGGGCTCCTGAGAGTGGTGTCTACTCACCTGAGAACCACCAGATCTTCTTCAAACAATTGAACCTCCAAACGTTTTGTTCACCTCACATTTGGGGCACAGGAATGTAAATACTCTGCAGTCTCTTTGGCCTCTCTGGCCTCTGTGTTATATATAAGCAGGTATTCCACGTTCTCCCAAACCTACTAGTATGTTCTCATTCAATAACGTAATATACTGAATGTTTCCAACATCAGTTCAGTTCAGTCGCTCAGTCGTATCTGACTCTTTGCGACCTCATGAATCGCAGCATGCCAGGCCTCCCTATCCATCACCAACTCCCGGAGTTCGCTCAGACTCACGTCCATTGAGTCAGTGATGCCATCCAGCCATCTCATCCTCTGTCGTCTCCTTCTCCTCCTGCCCCCAATCCCTCCCAGCATCAGAGTCTTTTCCAGTGAGTCAACTCTTCGCATGAGGTGGCCAAAGTACTAGGGCAAAAGGGTACCTTTGCAAACACACTAGTGCTATATGTATATTTCTTTTTTTACATTTTCTCCTCTGATACAGTAGATTCCTCTTCTGATCAATACTATCCATGAAATAAACAAAAGAAAAAAGTAATGAACCCGAATCTACTAGCACCTAGTACAAGCCACCATGAGTGAAACGGCCATCACTAATCCATACGATGCTTTGCTTTGCAAATTAGCAAAAAGTCACTTCTTCTGGGCCTCACACCAACACACAACAGGGCAAGTCTGGGTTGGACTTCAGCGCCCACCTCCCCGCCCTTCTGGATGCTCTCAGAACATCCCTAATAACTGTACAGGGTGGCCTTGATCATCTTTTTCTAGATTACTACACTAATTTATCTGTTCTCCCCTCTGTTTTATCTTGACAATGTATATCCTATTCTCAACATAGCCCTTGAATTGATCTTTTCAAAATGTGCATCAGATCATATGCCCCTCCTACTTGAAATCGTCACCCTTGGAATGAAATTCAAAATTCTTCACATGAGCAACAAGACTCTGCCGGATCTGGCTCCTTCTTTCCTCATTCTGAACACTCTTCTCTTGTTCACTCTACTTCAGCCACAACGACCTTCTTTCTGTTTCCTAAACACTCTGAGTTTGTTCCCACTTCAGGGTTTTTGTTTCTTCTATTAGTCAACTAAACTGCATAATAACCTCCCCTACATCAGTGGCTGTCCACAATAAACCTTTATGTATGGATGTGCCTGTGTTGACAGGTCTGCAAGTCAGCTGTGCCTCAGCAGGGACAGCTCTTCCTCAGGCTGCAAGTCGGCTGGGGCTGGTTCCATGCTATCAGTTGGGTTCAGACCTGCCCCATGAATAATATCCTTCCCGAATCACTGCCACCAGCCCTGTTCTTTTCATTGTAAGTGGCAGGAATATGAGACCAGGCTATACCACGTGAATAAGTTTTAAGACATGGAGACTATTCCATTGGCTAGAATAAGTTACATGACCATGCCTAGCATCAGAGGGACAGAAAATCCACTCCACCCAAAACGAGAGTGTATCTCAAAGTTACCTGACAAATATGATGGGTATATATCCCTGTTACAGGGCAGTGAGATATTTGGACCCATAAGCCTATAGATGAGATTATTCCCCGTACTAGGAATGTTCTATCCCCACGTTGTCTAATGGCTAGCTCCTTCTGTCTGAAGATGTCACCTCCTCGCAAAGGCCATCTTGGGCCACTATATTCCAAAAGTACATGTACCACCATACTGGGATACATGCCCAGTGGAGGAGGAAATGGCAAACCACCCCAGTACACTTGCTGTAAAATTTCATGAACTGTATATAAGTTGATATATACAACTGTATATACGTTGTATATAACTGTATATCAGTTGAATCCAACTCTTTGTGACCTCATGGACGATACAGTCCATGGAATTCTCTAGGACAGAATAGTGGAGTGGGTAGCCATTCCCTTCTCCAGGGGATCTTCCCAACCCAAGGATCAAACCCGGATCTCTCGCATTGCAGGTGGATTCTTTACCAGCTGAGCCATGAGGGAAGCCTGAACTGTATAAAAAGACATGAAAAAAAAATATGATACCAAAAGATGAGTCCTGCAGGTTGGAAGGTGTCCAATTCGCTAATGAGAAAGAGTTGAGGACAATCACTAATAGCCCCAGAAAGAATGAAGGAGCTAGGCCAAAACAGAAACGGTGCTCTGTTGTGGATGCATCTAGTGATAAGAGTAAAATCTGATGCTGCAAAGAACAGTAATGTATAGGAACCTGGGATGTTAGGTCCATGAATCAAGGTAAACTGGATGTGGTCAAGCAGGAGACGGTAAGAATAAACATCGACATCTTAGAAATCAGTGAACTAAAATGAATGGGAATGGGAGAATTTAATTCAGATTGACCATTATATCTACTACTGTGGGCAAGAATCCCACAGACAAAATGAAGCAGCCCCCATAATCAACAAAAGAGTCTGAAATGTAGTACTTGGGTGCAACCTCAAAAATGACAGAATGATCGCAGTTCAATTCCAAAACAAAGCATTCAGTATCACAAATATCCAAATCTATGCCCCAACTACTAATGCCAAAGAAACTGAAGTTGAGTCAGTTTATCAGTTCTCTGAAGTCATAGAAGACCTCCTAGAACTAACACCAAAAAAAAAAAGAAGAAGAAGTTCTATTCATCATTGGGGATTGGAATGCAGAAGTAGGAAGTCAGGAAATACCCGGAGTAGCAGGCAGGTTTGGCCTTGGAGAACAAAATGAAGCAGGACAAAGGCTAACTGAATTTTGCCAAGCGAATTCACTGGTCACAGCAAATACCCTTTTTCAACAACACAAGAGATGAGTTTACACATGGACATCACCAAATAGTCAATACCAAAATCAAACTGATAACATTCTTTATAGCTGAAAATGGAGAAACTATATACAGTCAGCAAAAATAAGACCTGGAGCTAACTGTGGCTCAGATCATCAGCTTCTCATAGCAAAATCCAGGCTAAAACTAAAGAGAGTGGGGAAAACCACTAAGTCAGCCAGGTATGACTTAAATCAAATCCCCTATGAATATGAAGTAGAGGTGATGAATAGATTCAAGGGATTAGATCTAGTAAATAGTTCTCCTGAAAAACTATGGACAGAGGTTCATAATATTGTATAGAAGGCAGCGAACAAAACCATCCCAAAGAAAAAGCAAAGCAAGAAGTCAAAGTGCTTATCTGAGGAGGCTTTAAAAATAGCCAAAGAAAGAAGAGAAGCAAAAAACAAGGGAGAAAGAGAAAGGTACATCCAACTAAGCACAGAGTTCTCAAGAATAGCAAGGAGAGAAAAGAAGGCCTTCTTCAGTGAACAATGCTTAAAAATAGAGGAGAACAGCAGAAGGGGGAAAGTCTACAGATCTCTTCAGGAAAATTGGAAATATCGAGGGAACATTTGGCCCAAAGATGGGCACAATAAAGGACACAAATGGAAGAGAACTAGTAGATGCTGAAGAGATCAAGATTACATGGAATAACTGTACAAAAAAGGTCTTAATGAACCAGATTACTATGATGGTGTGGTCAGTCACCCAGAACCAAATATTCTGTAGTGTGAAATCAAGAGGCCCTTAGAAAGCACTGCTATAATAAAGCTAGTGGATCTGATGGAATTCCAGTAGAGCTACTCAAAACCCTAAAGGATGATGCTACCAAAGTGTTTCACTCAATATGTCAGCAAACCTGGAAGACCCAGCAGTGGTCTCAGGACTGGAAAAGGTCAATCTTCATCCCAATTCCCAAGAAGGTATTAAAAAATGTTCTATTAGATATCTCCCAGGTTAGTAAGGTCATGCCTAACATCTTGAATGCTAGCCTTCAGCATTATGTAAGCCAAGAACTTCCAGATGCCCAAGCTGGGTTTAGAAAAGGCAGAGGAACCAGAGATCAAATTGCCAACATAGAGATCATAGAGAAAACAAAGGAATTCCAGAAAAAATATCTACCTCTGTTTCATTGACTATGCTAAAGCCTTTGACTGTGTGGATCATAACAAACTGTGGAAAGCTCTTAAAGATATGGGAATACCAGACCACCTTACCTATTTCCTGAGAAACCTGTATGTGGGTTAAGAAACAACAGTTAAAACCCTGTATGAACAACCAATTGATTCAGGATTGGGAAAGGAGTACAGCAGGGCTGTCTGCTGTCACCCTGTTTATTTAACCTACATGCTGAGCACATCATGAGAAATGCCGGGCTGGACGAGTTACAAGCTGGAATCAAGACAGGCTGGAGAAACATCAGCAACCTCACATATGCAGAATATACCAGTCTAACGGCAGAAAGCAAATAGGAACTAAAGAGCCTCTTGATGAGGGTGAAGGAGGAGAGTGAAAAAGCCAACTTAAAAGTAAATATTAAAAAAACTAAGATCATGGCATATGGCCCCATTATTTCATGCAAATAGAAGGGGGAAAGGGAGAAGTAATGACAAATTTCCTCTTCTTGGGTTTTAAAATCACTGTGGATGACGATTGCAGCCATGAAATCAGAAGACAATTGCTTCTCAGCAGGAAAGCTATGACAAATCTAGACAGTGTGTTGCAAAGCAGAGCCATTACTCTGCCAACAAAGGTCCATATAGTCAAGGTTATGGTCTTTCCAGTGGTTATGCATGATTGTGAGAACTGGACCGTGAAGAAGGCAGAGTGCCAAAGAATTGATGCTTTCAAATTGAGGTGCTAGAGAAGACTCCTGAGAGTCCCTTGGACAGCAAGGAAATCAAACCAGTCAGTCTTAAGGGAAATCAACCCTGAATACTCATTGGAAGGACTGATGCTTAAGCTGAAGTCCCAGTATTTTGATCACCTGATGAGAACAGCCAACTCACTGGAAAAATCCCTGTTGCTGGGAAAGATTGAAGGCAGAAGGAAAAGAGGGAGTTGGTGGATGAGATGGCTGGATGGCATCACCAGTGCAATGGACATGAACTTGAGCAAACCCCAGGAGAGGGAAAGGGACAGGGAGGCCTGGTGTGCTGCGGTCCACGGGGCTGGAAAGAGTCAGACGTGACTGGGTGACTGAACAACAACAACAACGGACCACAGTTCAGTTTATGTGCTTCCAATGACTCTATAATCCATTATTCATTTTTGTTTTGTTCATTGTATGTATAGATTGAAATTCATTTACTTATGTCTTGGCTTACATCTTTATCATATCTCCCCTCACTAGGAATGTAAGCAAGGATTTTCTCTGCCTTATTCACTGCTCTAACCACAATTTGGCATGGAGTTACAGTTCAACAAATTTTGGCTGGATAAGTACAGTCTAGAAACCTGTATTCTTATTCCTTAATTCTATGTTAGTCCCTCAGCATCTTTTCAATTACTTGCTGTCATACATGAATAAATATGTGAATGTAGGGGTGGGCTTCCCTGGTGGCTCAAATGGTAAAGAATCTGCCTGCAACGTGGGAGACCTGGGTTCAATCCTTGGGTTAGGAAGTTCCCCTGGAGAAGGGAACATCTGCCCACTCCAATACAGGGCCTCCCTTGTAGCTCAGTCAGTAAAGAATCTGCCCGCAATGCAGGAGACCTGGGTTTGATTCCTGCTTCAGGAAGATCCCTTGGAGAAGGAAATGGCGACCCACTCCAGTATTCTTGCCTGGAGAATCCTATGGACAGAGGAGCCTGGCAGGCTATGGTCCATGAGGTTGCAAGAATCGGATGCAACTTAGCAACTAAACCACCAGGCATGGGAGAGTCAGGGAAGATGATTACATCTACAATGTAATATAGATGTAATATTATATGTAAGATGTAATATAGATGTAATATTGTATGTATGATGTAATATAGATGTAATAAAGACAGAGGATTTCAAATCGAGCTCTGGCATCCTAAGACCAAAGACTCAGTGTTATTGCTATGAAGTAGAAATAAAAATAGTAGATTTTTCTGCCAAGGATTGAATTAGATGATGCGTGTGTAATACTTACCTTAAAGAGAGCAGAGTAGTAAGTAGTGATTTGAAAAGGGTAAGACATAACCCAGACAGTGGAGGACTTGTAGGACAAGGTGAAAAGTTGTTGATGAGTGGCTCAGATGGCACACGTATTTCTGAGGTTTTTCAACCAGATTTCCCCAATGATTTCATTGGTAACAAGTAGATTGGCAGACCTCTGTTCCTGTTGTCATGCAGGCCATTCAGGTTGGGACTGGCTGTTGGCTGTATTCCCCAAGTAGCCTGTCTATGCTTCTCTGTGCTGAGGGACTATCAGTGGCCATAGTTTGTTTTTTTAACTAGTTTATACTTCCTCAGGCATTGCTTCAGGTCTACAAAACAGTCTCTATATCTATCCTAAATGATATGATCACATTTTTCCATTAGATTCTCATAAAATTCCATCTTGAGAACATGGAGCTGGATTCAATCTTTTAGCTTTTTAAAGGACTCTACACCCATCGTTTTGGAACAGCCTGCTTCTTAGAAGAACTTTGCAAATGAGCTAATTTCCCCATAAGTAGGTAAGAAACCAACCAGACAGCCCTGTTTTGGTAAAAGGATAAATTAAGGCAAAGAGCAGAAACTGACCCCAAAGTTAGTTCTCCTAGTTGCAAAAATATGTGGTTAATTCTCTTATTTTAGAACTGACCTTCAATTAGTATAGGATTCCTAAATAGTCATCCCTCCTCCTTTATAATGATTACCAAAATTTAGTAGTTTAATAATACTTTTGTGGCAAGAGTATAAGAAAACCGTTACTCTTGCTTACTGGAAGTATAATTCTATAATATTTCCCAAGAGTAATTTGGCATTTACATTCAAATTTAAAATGCACATCCACTTTGGCTGAGAAACTCTGTGTCTAGCACTCTAAGCAACAGTTGTTCCTGTAAAAATATGTGTACATATAAGATAATCTATATACACACTATAGAATATGCAGATAAAGATTATATATAGATAACTATATCTAATTCTCAGCATTGTTTAAAACAAACAAGCCTACTTACACTGTATATGCTAAGAAACACACTGGAAGGCTGCACAAAAACTATTTGGAACAGTTATTGGAGAGACAATGGAACCAAAGGCACAGAGAATTAGAAAAGCACCAAATGGAAAGAAGAAACTTAACTTTTCCATTTATGGGATGATGATTAAATTTTTACACATGAGTGTGTTTTAATTTTATTTTGAAAATATGTAGATAATAAAAAGAAAGCAAATGTATCTTCCCCTATAGGATTGTGTGAAGTAGACATTTAAAGGCACCCAACTTCTCTTGTTCATGTTCCTGGTTCATTTGCTCCCAACTCAGAGACAACATACACATTCTTCCTAAAATGAGAGAATCGACTTCAGCACCTCAAGGATGCCAGCCTGAGGAGGAAACAAACCAGCAGGGAGTCCCTGGCTTGGGGAAGTCAACAGGCAAGATTTCAGAGCACAATCAAGCAATGTCATATTGTGGAAGGTATTAGCTTGTTCTTTGGTCCTTTTGGGAAGTGCCATCTGTCTCTCCAACCTGGAAATAATGGTGCATAGCTGGAACATGGGCCTTAATGAGTTCAAAATCCTCCTTGCAGTCTGAAGGGAGGGTCACTCTGGCAAGGTCAAACACTAGAATTCAGTTATTTTTTAATTTAATTTTTATTGGAGGACAGTTGATTGACAATGTTGTGTTAGTTTCTGCTATACAGAAAAGTAAATCAGTTGCACATATACATATATCCACTCTTTTTTTAGATCTTATTAATATTCCCATATAGGTCCTTGGAGAGTACTGATTGGAATTCCCTGTGGTATACAGTAGGTTCTTATTGGTTATCTGTTTTGTGTATAGCAGTGTGTATATGTCAATCCAGTTATTTCAACAAAAGGGCCATGAAACAGGTAAGAGATGGAGTGGATGTCTTCCATCCTGCACTGGACAGATCAAGCGCATGTCGTAGGAAAACGGCTTTGAGCATCTGTGACAGGGGTTGGCCATCCCAACAATGACAACAGTGGCTTTTTGTTGACTATATGCTCTGAGCCAGGCATTGTGCTAAGCTTGCAATACACACTTTCTCATTAGGCCCTTGCAACAGACTGGCCATGTTGATCTTCCAGATTAAATACTTATCCAACAGATAAGTGGCAGAGCCAGGAATAAAACTACATTGGCCTGATTTCTCAAGCCCAGGCTCTCATCCACTCTCAGACAAGATGCTGTTATTTTTGCCCTGACATTCTAAGTGGTTTTTAGAGAAACAGGGTCACTCAGACTGCCCTACACAACAGTAGAAAGGTTTATGTGTCTGAACACCCATTATATAGGATTCCTGGGCCAGGGCTCACGGGCACTTTGCCTTTCCCTTTGGCCATCTCAGCCAGAACCAAAATAACTACTTGTTAAGTGCACAGTCATCATTGTATTGATCGTTTCCCAAGCTTCTCCGGTTTGTCCTGATAGACACCCAACCTTCTATTTCACTCTTCATCCCCCTTCATTCTATGCATCAGAACAACAGAATACTATAAAGGAGATGCTGTTTTCTTCCTTTCATTCTTGCAGAAATGGAGCATCTTGCCCAGAGTTCCCTAACTAATTATTAACATTTCAGAATCTCAAACTCTTTCACTGATGAACAGGAGATGATAATATCTAACCCTCAGAGGGGCAGAGATCAGGTCTCTGAAGTTCAGAATACAAAGTAGTCATGCAATAAATTGCACCTGCTCTCATGTCATTTCAAAGTAGTTATATCACCCTGGGAAGCCATCTACAACCTGTGTCCCCCTGCTCAAGGTATATAACTTCTCCAAACACCACCTGTCCAATGGAAATATTATTAAGTTCACCCAGCTCTAATTTTGAGGATAAAATAGAATAAATACATAAAATAACTCTACCAGTAACTGGCTCATACTCAGAATTGAATATATAAAAACCTCCTCTGGTAAGAATGCTGTTGACATGTGCCCATCTATGTAACTCCAAGAATTTGATATGTGGTTATAGAAGTAATATGCTCCTTCTCCTTCTCCTTCCCCCTTCCCTCAACCCTCTTTTCCCTAGATTCCTTGGGTAAATATTGAATATTGTTGTTCCTGTTTAATTGCTCAGCCATGTCCAACTCTTTGTGACCCCATGGACCGTAGCCTACCAGCGCTCCTCTGTCTAGAGATTTTCCAGGGAAGAATACTGAGTAAGTTGCCATTTCCTTCTCCAAGGGATCTTTCTGACCCAGGGATTGAACCCGAGTCTTCTGTATTGGCGGGTGGATTCTTTACCATTGAGTCGCCAGGCAAGCCCGATATTGAATATTATGTGGGTATGTGTGTGTCTGCTAAGTCACTTCAGTCTGACTCTTTGCAGCCCTATGAACTGTAGCCCACCAGGCTCCTCTGTCCATGGGATTCTCCAGGTAAGGGTATTGGAATGAGTTGCCATGCCCTCCTCCAGGGGATTTTCCTGACCCAGGGATAGATCCTGTGTCTCTTATGTCCCCTGCTTTGGCAGGTGGATTCTCTACCACTAGCACCACCTGGAAAGCCCCATATTGAATATTATGCAGTAATTATTCCCTTCCCTTAATGCTGCCTTTTAATAAGACAAGACAGCTCTACCACTGGCTCCAGCTTTTCTTCTCATCCTTCAAGTCTCTGAGGACTCCTCCCAGTGGCCTGCAGCAAGATGCCTCGGAGTGGGGTGCATTTTGGCTGAAGTCTGTTTCAGAGATATAGCCCATGTGATTCTCAGCTCTGGCCATATGCTTGATCACTTTCCAGCACAGCTTTTGATGTGAAAGGGAGGAAGTAAGACTCTCTCTTACCCATGGCTAAAAATAATTTCAGAAGGCTGGAGGCAAAGCAGAGGTGATGCCAGCTATCTCCTGGAACAGTTGATAAAACGGCTGCCTCCCGCAGGCCCATTTCATGCATTTCCTTTTCTATCTCTCTGCTTCCCCTACATACTTTTTTTTTCCTGGACATGCTGGGGAAAGCCTCACATAATAAGCTAGGAAAACTGGGTATCCTGTCATCTCATCTTCCACCTGGGGTTGTCACTTCCTCTTTGCTAAGTCTTCTCACTGAACAGCCCACCTGATTAGAAGACCTGTTCTCTCCTGTCCAGCCTTCAGTTGCCCAGTTTTTGGAACTCAGCAGCACTGTATGAAACATGCCAGATCTGTCAAAGGCAAGACATTTCATAGATGCCTGGAAGCAGGGCAAAGAAGGCTGGCTGGGGTATATGATGCAAGATAGAGGCAGATTATGATCCTGGGAGGCTGGAGACTTCAACCTTGTAGCCCTTTGATTTCAAAGAGTGGTAGCTGCAGCCTCTAACTGCTCTCCTAAAAGCCAGCTCAGTGGAAACTGTCCCTGGCAGCAAGCACATTGTGCCAGTCTTCTCGGGGCCTCAGGGAGCTACTTCCCGTCTGCCGTCTGTGATGTGATGATCTTTGTGAAATGCACGTGCACAGGGCCAGCTGGGACCTAAAGAGGAGGAAGAATTCAAACGTTCTGACGACCTAGGGGGTGGGGGTGGGGTGCTGGGAGGGAGCTCAAGTGGTACAGAAGCCACCTGCCGATGCAAGAAACATAAGACACGTAGGCTTGATTCTGGGGTCAGAAAGCTCCCCTGGAGGAGGAAATGGCAACCCACTCCAGTATTCTTGCCTGGAAAATCCCATGGAGAGAGGAGCCTGGGGGACTACAGTCCATGGGGTCACAAAGAGACATGACTGAAGCGACTTAACATACATATACATATGTATATGTATGTATGTATGCATGTGTGTGTGTGTGTGTGTGTGTGTGTGTGTATATATATATATGCTTCCCAGGTGGCACTAGTGGTAAAGAACCTGCCTGCCAACACAGGAGACATGAGACACAGGTTCGATCCCTAGGTGGGGAAGATCCCCTCAAGGAGGGCATGGCAACCCACTCCAGTATTCTTGCCTGGAGAATCCCCATGGACAGAGGAGCCTGGTGGGCTACAGAATCAGACACAACAAAGTATGTCACAAAGAATCAGACACAACAGAAGCAACATAGCACACATGTATACACACACACACACACACACACACACACACTTATAGCTGATTCAGGCTATTGTATAGCAGAAACTAACAAAGCATTATAAAGCAATTATACTCTAAGAAAAAAGGATAAAAGCACAAAAGCAAATATACTCTAATAAAAAAATTATTTTAAATTTAAAAATTATTTTAATTTAAAAATTATTAAATTAAAAGTTTTAATTAAATTTAAATTTATATAAATATAAATTATATAAATAAATGTTATATAATAAATTTATTATTTATATAACAGAAATTATATAAATAAATATAAATTTAATTTAATTTTTAATTTTTTTAATTTTTATTTTTACTTTATTTTGCTTTACAATACTGTATTGGTTTTGCCATATATTGACATGAATCAGCCATGGGTGTACATGAGTTCTCAATCCTGAACCCCCTCCCACCTCCCACCCCATATCATCTCTCTGGATCATCCCCGTGCACCAGCCCCAAGCATCCTGTATCCTGTATCGAACATAGACTGGCGATAGTATACATGTTTCAGTGCCACTCTCCCAAATCATCCCACCCTCTCCCTCTCCCACAGAGTCTAAAAGTCCATTCTATACGTCTGTGTCTCCTTTGCTGTCTCGCATAGAGGATTATCATTACCACCTTTCTAAATTCCATATATATGTGTTAGTATATTGTATTGATGTTTAAATTTTTAAGTTTCAAATTTATTTGAAAGGAATCAGAAACAAAATGTGTGGACACAGACCCAGAGACAGAATTGTGGGCTTGCAAATCCTTTGGAATTAATTGTACATATAGATATATCTTTTATATTAATTTAATTTTAAAATTAAAATTTTAAATTATTTTAAATTAAAAAAATAAAATAAAAATCACTACCCCTGTGTGTTTACTAAGTGTCAGATATTACCTCTTAAACCTTACACTATCATATCTACCCAGGATTTAAGATGTTACACTCATTTTTTACAGAGGAAGATTAAGAAATGGATTATGCTCTTTAACTCCTTGTCCAGCGGATCAATTAGGAAAGTGTCTGTAAGGAATTGAAAACCCGACAGACAGTGGCTCACGTAAGAGAGGAATTATTATCTTATATAAGAGTGTGACAGAGATAGGCAGCTCTGGCCATTGGTCTAATGATTCAAAAATGATCCCATCTCTGTTGATTCCAGAGATCTTCCTATAAGTTGCAGAATGATAGCTCCAGCTCTGGAAATGATATGTTCATTCAAAGTGGCTGAAAGACATCAAGGGACAAACACCAGCACCTCTGTGATTTCTGTTAGGAAAACAATGACTTCTCTGAACTTTCTGAAGTCTCCTCCCCATCCCCAGGAGTGCCTCACTGGTCAGAAATAAGTGACACAGCCATTCCTAGCTGCAACAGAAGCTGGAAGATCAGTATTCCACTTTTCCAGGCTCTACCATGGGGGCAGGCAGGCGAATGATGCTGCTGATATGAAATGGGATGTTGGTGGTGGTGATCGTAGTGAGAAGCAGACAGCCTCAAGAGATATTTGGTGGTAAAAATCACCAGACAGAGCTTTCTGACTTCTCCCCCATCTCCCACACATGGGAGATGGGGGAGGAGGAGGAGTCAGGGATGAATCCTAATTTGGTACATACACTGAGACTGAGAGTCACAAAGGAAAAAAAGATTTTGGAAATGGGAAGTCATGAGGGCACTCTTGGACATATTAAGGCTGAAGTGTCCTTGACAAAGAGGAAAGAGGGGAAATGAATTGGGAGACTGGAATTGACATATATACACTATTGATACTATTGATACTATGATACTATGTGTAAAATAGATAACGAATGATATCTATTAGATAGCACAAGGAACTCCACTGCTCTGCGGTGATCTAAACAAGAAAGACATTTAAAAAAAGAAGATATAGATATATATATGTATACTTGATTCACTTTGCTGTAACAGCAGAAACTAATTTGACATTGTTAAAGCAACTAAACTCAAATAAAAATTAATCAAAAAAAATAAAGACTGATATGTCCTTGAAACATTGAAATGGAGATGTTAGCAGTGAAATACAGAAAACTGTCTAGCTGGACACAGATTTAGATTTGTGGTTATCAATCACTTGGGAGTTCCCATGTTCCTTTATTGACACTACTGCTCTCTTGAATTCTCCACAGCAGTGGTCTGTACCTGGACAGGTACATATTTCCTCCAGGAGATACTTGGCAATGTCTGGAGACATTTTTGGTGTCACAGTTGGGAGGCAGAGGGCAGGGGTAGTGCTGCTGGCCATCTAGCAGGTATAACCCAGGTGTTCTAGTAAACATTCTACAATGTACACAGTCTTCATACATTGATCAAGGTACAAAGATTTTTCCAGTCCAGGCTGTCAGTCATGCTGAGAAACCCTGCTCTATAACAACCTCACTTCTGACCTTAAGGCTTCCCTGGCCCACAGGCCTCTAAGTGTTTCACGTTTATCCTCATGAAAGTGAAAGTCACTCAGTCATGTCCAACTCTTTGTGACCCCATGGCCTTTATAGTCCATGGAATTCTCCGGGCCAGAACATTGGAGTGAGTAGACTTTCCCTTCCCCAGGGCATCTTCCCAACCCAGAGATCAAACCCAGGTCTCCCACATTGCAGGTGGATTCTTTACCCACTGGGCCACCAGGAAAGCAAAAGCACTTCTTGGCAGCAGTGGGGCATGAATCCATGTCCCCCAAAGAGACTGGAGCCTTAATCCAGTGCCTTAGACCGCTCAGCCTCACTTCCTGGTACTCCCTCAAATCTCTAATGTTACTATCAGCTTTAAATTGCTTTCTAGAACCAGTTCCTAGTAGAAAGACTCATCTGGAGGTTATGCATGCAGATGAGTTACTACCATTGACTTAAGTTATGTTGAAAGTCATCCCTGGAAACAAGAGCCTGACATGGTGTATAATTCACAATTCAAGAGTTTCCCAAACATCAAGATCATAGAAAGAGTTCTAATAAATTAATTCAATCATTATTCTTAAGACACTGAATCTGAGAGGCTTTTGAATGTGTTGAAGGTAATCCTTCAGTTCAGTCTCTCAGTCGTGTCCGACTCTTTGTGACCCTGTGAATCACAGTACGCCAGGCCTCCCTGTCCATCACCAACTCCCAGAGTTCACTCAGACTCATGTCCATCAAGTCAGTGATGCCATCCAGCCATCTCACCCTCTGTCGTCCTCTTCTCCTCCTGCCCCCAATCCGTCCTGGCATCAGAGTCTTTTCCAATGAGTCAAATCTTCACATCAGGTGGCCAAAGTATTGGAGTTTCAGCTTCAGCATCAGCATCAGTCTTTCCAATGAACACCCAGGACTGATCTCCTTTAGGATGGACTGGTTGGATCTCCTTGCAGACGAAGGGACTCTCAAGAGTCTTCTCCAACACCACAGTTCAAAAGCATCAATTCTTTGGCACTCAGCTGTCTTCACAGTCCAGCTCTCACATCCATACATGACCACTGGAAAAACCATAGCCTTGACTAGATGGACCTTTGTTGGCAAAGTAATGTCTCTGCTTTTTAATATGCTATCTAGGTTGGTCATAGGACAATGTAAAAAGAATTGCTATTTTAGACACAATGTTTTGCTCTGAGAAGTAACCTAGATTGTTGAGTAACCTAAATTGCTGATTACTAGTAACCTCAAATACTAACCATAGATTTATAATAGGAAATCTGTGGCTATTTGAAACACATCCCTGTTTTGGAAGTTGGTGTGATGGGTAGCCATGTAACCCATAAACCACTACTTGTTTTCCTTCTAATGGTCACATCCTTGCACTTTCCTGACTACCCACTTAAAAATGTTAACTTGCTTTTCCTATAAAAGCCACATAGTTGCTTACAATGAGGCTTTATTAACCATATGAATTTCAGAGACACACTCTCAGGATAAACCGACTGAGTAGGAACTCTTTTTAGCAGGAATCTAATCAAGCCTACATATAACTCTTAAGAGCTTATTAAAAAGTTCGGTTACACATCTGAATTCACAGGCTCTGATCCAATGATGTGGAGAGCAGCAGACCATTAAAATTAATCGAATGTGCTGCATCATTTCGAGATTGATTTCTTTTGCATTACAAAAAAATAAGAGGTGCTAGGTTAGCCTCTGCCCTGAAGAATTAGTCTAAAATTACAATCAAAACATCTCAAATGAAATTGTTGTAAAACTCACTAAGATAGATAGATAGATAGATAGATAGATAGATAGATAGATAATCGCTTCCAAATCATGCTTATACCCCTTATAATTTAAATACTGAGTTACTGTCACTTAGAGGTAACTTGAATCTCAACAAAGAGTGATAAGCGTGAGTTCCAACCCATCTGAGTGCCTGTTGAGCTACTGGAGTATTTCATCTGTGTGAAGCCATCATTTAAGCAAGACTTTTTTTTTTTCCTTTTAGGAGTAGAAAATATCTGAAGAGGAAAAGTGTTTTCCCCAAACCTAAACTATATTATTTTAGTGCATTTTGCATTCTTATTTACTGCTGGCATACAGGACAGAAAACTCAAGTGGCCATTTGCTGCACAGCCTACTCAGCAGACAGAAGGAACGTTTAAGGCCTTTCATCCCATATGTCCAAAATGATTTTCAAAAGCAGCCATTGCAGTGTCTCCTGGACTAATTGTAAAGGTGGTAAAAGAAGGAAATATTTCTATGAAAAGCATCCACAAGAAAGAAGTAAAATGAAAAGCTTGAACCCTTGCACTTGCCACTTCCACCCTGGAGGACCTCTCGACCTCGCCTTGTACCCCACCCCTGCTCTTCCCAGACACGTGGGTCTTCTTCAGGTCCTCAAACACACAGCGCTTCACATCACCTGCTCACCTGCAGTTTCCATCATGCATCCTCTTTGCCTTTGCCCCCTCCGCATCCAACCAGCATCCCTTCACCCACTGTATTCCTTTCTTGGGAACTTTCTCCACAATCTCACAGCAGACCTCCATTAGCACATTAGCTTCCCATGATATAATGCATGCATAATTAATTAATTAATAATAGAAATATATTTTAATATCTTTCTCCCCCTGGAAATGGAAGCTGCAAGAACACAAGGATGGTTCACTTTCTGTTATCATTTTATTCCCAGAAACTAACACAATGTCTGAAACATAGTACTCCATCCATGCTGAATCAGTTCAGCTGAATCGCTGAGTCATGTCCAACTCTTTGCAACCCCATGGACTGCAGCATGCCAGGCTTCCCTGTCCATCACCAACTCCCAGGGTTTACTCAAACTCATGTCCATAGAGTCAGTGATGCCATCCAACCATCTCATCCTCTGTCATCCCCTTCTCCTCCTGCCTTCAATATTTGCTAGCATCAGGGTCTTTTCTAATGAGTCAGCTCTTCACATCAGGTGACCAAAATATTTGAGCTTCAGCTTCAGTATCAGTCCTTCCAGTGATTATTCAGGACTGATTTCCTTTATGACTGACTGGTTGGATCTCCTTGCAGTCCAAGGAACTCTCAAGAGTCTTCTCCAACACCACAGTTCAAAAGCATCAATTCTTTGGTGCTAAGCTCTCTTTATAGTCCAACTCTCACATCCATACTTGACCACTGGAAAAACCACAGCTTTGACTAGACAGACCTTTGTTGGCCAAGTAATGTCTCTGCTTTTTATATGCTGTCTAGGTTGGTCATAGCTTTTCTTCCAAGGAGAAAGTGTCTTTTAATTTCATGGCTGCAGCCACCATTTGCAGTGATTTGGGGGCCAAAAAAATAAAATCTGTCACCATTTACACTGTATCCCCATCTATTAGTCATGAAGTGATGATGGGACCAGATGCCATGACCTTATTTTTCTGAATGTTGGACTTTAAGCCAACTTTTTCACTCTCTTCTTTCACTTTCATCAAGAGGCTCTTTAGTTCTTCTTCTCTTTATGCCATTAGGGTAGTGTCATCTGCATATCTGAGGTGATTGATATTTCTCCCAGTAATCTTGATTCCAGCTTGTGCTTCATCCAGCCCAGCATTTCTCATGATGTACTCTGCATAGAAGTTAAACAAGCAGGGTGACAATATACGGCCTTGATGTACCCTTTTCCCAGTTTGGAATCAGTCTGTTGTTCCATGTCCAGTTCTAACTATTGCTTTTTGACCTGCATACAGATTTCTTAGGAGGCAGATCAGGTGATCTGGTATTCCCATCTCTTTAAGAATTTTCAACAATTTGTTGTGATCCACACAGTCAAAGGCTTTGGCATAGTCAATAAACCAGAAGTAGGTATTTTTCTGGAACTCTCTTGCTTTGTCCATGAGAGTTGTTTTGCTTGTCTCTTGTCTTTGTGATGATCCAGTGGATGTTGCCTGGAGGAGGGCATGGCAACCTACTCCAGTATTCTTGCCTGGAGAATCCCATGGACAGAGGAGCCTGGTGCGCTAGTCCATGAAACAGCAAAGGGTTTGACATTACTGAAACGACTTAGCACACACGCACGCAATGGATGTTGGCAATTTGATCTCTGGTTCCTCTGCCTTTTCTAAATCCACCTTGAACATCTGGAAGTTCATGGTTCATGTACTGTTGAAGACTGGCTTGGAGAATTCTGAGCATTATTTTACTAGTATGTGAGATAAGTACAATTGTGCAATAGTTTGAACATTCTTTGGCATTGCCTTTCTTTGGGATTGAAGTGAAAACTGACCTTTTCCAGTCCTGTGGCCACTGCTGGGTTTTCCAAATTTGCTGGCGTATTGAGTACAGCACTTTCACAGCATCATCTTTTAGGATTTGAAATAGTTCAACTGGAATTCCATCATCTCAACTAGCTTTGTTCATAGAGATGCTTCCTAAGGTCCACTTGACTTCGCATTTCAGGATGTCTGGCTCTAGGTAAGTGATCACACCGTTGTGGTTATCTGGGTCATGAAGATCTTTTTTGTATATTCTTCCAGGTATTCTTGCCACCTCTTCTTAATATCTTCTGCTTCTGTTAAGTCCATACCATTTCTGTCCTTTATTGTGCCCATCTTTGCTTGAAATGTTCCCTTGGCATCTCTAATTTTCTTGAAGGATCTCTAGTCTTTCCCATTCTATTGTTTTCCTCTATTTCTTTGCATTTATCACTGAGGAAGTCTTTCTTATCTCTTTCTTTCTATTCTTTGGATGCTGAATAAATGTATACAAATATAAACTGTTCTATGAATCATTACCATGCCCCCACCTCATTCATTCCTTTCTTCTCATGTGTATAGATATATAATCGAGCATAGTTTGGTTCCATTTGAGAGTTTGGCAAAAGAGTCTCCGAGATATTTCCCACGGGGTATAATTAGCTAATGTGCCTATAGATCCTAAGATGACAGGGAGGAAACAAATCTGAAGCCTTCACGGATAAAAACCGTGTTTAATTCACAGAAATTAAAGATGAGAAAAGTCAGTTAGTTAATCCCAGGCCGGGGAGAAAGAAGAATTGCCGGCTGCAGAGATTCAAGCATTCTTTTGTGGCATGTTTAAATGTCCCAACCATTTATTTATAATTAGGCACAGTGGGGAGCTAAAATGAACTTTCCTGTATAAAGCTTTGCCAGCATTTCTGCAAAATATTGGCACAGCCTCTTGCAAACTCTCAGCTATTGCCTGTCACACAGCCACTCTACATAGGGACCGTCTGCTCACATTCCGACAGGGACCAGTTAATGCCAGCGAAGCTGCTGGGGAGGGGCCCCTGCAACACACAGGTGCACCCAAACTGGGTCTGAAGGAGAAAATTCAGAGTTAGCTATAGTCGACTGATGCCAAGTTAAAACCAGGAGCCCTGTGTGATATGGTTTTAAAATCTCCGTATTTTAAAATGAGAGCCACTTTTATTTTTTTGTTTCTTTTGTTTTGTTTTGTTTTTTAAAAAAGCAATTTTATCACATCCATAGAACTGTTGCTGTTGTTCAGTCGCCCAGTCATGTCAGACTCTGCGACCCCATGGACTGTGGCATGCCAGGCCTTTCTGTTCCTCACCATCTCCCACAGGTTTGTGCAAGTTCATGTCCATTGCATCAGTGATGCCATCCAACCATCTCATCCTGATGCCCTCTTCATCTTCTGCCC
Source organism: Budorcas taxicolor (assembly GCF_023091745.1). Taxonomy (NCBI): domain Eukaryota; kingdom Metazoa; phylum Chordata; class Mammalia; order Artiodactyla; family Bovidae; genus Budorcas; species Budorcas taxicolor. The sequence continues at coordinate 56,301,209 of NC_068916.1, forward strand.
TCATTTTTACCCAGCATCAGACACTTTTCCAGTGGGTCGGCTATTCACATCAGATGACCAAAATACTGGAGCTTCAGCTTTAGCATCAGTCTTTCCAACAAGTATTCAGGGTTGACTTCCCTTAAGACTGACTGGCTTGATCTCCCTGCTGTCCAAGGGACTCTCAGGAATAGCTTTATTATTTATCCATAGAATACCTTTATTATTATTTTTTTTTTGCTAAGTATTATAGTTCGTTGTTAAGCTCTGGATTCACTCTTTGGGGGCGTATATTCTCTAGCAGTTCTTTCAGCTTTCAGACAGGATCTACTGGGTTATTAAAACTCTGATTTCTTGGATATTTGGGGAAAAAAAAGTCTTATTTCATCCTCACATTTCAATGATATTATGACTGAACATAGAAATTTCGATTTAGACTTCTTTTCCTTTAGCAAACTAAAAACATTGTCCAATATCTTTTTTCCTCCAATATTATTGATGACACATCTAATGTCAAATATGATTAGAATTAATTTGAACAGTCTTTTTCTCACCCTCTCTGGAGGAGACCACTTTTAAAATCATTGTACAGGCCACACAAAACACATCTCTGAAAAGGATACACTGAGGACCACCTGTTTGCTACTTCTGCTTCCCAGCCTCTATCTTTGTTCTTCCAGGACCAGGAAGTGGCCAGGGTGCGAGATGCTGCCTGCAGTGGACCCAGGTACTGTGGAGGGCAGAGCCTACGCTGTGGTCACAACCAGGTGACACCTTCTTGGCCCAAAATTCAAAGAAAACTTCTCTACTACCCCATTACCAACATCTGCTCAATCTTCCCTCCCTCCCCAATCCAGACTGTGGCCATACAGTCTGAATTTATGATATGGATGAATGGCAGAGGTTTTAACCACACAAACATGCCCCAACTGAAGAAAACGTCAGCCTCATTCAACTTGTTTCCTTTCCCAGTACAGCTGTCTTTCTACCAGTGAAAGAAAATCATCATACTGTTTTTCTTTCTTTTACTCATTCAAATGAGTTGAGACATTTTAAAAAGAAACACACACACACACACACACACACACACACAGAATAAGACATGTACTTATCACCAAGAAGTAAAAACTGTTTAAAGGTTGCCATATTTGCTTCAAGTCTTCTCGTTAAGTAAAAGAAATATTATAAATGAAAGCAAAATTCCTTTGACTCAGTTACCAGTCCTATATCATCTTTTCCTTTCCTCAAGACCATGTCTTTGAACTATGACCTACCTGGTTCCTTTTTGCATTTTTACATGCATATATTTATATCAAACAGCACCTATATTACATTATTTTAGGGATTTAAATTAGCACAAATGTCATCATACTGCATGCATCATTCTATGATATGTTTTTCTCATCATCTATGTATGTAAAATCTATCTATAGACAGAGACATGTGCACAGAGAGAGGAGATGAAAGACAGAGAGAGAAACAGGTTTTATTCCTTTTAACTTCTGTATATTCATGTGAATAATTCTCATTTTATTGTTTTTCTTTCTCAAATTATGGCATGTATACCAGAACACAATGCAGAATTTTCCCCTAAAACTATCACTCTACAAAGAATTACTCATCTGTGAAACTTAACCGTCTCTCATGTTATGGTACAATCTTCCCATTACTTTAGCTCAAACCACACAGCATTATTGAGGAAGGCAGACTATTCCAGAAATAAGCATGCAATGTGGACTCTGGATGCTTATGGAAGTCACTTAATGGAATATACTTAAAAGAAAAGGATAAAAGAGGGGAAGAGGAGGTGGAGGAGGAGGGAAGGAGACAATGGGAGGAGGAGAGGGAGGAAAGTAGAAGAAATTTAACATAGATCAGGTAATAACTTGCGAGTATAAGACCTTACAATTGCAAGTGTTGTGTGCCCTTACACATAAACCCTCCCAAGATTCTCTTTAAATCAATACAGTAATTGGTTATTCTGGAGAGAACAAATATGCAACTGCAGGCCACATGAACAAGACAATGTCTCTAATATTAAAGCACGAAGATTCTTGTAGTGGAGAAACGTTTTCCAAAGAAAACATCACTGATTCTTAAACTGCTGGGTGTGATACACCCTGGGACACTATTTCTATTATTCAAAAAGCAGATCTCTGCTGGTGAGAAAGAACTCTGATTATTAAGGCATATAGGAGACATTTAAGTCAAATCATTTTCTGAAATCTGCAGTTAGAGAAAAAGAACGTTTCTAAGTTGATATTTTGTGCATTATGTCATTCCAAACCTGCATGTTTAACATTTTAAGTAAATAAAATGTTGACTATTTCTTTTATATCCATAAAGTTTAATTACTTAATTTGACCCCAAACCTCTCTTTTAATTTTCTCATTGAAAAAATGGGAAGAAGTCACTGTATTTCTGGAATTGCCTTCTATTTAGGCATATGACAAACTGTTTATAATTTTTCTTTATTAAAAATACTGTAGCCACGAACATCTTGGAACATGTTTCCTCCTGCACATGGCCAGTAATAAGAAGTTCTCTGGCGTATATGCCTAGAAGGAAAACTGGCATATTACCTTCTCACTCCGTAATGTCTTCAGAATCCTATTCTGCTTCTCAAAATATGTTTTGTTTTCCAGGGGTCAAAGAGCCACTGAGAACCAGGCTGAAATCCCAGGGCAGATCCTCTTAGAAGTCACTCTAACAAGGGAGCCCTTTGCAGCTCCACTCTCTGTGCCCTGTGAGATACTCTTCCCCAGCTGAGGCCCGCCCCACTGGTTGTGAATTGGGGACCAGCCAAAGTCTCTGTCTCAAAGTGACATTCACAGGAATGGGTCATAGGTCAGCCACAGAGGCTCTCCTATTTACCCATGGTCCATGTCTGCAGAGCGGGCATCCATGCTCGTTATTATGCAGTTCAGATCCAAGAACAAGCATCAGGGTATGGCCTCTGGGCCCTCGAAGCCAAGCGCTTGAAGGTCTTGTCCATTTCCCAAGCACAGGGAGGCCTTGAGAGGAAACGAGGCTCTGGATGAAGTTAAGTGCTCCCCTTATTAAGCTAAAGATGAAACCAACTGGGGATTTGCAAGAGAAGCTATCAGTAACATGAAGAAGCAGCAGATTCAGAAGTAAAGCAAAGAGAAGCAATGTGGCTGAATTCTCCACGTGGTGACTCTTCAGGTTTGCTAAAGTGCAGCTAAACTGCAAGATGACATATATTGAAGTCCCACTAACTTCATCCAGTTCATCAGGAAAGGGCTAAACACACATACAATTAGATCCCCTGGTAAAAGCCTGACATCAAGATTTCTGCAATATATCAGAACTAAGGAGCCGTTCAGGGATACAGTCGTGGAATTTGAGCAGCAGTTCTGCTCCTGGACTGCTGTGGGGCAAGTTACTCAACCACTGAGCCTCAGTTTCCTCCTCTACAAAATGAGAATGACCATCCCTGCCTCATGGGGTTATTGTGAATGTCAATACTTCTACCAATGATATCAGTCGTTGGACATTTATTATTCTGGGTTACTGGGCTATGTCATTTCATTCATCTGTCACAGGGAAGGTGTCAATATTATTTCATGGTCACTTTGCAAATGAAGGAATTCAGACTTAGGCTAAGTAACCTGCCCAATGTTGATAGTCGGTGAGTGGCCCAACTTAAATATTTGGCCAATTTCAGATCCCCCTTTTTTTAAAATTTTTTAATAAAAGCTTTATGTATTTAAGGTGCAAACATGATGTTGTGATATACATAGTGAAAGATTACTACAACTGATCTAATTAAAATATCTCCTCACATAGTTACCTTTTTTGTGTGTGATGACATCCAAGGACCGCTCTCTTAGCAAATTTCCAGTATTCAATATAGCACTAATAACTATAGTCTCCACGCTGTACATTGTTTCTCACCTTATTCATCCCACATAACTTTGTACATTTGACAATTTCCCCAATTGCCCCACATTTCCACCCCTGATAACCACTATTCCACTGTGCTTTTATGTATTCAACTTTTTGCAGATTCCATGTATAAGTGAGATGATGCAACTCTTTCCATTTCTGTGTCTGGCTTATTTCGCTCAGCATAATGTCCTCCGGGTTCATCCACACTGATGCAAATGCAAAGCCCTCTTTTTACCATGGCAGACCATCTTGCGCAGCTGTATTTAAATAAACCAGTTTAATGCTGGCTATAGAGAGTGGCTCTTGTTTACCATAGAACTTTTTTCTGACAGAATATTCCATGACTTGGCCTTCTTGATCCCTGACTCCTTCTGCTTATCTGTGGTCTATTGTGGCACCATCCAAGAACATAGAGCCTTGCGATTTACATGAATCAAGGGAGCACAAGCTACTTAAACAGATTCTTAGAGTGCTACAGTCTTGATCTAAAGGTTTCCCAGGATTTCAAAATGACTATGATCCTACAGTAAAACGTTTTAGGAAAGGTCAATAGATTCAATTCTGTAGAAAAACAAGGACAATTGCTATTATTTTGAAAATCATTTACTCGACTTGGTCAAATATTAATGATTTACCAAGTAATTACTCTATACAGGGCTTGCCTGGTGGCTCAGATGATAAAGAATCTGCCTGCAATGCAGGAGATCTGGGTTCAATCCCTGGGTCAGGAAGATTCCCCTGGAGGACAGAATGGCTATCCCACTCCAGTATTCTTGCCTGGAAAATCCCATGGACAGAGGGGCCTGGCAAGCTACAGTCCATGGGGTTGTAAATAGTCAGACGCGACTTAGCGACTAACACGTTCACTACTTTGCACTTTATATAGAGCTATCTCCTAGGTGCAATGTAGACTCCCAGAGGGCAATCTCTGGGAAAACTTGACTGAACACATACTACCTCAAGAGTGGGAAAAATTAGAAGTCCCAAATGATATTGGCTTTTTAAAATTTCCAAATGATGTGTAGTTGAGGGGTTTTCCCACCTGAAATCTCTAGGCGGTTGATTCCCTGCATCTCCCCGTTTCACAAACTCTGCCAGCACAAGAGGGAAAGGCCATTATGAAGTCTCTTGTTTTCAGGCATGATTGCAGTCTCCAAATCAGGTCAGCAGTTGTCCCCTGAGACTGTCTGACTCTCTCTCTCTCTAACCCAGCGCTTCTTCCCTCAAGCAAAAATGAAGCTTTATTCAAAGACTCGAAGGATTCAGTTTACTCTCAATGATTGAAGAATGAGGATGAGAGTATTAAAAAAAAAAAAAGAAAAAAGCCTGTAAAAAATCGATTGTTTCTATTGGGGTTTGGAAAGAGTATGGGGCTTGCATTTAAAGGTGGATTTGCCTAACATACTGAAAAATGACTTGAGGTCAAACAATACAGTTTTCTGAAAAGAATGAACACTGGAGCAACTGAAGACCTCATCCATTTTCTCTCCCTTCTTGGCTTACTTCGTCCACTCATCTCTTCTAAGCATCTACCCTGTGGAAGGCGCTAGGAATCTAAAGTTTCAAAACAGTCCCCAGTAGGCTAACACTCACCAGACAGTGTGACTAGTGCAATGCCAGAGGGAAGCACAGAGTGACAGTTTAGTTATAAAAGTCACTAGCTTTTGAGCTCCTCTCCATATGAAGCCCTGGGCCTCACTGTGTTATTTTTTTTAACTATTAACATCCAACAGAGTCCTTTTTTGTCACAAATATGAAAGTTGAGATTTAGGAGAAGTGACTCATCCAGAATTACACATTTACTAACGGTAAGGATGGAATTTAAGTCGAGGTCAACAAAATCCCAAAACCTGCTTTCTTAATTACTCTGTAATGATATTAAGAAAGCACAGTGAAAGGACACAAAAACTGCAACCCAGGAAGTCTTCATGGAGAAAGCAGCATCCTAAGTCTGAAGGGTGTAAGGAATAGTCCAGGGGTAAGAGATGGCAAATGCCTTCTGAGATCAAATCTGGACCTGGCCAGGCTGAAGAGCAAGCTGGTGCCAGAGCCAGGAAGAGCCCAGTGTCAAGGCTAAGAAGATGGAGCTGGGCCTATGAAGCCATGGGAAGCCACTGAATGATTTTAAGCAAAGGAATTGCACACCTAGATTTTTAAAAAATATTCTATATGTTTTATTTTTTCTTGCCTTAAATTCAACAAAATTAGGTTGTTATAATCAAGTTTTAATATACATTGTATTTGTGAATAGTAATGTCAAATTAGGTAACTTTTTTGCATCAGTATAGTTAACTTTTTATTCATTTAATTTTAGAGAAATTTAACTCTGCCAAGAGCAACTGAAATTGTTGACAAAAATTCTTTAAGGAATATCTAGATTCAAATATAAACTGTGAATTTTGCCTATCATGTTCAAACTCTATAATGAGGTTCCATAGCTTGTTATTATTAGAGAAAATAGTACAATAATTTTATTTCATCACATAAATTGATACCATTCATATTGCTATTTTCACCATTTTTTAACCCAAGTATAGTTGATATATATACATTAGGTAAGTCACAGATGTACAATACAGTGATTCACAATATTTAAAGGTTATACTCCACTTATAGTTACTATAAAATAATGGCTATATTTCCTGTGTTGTACAATATGTCCTTGTAGCTTATTTTGAAGCTAATAATTTGTACCTTGTAATCCCCTACCCCTATATTGCCCTCACCCCACTGGTAACCACTAGTTTCTTCTCTGTATCTGTAAGTCTGCTTCTTCTCTGTTGTATTCACTGGTTTATACAAGGAAGCCATCAACAAAATGAAAAGACAACCTACAGAATTGGAGAGAGTATTTCAAATGGTATGATCAATGAGGAATTAATATCTAAAATATATAAACAACTCCTACAATTCAATATCAAAAAACCAAACAAACCAATTAAAAAGTGGGCGGAAGACTTGAATAGACACTTTTCCAAAAAGGGAATGCAGACGGCCAACAGTCGCATGAAAAATGTGTCTAACAATGCTCGTCACCAGGGAAATGCAAATCACACTTTCAAAACGGCTGTCTTCAAAGACGGCAAAAATAACAAGTGTTGGCAAGGATGTGGAGAAAAACGAAGCCTCTTACATTGTTGGTGGGAATGAAAATTGGTGCTGTCACTGCATAAAACAGTGTAGAAGTTTCTCAAAACTCTAACCTTATGACCTACCAATCCTACTCTTGGCTACATATCCAAAAACAAAGGTAAACAAAACACTAATTTGAAAAGATCCATGCACCCCAACATTCATAGCAGCATTATTTTCAATTGCCAAGATATGGAAGGAACTTGAATGTTCAGCAACAAATGAATGGACTAAGAAAATGTGGTTTATACACACACATGATGCAATACTACTCAGCCATAAAAAAGAACAAAACTTTGCCATTTGCAGCAACGTGAATGAACTTGGAGGGTATTAAGCTAAGTGAAATGTCAGACAGAGAAAGACAAATACTATATAATATCATATATAGAACCTAAAAAATACAACAAACTGGTGAATTTTGCTTTTATAAAGATCACTCTGGCTGCACTGTGAAAATGTATGAGAAAGTGGTGAAACAATCATGAGAGATATATTGAGCTAATAACAATCCCAGTGATAATAGCAGATAGTGGTCAATGTTACAGTGACTCGAAGGAAAGGATGAGGGCCTGGAAAGGCTATGTAGAGAGCAATGGTCATACAGCTAGTAAATGATGGGTTTAGGAAAGATGACTTCTCTTATTTGAAGAATAACATTTTCTTATTTACATCTTTACTAATTTTTGCAGTGTGCTACTATATAGAAATAACTAACCAAAAGCCAACTGAGATTATCATATTCATTAATAACTCTTTAAATATGAAATAATTGTTTTGTTCAATAATCCTGAAAAAAATGGCAAGGGAAAAAAAAGATATCTCAGATTCATTTAATAATGACAGAATAACACATAAATTCTTTTCCTATAAAATAAGCTAGACAGGGAAGAAAATTTCTATTGCTATAAAAGAGTAATACAAGGGACCCTGTGACAGCATTGTTCTATACTTTTATTGGGCTGGGGGTTATGCAAAGTCACACACGATAAAGCCACAAAGAACTAAATTCACACACATACAAACATACACACACAAGTGAATACATGTAAAGTTGGTGAAATCTAAATAAGACTAGTAGATTGCATTAACATCAATTTCCTGGTTGTCATATTGTACTAAAGTTATGCAAGATGTTGCTATAGAGGGAAATTGAATGAAATTTATACAGGATCTCTGTATATCACTTTCTACTACTCAGTGTGAACCTACAATTGTCTCAAAACAAAATATTATTTGAATAGTCAGTGGTTCTCAATTTATTGTGAGTTACAGGGATAATCCTGCAAAAACTATAGGTTCTTTTCCCACAAAATACAGGTAAAAAATTTTCATACAGTTTTATAACATTCATTAAGCCCCTGAAATTCCTCTGGATTTCTATATTTTGCCATTATACAACTCCAGACAGACACCAAGAAAATTGACACTTTGCCATTCCAAGGATAGTGCTGTATTAAGAGCTTTCACTCCAGAGCAAGACTGGGTTCACATCCTGTCTCTAACAGTTCCAGAACTCTATTACTGACTTGAACAAATTGTTTAACCTCTCTGTGTCTCAGTTTCCTAATCAGTAAGATGTAATTTATCATTTTACATATGCTTAGTAACTAAGTTAGTTAATATAGTAAAACACTCAGAAGAGTACCATACACTTAATAACAGTTAACATTTCTGTTCAGTTCAATTCACTTCAGAAAAGCTGAATTTGATTTTGCTCCCAGAGTATCCTCAGCATTTATTGCAATCCAAGGCTCACAAGAAATACTCAACAACTATTCGTTGAATGACTGAATAAATAAATGTATGAATAAACCTATAATGACAGAACCTACAGATATGCAAGACTTTATAAAGAAAGCTGTTCACCCAACAGAGGGCAGGTTTTCTTCCCTGTCATCAGTTCACAAGAGAGAACGATAACACCCAAAAAGATCCTATACTCCATCTCGTATTTCCATACCTGTCATCTCAAGTCTTTATCACAGTAAAAGGTATTCTAATTCTCTCTTTGTAAGTTGCACTGGAAAACATGAAAAATAATAGAACCATAGACAATCAAAATGCCATTCTGCTTTGGGCCATTTTCATTCCAGACTACACATAAACACACATATACATAAGCACTCTAGCTCACACACAAAGAACCCAAAAAAGAAAATTAAATTTCCTTAAGTTTTTTTCAAGATACAGATGCCCATCTAATCAATGTTTATTTGTCTGCCTACTGTACTGATTCTCAAGGAAGTAAATGGTATTTAATGAGAAAAAAGAGCAACTTAGAAAAAATCGAGCCTACCATCAAGCACCCCCTCCGTCTCCCAATTCCACCCCTAATCTTTCTAGACACTTTGCTCGGTCTCTCCTTCAGTTTTCCCTGCTAAGGCATGTTAGCAGAAAGGGCCCCTAGTTGGATTAATTGGATCAACGCTGAAGTTTTCATTTGTTTCATGAGTTTAACAAATTAATCTGGCATATAATGAAATATTGTGAAACAGTTTCAAAATGGATATTGCAAATACTGCCTTGTTCAATTACTGTCAAAATGTGCATACAGGAAAAATATGAAAATCTGAACATATAATTGCAGACTTAATTACCACTCTGTGCTAACCAGAGGCAATCATACTGAATTTGTCAAAGCATTTAAACTAGTTATAAAGTCTGTATAATTCCAAGAAATGGGAATACATAAATGAACACTAAACAGACTAATTCAGTCTTTCTAATTTTCCTTGAGTTGGGAAGATTATACAAGAAACAGTGGTTAACCAGAGATGGGGGGCAGGGATGGGGGTGAGGGAAATGAGGAGATGTTGATTAAAGAGTACAAATTTGTGGCTGCATAGTATGAATAAGTTGTAGAGATTCAACATGCACCATGGTGACTACAATTAGTTATACAGTATTATATACTTGAAATTTACCAAAAGAGTAGATCTTAAGTATTGTCATTACATACACACAAGAAATAGTATTAACGAGAAAAATTCCTAGACTTTACTCTTCTTAACTAAATGATCATCCCCAAAATTAACGTGTATAATTAACTGCATTGCATTCAACAGGCCTGGTTTAGGTCCTAGCTCCAGCTCTATGGCCTTGGGTCTCTCTGAATCTCACTTTTCTTAGCTTTAAGGAGGCGTTGAAAACAACTATTACACAATAGTTCTGTGTGTGTGATAATGACAATAATAGTAACAACAACAGGAGCTGGCCTCACAAACATCCACTGTGGTGAGACAGCTCTGAAGGGACAGACCAGACGTCTGGGCGGGTGGAGGTGTCTCTATCTAACAGACCACAAACTGCAAGCATACCTAAAGTGCCTGTCCTTCAACTATTTCTTAAGGTGAGAAAATGATGAACCTTGGGGTGCATGCCTGAAACGGGGGTCCTGTGTAACTCTCTGCACAGCCTCATCAAGAGGCTCTTCTTTGGTAGGGAGAGATCTGATGATGAAATATCTCAGAACAAAGAACCAATTTGGGTGTTCAGTTTGCCAACCTGGAGTCACAAAACAGACCGGACACTTAAAGATGTCCCCAGTGGAAACAAATGCTGTGTGCCGTGGCTTGACTTGAGCATGGTATATTTAATTTATGAATTTAGACTGTTGAAGAACCAAAAGCCAGGAAATAGAACCAGTACTTGTCAATTACCTACTATGTGCCAGGAACTCATTATCATATCTTCATCTGTGAAATGAGGATGACAACACAGTAACACCAAACTCTCCGGTTAACTAAAAATTTTTTTTAAAAAAGGTGGTGTAAGAATGATCAGTCCAGGATTTTTCAATGGACCACAAATATGAATTAGCTCTTCAGTTCAATTCAGTTCAGTCTCTCAGTCATGTCCGACACATTGCGACCCCATGAACCGCAGCACGCCAGACCTCCCTATCCATCACCAACTCCTGGAGTTTACCCAAACTCACGTCCATTGAGTCTGTGATGCCATCTAACCATCTCATCCTCTGTCGTCCCCTTCTCATCCTCCCCTCAATCTTTCCCAGCATCAGGGTCTTTTCAAATGAATCAGCTCTTCACATCAGGTGGCCAAAGTATTGGGAGCTTCAGCTTTAGCATCAGTCCTTCCAATGAATACCCAGGACTGATATCCTTTAGGATAGACTGGTTGGAACTCCTTGCAGTCCAAAGGACTGTCAAGTGTCTTCTCCAATACCACAGTTCAAAAGCATCAATTCTTTGGCACTCAGCTTTCTTTACAGCCCAACTCTCACACCCATACATGACTACCAGAAAAACCATAGCCTTGACTAGATGGACTTTTGTTGGCAATGTCTCTGCTTTTGAATATGCTGTCTAGGTTGGTCATAACTAAGTGTCTTTTAATTTCATGGCTGCAATCACCATCTGCAGTGATTTTGAAGCCCCCCAAAATAAAGTCAGCCATTATTTCCACTGTTTCCCATCTATTTGCCATGAAGTGATGGGACTGGATGCTATGATCTTAGTTTTCCAAATGTTGAGCTTTAAGTCAACTTTTTCACTCTCCTCTTTCACTTTCATCAAGAGGCTCTTTAGTTCTTCTTCACTTTCTGCCATAAGGGTGGTGTCATCTGCATATCTGAGGTGATTGATATTTCTCCTGGCAACCTTGATTCCAGCTTGTGCTTCTTCCAGCCCAGTGTTTCTCATGATGTATTCTGTGTAGAAGTTAAATAAGCAGGGTGACAGTATACAGCTTTGAATGTACTCCTTTTCCTATTTGGAACCAGTCCGTTGTTCCATGTCCAGTTCTAACTGTTCTCAAAAGGCAGCTCAGGTGGTCTGGTATTCCCATCTCTTTCAGAATTTTCCACAGTTTAATTGTGATCCACACAGTCAAAGGGTTTGGCATAGTCAATAAAGCAGAAATAGATGTTTTTCTGGAACTCTCTTGCTTTTCCGATGATACAGAGAATGTTGGCAATTTGATCTCTGGTCCCTCTGCCTTTTCTGAAACCAGCTTGAACATCTGGAAGTTCACGGTTCACCTATTGCTAAAGCCTGGCTTGGAGAATTTTGAACATTACTTTACTAGCGTGTGAGATGAGTGCAATTGTGTGGAACTTTGAGCCTTCTTTGGCATTGCCTTTCTTTGGGATTGGACTAAAAACAACCTTTTCCAGCCCTGTAGCCACTGCTGAGTTTTCCAAATCTGCTGACATATTGAGTGCAGCACTTTCACAGTATCATCTTTAGAATTTAATATTTGACACAGCACATAAATGTACATTATCTCATTTGAATTATCATTTCTCATATTGTTTTAATGAATGAAATTTTCTTTAAATTCTATCTGAAAGTGTTAGTCACTCAATCATGTCTCTTTGAGATTCCATGGACTATAGCCCACCAGGCTCTTCTGTCTGTGGGATTCTCCAGGCAAGAATACTGGGCTGGGTTGCCATTTCCTTCTCCCAGGCATAGAACCCAGGTCTCCTGCATTTCAAGCAGATTCTTTACTATCTGAGCCACCAGGGAAGCCCAAGAAAACTGGAGTGGGTTGCCATGCCCTCCTCCAGGGCATCTTCATAACCCAGGGATCAAACCCACGTCTCTAATGTCTCCTGCATTGATAGGCAGATTCTTTTTTTTTAATTTTTATTTTAACTTTATTTTACTTTGCAATACTATATTGGTTTTGCCATACATTGAAATGAATCCACCACGGGTGTACATGCGTTCCCAAACATGAACCCCCCTCCCACCTCCCTCCCCATAACATCCCTCTGGGTCATCACCATGCACCAGCCCCAAGCATGCTGTTTCCTGCATCAGACACAGACTGGCGATTCGATTTTTACATGATAGTATATATGTTTCAATGCCATTCTCCCAAATCATCCCACCCTCTCCCTCTCCCTCAGAGTCCAAAAGTCCGTTATACACATCTGTGTCTTTTTTGCTGTCTTGCATACAGGGTCGTCATTGCCATCTTTCTAAATTCCATATATATGTGTTAGTATACTGTATTGATGTTTTTCTTTCTGGCTTACTTCACTCTGTATAATCGGCTCCAGTTTCATCCATCTCATTAGAACCGATTCCAATGTATTCTTTTTAACGGCTGAGTAATACTCCATTGTGTATATGTACCACAGCTTTCTTATCCATTCAGCTGCTGATGGACATCTAGGTTGTTTCCATGTCCTGGCTATTATAAACAGTGCTGAGATAAACATTGGGGTACATGTGTCTCAATTCTGGTTTCCTCGGTGTGTGTGCCCAGCAGTGGGATTGCTGGGTCATAAGGCAGTTCTATTTGCAATTTTTTAAGGAATCTCCACACTGTTCTCCAAAGTGGCTGTACTAGTTTGCATTCCCACCAGCAGTGTAGGAGGGTTCCCTTTTCTCCACACCCTCTCCAGCATTTATTGCTTGCAGATTTTTGGATCGCAGCCATTCTGACTGGTGTGAAGTGGTACCTCATTGTGGTTTTGATTTGCATTTCTCTAATAGTGAGTGATGTTGAGCATCTTTTCGTGTGTTTGTTAGCCATCCATATGTCTTCTTTGGAGATTGATAGGCAGATTCTTTACCACTAGTTTCACCTCAGAAGCCCTGTAAATTCTATAGTGCTTTAACATTTTCAAAAGTTTCACATATGGTTTCATAAATCCCATTAAAAACTTTTTTTTAAAGTAAAGCTTTCGATAAAGTTCAACATCCATTTAGGATAAAACTTCTCCAGAAAGTAGGCATAAAGCAAACACACCTCAACATAATAAAGGCCACGTATAAAAAACCCACAGCTAACATCATACTCAATGGTGAAAAGCTGAAAGCATTTTATCTAAGACTAGGAATAAGATAAGGATGTTGACTCTCCCCACTTTTATTTAACATAGTTTTGAAAGTCCTAGCCACAACAATCAGAAAAGAAAGAGAAATAAAAGAATTTATATTAGAAAAGAAGAAGTAAAACTGTCACTGTTTGCAGATGCCACGATGCTACACATGAAACTCCTAAAGACACTATCTGAAAACTACTAGATCTCATCAATGAATATGGTAAATTTGCTGGATACACAATTAATATATGAAATCTGTTGCATTTATATATACTAACAAACTATCAGAAAGAGAGAGTAAGGGAAAAAATTTCATTTGCCACCTGATTATAAAGAATAAACTACCTAGGAATAAACCTATCTAAATAGGTAAAAGACCTATTATTTGGAAAACTGTAAGACACTGATGAGGAATTTAAAAATAACATAGACAGAAAGATATACCATTTTCTTAATTTAGAAGAATCAATATTGTTAAAATGACCACACTACCTCAGGAAGTCTATAGATTCAATGCAACCCCTATTGAAATACCAAAGGCATTTTTTACAGAACTAGAAGAAATAATTCTTGAATTTGTGGGAAAATGCAATAGACTTTGAACAGCCAAAGTGATCTTCTTGAAAAAGAATAGAGCTAAGGAATCACACTCTTTGACTTTGAACAATACTACAAAGCTACAGTAATCAAAACAGTATGGTACTGGCACAAAGACATAGATTAATGGAACAGAATAGAGAGCCCACAGGTAAACCCACACACTTACAGTCATCTATTCTATGACAAAAGAAGCAAGAATATGCAATGGAGTGAAGACAATCTCTTCAATAAGTAGTATCTGGGAAAATTGGCCAGCTACATGTAAAAGAATGAAATTAAAACATTCTCTAATACCATAGGGGCTTCCCAGGTGGTGCAGTGGTAAAGAATCTGCCTGCCAATGCCAGAGATGCAGGGAATGTGGGTTTGATTGCTGGGTCAGGAAGATCCTCTGGAGGAAGGCGTGGCAACCCACTCCAATATTCCACCTGAAGAATCCCATGGATAGAGGAGCCTGGCAGGCTAGAGTCCACAGGGTTGCAAAGAGTCAGACATGACTAAGCACTCACACATGTACTAATACCATGCACAAAAATAAACATGAAATGGATTAAAGATCTAAATGTAAGACCAGATATTATAAAACACCTAGAGAAAAACATAGGCAGAACACTTTTCGACATAAAGTGCAACAATAGTTTTTTGGATTCACTTGAATTATCTTGAGAACTATGATTATATGTGAAATTTAACAGTTCTGTCACTTTTCCTCAATGACAGATAATTCATTTATGAGAGTATTAGTTGAGCGCCTACTGTGTGTCAGACACTGTTCTAAGCATGAGAATATAGTTGTGAACAGGACAATGTTTCTCTTCTAGAGAGACTGATATTTCAGTGGCAGGTAAAAACACAAACATATGAGCTACACAGTCAAAAAAATAATATATCAAACAGAATAACTGTGTCTACTTTAGACTGTCACCAAGAATTCTCTGAGAGGATAACATTTGAGTACAAGTCCTCAAGTCCCATGCTTGTATGTCTGAGAATTGTCTTATTTCCTACATGCTTAATACTTTCTTGATTAAACTCCTGGTCTATGCTTCACTCAACAGAGAATAATCAAAATACCTGAAGTGACCATGTATTTTAACCTTCTTCCCACTCACACCTTCACCAGAGCAAGTCCTATATAAACACTACAATCTGCTTAACTAAAAGCAATAATTTGCAGTAGAATATTACTTTCTTGTCTCAGATATCTTGACATCTGTTTTTCCTCTGATGCTGAGAAGAGGGTAGTATTATCTCTGTTGAGCTAGTAAGGAAGCTATGGCTTGCCTCAGGTCACACAAGTGGGTTATGCAAAACCAAGGTAGCTGACTACAGTGCCCTTTCCAGAATATATTTCTAGTAGTGAGAGAGAGAGAGAGAGAGAGAAACTTCATTTAATTTAATCAACACATATGAAGTTTCTACAGTTGTTCTGTCCACTGTGAGTTGATGGAAATGATTCAAAGTGGGAAAGACAGGATCTTTGACCTGATCAAGCTCCCAGTCTAGTTGGAAACACATTTAAATTACTAAATATAAAGTCATTAGGAAAGTATAAGACACTGGGGAATAACGAATAGAGTTTCACAGGACAGTGTGTAACCTGGGCCTTGAAAGATGAGTAGGGGTTTACCAAGGAGAGAATGAGGCCAGGAGGGTTAGTCTCAAGGAAACTGATCAAATAGAAATAGAAAGAAAAAGAGTGTGGTGTGTTCAGAAATCAGCCATCAGACTCTTATGACTGAGGCAGAGGATAAGTCTGTAAACTAAGCAAGAACCAAACTGTCAATGACACTGGCTGATAGGCTGCAAAATGGGGACTTTTTTTCATTCAAAATGGAACTCACTGGAGCACTGAGAGCTTGTGAGTAAGAACATACAATCAGTACCTTAGAAAAGGCCTTCTGGAAGTAGAGAATGAGCTGAAGCCAGGCAACAGCTGGTGGCAGGAGAGCTGTATAACAGTTAAAATCATCCAAGGAGAAATGCAAAGGTCCAGATCTAGGGCAGTACCAGTTTTTAAGGCAGCTAAGCTTCCATCTTGGATGGAGAAATAATGGGCAGAAGAGAAAGCAAGGATTTAGATGTCTTCCCTTTATCCAAGCTCTCCCCAAGTCCCAGCATAGTCTTGAAAGGTGAGTACTATTTTCTTTTAATTGGAATTATTAAAGAAGGGGCTTCCCAGGTAGCACTAGTGGTAAAGAACCGGCCTTCCAATGCAGGAGATGTAAGAGACTCGGGTTTGATCCCTAGGTCAGGAAGATCCCCTGGAGGAGGGCATGTCCACCCACTCCAGTATTCTTGCCTGGACAATCCTATGGACAGAGGAGCCTGGAGGGCTATGGTCCATAGGGTCAAAAAGAGTCAGACACAACTGAAGCAACTTAGCACACATGCATTATTAAAGAATACTGAAGCCCAGAGCTTTAATTCTGCTATTGCTTGAGAGTCCATATGTATGAATATACACATCCCCTGAGAGACTCTCTGATCTCCTTGTTATGTGGATCATGGTCACTTGTGCCCTGCCTCCATGGTGTTACAAAATACCTCCCGTGCCAGGAGTCATCCTGCGGGGCAGGCACGTGCACCCTGCAGTCTCTTGCACGTTGAGGAAGAGTGGGAGTCAGACAGGTCCAGATTAGAGGGGTGGTGCTGGGGCTCCAGCCTTTGCCTCTTCTGACACAGACTGAAAGGCATTGCTCACTCCTCCATTTGCATTCTCACTCCTAAAAAAGACTGTTTTGACAAATGAGGCTAATTGTTGTTTACTTGTGGCTAGTGTCAAAAGCCATGTTCGGTGTGAACATGTGGTTCAGACATGACCCCACCAGAGGGTGAAGGGTCTAAAACGCCAATCTTAATAATTGAAGAAAAGGGCTAGAAAATGATTTGGCAAGTCCCATCCTGCACTAGGAATGTGAGTCACCTCCAAGCAGTTTTCACTGAGCTGAAACCAGGAAGAGAGCAAAGTGGAAGAATCTGGAAGGCTTACTGCTCACCATGGATCAGCGTAAACTATGCATCAGCAGAGATGTCTCCTCAAGCTCTGAAAAACCTCTGTACTGGGTATGGAAACACCCATGCAAATCACTGGTGCAAATAAAAAAGGGATCAATGGGGCCTGGTTCAACAAAAAATTTAGTCGGTTGTAGAATAAGTCTAATACCTAAACTAACTTGCTAACCAACATCTACTGTGCAAGTTCTGCTGTGACATTTTTTATACAAAAAAAAAAAAAGCCCTAATCCTTAAAGGATCATGGATTCAAATCCTAGCTCTGCCACTTGCTAGCCATGTGACTTTGAGAAAGTTACTTAGGGTCTTTAAATTTGTTCCTAAGCAAAACGGTATTAACAGTAGAAACTATCACCAAAAGTGATTTTAAAAATCAGACAACAAAATGCTCATAAGTTAGTACAGTGTTTGGCACATAGTAAGTGTTCAAAAAAGGTTGCTGGTGAATTACCAGCCTCACCATCGTCCTTCTCTTTCTTGCCTTATGCTTCTAGTATGATAGATAAAAGCATCAGTGGTGGGAGTGGCATTCTGACCCCACCTAGATTATTCATTCAGTGTGATTAGTCTTTTTTCTCAGCAACAAGATACAGATATTGATAAGAGTACTTATTCATAAGGGGAAGAACTGAAAAATATAAAGGATGTAAATCTATTAGAATATGTCTTGACACATGATTTATGTTCAATATATGTCACTGTGATTATAATCCTAATTGTCATCATCACTAGTTTTAGTCATACCACGATTTAATTGCCAGCACTCCAGTGATATGCACCATAATGTGAGGGGTGTGAATTAGACAACATAGAAGGTATCTGATTTTTCTATAAGTGACACCTTGGGACCCTCTGTCCCTAAGAATATGAAGGGTTTAGGGCTAAGGTGGAGCTCCTGTACTCAGTTCTAATGCCTTCACAGAAAAAGGAACAGACTCTTAGGCATTTGAGCCCACTATCTTCAGCTCAGAAGAACACTGTAAAAGAATCAGGAAAGCAAGAAAGACAATATCAAAGTAACTATTGATGTTTTCTTTAGTATTATGATTTGTGAAAACCAAGGAAAGAATGTCAGGTAAAATATCTCTCTATGGGCAGACTAGAAATAGAACCTTTACAAGGCATTTCACACTTTGCTCAATGTTTTACATGCAGCATCTCATTATCTCCCTTACTTCTTATCTCAGCCCTGAGGGGAGCATGCAGTTATTAGTCCCATGTGTGTGACTGAGGCTTGGAGGGTAAGTGACTTGCCCAAGGTCATCCAATTATAAGAGGTAGAGCTAGCATAGATATCTTCCACTTGGAAACTATATTCTCTTTCTTCTTCTTTTGCATAATTTTGTTCAAGCCATGTATTATCAATAAAACAGTCAGATGAAAAGTAGTGGTAGGTTAATAAATAATGCCTCCTGGACTTTTGTATTTAGGATTCCAAATATTCATATATTGAGTAATACCTGAGCTGTCTACTGTT
The DNA here is from genome assembly GCF_023091745.1 of Budorcas taxicolor. Lineage (NCBI taxonomy): Eukaryota > Metazoa > Chordata > Mammalia > Artiodactyla > Bovidae > Budorcas > Budorcas taxicolor. Next base: position 56,320,126 of record NC_068916.1, read on the forward strand.
GCTCAAAGCAAGTATCCAAATTACCAACTGATTTAATGTTTCTCTTTCTATTTGTGTATCTTAGATTCACAAAAAGTGGTTCAGATGGCCTTGTCAAGGCAGCCAAGCATCAGTTGATGGATTCCATGATTGAGGAGATTCTACACTGAGTGGGAATTTGGACTCTAATTTGTTTAATTTAACCTTCCAATATTTAAGAATATTTATTATAGTAAAAGGAAATGGCAATGTTAACTATCATGAACAAAGGTGAAAGTGTTCATGAAAATGTTAGTCACTCAGTTGTGTCCAACTCTTTGCAAACCTGTGCAAACCTGTGGACTGTAGCCCACCAGACTCCTCTGTCCATGGAACTGCCCAGGAAACCAAGGTATACAGTTAGAAAAGAAAAGAAACAAATTCAGTTTGGGACATCTGATTCACCCACTTACACTCATGTGTGATAAGACTTTTACACTAAACACACGTATAGTCAAGACAGGAAGAGGCAAGCACTTCTCAAATTGTGTTCCATGGTACACAAGCACCAGTTCTTCAAATGCATTTCCTGAGAAACACAGGAAATGACTATTTTATGACTATAAATAGGAAAAGAAAAACTAAGTGAATATACTTTTAACAATCTCTTAATCATCTGATTTTGCTGCGCATTTTCCCTATTAACCAGTATTGTGACTCTCTGAGGAGTGACAAGAGCATGCACCATGAACCCAAATTATTTGATCCCAGCGTGTTTCTGCAGAATTCAGTTTGCGAAAACATTGATGCACCAGGAAGTACACAGGCCACGGTGTAAGGCTGGCTGAACCTGGTCCCCCTGCCACCAATTCACTGCTAAACTTCAGTCCTCATTTGCTCATTTGCAAAGTGATAGATAATTAAATGAACCAAGCGACTTTGACTAAACAAGATATCAAGAGCCCATCATGGTAGTTGCCTGAAAAATGTTAGTTTCTTTCTTTGTGCTGATAGAGTTGAGATGACCAAGCCAACAGATACTGTGGAAGTGCTTGAGCATCCCACACCCTATCATTTTAACTACAGAGAAAGCCTCTGAAATGTGACAAAATATCTCCAGCCTGTAACTGGAGTCAGCTCATTATGTGAGGTCACTGTAAAAGACTTTCTCCCTGTAAGAAATGTCATTCCATCAGTATTTTGCTATTTCCCCATTCCAAGACTAATATTTGATATTTTTCTAAGATATTATTTGTCAGACACAGTTTACAGAGCTCCTTCAATGTAAGACCTTTTCTTTGGGCAGCACTTAGCAAGTTCATCTCTGCCATTTTACAGAATTATAGACCATGGATGGCTTCAGGACTCCCAGAAGAGGTCTTATTTCTCATATAGACACATGTACCATTTCCACCCACCACCTGGCCTGCCACGTATCTCTGAAAGCAATTGATTCGATCATACTCATTGAATGTGCTAACATTTCACTCTTAAATGGCTCTCTCTGAATATCAGTTTTGTCTTTTTTATTTACACCTTATACTTTCAAAGAAGTTTTCGGTGATCGTGTCCTTAGTCACTCCCCTCATACCTGGTAGATACTTTTAATCATTATTTTACCATAGCCCAAAGAGTTTAAGTGACTTGCTCAGGGTCACACAGCTAGTTAAGAACACAGTGAGACTCGAATCCATGTCTTCCCAGCCTAATAATGTCTCCAGTCATCAGCAGAACTCAATTCAACTCAATAAACATTGATTTAGTACTTCATCTAGGTTACCGTTCTGTGGCTAGAGTTTATTGCTCTCTCCAATATAAGGAGATTTTATTATTATTATTTTTCAAAGGGCAAGTCCTGAACTCATTTGCAAAAAGGTGCTCTCACAGTTATTTAATTTCAAGGAAAAGCAGTCCTCTGGGGTGTGAGAAGAAGTGTGGTGGAAGGAACAATGAGGCATGTGTGTAATTCCATAGCTGCCAATGTCCTACAGACCTCAATTTGGCTCTGACTTTCACAGGAAAGATTTACTCTAAAGATGAACCAATTGGCCGCATCCATTCATCATATCCAATTGTTTCAGTCAGTTCTTCCAGAACAAGAGTTTATTTCATTGCTTCCCCCTTTAATTCTGACATGTGACATGGTAGAATCTAAGAATGGGCAGAGTTATGTTCACATCCATATGCCTGCATGGTATTTAAAGGTTTGATATTTAAAGGGCTTGACATTTCCATTACAACCAATTCCTCTGAAACCAATTTTAGGGGCTAAGATGGCAGACCAGACCCCGCCTTACATCTAATCAAGGTTAGTTAAATGTGCAGTGAAAAAACACTACAAAGTTTGTGTTGGCCTTGTTTCCACAGTGTATGTCTCATTGACCGAAACAAAGCTCTTTAAAAATGAGGACAGGAAAAAGACCCATGGTTCTCTCCACTGCTCTGTTAAGGGAGGCTGAGGGATGGCTCCACAAAAGGAAACGGATTCGAAAATTGCTGATGCATCCTTTATCACCGCAATTTCTGCAAGGTTATAAAAGTCATGCTTGGATAAAATCTCGAAAGTGCCAAAGCAATGATCTAAGAAATGAATGCAGATAAGCCTTCTCCATTTTAAATTATGAGCAGGGGAACTGAAATAGAGATGATCATTGCCGAAGAACCTAAAATTAAGTATGTGATTTTGCTCATTTGTATACAACAGGACAGTAAATCATTTTATGGACCCAATGAGTTTGAAATGCAGCTGCCAAGAACTCTCAACCTTGCTGTTGTTCGCTGGCACTGCTGAGTATTATTTCTTCCTGATTTTGCAAAATATTGTAAGGTAGACACTGTTTTCTGTAAGGCACTCTCTTGTTAATTTCACGAGGAGGCTGAGGGGTGGCGGACTGGGAAGGGGGAGCTGGAGTTTGTGTTCTGTGTTTTTAAAAGACCAGGAAAGGGAAGAAAAGATTCAGTGTCCTCTGTCTTAGAGTCCACAGGGAACAGGCTTTTTCTGTGGAGTTCAAGGCAATTAACTTGGTCCTGGCCTCTTAGAAACTATAATGAAATGTCTGCTTTAATGCCCATAGGAAAATAAGGACAGCTCTAATTTCTCAAAGCCTAAAAGATGACAAAGTGATTCAAAGGGTGAATAAAAGAAAATTTAGTATACGTGTATCTCTTATCTAGTTCTGTTTGGTTTCTATTTCATAAGCACCTGGTTCATGGAGGACACCTGAGAGTATGCACATGAAGCCTTGATGAAAAAGACAGTCAAAGTTCTAACAACTTTCCTGGGGAGGGGGAGAGTTAATTTTTTTTTAACTTAAATTTTTAAAATTATGAAATAACACTAGTATTACTACAGAAAATTATAAAAAGGAAAAATAATTAAAAACAACTGGTCCCTTTGTAAAAGAAAATTTTCTGTGCATGGTTTTTACTTCACAAAATTGAATGAGCCCATCCATATGGTTCTGTGATCTGTGTGTTTCATTCAATAATACATGTTGATCCAAGAGGAATAGAGAAGCTAAACGTTCTGAAGGGAGCGTGGGACAGAAAAAAGAAAGAAAGGAAACCAGGGAGGGTGAATTCTACAGACTAAGGGTTATTAAGTGGAATGCCTTGTTTATAACACAGGGAACTCTGCTCAGTGTTACATGGCAGCCTGGATGGGAGGGCAGTTTGGTGGAGAATGGATACATGTATATTTATGGCTGATTCCCTTGCTGCCACCTGAAAATATCACGTTGTTAATAGGCTATACTCCATCATGACTAGACTAGGCTAGATTAGACTATTCGCTCAGTCATGTCCTACTCTTCGCGACCCTGTGGACTGTAGCCCACCAGGCTCCTCCCTCCATGGGATTCTCGAGGCAAGAATATTGGAGTGAGTTGCCATTTCCTTCTCCAATACTCCAACATAACCACAAAGTTTAAAATAAAAAAGAATGATTTGGAAGCATCTTTTGGACTTACAACTACTTAATAGATAGTTTCTTCAACTTTGGGGGGGCATAATTAGAGGAGAGAGAGAAGTTACATATACAAATAAATAAACTGCATTTATTTTAAAACACTCCATCTAGCTGACCTTTTCTCTAATTTAATTCAAAGCTGTGAGGAATATCCACTGAGTAGCTTACAGGTACACTTCCCAAAATGGCATGTGCTTCCCAAGAACCCGCCTGCCAATGCAGGAGGTGCAGGAGACACAGGTTTAATAATTGAGTCGGGAAGATCCCCTGGAGGAGGAAATGGCAACCCCCTCCAGTATTCTTGCCTGGGGAATCCCATGGACAGAGGAGCCTGACTGGCTACAATCCATGGGGTCACAAAGAATTAGACATGACTTAGCAACTGAGCACATTGCAACCACATGTAGCTATTTACATTTCAATGTATTGAAATTAAACTTCAGTTCTAAGTCATACAATTTAGTCTTTCAAGTGTTCAATAGCCACATGTGGCAAGTGGCTACAGCATTGGTCAAGACTGATTATAGAATATTTCCATCAGCACAGAAGGCTCTATTATTCAGTACTAGTTTAAAGCATTCAGCTACTGAAATGCCTGGAGGACCAGAAAAGGGTGTCTAGTCATGTATGTTACCCTGTCTGCCATCATTCACAAGACTTTTTAATTCTGAAAATAGTTGGTGTTGGATGATTCCTTCTTTCATTTATCCCTGCTTATAATTCACAGAGTTACCTGGAGAAATATGAAAGCCTCCTTGCCTGGATGGATGGATTGTCCTGTGTTTAGTGGCATCCAAAGACAGAGGAGTGCTTCAAGCAACCAATCTTTCCTGGGCAAAAGTTTATTGATATGAGGACACAGTTATGGGCTTCAATGAATGAAGCAAATTTTTGAAGCCCTTGTTAAAGAAAAGATTTATAAAGGCCATTTTCTGCTCAAAAGCACATACTCCATCAGCAGAGAACCTCACTGCATAACTCAGAATGTGTGACAGCATCACCACAAATCATCTTGACCAATCATGTAAGAGGCCTCCAGGGTGCCAAATAGCAATCTTACCCACAGGAATCAAAAAAGCTGAATGCTGGGCTTCCGACGGATGTAGAGGCAACGAGAGAAGAAAACCAGAGACAGCGAGAGAGAGCAGTCACCCATGTAGAAAGGACAGTCATGCCAACGGCCTCTTTCTAAAAGAGAGGGGGCTCCCTGTAACCCTCTCTCCATGGGAGTAGGGCAGCTTGACACTAATAGGGCTCTCCAAATCCCCTGATATTTGCTCCTCTGCAAACTAAAAAAGAAAACATCTTTCAGGCAGAGATTAGCACCTTGCCTTTCACGAAAAGTCAGCACTGTGTTACAGTGAGTGAGGTCTGCGTGGTAAACAGAGCTGGGCTATTAGTTATGGAGGACTTATCACCAGCCCTAACCAGTTTCGTTTTGAGGATGCACACGCAGCCAAGGCTCACCAGCACATTAGTGCATGAAGTACTGACTGTGGCATCTTTTCCCCACAGGTGTGCCACAAAACGCTCGTGTCAGAAACATCCACAGATCTGTGTAAACACAAAATCATGGGGAAAATTGGGAGAGTAGCACTGACATATATGCACTACCATATGTTAAACAGATAGGCAGTAGGAAGCTGCTGAGCAGCACGGGGAGCTCAGCCCCGTGCTCTGTGATGACCTAGAGGACTAGGATTGGGCAGGTGGTGGGAGGGAGGCTCCCGAGGGAGGGGACACACACACACACACACACACACACACACACACACACATTATGGTTGATTCACGTTGTATAGCAGAAACTATCACAACACTGTAAAGCAATTATACTCCAATTAAAGAAAAAAATCAGGCTTATCATCCCAACCAGACTTGTTACATCAGCATCTGGGGGTGGAGGCAAGAATCTGTGATTTATAAACATCCAAAGGGACTGGTACACACAATGAAATCTGAGGACTGCTGGACCAGATAAATTTGCTCCCTCCTACACCTGCCCACCCTGCCTTTCTTCCTATTCTACCTCATTTTCTTCTTCCCCTTTCTTAGATTATGAACAGACTCCAAAACACAGGAACATTTACATCTGGTGCAAATACACTCTAACAACTAAAGCATTAACAAACATTTGTTGAATCATAATTCTATGCAAAAAAATGTTTGTAATATTGGATCTCTAGTAAATCATAAATACCTCCTCCTCATCATCATCATATGGTAAATTGTGATAAACACACTCTGTGGTCTTCCATGCATTTATTAAATATTATGTGTATAGAAAGTCCTTAATAATGAGGGAGAACGTATACTGTGACGTGAAAGAACATTTTACCTTATTATATGTTCACAACTATGAAAACTTTTAATATTATATGAAAAAATGGTACAAAGAATAAACCAAAATATTAATAAAAGCAGTTGTCTCCAAGTAATGAAATTATGGGTTATTTTTTCTTTCTACTTTTCTCTAATTCTAATTATTTAACTAACATGTAAAAAACTTATAATTAGAAAAAAAGGTAAATGAAAATTATATCACTTTAAGAATCTACAGCGGTTTCTCTTTTATTGCATTGTACATTTGGATCAGACTAACTTGTATCTCAGCCTTAACTTGTATCCACACAACTTACATGTTTTTTACTTGCAATTGTTGACAAGATACTCCTAGCTTTAATATTCTGCAAGCTGGATTCTACTCATTGCTTCTTCAGCTGAATTTACCTATATTCTCCTCCATCTATTCATAAATAATAATAAAAAAAGAATTAGAAACTTAATAAGGGGAAGAGGCCTCTCACATTGATGTCTTATAAACAGCATCTGCAGTCCACCATTTGACACAGATTTTCCACTTCCAGTAATACACAAGAGTACAAAGACATCTTGTCACAGCAGGTCCTTGTGGCACTGTCCACCGAGCAACACCTAAATGAAACATGTCACATATACCCAAAGGAACTCCCTAGGATGTTCAGAAAGATGAGTCTTATGATGGGTCAGCAAAAATATGACACCTAGGAATTACAAGTAAATAAGAATCTTGATCTCACTACCTAGTCACAGGAAATATGAGAAATATAAAAAACAAGTGAAATGACACCACGAGGGAGCAATTAGCCAACTGCAAAACATGGGACATTAAATAAGACCCTTACTCCAGGAAGTTGATGACAAAAACACAAGGAGGGTAACAGAGACAGCAGACCATCTGGGGGCAAATAGAGAATAAAAAGCATAACAGCCAAATGCAAGGTACAGATGTGTTTGAAACCTAATTTGAACAAACCTACTGTAAAAAAAGAACAAAACTGTTTGGACCCGTCAGAAAAATCTGAATCTGGACCAGATTTTAGAAAATATGAAGGAGTCAGGTATGATAATGGCATAGAAGTTTGGTTTTTAAAATTTGTCTCAGTTTTAAACCGTGAAGCATTTACAAGTAAAATGAAAGAATACTTGGGGTAAGTGTCAAACCATTCCATTTAAAATGTAGAGAAGATAGACGAAATAAATTTGCAAAAGTGTTGATAATTTTTGAAGCTGGGTAACAGACATGTGAAGATTTTTCATCCTCTTTTCTCCATTTTTGTTTGTTTAAAACTTTTCATAACACAAATTTTAAACAAAATGAAAAGGGATAATATAGATCTCTACATGTTGTCATAAGAATAAAAATAGTATTAACCTTTTTTTTTTTTTTGCTGTCTACCTGAAACTAACACAACACTGTTAATTGGCTCTGGTCCAGTATAAAATATAAAGTTTAATAAAAAATAGTGTTAACTAGCATAATGAAATGATGTAATTGTACATGCTGGTACAATGGTAGCTGCTACTGCACATAGTTTACTGTGTACAAAGTACTGTTGTAATTATACTTTGTAGCTTAACTCAGTCCTCACAGAACATTATAAGGGAAGTCCTTTACAGGCTCATTTTAGAGACAGGGGAACTGAGGCCCTCATTGTTGTGTTAGTCACTCAGTCACGTCCGACTCTTTGCAACTTCATAGACTGTAGCCTGCCAGGCTCCTCTGACCATGGAATTCTCCAAGCAAGAATACTGGAGTGGGTTGCCATCACCTTCTCCAGGGAATCTTCCTGACCCAGGGATCAAACCTGGGTCTCCTGAATTGCAGGCAGATTCTTTACCATCTGAGCCACCAGCGAAGGCAAAACCCTCACTGGTCAATCAAATAACCTAACATCATAGAGCCGACAAGTAGTAGAGCTGGGATTTAAACCCAGACTACATAGAACTAACTAAACCACTATATCCATTGTACACCCACTGCTACTCACAAGCTTGCAGAATGATTCCAGGACATTTTATTAAGGGAAATAATCAGGATGCAGGTTAGGCAGGGTATGCTCCTCTTTTTGCTCTGTGTGTATCATATACACCTTATGAGGCTTTTATGTAAATATGCACAAGAAATTATAAAGATGATTTGCTTTGGAAAGAGAACCTGGAAGTGGCAGACATTAAATTTTTTACGAATTCCTGTCTTTATTGTTTTGGGTTGTTTTCTTTTTTTTTTTACCATGTGTATACATGGCTTTTTTATACCAGGAAGAATAATTTGGGTTTTGACATAGTGGACCATTTCTGTTATCTTGCTGATAATTCTCTCAATAAAAAAGAAAAGAAAAAACATGGAAACATTATCATAATATTTATAGGAAAATAAAATTTTCAAATTCTATGCAAAGATACATCAGTCAGAAAAAACGGAAAAGATCTGTATATGTTTTTGTCATGTTTTAGAAACTAATATACAGTACAAAAGTGAAATGTTTGTGTTTTTGTTTCATGACCTTTTAGGATACATAGTAAATGGGTAATGGTGCTTACTTCTGACGGTAGCCATCCTTGCTTTGGTGGCCCTAAGCTGTCCGCCTCAGTCCTGCCCCAACCAGGCTAAGCCCACCATTTGGTCTGTTGGCCCTGTATTCTCTGCCATCCTTTCCCAACACTGCACCGCAGTGTGGCCAGCTTTACTGAAAAGCCCCCCCAGAAGATGTCTACTCCATGAGCCAAAATTAAGTGCTCCACAGTGGCAGTTAGGAATGGATGGGGTGCTCCCAGGTACAATTCTATTTCCAGTTTAAGAGTGCAATATGGTAAGGATTCAAATGGGAAAATGGGGTTTCCTTTAACTTTTGCATTTTTTTTTTCATAAACTATTGAGGCATTTGACAGTCACAGGGGCTCTAAGAGTGAATGCATCTGACCTGGCTCCTGCCCTCATGGTGCTCTCAATTCCACTGCTATAAGAAGCAATGATTCTTCAATCCCCAAGTCTTTGGGAACCGGGACGCAAATGAAGATGTGGGTAGCTGTGCCAAAGAAACCTATGAAGAATGAAAGCAGCATGCTGGGTAGCTTTAATTCCTGACACTGGCCTCCTGCAACAGTTTGTAAACCACTTTTCCCCTCTTCCACTAAAAACTTTTATTATAGAAATGGTAAATACACATTGCAAGTCCTCTTTTTTCTGTTTTCACCTTATTAATTTTCATTCTCCTTTGCACATGATACACCTTTGTTTGTGTGATCCTTGTGTCAGTGGTGCAAATCCTATCAGACTAAGGAGTAAGGTCTCTGACTGCCCATCCTAGTCACCTGTCTTTAGAACCTTGAAATCACTTTTTCTTGCCAAGTGGGCTCTGCAGAAGCTGTTCACTTTCCCTTCCTGCTCTACACTGTTCTATTCACATTTTACGTCTTTGTTCACGTGTCACTTCCTTGGGGAGAGTGTTCCATGACATTTTTCTCCAGGTCAAATATTCCTGCTAAACACTCACCTAGTATCATGGCTGCCCCCCTCCTAACATGTATCCCATTTGAAATATCACATTTGCTCATGGGATCACTTGAATACTGTGTGACTTCCCCTAGGCTGTGCTCTCCATGAGGACAAGTCAATTTTTGCTCACCACTGTCTCTCCAGTGACCACCACAATGTAGGCACTCAGTAAATGAACCTTGAATAACACAGAGAGGTTAGGGGCACTGACCCTGGAGCAGTCAGAAACCCCAGTATAACTGAACAGTCAACCCTCCATATCCACTTTCTTTTCCATGGATTTGACCCATCATGGGCTTCCCTGGTAGCTCTGATTTAATATGTACTTAGAGAAAAAATCCAGGTATAAGTGGACCTGCAGTTCAAACTCAAGTTGCTCAAAGGTCAATAAACTAGATATATATCTATTGAATGTATGGAGATGATGGGGGCATTTATTTTAATGGTCTGTAGCTTTTTTACCTGAATTTCAGCGCTTTCTATCTGGACCTAAGAGAAATTAATCAATTACAATATTTTTCCTGGACTTTCAATTGTGGTGCTTTATCCCTTTGGTATAATTGCTGCCAAGCAGGTCTTTGATTCCTGAATGTTTAGGGTGGTTGTTTACTTGCTTGTCAATAATTTTAATTGCCTTATTCAGATGTAAGTGATTTGCTAAGGTCACCTAAGAGAACTGAAGCTTTTATTTCCTTCTCAATCTTTCTTTCTCTCCGAAAGAATAGTAGCCAGTAAAATTCCCATTTAGAATACCAACAGCTTCATGTAGCATCCACAGGAAACATGGAGAGATTAATGAGGTCTTGAGAACAAGTCACTGAGTTGAAATTGGTGTTTTTTCCCCCTTCCAAAAGCCCTTCTCTATGAATAATTGACTATCAGTAATTGTCACATTTGGAGGTCATCAAGAAAGAAACGGGGCACTAAGGTTTCACTTTTCTCCCAGAAGTCAAACAGTTCATAAAGTTGGTCATTGGGTCCTTTTTTATGAGATAAGAATTTTCTTTCAGTCAACTTATCTTTCTTAGAATTGGAAGGGCAGTGAAACTTCAATTTGAAGTTTGAGTCTACAGGAGGTTGACACTGAGATGCACTCCAAAAACCAGGAAATAAGGAAGATTGGATTTTCTACCACAATTTAAAATCTACAAGAAGAATAGAATGAAGGAGAGCAAAATTTTACAGAAGATGAAGGTCAGTGTAAGAAAGGTATCAAAATCATGCCAGCAAATTTCTGAGTGAGACTGGCGCCAGGCAGTCAGTGTGCCAAGTTCACACCCATTACCACTATGATAAGACCCCATCTAAGTCCATGAAGCTAGCTCATTATGTGTCTAGAGATGGGTGCATCGTAGTGTCCTACTTTAGTGTCCTGGAAACTCTCAAGGTCATCCAAATTAATTTCCTGCTCAAACCCCATGCTCACCAAGCAAACTGTGGGTAATAATTTTGTTTCTTCTACACATTTAAATGATGAGGTAAAAAGTACAAAGATATACATACTTAGCCTCCTTACAATTATAAGATAAGATGTGATCTTATACATCAATAACTTGTGAACTTAGTTTAACAGGGTCCATTCTAGAGACTGGAGTCTCATTGAAACCTGGCTTTTAGGACCACTGTTACTTGTTGCCACCGTCTGGAGATGTGTCTGAGGGATCAGGTGGCTTCTTGAAAATGAAACAACCTTATGTGATGATTTTTACCTCTTCTGCTCCCCACAAAATTTAATAGAGTTCATATTAAGTTCACTGGGTGTAAACTGGAACCTTAGTGAGGTCTTCTTATGGAAAATAACTAAATTCAAATTGCTTAATATTTTTGTCAAATCATCTTTCTAAGAGCAAAGAGGTCAAAACATGTCCAATTTGGAGGAATCATTAGTGACCAATGAGTTCACAGAGAGGTGATTTGAGATACAGAAAGATCAATACATTTAATGAGGGTGACAAAGTGCTCTCAACAAACTTTAGTTGCATTCAATCCCAGTATGGGTGTTCATATCCAGTTGAATTTCTTTTCTTCAACCCCACATGCTGATAACAATTCACAAGTACAAGTTCAATTTCAGGCCAACAAATTCATACAGAGCTCAAAGTGAGTTTAGAGAATCACAAAATCCTTTGTGAATCAGGGCAATAAATTTAGCACTGCATTGTTTACATCAAAATGACAGTCACCTTTTAGGTGAGTATTTTTTTTTCCTTTAGAACACTTTCTTACTCCCTAGATGTCAGAGAACATCTGATTTGGAGGTAGAGAACAGTGCATTAGGTGGTATATTTACTTAAAGAATGTTCTTAGATCATAGAATCAGAGAGCTGGTAGGAATCCTTGGGATCATCTGCTCTATTCTTAAACTCAGGTATAGAACCCCTGAGATGTGAGGCAGCAGGAAGGGAGGCCATCGGTATTTCAGTTTTACTCAATGGTGTTTAATTTTAAACATTACTTTTACACTGAAAGGAGCATGCATATATGATGGAATAGAGGGCATTAAAAAAAAAAAACTTACTTTTTAAAGTAAGACATATTCTTTCTAAGAAATGTTAGTCATTAGTGCCCTACTTCCAGCTATGGTCTAAGCTCTTTGAGGACCTGAACAAAATCCCCCGCTCTGTATTGGTGGAAGAGTCTAACAAAGACTGATCTAGTCCTAATCTAAAATGTGAAAACAGGCCCAGAGAGGAACAGGACCTTGGCCAAGGTCACACAGCCAGCATGAGTACTGGATTCAAGACTAGAACCTGCCTGTCCAATGCGCTTTTCTGCAGTCCAGCTGACTGCCTCTGAATTTCAGTAGCTATTCTGCACTTGCTCAGTTTCCACATCCAAAAAGCACCTTTCTGCAGATGATTGGTTGTTTTTAGAGGAATTGAATAAACTTCAATGTCATGATAAATAACTTTCACTCTATGCACTCAGTGATTCTCCCATTTCTTAAAGTTGTTAAGGTTATTCGTGTGCAGAAAAGTAAAAGCATAGCTGGTTCGGAGAGAAAGAGGAAACTGCTCATCCATGAAACAGAAATATGGCCCCGTAGAGCAGCGTTTCCCAACATATGCTCCCCTGATCTCCTGGATCAGAATGATGTGTGACTTCAGTAAATATGCAGATTACTGGGACTCACCCTACTTACTGATTCAGAACCTCTGAGGACAGAGCCCAGGAATCTTCATGTTTAACCAGTTCCCTTAAGTGATTCTCATATGCTCTGAGATTGTTTTAAAACAATCATACATGCGTGAGGAGAAGAAAGGGCAAGGAATGGGAAAGTGACATACTAACATCTCATAAGGCTCATATGGAAAAGCTCTTCCATATTCAAGATCTCTTTGCTTAGTTAACTACCTGTGCTACCCAGTAGCTATCTATTTTACACACAGTAGCAATTATACTCAAATTAAATTTTTTTAAAAGATGATAATATATAAAAAGAACTATCTTTGATAGGTAGAGTGAGGGAAACTATTTTGGTTTGAAAATGAATAAATTGAAGGTCAGCTGATCAGATACATTTTAACTACACATGAAAATAGAGAAAGAAAAAGCATCCAGACAAATACCCATAAAACAACATGACAAGTATAACAGTAAGAAGGAAAATGCGCCAGATGGATGGAAAGACAGGGATAAAACATCATGTCTCTGCCAATCCCATTCAGTGTATTTTTCCCTAAATATATTGAATAACTTAGGGATAACACTGCTTCAATTTCTTTAAAAAAAGGGGGGTGGGCTTCACAAAATACAAAGTAAATAGTATATGTGAATGATACTATTATAATCATTATACTTTCAATTTTCTGAGGCATTCTTTAACTGTTGTAAGTTAGCAAGATATTAAGGAAATTACATAGAAGCAGAAAAAAACTGATTTCTATAAGAAACTAAATGGGAAACAAAAAAAAATGGACTGAGAAGAATTATTTTAACACTTAGTATCTTTAACACATGGGAATAAAAAGAGTCAGTCATCAGCAAAAACTCAAAATTAAAGCAAGGGTGAGTAAACATGATCTCCAAATTTTAAACAAGACTTGGAGGGAGGACAGTGTGGACAGCACAGCGGGGATGAAAGGGTATGTATGTCTCGTTTCAAGACAGACTTGTGCGGAGGGACACAGGAACAGCCATTGTGTAAATCATGCCCTTGAAACAGAATTGCACTGGACAGCGAGTGGAGAGAGGAGGATTTGTTATCAGGGCACATGTAGTGCATGGCCAGAGTCAAAATGAGCGGTCTCCTCCAGCTCCGGTCCCTCATGTGGCTCAGCCTCAGGCAGAGCCCAGATGAAGGGTTTCACCTCCCTCCCCACCACCATGATTCTCTTAACTGCTGGATCTCTCAGTGGGGTTGTCTAGGCGTCCAGGAAGTACATGCTTTTTCATCTCAGCTATTTTTCCCTGAATCCTGAAGAAATAAATGCCTGTTCTAATTTAGATGAGGTGGATCCATGCTCATGCTGGAAAGGAGAAACAACTTAGTCTCTTGGTGAAGTGGGCAAGTTTGTGACCTGGAACAAGTTCATTTCTCCGTACTAGAATTTTCATTTAGTTAAAGAGGGATTAATACCTATCTTGTGGGCTATTCATGAGAATGAAATAAAACACACGTGAAATACTTAGCACAATGTCTGACACACAGCAAATGCCGTATCACTGGCAGTATGCTTTTTAGACCTCAGGAAGGAGATTTCTTAAATAAGGATACATTTTCCTTTGCTCTGGATTCTCAAAATTTGATAACAAAGTCCACTTATCACAGCCACTAAGAAAACTGGAGAAGACACCCTTATGACCTAAGTTTCTTATCCTCATGAACAAGTCCACACAGGGATATTGACATGGCTTTTCTGTTGTAGATCCACAAAAATCTCTCAATGTAAGACACCCAGGCCAGCCAACAGTGCCCCTTTTATCTCCTGTAGCTTTAGACTCAAATGTCATTCATAGAGATCAGGCCTTTCCTCAGACAAAGACAAATTTAGGTGAAAATATTGGCTTCTATTTTCTGCTATCTCTATAATAAACTCACATCAACTGTGCAATAAAAAGTTGATTTTAAAGTAATATAAGAAAAGACATAAAATTGGCTTCAAATTTAAAAAGTAGTTTTTTCTATCCATGTTTTCCTCAGAGAAGTGTTGAATGAACTTTAAAAATGGGTACCAGGTATGTCTGATAAGATTTTTGTACTTGTTTGCAGGGTTGCAAGAGGCGGAAGTCTCTCATCTAACAAAGTGGATATAATTATATGCTCAAATCAGTATGTGCTCTCTATGGAAAATTCTGCTCAGTCTTTTCCCTTTGGTGCCTCATGTTGGTTTGGTTTTATCACTACTTATAAAAATTTATCTGAATAAATTAAAGGAACCAGACAACCTTTCATCAGAGTATAATCATACACAGATCATCCACCAAATGCAATGTTCCTTCCTTCCCTGAGACCCTGGAAACATTTTCACCATTTGACATGCAAGAATCTTTAATAATCAGTGCAGAGAAAACACATCGTAATCAAGGAAAATGCCTACCAAATTGACTCCCTCCTAAAAGCCATCTGTGTTCAACGACTCCCTGTAGCAACTGTAAAGTCATAAGCAATTGGGAGAGTTGCTCAAGCTAAGAAAAAACACAACATACAGAATTGAGAATTATAGGATAATAAAGTCAGTCTGGCCACAGAATATCTAAAATCATCCAAGTTATAAAATATGGAATGATAAATTCTATGTTCCCTCATGATTATGAAAGCTAACATATTTACCAGCTTATGTCACCTCCCCACTGCTTTTCTTTTGTTTTGATTTAAATACTAAGCGATAGAAACATTTTCTGCTTCCTTAGCTTAATTGGTAAGTAAAGGCTGATTGGTTAGGTGCCTCAATAGCCGGAGAAAATGGAAGATATTCAGAGAATCCCTCTGCAGTTCCCAAATGTCTCTGTCTCTGGCCACAGGAAGACAAACAAGATGACCACAGAACTTTGCTGTTGTGAGTCTAAGCCTCTCTTGCCACTGGGAAAGAAAACTTCTCATATCCGCCTCCTCATCCTTCCAACCTAAACCTACTCACACAGCCACGTTCCCTATTTCAGGAAAGAGCATTGCTGACACCAAAGATCTGAGCATCATTTCTGTTGAGTTCATCTCTAAATATCTCTTCACATACGTCTATTGCCACCTACCTCCGCAGTCCCTGCCTACGCCACATCTTCATCATCTCTCCCCTGCTTGACTGCAGCTGAGCTCTGGCTTTGCCTCCCATCTAACCAGTAACCCCCATTCTCAGCTGAGAAGTCAGAGCAATGCTTCTAAAGAGTTAATTCACCACTCCCATGTTACATTCTGTAGTAATTCCTCATCACACCCTAAATAATGACTAAGACTCATAAGAGATTCACAAGACCCCTCATAACCTCTCTATTTCTCTTCCACGTCTCCCATGCTCCTTGTCTGCACTACATCAAATTTCTTTTAATACCTCAAAGATAACATGCTTCCCCCTCGTGCTCTCATTTTGCTACCCACTGTTTCTTCTACCCAAAATACTCTCCTCCCTCCTCTTCTCCTGGCTAATGCCTACTCATCATAAAGTTGCAACAGAACTATCATGTTCTGTAGGAAACCTTCTTGGCTCCTCCTTCAGATACAGCTCAGTGCTCCCATAATGCACTCTCAAAACTCTGCTTCTGTAACAGAGCACAAGTCCTGCTTTATCACTACTGTATGTTAGGTGTTTGTCTTCTGAGCCAGATTACAACATGAATATAGGCCCAAGTCAATCGTGCTAATTCTTATATCCCTGGATCATGGGACAGTTTTTGGAACTTAAAAGATGTTTAAATTGTATTTCTTAAATTAATGAATGGATAAAGCAGTTGTTCAAGTTCTTAGTGAACTGGCAATATATTTAGGGCTAGATACCAGGTTACTCTTTTGACTCTACTAAACCTGGGGGATATTTTATTATCCATTTCAGTCTATATATTCACTCAATGATTATTACATTGTTAGGGTACAGTAAACCGTTGACAAAGCGAAAATTAGAACCAAACATGGACAGTGGACAGGTTCAAAATTGGGAAAGGAATACATCAAGGCTGTATATTGTCATCCTGATTATTTAACTTATATGCAGAGTACATCATGTGAAATGTCAGGTTGGATGAATCACAAGCTAGAATTGCTGGGAGAAATATCAATAACCTCAGATATGCAAATGATACCACTCTAATGGCAGAAAGCAAAGAGGAAATAAATGAAGGTGAAAGGGGAGAGTGAAAAAGCTGGCTAAAAACCCAGCATTCAAAAAATGAAGATCACGGTATCTGATACTATCACTTCATGGCAAATAGATGGAGAAAAAGTGGAAATAGTGACAGATTTTATTTTCTTGGGCTCCAAAATTACTGCAGATGGTGATTGTAGCCATGAAATTAAAAGACGCTTACTCCTTGGAAGAAAAGTTATGACCAACCTAGATAGCATATTCAAAAGCAGAGACATTACTTTGCTGACTAAGGTCCGTCTAGTCAAGGCTATGGTTTATCCTGTGGTCATGTATAGATGTGAGAGTTGGACTGTGAAGAAGGCTGAGCACCAAAGAATTGATGCTTTTGGACTGTGGTGTTGGAGAAGATTCTTGAGAGTCCCTTGGACTGCAAGGAGATCCAACCAGTCCATTCTGAAGGAGATCAGCCCTGGGATTTCTTTGGAAGGAATGATGCTGAAGCTGAAGCTCCAGTACTTTGGCCACCTCATGCGAAGAGTTGACTCATTGGAAAAGACTGATGCTCGGAGGGATTGGGGGCAGGAGGAGAAGGGGATGACAGAGGATGAGATGCCTGGATGGAATCACTGACTTGATGGACGTGAGTCTGAGTGAACTCCAGGAGATGGTGATGGACAGGGAGGCCTGGCGTGCTGCGATTCATGGGGTCGCAAAGAGTCGGACATGACTGAGCGACTGAACTGAACTGAACTGACACTAAAGAAAGGACTCTAAGATATTGACATAGTCACCCTTACAAACCTTAATGACATCAGACTTATCCAAATAGGAAACTGGTAGACAGGGGAACAAAATTCAATCCAGTCAGCACTGAATAAAATGGCTCCCACTAATGAACCAATTGGTATCTTCACTTCTAGAGTCATTATCTAAGGCTTGAATCCCAGCAGAAAAAAAAAGTGTTACTCTTTTTCCTAGAGAGGATTTTAACATGACTTTAGGTAATCTGCTCTTAGGGTTTCCATTTATATTATGATATATAGATACGAGGTGATGGAATTCCAGCTGAGCTATTTCAAATCCTAAAAGATAATGCTGTGAAAGTGCTGTACTCAATATACCAGCAAATTTGGAAAACTCAGCAGTGGCCACAGGACTGGAAAAGTTCAGTTTTCATTTCAATCCTGAAGAATGTTCTACTACCAAACAACTGTACTCATTTCACATGCTAGCAAAGTAATGCTCAAAATTCTCCAAGCTAGGCTTCAATAGTACGTGAATCAAGAACTTCCAGATGTTCAAGCTGGATTTAGAAAAGGTAGAGGAACCAGAGATCAAGTTACCAACATCTGTTGCATCATAGAAAATGCAAGAGAATTTCAGCAAAACATCTACTTCTGCTTCCTTCCCTGACTATGCTAAAGCCTTTGACTGTGTGGATCACAAAAAATTGTAGAAAATTCTGAAAGAGATGGGAATACCAGACCACATTACCTCCCTCCTGAGAAACCTGTATGCAGGTCAAGAAGTAACAATTAGAACCAGACATGGAACAATGGACTGGTTCCAAATTGGGAAAAGAGTCCATCAAGACTGTATATTGTCACCCTACTTATTTAACTTATGTGCAGAGTACAAAATGAGAAAATCCAGGCTGGATGAAGCACAACCTGGAATCAAGGTTGCTAGGAGAAATATCAGTAACTTAAGATATGCAGATCACACCACCCTTACGGCAGAAAGTGAAAAGGATTAAACAGCCTCTTGATTAAAGTAAAGAGGTGAGTGAAAAAGCTGGCTTAGAACTCAACATTCCAAAAACGAAGATCATGACATCCAATTCCATCACTCCATGGCAAATAGATGGGGAGATAGTGACAGACTTTAGTTTCTTGGGCTCCAAAATCACAGCAGATGGTGACTGCAGCCATGAATTTTAATGATGCTTACTCCTTGAAAGAAAAGCTATGACAAACCTAGACAGCATATAAAAAGTAGAGACATTACTTTGCCAACAAAGGTCTGTATAGTCAAAGTTATGGTTTTTCCAGTAATCATTTATGGATGTGATAGTTGGACCATAAAGAAGGTTGAGCGCTGAAGAATTGATGCTTTTGAACTGTGTGATATTGGAGAAGACTCTTGAGAGTCCCTTGGACTGCAAGGAGATAAAACCAGTCAATCCTAAAGGAAATCAATCCTGAATATTCATTGGAAGGATTGATGCTGAAGCCGAAGCTCCAGTACTTAGGCCACCTGATGTGAAGAACTGACTAATTGGAAAAGACCCTGATGCTGGGAAAGATTGATGGCAAGAGGAAAAGGGCATGACAGAAGACAAGATGGTTGGATGGTATCAATTACCCAATAAACATGAATTTGAGCAAGCTCTGGGAGATCGTGATGGACAGGGAAGCCTGGCATGCTGCAGTCCATGGGGGTCACAAAGAGTCAGACGTGACTAAGCAACAATAGACAGGAAAATTTGATTTGAGTGGCAAATACAATTTTCATAACTATCAAACTATATAAATAATATTTTTTTGTGGTTGTAGTGCTGATTTTGTCACTAAGTTGTATCTGATTCTCTATGACCCAATGGACTGTAGCTCACCAGGCTCCTCTGTCCATGGCAAGAATACTGGAGTGGGTTGCCATTTTCTTCTCCAGGGATCTTCCTTTAGTACTTAAAAGCTGCACTAATACTATTGAGAGTCAGTATCCCTACTAAAATCATATAAAAGAAAAAAATATTAAATACTAAATTAAATTTGCATTTTTATCATTTGTTGGTGAAAGAGTCTAGAAAAATCATGTCCAATTTGCAAATGCACCTGAAAACTGAAAGGTTTTAACCTTTCCTTAACAACTGTTATAAAAATTCTATGCATTGCTGGGGCTCGAGTGGCCAGTGGCAGTGGTGTTGAGGGGCTCCCATTCCACCAGGATGTCCGTCTGCTGGACAGCAGCTTCATAGAGAATGTGCTGCAAGTTGCAAATTGAGTTTCCTTAAAAATAGCTATTTCAGAAAGAATAGGATGGTGGAGGAGTAGATGGATGTGGAATACATCTCTCCCCACAGATACATCAGGAATATACCTTCAGACACAGAAGGGCATGCAGAACACCAAATGAGAGCAGACAGGAATACCTGACCAGCAGAAAAGAATATATAGACCTATGCAAAACTCGAGATCAAGCCCTGAGCCTTTGGAGAGGGGGCACTGAATCCAAGATTCTAGAATACCAGAGAACTAACCCTAAGGGGTATCAACTAGTGAGAACTCACACAAAGGAAACCACTGTAATACAAGACCAGGCATCACCCAGCCACCAATAGCACCCTGGGCAGGACGCTTCATCTAAACAACAAACAAACAAACTAAAAAATACAAACCCAATCATCAGCAGACAGGATTAGCACCTCACTCAGCCTTGCCCATCAGAGGAAAAACAGACAAAAATTCAGCAAAAATCTCACCCTATAAGAAGCTTACACAAACCACTGGACCAAATTTATAGGGCAGAAACCAAAAGGAAGAAAGAATTCAACCTTGAAGCCTGGTAAAAGGATAACTCAAATATGATAAGTTAAAAAAAATAATAATAATGAAAAGGCAGAGAAATACTACACAAATGAAGGAACAAACTAGAAACACAGATGGTCAAATAAATGAAGAGGAAATAGGCAAACTACCTGAAAAAGAATTCAGAATAATGATAGTAAAGAATATCAAATACCTTGAAAGCAAAATGGAGAAAATGCAATAATCAAATAACAAAGACCTAGAACAATTAAACATAAACACGCAGAGACAAAAAACACAATTACTGAAATTAAAAATACTCTAAAAGGAATCAATAGCAGAATATCTGAAGCAGAAGAACGAATCAGTGAGCTGGAAGATAAAATGGTGGAAATAACTTCAGAAGATCAGAATAACATAAAAAGGATGAAAAGAACCTGAGGATAGTCTCACAGACCTCTGGGACAATATCAAACACACCAACATTTGAATAATAGGGTATACAGAAGAAGAAGATAAAAAGAAAGGGTATGAGAAAAATTTTGAAGAGATTATAGTTGAAAATTTCCCCAACATGGAAAAGGAAAGAGTCAATCAAGTCCAAGAGTCACAAAGAGTCATACAAGATAAACCCAAGGAGAAACATGCCAAGACACATACTAATCAAACTAACAAAGACTAAACACAAAGAAAGAAAATTAAAAGCAGCAAGGGAGAAGCAACAAGTAACATACAAGGGAAACCCCATATGCTTAACAGCAGTTCTTTCAGCAGAAACTCTGCAGGCCAGAAGGGAAGGGCAGGATATATTTAAAGTACTGAAAGGGGAAAATCTGCAACCAAGATTACTGTACTTGACAAGGATCTCATTCAAAATTGATAGAGAAATCAAAAGATTTCAGACAAGCAAAAGTTGAGAGAATTCAGTACCACCAAACCAGCTTTACAACAAATGTTAAACAGACGTATATAGTCAAGAAATACAAGAGAAAAAAAAAAACATTTACAAAATCAACCCCAAACAATTAAGAAAGTGGCAATAGGAACATATATATCAATAATTACTTTAAATTTAAATGGATTAAATGTTCCAAACAAAAGACACAGACTGGCTGAAGAGATATAAAAACAAGACCCATATATATATGCTGTCTACAAGAAACCCACTCCAGACATCAAGACATATATAGACTGAAAGTGAGAGGATGGAAAAATACATTCCATGTAAATGGGGAGCAAAAGAAAGTTGGAGTAGCAATCCTCATATCAGACAAAATAGACCTTAAACTGAAGAAGATAACAAGAGATAAGGAAAGACACTACATAATGATCAAGGGATCAATTAAGAAGAAGACATAACAATTGTAAATATCTATGCATCCAAAATAGGAGCACCTCAATACATAAGACAAACACTAATAGACATAAAAGGAGAAATTGACAGTAACACAATAATAGCAGGAGAATTTAACACCCCACTCACACCAATGGACAGATCATCAAAACAGAAAATTAATAAGGAAACACAAGTCTTAAATGATACATTAGAGGAGATGGATCTTACTGATATCTTTAGGACATTCCAACCAAATGCACCTTCTTCTCAAGTGAACATGGAACATTCTCCAGGGTAGACCACATCCTGGGTCACAAATCAAACCTCAATAAATTTAAGAAAGTTGAAATCATATCAACCATCTTCTCCAACCACAATGCTATGAGACTAGATATCAATTACAAGGAAAAATACTGTAAGAAACACAAACACATGGAGATTAAACAACACATTTCCAAATAACCAACAGGTTACTGAAGAAATCAAAAGGGAAATCATAAAGTTTCTAGAAACAAATGACAACAAAAACAGGACAACTCAAAACCTATGTGATGCAGCAAAAGTAGTTCTAAGAGGGAAGTTTATAGTAAAATAATCCTACCTCAAGAAGCAAGACAAACATCAAACAGACAGCCTAACTTTACACCTAAAACAACTGGACAAAGAAGAAAAAGAAAAACCCAAAATTAGGAGAAGGAAAGAAATCATGAAGATCCAAGCAGAAATCAATAAAAAAGAGATGAAAAAAATAATAGTAAAGATTAATAAAACTAAAAGCTGGTTCTTTGAGAAGATAAACAAAATTGGCAAAACTTTAGCCAGACTCATCAAGAAAAAAAGAGAGAAGAATCAAATCAACAAAATTAGAAATGAAAATGGAGAGGTTACAACAGACAATGCAGAAATACAAAGGATTATAAGAGACTATTATGAACAACAATATGACAACAAAATGGATAACCTGGAAGAAATGGACAGGTTCTCAGAAAAGTTCAATCTTCCAAGACTGAACCAGGAAGAAATAGAAATTATGACCAACCCAAATACAAGCACTGAAATTGAAGCTGTGATCAAAAATCTCCTGAAAAACAAAAGCCCAAGACCAGATGGCTTCACAGGAGAATTCTATCAAACACTCAGAGACGAGCTAAAGCCTATCCTTCTAAAACTATTTCAAAAAATTGCAGAGGAAGGAACACTTCCAAATACATTCTATGAGGCCACTATCACCCTGATAGCAAAACCTGACAGACAACACACAAAAAAGAAAAGTATGGGCCAATATCACTGATGAACATAGATGCAAAAATCCTCAACAAAATTTTAGCAAATAGAATTCAGCAACATATCAAAAAGCTCATACAACATGATCAAGTTGAGTTTATTCCAGGAATGCAAGGATTCTTCAGTATATGCAAATCAATCAATGTGATACACCATATTAACAACTTGAAAGATAAAAACCATATGATCATCTCAATAGATTCAGAAAAGGCCTTTGACAAAATTCAGCAGCCGTTTATGATTAAAACTCTTCAAAAATGGACATAAAAGGAACCTACCTCAACATAGTAAAGACCATATATGATAAGCCTACAGCAAACACTATTCTCAGTGGTGAGAAACTGAAAGCATTCCCCCCTAAATCAGGATCAAGACAAGGGTGTCCACTTTCACCACTATTATTCAACAGAGTTCTGGAAGTCCTAGCTACAGCAATCAGAGAAGAAAAAGAAATAAAAGGAATCCAGATCGGAAAAGAAGAAGTAAAGCTCACACTGTTTGAAGATGACAGGACACTATACATAGAAAACCCTAAAGATAGTATCAGAAAATTACTAGAGCTAATCAGTCAATTTAGCAAAGTTGCAGGATACAAAATTAATACACAGAAATCACTTGCATTTCTATATACTAACAATGAAATATCAGAAAGAAAAATTAAAGAATCAATCTCATTCACCATATCAACAAGAAGAATTAAAGATCTAGGAATAAACTTACCTAAGGAGACAAAAAACTGTACACAGAAAAGTATAAGACACTGACAAAAGAGATCAAAGATGACATAAACAGATGGAGAGATATTCCATGTTCCTGGGTAGGAAGAATCAATAATGTGAAAATTACTATAATACCAAATGCAATCTACAGATTCAGTGTGATCCCTATCAAATTACCAATGAAATTTTTCACAGAACTAGAACAAAAAATTTCACAATTCATATGGAAACACTAAAGACCCCAAATCGCCAAAGCAGTCTTGAGAAAGAAGAATGGAGCTGTAGGAATCAACCTTCCTGACTTCAGATTATACTACAAAGCTACAGTCATCAAATAATATGGTACTGGCACAAAAACAGAAATATAGACCAATGAAACAAGATAGAAAGCCCAGAAATAAACCCTTGCACCTATGGGTACCTTCTATTTGACAAAGGAGGCAAGAATATACAATGGGGCAAAGAAAGCCTCTTCAATAAATGGCACTGGGAAAACTGGACAGCTACACGTAAAAGAATGAAATTTGAACACTCCCTAACATCAAATGCAAAGATAAACTCAAAATGGATTAAAGACCAAAATTTAAAACCAGAAAATATAAAACTCTTAGAGGAAAACATAGGCAGAACACTCAATGACATAAATCAAAGTAAGATCCTCTATGACCCACCTCCTAGAGTAATGGAAATAAAAACAAAAGTAAACAAGTGGGACCTGATGAAACATAAAAGCTTTTGCACAGTAAAGGAAACTATAAGCAAGGTGAAAAGACAGCCTCAGAATGGGAGAAAATCATAGCAAATGAAACAACTGACAAAGGATTAATTTCCAAAATACACAAGCAGCTCATACAACTCAATACCAGAAGAACAACCCACCCAATCAAAAAGTGGGAAAAAGATCTAAACAGGCATTTCTCCAAAGAAGACATACAGATGGCTAACAAACACATGGAAAGATGCTCAACAAATCACTCATTATTAGAGAAATGCAAATCAAAACCACAATGAGATATCACCTCACACGAGTCAGAATGGCCATAATCATAAAGTCGACAACAATAAATGCTGGAGAGGATGTGGAGAAAAGGGAACACTCTTGCACTGGGAATGTAAATTGATACAGCCACTATGGAAGATGGTATGGAGATTCCTTTAAAAACTACAAATAAAACCACTATATGACCCAGCAACCCCATTCTGAGGCATATACCCTGAGGAAACCAAGGTTGAAAAGACATGTGTATCCCATTGTTCAT
Organism: Budorcas taxicolor; assembly: GCF_023091745.1. Classification (NCBI taxonomy): domain Eukaryota; kingdom Metazoa; phylum Chordata; class Mammalia; order Artiodactyla; family Bovidae; genus Budorcas; species Budorcas taxicolor. Next base: position 56,345,232 of record NC_068916.1, read on the forward strand.
TGCAACACTATTGACAATAGCTAGACATGGAAGAAACCTAGATGCCCATGGACAGATGAATGGGTAAAGAAGGTGTGGTACATATACACAATGGAATACTACTCATCCATAAAAAGGAATGCATCTGAGTCCATTCTGATGAGGTGGATGAAACTAGAACCTATTATACAGAGTGAAGTGAGTCAGAAAGAGAACAATAAATATTGTATTCTAATGCACATATAAGGAATCTAGAAAAATGGTCCTGAAGAATTTATTTACAGGGCAGCAAAGGAGAAACAGACATACAGAATAGACTAGGAAATTAGGGTTAGGGTTAGGGTTAGGGTCGGAGAAGGCAATGGCTCCCCACTCCAGTACTCTTGCCTGGAAAGTCCCATGGACAGAGGAGCCTGGTAGGCTGCAGTCCATGGGGTCACAAAGAGTCGGCATGACTGAGTGACTTCACTTTCGCTTTTCACTTTCATGCATTGGAGAAGGCAATGGCACTCCACTCCAGTATTCTTGCCTGGAGAATCCCAGAGACAGAGGAGCCTAGTGGGCTGCCGTTTAAGGGGTCGCACAGAGTCAGACACGACTGAAGCAACTTAGCAGTAGCAGCAGTAGTAGGATTAGGGTTAGGGTTAGGGTTAGTGTGAGACATAGGGAGAGGGTTGGAGACATAGGACATTGGTCATTGGACATAGGGAGAGGGAAGGAGAGGGTGAGATGTGTGGAACAAGTAACATGGAAACTTACATTACCATATGCAAAATAGATAGCCAATGGGAACTTGCTGTATGGCTCAGGAAACTCAAATGGGCTCTGTATCAACCTAGAGAGGTAGGGATGGGGAGGCAGATGGGAGGGAGGTTCAGAAGGGAGGAGATATATGTATACCTATGGCTGATTCATGTTGAGGTTTGACAGAAAACAACAAAGTTTCATAAAGCAATTATCCTTCAATAAAATGATAAATTTAAAAAAATTATATGCCCTTCTAGCTATTGCTTTTGTCCTCAAGTTGCAAATCCTTTAACTTTCTGACTGAATCACAAATGATCCAAGTTGACTGGGGAAGGTTTGCTTTCTTCCAATTAAAGAAAATTTACCTTTGGCTGATAGCATGATCATTCTATTTTGGAAAAGTGTTACTGGAGTAATTGAAAATATGTTAGAAGAGAGATGATTACCCACTGTATTGGTAAGGATCTTGGCAGAAAACAGATGGCATACTCCAACTGGGTGATTTGAGACAAGTTTAATAAAAAGATTCTTCACAAAGGTGTAGGCAGAGTTTAGAGAACTCAACAAGCAGAACCCCAGGAATAGCAACAGCATGAAGATGGAGAAAGGCAAAGAATGGTTTAGAATCCCAAGAAAGAAGGGATGTAGAGAGGGGGGCTGCTTGGCAGGAGAAGCAGCAGCAATACAGCCAACCCACAGCCTCACAGGGAGGGAGCCAAAGGAATAAATACCCTGATCACACCCTCCTCCTGCCTTCTGGTCTTCCCATTGGCCAAACTCTCCAGAACCTGGAGCTCTCACTGATGCAAACCATGCGAGTCAGCATTCCCTGGCAGAGAGCAGGTAATAGACAGCACATCTCCCTTTGCGAGTATCAGATCATGTAGGAAAGTGGCGCGTTGTGGTATCCCTTCCTCCTCCACAGAAACAAGACCAAGCTGTGTCTGTCGTGGAAGGCATGGCCATCACATTTACATCACACGTTCCCCCTGTCTTTTGGATCCACTGCAGACGGTGACTGCAGCCATGAAATTAAAAGACGCTTACTCCTTGGAAGGAAAGTTATGACCAACCTAGATAGCATATTAAAAAGCAGAGACATTACTTTGCCAACTAAGGTCCATCTAGTCAAGGCTATGGTTTTCCCATGGTCACGTATGGATGTGAGAGTTGGACTGTGAAGAAAGCTGAGCGCTAAAGAATTGATGCTTTTGAACTGTGGTGTTGGAGAAGACTCTTGAGAGTCCCTTGGACTGCAAGGAGATCCAACCAGTCCATTCTGAAGGAGATCAGCCCTGGGTGTTCATTGGAAGGACTGATGCTGAAGCTGAAACTCCACAACTGTGGCCACCTGATGCGAAGAGTTGACTCATTGGAAAAGACCCTGATGCTGGGAGGGACTGGGGGCAGGAGGAGAAGGGGACGACAGAGGATGAGATGGCTGGATGGCATCACCGACTTGATGGACATGAGTTTGGGTAAACTCCGGGAATTGGTGATGGATGGGGAGGCCTGGTGTGCTGCGATTCATGGGGTCGCAAAGAGTTGGACATGACTGAGTGACTGAACTGAACTGAACTGAACCGAGAGGGCATTTCACTGGTTTTGACAGTCCAGCATCCGTTTTGCCCTCCACTGGTGTCAGCACTCAGGCTCTCCTACTGCAGCCCATTTGTTTAAGAAAATCTGGTACCACTCCAGACTTAAGGATGGGGTATGTCAGAGGACTATCAGACTGTGTAATCATATCCCTCAAGTATGGCTGATATTAGAGAAGGGTGTTACCTAAACGGGGCTTTTCCAGTGGCTCGGTGGTAAACAATCTGCCTGCAATGCAGGGGCCACAGGAGACACAGGTTCAGTCCCTGGGTCAGAAAGATCCCCTGGAGGAGGGCATGGCAACCCACTCTTGCCTGGAGAATCCCACACAACTGAAGCGACTTTGCACGCATGTATGTGATGTAAAATGATCCAAACAAGCTGAATCCTCTTGATTAGTGGGGCAAGAGATACATTCCTCTCCCAATGTATGAATAAGCAGGCATGTTGCCTGTAGGGCCACAACAGAGAAGTTTGCTGAAAACGGAAGCAACACCAAAAATAAAGGAAAACTGCATCCTACTCTCACCAGGTCAAGTTTCATCATGCCACACTTATTTTCTATGACAAGACAATAAATGCCCTTTATTGTTCAAGTCAGGTTTTCTGTGGTTTACAGATGAGAGGTACCTCATCATATGACTGTGTGTATCATATGGTTGGTTGACTGTATCAGGGCTCTGGGTGCTTCATGTAGAAATAACTGCTTCCTAGTGAGTGAACTGAAGTGAACTAGGGATCTCTCAGTTGTGTCCGACTCTTTGCGACCTCATGGGCTGTAGCCTACCAGGCTCCTCTGTCCATGGGATTTTCCAGGCAATAGTCCAGGAGTGGGTTGCCATTTCCTTCTCCAGGGGATCTTCCCGACCCAGGGATCGAACCCAGGTCTCCCACATTGTAGACAGATGCTTAACCGTCTGAGCCACCAGGGAAATCTTAGTCTCAATTAATGTTCTTGAAAATACCTTCTCATAGCACATCATGAATAAACTCTGAGCAGCCTACTGAGAAAACTTTATGCCTATATGTTAACACCTAAAACTACTTTAATTAGAAGAAATGTTTAGATGATCCAATAACAACTGAATGGATTATGAAAACACTCCTCCTTCTGAACATCCTGAAGATATTTACTGAGAATTTACTGTGTACTAGACTCTGGGGACCTAAAAATAACTAAGACATAACATCACCAAAGAGTTCACTGAAATGTAGCACTCGGCAAGCAGCAATCATTTTTAACCCCAGAGAGAGAAGTCTCAGGGAGATGACAGCAGAAGAAGCCAGACTGCATTGGCCGAGGCCAAGGAGAAGGGATAGGACCTGAACCAGGTGGAAGGGCCCACTCTTCCAAGGAGCTGGCTGGCAACTCTCCCAGGCTTCCCTCACTTTGAAATTCTCTGACCTTAGAGCCAGACTCCGTTGTCACAAATCAATGAGTGTATTGAGGCTGTCTTGTTGGCTGGCACTCCTCAAAATGGATCTTTTGTGATTAGAAAGGCTTGTTTTTGAAAAAGCAGGCAGTTACAGACAGCGTTTTGTCTGACTTTCCAAGATCTTTCCTCTAGTCCCCCTGTAAGAACTGCACTCAGGAAAAGCAGCAGTAATTTAAAAGTTACATTCCCAGTTCCGAAAAGCAGACAATAAAACACTGATGAGGCCTTATTCATTCTTGGGTCATCATCAGGAAATAGTGAGCAGCTAAGAAGAATGTGATGTAATTCAAACAATACAGAAGCTATTCAGATATATATTAACACCATCTTTCATATTTATAACTCCATGAAAGGAAGGTCAAAGTTTATTTCCAAAGTTATCTTATTAACGTTCAACTTCACTCTTGAATATAAGAAAGAAATAGTTGGCCCATTATATAAATCAAGAAACAGAGGTCCAAGATCCAAAATGAATTCAGTGTCCAGTGCTTACAATAGAGGTTTCTGGCCATGATTCACCGAGTTCAAAAAATGGTGCATGGTCCATGGACCACTTGCATCAAATTTATGTTGGGCAGTTTTTTTCAGAAATGTATACTCCTGGGGCCCTCTTCAGACCTATTGCTCTGTTCCTCTAAAGGTGAACATCAAAATGTCATGGGAGATTCTTAACGCATTCCAACTTTTCCAAAATATTGAAAGATCACCAATGACTCAATAAGGACGATATTTATTGAGCAACTACTAGATGCAAATTATTTGCTGCTCTCTACAAAAATCACAAAAGAGCATAACATTTTTCTTGCCTTCAAGGAGTTTTACCAGACTTGTATACCACTGACTTCCCTGTTCACAAACTCTAGATTTGGGGTGGCAGTAACTATGGGCTTCCGTGGTGGCTCAGGTGGTAAAGGATCAACGTGAAATTCAGGAGACTGTCTGCCAGGCAGGAGACCTGGGCTCAATCCCTGGGTTGGGAAGATCCCCTGGAGAAGGAAGTGGCAACCCACTCCAGTATTCTTTCCTGGGAAATCCCATAAACAGAGGAGCCTGAAAGGCTACAGTCTATGGGGTTGCAAGAGTTGGACATGACTTAGCAACTAAACCGCCACCAACTGTGCTGCATCCCTGTTGATTGGGTCAGGGACACATACCAGACAGCTGACCGACAATTCTCTCTCCATGATTTCTCTATCAGTAATGTGAAGTAAGATATGGAAATTATAGGCAGTTAGTGAGGAATGCTACTGCTGATATATTAGGATTAGATTTTAGGGTGGTAGCCATGGTGAGTCATGTGCAATAAGAGCCAGCAAAAGAATCTGGTCAAGAAAAACAAAAGAGCTTCCCTAGTGGCTCAGTGGTAAAGGTTCCACTTTGCAATGTAGGGGACACTAGTTCAATCCCCGGTCCAGGAAGATGCCACACGTCACAGGGCAACTAAGCCCATACGCTACAACAACCGGGGTCCTGCATGCCCTACAGCCTGCGCTCCGCAACAAGAGAAGCCACCAAAATGAGAAGCCCATGCCTCACACCCAGAGAGAGAGCAGCCCCTGCTCTCTGCAACTAGAGAAGCCCTGTGTGAGCAAAGACCGCCCAGCACAGCCAATAATAATAATAATAATAAATAAAACTAACTTTGAGAAGAGTAAAGGAGACTCGTGTTTAAACAGAAGCAGAGACAAATGGACCTTGAGAGCCAGAGAAGTAGATCATAGTTCCTGATAACGTCTCAGCTTCCCCAAAACCCTTCTACTACTGCTTCCACGCAACTCCCTATACCCTTATGCAAAAACTTCTACTCAAGCTAGTTTGAGTGGGTTTCTACTCCCAGAGATTTTAAGAACCTTATCTGGAATAAAATATTTATCATTGAGTAAGCCCAGTATATTCAAAATTGTATTTTTCTCCCACCCCAGTAAAAAGAATCACCCTCTGGACAGCTGTACAAGCCAGGAAACTTGAGGTCATCCCTCTTTTTCCTATATCATCTCAAATATCACCAAAAATTACTAATTGATCTCTGGTATCTCTCCATACCATTAATTTCTTCTCTCTACAACTGCTATCCTAGTCAAAGCTACTGACATTCCCTGCTCGGGTATCTTCTAGCTGCCCTACCCATGGTCCACTCCTGTCCTCTCCAGATAGACGTGTGCAAAATGAAAATCTGATCATGTTCCTGCTGCCCCGCTGCCATGCTCATCACCATCGAATGACTTTCCATCACACTTGATATAAAGACCAGAATCCTTAGCATAGCCCAGAGGGATCACCCCTGACCTCACTCATCTTGCACCTTTTCCTCTTCTGCTCTCTTTGCTTCAGCCTCACTGACCTCCTTTCAGTAACTAGCACTCCCCATGCTCCCTTTCTGCTGTATAAACGCTCTTCTCTCAGCCCTCACCACTCTGTTCTCCCCATTTGCCTAGTTAATTACCACCCACCCTCTGGACTTTATCTCAGCTTCATTTCCAAAGGCTTTCTTGACCTTCCTGACAAGGTAAAATACTCCCAGGATAGACTGGTATAATACCGTATCGCTCACCTTTACAATATTTATCACAATTGCAACTTTAAATTTGTGTGACTTTTGATAATCTGATAATTATCTAAAGTCTGTAAGTTCTGTGTGTCTCTGTTTTGTTCACATTTGCCTCCCTAGCACCTGACTCTGTGCCTCATACACTGTAGGTCTTCCCTGGTGGCTCAGATGGTAAGGAATCTGCCTGCAATGCAGGAGACCAAGGTTCGATCCCTGGGTTGGGAAAATTCCCTGGGGAAGAAAATGGCAACCTACTCTGGTATTCTTGCCTGGGAAATCTCATGGAGAAAGGAGTCTGTCAGGCTATTGCCCATGGGGTCACAAAGAGTCAGACACAACTGAGCGACTAATACTATACTACATACACGGTATGTTCTCTGAAGTATTCACTGAATAAAGGTTGATTAACTGGAGCAGGTAAGCAAAAATCTGAAACAGTACATGGGAACAAAATTTTTCATTCACAGAGCATAGGTTTGTCCAAACTGAGGAACAGACAAGTCAAAAAGAAGTTGGAAAAATCGGGAATATTTATGAAAAGTACTGATTCAGGGCAGATTGAGACAACAGAGAACATCAGCTATCAAGAGCTTGGTTAGCTACTAGACCAAAATCATTAATTTGAGTTGAAACAGTAGGACAAGAAATCAGGGTCAGGAGCCAAAGCAGGAATATTGGAAGATCACCATCTGAGAGAACTATTTCAGATAAAGATACAGGTAACTGAGTGACCACAAAGTGGATGAACTGGGTTATCAAGGAGCTGGATAGAACCCCGAGAGGAGATGCTGCTGATGAAACCAAGGGAGTCAACTTGGTAATGACAGCAATAAAGCAAAACCTACGAATTATACTTAGTATGCACCAAATAGCCTTCCCAGTGCTTTCATAAATTATTTCAGTTTAATTCAAAATAATCCAAGGAGGTCAGCAAACCTACTGTACCAGTCTTATAGATGAGAAACCTGAGATTTAGTACCTTGCCCCAGGTCAACAATTAGCATGTGACAGCACCAGAGTATGAAACTGGGGAGCCTGACTAAAGCTTTAACCAGGATAGTGCACCATTTCTTTATGAGATCTGGGACAAAAATGGCTTGTTAATAAATGTGGCCTGTCCTTGTGTTAGCCGCAAGATGAAATCCCAAGAGGATTAATCAGTGAGAATCAAAATAAGATGAAGGAAGCATCTTACCAAATGTATCAGATGTCCCTAAACAGATCATCAAAAGGTATTATTGAATGTCACTTTGACTAATGAGCAGAAAGATATAGTGGTTAACAATGAGGGATTTGGAGTCAAAGGGATATGGTTTCAAATAACGGCTCTGTCACGGTCTAGCTGCAGGGCTGTCATTTAAACTCTCTGACACTTGGTTTCTAATTTTAATAGGAATGTTAATGCCCAGCTCATATAGGTGTTTAAAGGTTAAATAAGAAAATCTATTTGAAAGTCCTTAGTACAGAACTAACATATGCACTCAATAATTAACCAAAAATGGTATTTTGCAGAGCTACGACATCAGAGTTGAAGAAGGAGGAATAAAGAACTTCATTGCTGTTATTGTTATAGACCTAGTGTTGCTCACTCAGTCCTGTCTGATTTTTTTGTGACCATATGGACTGTAGCCTGCCAGGCTCCTCTCTCCATGGGATTTCCCAGGCAAGATTACTGGAGTGGATAGCCATTCCCTTCTCCAGGGGAATCTTCCTGACCCAGGAATTGAACTCAGGTCTCTTGCTTTGCAGGCAGATTCTTTATCATCTGAGCCAGCAGGGAAGCCATTATTGTTATACCTGTGGACTAAATGATAGATATACATGGGGCATAGATAACTGTCCTATCAGTTACAGGTACTCCTGCAGGAAGACTAAAAATCTCCCAGTAATGACTGTTGAGTGAAGTTAATAACTCTATAGACACATTTTGCCCCTAGAAGTGCTGACAGTCTAAGAGAGCTCAACTTCTATGCCACTCAGAATTCTCCAAGCTGCTTTAGAGCTGGCTTTAGAAGTGTGAGAAGTCTGAGAGTCAAAAGCTTCAGTGCCTTCTTATCTGAGACATGTCTTGGAGCACATCCATAAGAGTTGATCTTCCACAAATAAGAGAATCTGGCTTTGCAAGACAATGTGCATATCCTTATTTAAAAAAAAAAAAAAAAAAAACAAAGAAAGAATTTGAGGATTTTGAAGCAAATTCATGAGTGACACTGTAGTTCTTGCATTTAATGACAGAGTCGATGGGGATGTGAAAAACATTCACTCTCAATCCCTTTGTAGAGTAACATGACACATTTTTAGAGGACATTTTGGCAAAGTTTATGCAAAAAAATATAACGCACATTCTCTATGATCCAGAAAACCAATCTTTAAGATTCCATTCAACAAAAATGTTTAAATAAAGAGACATATGTAAAAAGATGCTCTTGGAAATATTGTAAAACATTCCCATCAATTGAGAAATTGCTTTATATAGAGAGCTGCTGCTGCTGCTGCTGCTGCTGCTGCTGCTGCTGCTAAGTCGCTTCTGTCCGACTCTGTGCGACCCCATAGACAGCAGCCACCAGGCTCCCCCGTCCCTGGGATTCTCCAGGCAAGAACACTGGAGTGGGCTGACATTTCCTTCTCCAATGCATGAAAGTGAAAAGTGAAAGTGAAGTCACTCAGTCGTGTCCGACTCTTCACGACCCCATGGACTGCAGCCCACCAGGCTCCTCCATCAAGAGTACTGGAGTGGGGTGCATCTCAAATAAAATGCCATGGAGCTCATCAAAAATGAGATAAATGTCTACTGACCTGAAAATATGCTGTCATATATGAAGTCTAAAAGATTATAAAACTTTAAAATATAGTCTCTTTTGTTTAAAATATATGTGTACATGTATGCATATGCATATATATTACTATTTATATACTATTTATAGGTACATGATCTGCAAGTAAGCTAGTATTAATGATAGTTACTTCTGGAAAATGGCACTGACACATGGATTGAGGAAATGGGAAGGGGGAACAGGAAGCTTTTATCTACCATTGTATCCTCTTAGGCATTGCTTGAATTTAAAATAACAAACAGTTATATTAATAACTTTAATAAAATGAATTTTTTTACTAAAAATCATTAAGTTATAAGGAAAATCCATAACAATAGATCTTAAAATCTTCTTTCCTCTGGAATCTACTTCATTCCCATTGTCCCTTTCCCCTACATAGTTAGGAAAACTTTTATTCTAGCCTGGGTGCTTGTGTGAATATCTCTTGCCCTTCCCAAACTATCTTCATACTTCTTTGCTGTCTGCCTCTTCCCTTTTTCCCAGGTTCATTAACAACAGCAAAGAATCAAATGGAAAGAGAAGACACTGAGTATCTTTTCTTGTTCCTTCCCTGGCAGCTCTGATGGTAAAGAATCTGCCTGCAATGCAGGAGACCCGGGTTGGATCCCTGAGTCAGGAAGATCCCCTAGAGAAAGGCATCGCTACCCTCACCAGTATTCTTGCCTGGAAAGTCCCATGTACAGAGCATCTGGTAGGCTACAGTCCATGGGGTTGCAAAGAGTCATACATGACTGAGTAACTAACAATCACTTTCCTTGTTACAACAAAACCAAAAAGTCTCTTACCTGAACAGGAGAAGTCTGAGGACACTAATATACTAAGAAATGTTCTATCAGGCCTGTTTCTCGCTCTTCCTTTTTCTCTCTAAGCTTCAGTACCCATGACAACAGGAACTGCAGCTTCAGTATTATATCCCCTGAACCTACCACACACTCAAAACATAGTAGGTGCTCAACATTCTTTGTTAAATATATGTTGGAATAAGTTATACCCTCAAGCAGCATATATCATGTTTGGGAGGCACATAATTTCAGTAATTCCTTCTTAATGTCACACGTGCTGCTAACTCACTATTACCTGAGAGGCAATAGCAGATTTAAACAACCAGTCATTGATAACTGAGCATTTGCCTCTGCAAAACCCTGCATGCTAATATAGGCTGTCAGCCCAGAAACCCAGCAGAGCTGTGCTTAGCAACCAGTCCCTTTGCTATCTATTTTGGTTAGCTATGTCAAAAGTTATTCTAACTTCATTCAATCCATGGCTTCATGTAGTGAAAGACAGATACTGCAAAGATTTGTGAAAACAGAATCAAAGATTTGTATGTTCAGCACCTCTAAAGGGTGTTCTAAATGTCTCTCTTCTTTTCCAATGCAGTCAGGGCTGCACTGCGGTCTTGTTTACAACCCATTTGGGAGGGATCTGCTAAGCAGGAGGAAGGTGTCTTTGACCTTCATCTCCCTACAAGGAGAAACACAGAACAGCTGTCTGTCTACCATTCTGACCTCATTTCCATGACAGGGAACCACTCATTTGGGAACCGTGAAAAATAGGATTGATTCATTTTTTTTTGCTCTAAGATGTTCCAGAAGACAGTGGACTCTTGGTGAGTTGAAGGATGATTGAAATTGTAGGGCCACAAATGTTCATTCGGTGGAAATGGAAAGATGCTCGGCCTCCAAGTCATGAATAAATACCGTGCATAATTCGTGTATTTTGGCTTTTTGTGCCATTACTTCTGTGTGGTATTTTGGCTCATAATTTACAGAGAGAAGACTTTGAATACAAATAGACATAAACTTCCCCCCAAATAACTAAGGTTAAGTTGAGACCTTGACTGAGAACAGCATTTTTCCAGGACTGGTGCATTCTACCTTGGTCTGTGCACACGTGCTAAGTCACTCAGTCATGTCAGACTCTGCGACCCCATGGACTGTAGCCTGCTAGGCTGCTCTGTCCATGGGATTTCCCAGGCAAGGATATTGGAGTAGTAGTCATTCTCTCCTCCAGGGGATCTTTCCAACCCAGGGATTGAATCCACATCTCATGTGTCTCCTGCATTGCCAGGCAGATTCTTTACCACTGCGCCACCTGGGAAGGCCCACCTTGGTCCAACTGAACCCAAACGTGACTGAGCCAGATCATGTTACCTTCCCAAACTGGGTTCCCAGAAAGGAGATTTCTTATTTCACAGATCCTGCAAAACCCCAATGAAGATGGAAAGAGACCCTGCTGTTATGAGTCAAAAAACTGTCTTATGTCTCAAGTCAGTCTTGACCTCAAAATTAACAATGTCTGATGCCAATTTGAACTGGGAAGGTAACAGAGAAATCATAGAGACCACGCCCCCAAAGCAGAGGAAAATTAGGCCTAAAGAGATGGGAGGAGTTATCTAAGGACACAGTTGGGAACAGAACAAAAAGGAAAACTGAAGCAGACTTTCTGCTCAGTATTCTTTCCTCTCTAGCACACAGCCTCTTCATCTTGCTGAAACTGAAACAGCAATCAACATCGAGAGGTAGCAATTCAATACACTTCTGTCAATGCCTTCTATGGCCCCAGAATTGGGCTGCTGTGAGAGACGGGCAAAACAAGTGCAGTCTCTGCCACTGCCCTCAAGAAGTGGACAAAACTCATGCATTTCTGAGGAATGAATGGAGAGTGACTGCTAATGAGTACAGATTTTCTTTTTAGAGAATAAAAGATTCTGGAACTAGATGGTGGTGGTGGTTACACAACTTTGTGAATACACTAAAACTAAACCCACTGAATTGTACATTTTAAGGGGTAGAAGCTGTAGTATAGAAATTAGGTCTCATTTTTTGGTAAGGTCATGTAATTCGAGTAATTAATAATGAACAAGAATCTAGTAGCAAAAGATGATTGGTACTAAATGGAAACCAGAGGCAGACTAGCAGGTGCCCATATTTCAAGGAAAAGCAAGAGCTTAAAGGAATGCAATGTTTCAGTAGGTAGAAGTAACAAGAACAAAAGTGGGAACATAGCACTAATGGAGAAAGTTGAGTTATATTAACGGGTTGTCTTCACACTCATTGTGGGAAGAGATACTATAACAGGGAATACGTGGTGTTTTTTAAAGCATTTTTCAAGTCTGTTAAAATAACTCCAGAAGAGTGCTGAACAATAAGCCCATTGTGATTTTTTCTAGCACTTCAACAAACAATTCTGTCTGAAAAACATAAATGAGGAAACAAATTATGGCTTTGGATACTTGCACAGCCGGGAAGTTGATGGCTGTGCCAAAGCAAAGCTCTTTGCACAGTGTTATGAATCATGAAAAAGGAATGCTGGAGATAGTCTAGGTAACTGAGTAACTGGTAACTCCGTTTAGAGACATGGTAACTGAGTTTAGAGACACAGAGCTGAAACTGAAGGACAGAATTGGTGATTATACCATATGTTACACAATGTAAACATATAATTTTAGCCTAAAGTGGGCATTTTGGGTAGGATCAATGGTTAATATCAACTAAGAAGAGTTTGTACAGAACTGACTCCCATTGCAGGTTTCATGAAATTGTTAACGTCAAAAAGAGGATTCATAGACATGTCTTGTTTGCCTATCCAAAATCCATTCCCCCTTCTGTTTTCATGTGGGGGAACCATGCCTTCCTTACTCTAGGTTCATATGGTTCAGACTGACTCAAGCGGTGGGCACATGATCCAGGCTTGGCCTGTGATCTAATTCTCCACATTTGGGCCACCAGTTCAGCCATGCACATGACCCAAGTCAGCATGCCATCCTGGAACTTTTGATAACATAATTTAGATGGATATCTAACCCTACTAAGGATGCTAGTCTGGCCCTGCTGGGAACCATCCATAGAAAAGACTTCTTGGTGAGTGAAGCCAATACAAAGCCAAGAGATGAAGAATCAGATCCTGGTGATCTCCTAGGTCCAAACGTATCCGAAGATATTACTCTTGGAGCATCTGGACTGGGTTTCTATCACTTTCAATAAAAAGTCATGACAAATGCAACATCCAACTCAACCTTATAATTCTCCAGATGAGGAACTGAGGTCCTACAAAGTGTAAGAACTTACCCAGTAATCAGTGACAGAATCTAGGTATAAATGCAGATACCTTAGATCTTAGTCTAATGACTTATCCCTATTTTGTCATTAAAGATTCACTTTGGAACCAATTAGACATTTGGATGTCACCCATAAGCAAAGGTTGTTTGATAGAAGCATTGGTTTTTTAAAAAAATTACACATTTGCTTTCAGAGCAGCAAAACCCATCAAGCATCAGCAAACATCCAGTGACTCTTCATTTTATTGGAATGAAATTATAATTCCTTTCTACAGTCTTCACATACCTGATGGATCAAACTCCTAGCTCTCTTGCAATGTCATCTCATATCATGCTCTCCTTTTTCACCAATGCCACAGCCACTCCCCCTTTCCTTCAGGCCTTTGAATGTTGCTCACTCTCGTTTCATTCCAACCTTGGCATGTGTTCTTCCCTCTGGCTTGGTTGCTTGTCCTGTACTCTTTGCATAGCAGACCCCTTCTCACCTTCAAGAGAGCTTCTCAGCTTCACAGTCACTACTTACCTTCCAACAAAGCAGATCCGTCTTCCTATAACTCTTTAACTCAAAACTACATTAAAAATTTTTCTATATCATTTTATTCCTTTTAAAATATATTTACTATCTTTCCTCTCTGCTGGACAGTGTGTGAGCTGAGATGCCTCTCTATAGACCACTGTTCAAGTCCAGTGCCCAGCATTTAGAATACATTGGATAAATATTCAAATTGAAGGAAGAAATATTTTGTAAAGGTCCTCTTTCCTAATTTGAGCTCAAAGCTCTCTCTCAAACATGCCTTCATCTTCTTTGTCCCCAACACTTGAAAGCTGCCTGGTGCATTCTGTTATCTCTCAGAAAATCATTACAAGAGCATTTTTTGCCAATAATACAGCAGTGATTTCCCAAAGTCATTTTGTAAAAAAAAATCTAAATCAGTTGGCAGTTCAGCTTCATGCAAACCTGTGTCTAGCAAGGGAAAGCAGGTGGCTCAGTGCTCCACTGGCCAGTGATGATAAGGCCTAAGTGATTAAATTGCCCTTCCAGGTGATTTGCCTTTTATTGTTTTGACATGGAACTATTTTATTAATTCTGACATTGGCACTGCTTGCTACATCAGATCAAGTGTCTCTGCTGCCAGCTTGAATAGCTAAATATTATATTTTAGTTCAATTCAGTTGTAAATCTCAAAAGCTGAGCCTTCAGAAAAGGTGTGTTTAACTTCTCATGTATTGTAGACAATTGATAAATCAGTAATGCAGGTATCTATAAGCCAAAAAGCCTGGTCACTTCTAGTCTGCTGGTAGATACATCAACTCTTTAGCTCACTCAGACCTTGTTAGGACCTTTTTGGTTGTAAGAGACAAAAATAAATGGTTCAGGCAAAAATAGAAATTTACTGGGTCACTTAACGAAAAAAAAAAAAAAGAGGATCCAGGAGTATATCTGTCCCTGGATTCAGGATTTCAGATGATGTCATCCTCAACCCTGCACATTCACATACTTCATTGGCAGGCTCCCTGTGGTGGCAAGAGGGCTGACAGCAGATTCGATATGCTAATAGGCCTTTGTCTAAGCATGTGTTTCTATGAGTCCCATTGGCTTATACTAGGTCATATGCTCATTCCTGAAACAATCCCTGTGTCCAAGGGAATATAATGCTTTGAAAGCCCAGACGTAATCACATGGTGCATAATCACCTTGGAGCTCTGGAATGGAGTCAACTCCACTTGAATCTTAGGTCAAAGAACAGGGAACAGATTATTTCTCTGCAGAATAAGGGTGCTGTTATAAGAAGAAAGGTAAAGGGAAATGAGGCAGCAAAGGCAACAGACATTGGCTATATACCTCAAGTCACCAGGTTTCCAAAATATTCTGTCAATAGAGCAATGGCAAAATAACTCTAGTATACCCAGCAAGCCTGGACCAAACAATGAGAATTAAGAGGCAAGAAACTATGGGACACAGAAAACTTTAAGTGACATATTCTTAATGCTTAACAAACTATCAATTGTTCCTACATAGGTCACTTCTTTCTTAGAATGAAAGGTAAGCTACACACCCACTTGGAATGAAATTACAATTCCTTTTTATAGTCCTTTTTAGGTCATGAAAGAGTTGGACACAACTTAGCAACTAAACAACAGCAATCTCTTTCTCTGGCCAGAGCATATGTATCATTTTTGTATATGAAATGTGTTTTAATAGCAAGAACAGTAACAACATCTCTTTATTTCTCCGACTAAAATTCAGACCCATCTAAGAGATAATCACAAGAATCAAGACAAGGAAGCCTAGTGGGCCAGCACAAGCGTCAGGATGTCCCAGGCACCATGGCCAGCCGCACTAGTACATAGCAACTGTGATCCCCGATGAGCATCAGCCACAGGACCCCTGAGTCATGTGACCAACCATGCCAGGACCCAGTCCACTGAAGAAGGGTCAGCAGCTATCAAAAGAGGAGGGGCTGACAGCCAACCAAGCCAGGAGCCAGTCTCACCTACCAGTGTGCCCACGCTATTCAGCCTGTTGCAACAGAAGGGCACACACAGCCCACATGGGGAGCCCTCTAGAGTATATGGCTTTTGTGACCAAAGGGAAGTACATTACTGAAGCCCATGGAACATCTCCTATGTAAGACTACTTCTCTAAGATCAGGAAAGATAGTTGACCTACCTAATACTCTTGCCTGGCAAATCTCATGGACAGAGGAGCCTGGTGGGCTGCCGTCCATGGGATCGCGAAGAGTCGGACACGACTGAGCAACTTCACTTTCATGTTTCACTTTCATGCATTGGAGAAGGAAATGGCAACCCACTCCAGTGTTCTTGCCTGGAGAGTCCCAGGGACAGGGGAGCCTGGTGGGCTGCCGTCTATGGGGTCGCACAGAGTCTGACGTGACTGAAGCAACTTAGCAGCAGCAGCAGCAATATGAAGAAATAAACACAGAGAATTAGGTAAAATGAGACAGAGGAATATGTTTCAAATGAAGGAATAAGATAAAACCCCAGAAAAACTATGCAAAGTTCTATGCAAGATGAAAAATGCATTTACACACACACAAAAAAAATCAAGGTAATGATCATGCAGATGCTAACAAACTCAGGAAAAGAATGGATGATTACAGTGAGAAGTTTAGAAAATATAAAGAACTAGACAGAGATGAATAAAACAATAACTAGAATTTTAAAAACACTAGAAAATCCCCATCATGCACCACACACGTGTGGAGAACCCACTGCTAAACCATTTGTATGTGACTTGCTTCTGGGTCAGAATTTTGTATGAAGCAGAGAAGCTCCCTTGCTGTGATCTATTAAAA
Source organism: Budorcas taxicolor (assembly GCF_023091745.1). Classification (NCBI taxonomy): domain Eukaryota; kingdom Metazoa; phylum Chordata; class Mammalia; order Artiodactyla; family Bovidae; genus Budorcas; species Budorcas taxicolor. Next base: position 56,361,749 of record NC_068916.1, read on the forward strand.
GTCAGCCCTCAACAAAAGGGGTTTGTAGAAAAAATAAAAACTAGAAAGAATCAATAACTGATTAGATGATACAAAGAAAAGGAACAGGAAAACACACTAGTAGAAATCACCCAAAATGAACTGAAAAAAAATTTTTTTTACTGATAATACTTTAAGAGACCTCTTGGAGAACAACAAATGCACTGACATTTGCAATACAGGATCCCAGAAAGTGAAGAGAGAAAAGGAGGCAGATAACTTATTTTAAGAAATAATAGCTGAAAAATTCCCTAACCTAGGAAAGGAACCAAGATGCACAGAGAGTCCCAAATAATATGAACCCAAAGAGATTCATGTCAAGGATTACTATAACTAAAATGGCAAAAAAATTAAGCAAAAGAGAGAACCTTAAAAGCACCAAGGGAAAGGCAACTAGTTATGCACAAGACAGCTCCCAAAAGACTATCAGCTGACTTTTCAGCAGAAGTTTTGCCAGCCAGAAGGTGTAGCATAATATATTCAAATAGATGAAAGGAAACGGCCTACAGCCAAGATTACTCTACCTGGCAGGGCTGTCATTCAGGTTTGAAGGAGAGATAAAGATTATTAGGGATTAGCAAAGGCTACAAAAGTTCAGTACCACTAAATGGGTTTTGCAAGAAATATTAAGGAGACTTCTCCAAATAGAAAAGAAAGACCACAACTAAAAATGTAAAAATTGTGAAAGGAAAAACTTCATTGGGAAAGGCAAACATATAGTAAAGGTAGTAGCTAACCCACTTGTAAAACAAGTAGAAAGATTAAAAGACAACAATAATAAAATTATCTATATCCACAACAGGTAATTAAGAAATACACAAAAACCAAATGATGTAAAATATGATGTCAAAAACACTAAATGTGAGGGAAGTAAAAAAAGCAGAATTGTTAGGCTGTGTTCACACTTAAGAGCTCATCAACTTAAAATGATCATTCACAAACCAAAATCTGAAATAAACATGAGAAAGAGAGAAGAGATATCCAAACACAACAGTAAAGGCAGTTATTAAATCACAAGGGAGGAGATTGCAAAAGAAGAAGAAAAAAATACAACAGGAAAAACAACAAAATTCAGAAAACAATAGGCAAGATGGCAATAGTACATACCTATCAATAATTACTGTAAATATAAAAGGTCAGACTAAATGCTCTGGTCAGCCTATGCTCTAGAGCCTGCAAGCCACAACTGCTGAAGCCCATATACTCTACAGCCTGTGTGCTGCAACTGCTGAGCCTGTACATGTGCCCAGAACCCATGTTCCACAACAGGAGAAGTCACAATGAGAAGCCTGAACACTGAAATGAAGAGTAGCCCCCATTGGTCCCAACTAGAGAAAGTCTGCATGTAGCAATGAAGACCAGCACAGCCAAAAATTAATAAAAAAATTAAAAATATTTTAAAAATTACAAAGTGGCTGAAGGGATAAAAACAAAATCCACATATATGCTGCCTTAAAGAAGGTCATTTCAGATCTAACGACACATGCAGACTGAAGGTGAGGGGATGAAAACCAGTACTCATGCAAAGAGAAGCAAAATGCCAACTGGAGTAGCAACACTTATATCAGACAAAACAGACTTTAAAACAAAGACTGTAACAAGAGTCAAAGAAGGACATCACAAAATGATCAAGGGATCAATACAAGAATAGGATATAGCATTTGTAAACATTTATGCACCCAACATAGGAGCAACTAAATATATAAAGCACATATCAAGAGACATAAAGGTAGAAATTGACAGTAACATAGTAAGGGTAAGGGACTTTAACACCCCATTTATGTCAATAGATAGATCATTCAGACACTGGCCTGAAATGGCACATTAGACCAGGTGGCCCTAATAAATACACAGAGACCTTTTCATTCTAAAAAAAAAAAAAAGCAGAATACATCTACTTTTCAAGTGAACTTGGAATATTTTCCAGGATAGATCACATGGTGGGACATAGAACAAGTTTCAGTAAATTTGTAAAAGGTTAAAATCATATCAAGCATCTTTCCTAAACACAAAAATACAAGGCTAGAAATCAACTGCTAGAAAAGCACTGTAGAGGCTAAACAATATGCTACTGAAAAACCAATGGTTCACTTAATAAACCAAAGAGGAAATCAAAAATAACTGGAGACTAGTGAAAATGGAAAGACAACTTTCCAAAATCTAAGGGATGCGGCCAAAGCAGCTCTAAGATGAGAGTCAACAAACAGCAATACAAACCTATCTCAGGAAACAAATCTCAAATAAGCAATCTAACCTTACACTTCTAGGAACTAGAAAAAGTAGAACAGCAAAACCTAAAGTTAGTAGGAGAAAAAATAAAATAAAATCGAGCAGAAATAAAATAGAGGCTAAAAAACCAATAGAAAAAGTCAATAAAACTAAGAGCAAGTTCTTTAAAAACAAAAACAAAATTGAAAATATTTGGTCAGACTCATCAAGAAAGAGAGAGTGAGTGAGTAAAAGTAGTTCAGTTGTGTCTAACTCTTTGTGACCCCATGGACTACGCAATCCATAGCATCACTGAGGCCAGAATACTGGAGTGGGTAGCCTTTCCCTTCTCTAGGGGATCTTCCCAATCCAAGGATCGAACCAAGGTCTCCCACATTGCAGGCAAATTCTTTACCAGCTGAGTCACAAGGGAAGCCCAATAATACTGGCGTGGGTAGCCTATTCCTTCTCCAGCAGATCTTCCTGACCCAGGAACCAAACCAGGGTCTCCTGCATTGCAGGCAGATTCTTTACCAACTGAGCTATCAGGGAACCCCTAAGAGAAAAGGTCTAAATCACCTTTGGACTGGTTGGATCTCCTTGCTGTCCAAGGGACTCTCAAGAGTCTTCTCCAACACCACAATTCAAAAGCATCAATTCTTCCATGCTCAGCTTTCTTTATAGTTCAACTCTCACATCCATACATAACTACTGGAAAAACCATAGCTTTGACTAGACATATATCTTTATTGGCAAAGTAATGTCTCTGCTTTTTAATATGCTATCTAGGTTGGCCACAACTTTTCTTCCAAGGAGCATGCATCTTTTAATTTCATGGCTGCAGTCACCATCTGCAGTGATTTTGGAGCTCAAAAAAATTAAGTCTGTCACTATTTCCCCATCTACTTTCCATGAAGTAATGGGACCAGATGCCATGATCTTAGTTTTCTGAATGTTGAGTTTTAAGCCAACTTTTTCACTCAATGTGATATACCTTATTAACAAACTGAAGAATAAACATCATATGATTATTTCAATAGATGCAGAAAATCCTTTTGGAAAAATTAAATATGAATTTATGATTAAAAACTCTCAACAAAATGGATATAGAGGGAACATACTTTAACATAATTAAGGCCATATACCACACACCTATAGCAGACATCATCCTCAAGGGTTAAAAGTTGAAAGTATTTCTGCTAAGATCAAGAACCAGATAAAGTTGGTCTCATCACTTTTATTCAGTATAACACTGGAAATTCTAGTCACAGCAATCAGACAGAAATAAAAGAAATCTAAATTGGAAAAGAACTAAAACTGATGCTATTTGCAGATGACATAATACTATACATGGAAAATCCTAAAAATGCCACCAAATAAAAAACTATTAGAATAAAGGAATGCAATAAAGTTTAGAAGACAAAATTAATATATAGAAACCTGTTGTATTTATAAACAATAACAAACTATCAAAAAAAGAAATAAAGAAAAGAATACCATTTATAATTGCATCCAAAAGAAGAAAATACTTAGGGATAAATCTAACCAAGGAGGTAAAATACTTATACTTGGAAAACTGCAAGACACTGGTGAAAGAAACTGAAGATAACACAAATACAGGGAAGGCTATCCCATGCTCATGGACTGGAAAAGTTAATATTGTTAAAATGACCATACTATGTAAAGCAGTTTATAGATTCGATGAAATCCCTATAAAACACCGAAGAAATTTTTTACAGAACTGGAACAAATAACTATAAAATCTATGTGGAAACCAATCAGCCAAAAAAATCTTGAGAAAGAAGAACAAAACTGGAGTTATCATAGTCTCCAATTTCAAGCAATACTATAAAGCTACAGATAATCAAAACAGTATGGTTCCCCAAAAATAAGACACATAGATCAATGGAAGAGAATAGAGAGCCCAAAACTAAACCCACATTTATATGGTTGATCTATGACAAAGGAGATAAGAATATCCAATGGGGAAGAGACAGCTTCTTCAATACACTGTATGGGAAAATTGGACAGCTACATGTAAAAGAATCAAACTGGACTACTTTACCATGCCATGCACAAAAGTAAAATGGATTAAAAATGTAAATGTAAGAACTTACACTGTAAAACTCCTAGATGAAAACATGCAGTACACTTTTTGGCATTGGTCTTAGTCATATTATTTTTTATGTCTCCTCAGAGAAGCATGGCTTCCCTGGTGGCTCAGATGGTAAAGAATCTGCCTGCAATGTGGGAGACCCAGGTTTGATCCCTGGATCAGAAAGATCCCCTGGGGAAATTCATAGCAACCCACTCCAGTATTCTTGCCTGGAGAATTCTGTGGGCAGTGGAGCCTGGTGGGGTACAGTCCACGGGGTCGCAAAGAGTTGGACATGACTGAGCAATGAACACTTTCCCTTTCAGACAATGAAACAAAAGCAAAAGATAAACAAATGGAACTACATAAAACTAAAGTTTTTGCATATTAAGAAAACTATCAACAAAATGAAAAGGCAGCCTACAAAAATGGGAGAAAATATTTGCAAATGATACACTCAATAAAGGCCCCAAATATACAAAGAACTCACAAAATTCAACGCCAAAACACAAAAGTGGGCAGAGGATCTCCACAGATATTTTTTCAAAGATATATAGATATCCAATAGACATAAAAGACACTCAACATTACTAATCATCAGGGAAATGCAAAGGAAAACCGCACTGAGATATCTCCTCACACCTGTCAAAATGGCCATTACCGAGCATTTGTGAGAATGTGGAGAAAAAGGAAAGCTCATGCACTGTTGGTAGGAATGTCAACTGATACAGCCACTGTGGAAAACAATATTGAGGTTCCTCAAAAAAGTACAAAATAAAACTATGAAACTAATCCAGCATATTGACTTCTGGTTATTTACACAAAGAAAACAAAAATGCTAATTCGAACAGATATAAGCCCCTGTATGTTCATTGCAGCATTATTTACAATAACCACGATATGAGAGCAACATAGGTGTTTACCAATAGACAGATGGATAAAGAAGTAATATACACATAAATAATATAATTACTGAACCATTAAAATAAATGAAATCTTGCCATTTGCAAAAACATAGATGACATGGAGAATATAATGCTAAGTGAAATAAGTCTGATAGAGTAAGACAAATAATATATGATTTCACTCATGTGGAACCTAAAAAAAATGAATACACATACCAAAATAGAAATCGATTCAGACACATAGAACAAACTGGTGGTTGTCAGTGGGGGCAGGAGTAGGAGGATGAGTGAAATGGTAAGTGAGATTAAGAGGTATAAACTTCCAGTTTTAAAGTAAATCAGTCATAGGAATTAAGAACACATAGAGAATATAGTCAATAATATTGTAATAACTTTGTACAGTGACAGATGTTAACTAGATTATGGCTATCATTTTGTAATGTATAAAAATACCAAATCATTTTGTTGTACATCTGAAACACATTGTCAATTACATTTCAATTTTTTTAAAAAGACAAGCAAGATCTTTTTTTTAATCAGCTTTATTAATAATAAACCTAGTAGGGGAGAAATTGCTATCAGTTTTGCAAGACAGTTGGGCTCACTGATACTTTGCCCCTCATTTAAGGAGGTCTGCTCCTGTAGTACCTATTATGGCATATAGGAGAAGCATGGAAAGAATGCTTCAAGTTGGCAGAGTTCCTCCCTAAGACAAAGAAGAGGGTTGAGCCATGGAGGCTTCAATACTTTTCCCACAGTCATCAATCAAATCACTCAATCCCCTGAGAAAAAGTGAGCAATTGCGTGAAAAAGGGGCAACTGTACACTGTAGTGGGGATCCATCCATAAGGAACATACACCCAAGAGACAGTGCTCTCCCTTTGCCCTGGAATATAATAATAATAATCTTCTGCAAACCTACCATCCTATTGTCATTATATATCAACTACTAGCCCTATCACTGGAATTAAGAGTTTTAAAACATGTTATTCAAGATTTGGTTACCCAAACTTATTCTCCATGACTAGAAGCCAACAATAAGAATGAATTCCTCTAAAACAACCAGTTTGACCAGCAGTCATGAACAGTAAACTTGTTTCCACCGGAACTTGTAAAGCCTTCGTTATGATTGTGATTTTGTATTATTTACCATCGATAACGTGAAAATGCATATGGCACTGGCTTCTTTTAGAATTTTCCTTCCAGTCAGCTGTTTTCTTGGGGGAAAGATGGTGTTTGCTATTGCACTTTTAGAGCCTTCTTCTCCCAGGCCTGCCTCATAAATAATGATGAAGCCTCAGCTACTTAGACCTTTGTTGCAGCTGGCTGCTTTTATTTATGAACAACGCGCGCAGCCAATCATTGTCAGCATGGCCATACAGTGTTACTCTCAAAGAGGAGGCCTCGGGTCACCGAGAAACTGGGGACAGGCTATTACACACTGCCTGACACCCCACCACCATCTCAGAGCTAAGATTTATTCAGCTCACTGGAATTGGCATATATTTTATTGCTGCTATCATAAAGAAACATGGCAGTCTGCTTCTCCTGGTCTATTGCTGTTTGGAACTTTTCCCATTTGCATACTTCCTTCACGAAGCTTCAAAGAAACACTGTAAAGATTTTACAAAGGTTATCAATTACATCATCACCCAGAACATCAAACAACATCCTCACCAGTTATGACCTATTGAGTGATAAAAAGTGCAGGCTGAAAAACTGTCAAGATCAGCTTGTACCTAAGCAATGGAATTTAATAAAATTAAGTTCAAAATAACTTAGAGCAAACAAATCAAAGTGGCTGAAATGTTTCTCTTCCCTTACGGATGAGTTAATAAAAAGAAAATGATGGAAGGTCATAAGAAAGTGTAATTTTACTAAAGCAGCAGTTCTAAACTTAAACTTCTTAACAAGTCTGGGTAGATCCAGCCTTTAATTATCATTTTTAAAGGACTATAATTATGCTGCTCTGATTTTTACTTTGCATTTCTATGTTCTCTATTCTCATTACCTGAGCTTCCCTGGTGGTTCAGGTGATCAAGAACCTGCCTGCAATATGGGAGATTTGTGTCTGATCCCTAGGTCAGGAAGATTCCCTGGAGAAGGGAATGACAACCCACTCAAGTATTCTTGGCTGGACAGAGGAGCCCGGTGGGCTACAGTCCATGGGATCACAGAGTCGGACACAACTGAGTGAGTAACACTTTCATTCTCATTACCATGGTCCGTGAGGATAGAGACTTGACTTCAGACTTCCTAAAACTTCTACTGTTATGCTGGATTATAGCACCTTGACATAGTGACTCAGTGGAAGAGAAACCCCGAGGCCAAGAGTTGGCAATAGAATCTGACTAGCTGACACTGCCTGGAAAATCCCGTGGACAGAGGAGCTTGACAGGCTGCAGTCCATGGGGTCGCGAAGAGTGGGACACGACTGAGCGACTTCACTTTCACTTTTCACTTTCATGCATTGGAGAAGGAAATGGCAACCCACTCCAGGGTTCTTGCCTGGAGAATCCCAGGGAGGGCAGAGCCTGACGGGCTGCTGTCTATGGGGTCGCAGAGAGTCGGACACGACTGAAGTGACTTAGCAGTAGCAGCTGACACTGGAACATCTGCTTCCAATTCTGGTTTCCTCTGAAAGAGCTCAGAACTTCAGTCCTCAAGCTAACTGTTCAGGAGAGAAAGAAAGTAGTATTTGTCAAGTACCTATAATGTTTCAAGTGTCCACATATACTGGGCATTCTGGTGGCAGTGGTTTAGTCTCTCAATTGTGTCCGATTCTTGCGACCTCATGGACGTGCAGTCCGCCAGGCTTCTCTGTCCACGGGATCTTTTCAGGCAAGAATACTGGAATGGGTTATTCCCTTCTCCAGTTAGGCATTCTATCAGGCAACAAATGTTTACTGAGGACTTACTGTGGGCTGGAAACTATACTGGGTGTGCAGTGGTAGTACTTCCTTGGTGATCAACCCACATACATCTCACATTAGCCTCAACATTATTAATTATTGGCAGCCCCCTAATCTTCCCTCTAGCCTTCTATCACAGCTCAATTGTGACTTGAGCATCTTTATTCAGACACTCTGTATTAGTTTGCTAGGGCTGGCATAACAAAGTACCACAAACTGAGTGACTTAAACTGATCTATAGTCTTATAGTTCTGAAGGCTAGAGGTTCAAGTTCAAGATGCTGTCAAGGTTGGCACCTTCTGGAGGCTATGAGACACTGTCTGTTCCATGCCTCTCTTTGGGCTTCTGGTGGTTTGCTGGCAATCTTTGGCATTCCTTGGCCTATACAACCATCACCCAGATCCCTGCCTTCATGTCCATTTGGTGTTCTCCAGGCAAGCTCATTTGCATCCAAATTTCCCCTTTTTATAAGGACACCAATTATGTTGCTTTAGGACTCACCCTAAAGACCTTGTTTTAACTTGATTACCTCTAGAGAGACCCTATCTCCAAGTAAGGTCACATTCTAAGGCACTGAGAATTAGGACTCCAATATATTTATTTTTAGGAATGCAATTCATCCCATAACAACCCTCCAAAGCAAAGGTTCTCAGTGTTTCTTCACTCTGACATATGAAAATGACATTCATATGAGGTATGTTTTAACAAAATCCATTTCCACACATTTGCACTCTATCTTTGCCATCTCTCTTAACAAAAAAAAAAATTTCATGAGTAATTTTTTTCAAATACCATAAAATTACATTTCACAAGTATTATAATAATGAGTACAGCCCCAACCATTAAAGGCTCTGGTGCTGAAACACTTCAGGTTGTGAATTATTGTTAGAAATGGTAGTAACTTCATGCTTTTATCCCAGATCTCAGAATCAATCCATCAATAAACTGTATTAACCCTACCTTCAAAATATATCCCAGGTCTGTCCATGTCTCATTCTTTCCTTTGCTACCAGTGGTCCAGCTATTACTATTAATATGTCTTTCCTGGACTGTTACCTCCTGACTCTTGGGCTATTATAAACACAAAAACCAGAATAATTCTTTGGGGAAAAAAAGTCAAATTATCTCATTCCTATGCTGAATATCTTCCCAAAGCTCTCTATCTTACTGAGAGTAAAGCTAAAAGCCTTTCAAAAGCTCTAAGACATCACATAATCTGGCTCATTTCCTCTTTATCTCCTATGAGTCTCTCTCCTGCTTACACTGATCCAGCTGTTCCCTGAACATGCTGGGCTCTTAACACATATTTGTTGAATGAATGAATCAAAAGCACAGAACAAAATTCAAGTGACTGGGAAAAACATTTTTATACTAATTACCCATGAATGTACTCTAATGTTCTAGAAAATTTAAACCATTGAAAACATTAATAGTTCAGCATCATTTCCCAGGGTTCAAATGCCAGTTCTACCACTTCTAACTATGTGATGCTGGGTACATTATTTATCCTCTTTGTGCCTTTAATACCTCATCTGTAAAATGGATATAATGAAATTATATAACTTGTAGAATTTTTTTGAGGATTTACTGAGTTAAACATAAAAGTACTTTGTGTTTCACATCTGAATGCTATGTGTTAGCTAGTATTACAATTATTTTAACTATGAGAAGTCTTAACCTTGGACTGATTCAAACATTAAATGACAATATTTTTTCTAATAATTTCCTCATTCTTTCTAACTATTCCCAGTGCTAAACAAACATTCATGGTTCTTCTTGTTTAGCTTGTAGGAGAAGCATGTAGTCTATTTATCACCTGCCTCTGTATTGAAGCCTTTTCTCTGTGATATTGGGAGGAAAGTAGATCTTAACTCCTATGCAATTTGTCTGAGTAAGGTTCCCCTATCACCAAGCTGGTTGTCTGTCTTCCCTAAGACTATCGGGAAGTCAGAAACCTCCGTAGAGAAGGGATTCAAATTCTTGTGGGGATACTTTTTTTTGTTGTTCTGTTTTTAAATGAAATTAAATTTACATAATATCAATTAGCCATTTTAAAGTGAACAATCCAGTGGCACTTAGTACAGTCAAAATACTGTGCAATCACCCCACATCTACCTAGTTCCAAAACATTTTCATCACCCAAAAGAAACTCCATATCCATTAACAATTACTCCCCATTTATCCCTCCTCCAGTTCTGGCAACCAACAACGTGATTTCTGTCTCTATAGATTTACAGATTCTAGATATTTCTAATATAGAACTACACAATATTGTTAGCTATTGCATCTGGCTTCTTTCACTTAGCTTAGACATGGAGGCAAGTCATCAGAAAAGATGAGAAATTGGGTCCTTACAGAGAACTTCTAGATGGGAACACAGCCCTACTGACACCTTCACTGTAGCCCAGGGATACAGACTCATGTGACACTTCTGGTCTCCAGAATTGTGAGATGAAATTTTCATGTTGTTTTAAGCCACAAAGTTGGTGGTAATTTATTGCAGTGGTAATTTATTGCAGTTGCAATAAGAAATCAATACCTCCTTCAAATGCAACCCTCTATCCACCTTGTTATCGCTCTGGGGTTAGTACACAGGACGAGTCTCAGCAGCAGGATGAGAACATGGCTGTCCTCACCAATAGGCAATTCTCTAAACTTAGAATGTAGGGCCTTTACTGACCTTTGTTCTCAACTGAGAGCTTTCTCCATCAAGCCCAGCACTCTTTGCTTAATGCCATCGTGCTATACTGGTAATGAGTTATGATACACCTCATGCTTGATGACTGAAACCTCCAACAAATAGGAAATGGTACCAAATCTCCCTGTAGTGATGCCCTTAGCCAGCCATGATCTCTTTCCTGCTATTGATTCATTATGCCTGACTTAGAGCAAATGCCTGGTCTATAATTTCAGAATGAGGGCCTGTCTGACTCCAGGGCCCATGCCCCAGGTCCCTACACTTTACTACCTCCTAGGACCCAGATCAATAAAGCCTCAGAATATGTCTTTTTTCAACAACGTTATATGAACGGGGAGATAAGTAAGGGACTCCATGTTCTGTCCCACTCGAGGCAGTTAATCATTGATCGAAAAATGGATTGAACAGAGGAGCTGTGGTTCATGCATTTGGCAGATCATTCTTACATTGCATGTGGGACACACTTTACAAATAGCTCCATTTCTACATGCTGTCCATCCACTGATTCTGTGAAATAAATAAATAAATAACAGATTACAAAGAAAAGCTTATAGGGGAAACTGACTGTAATCGTCTCTTCCAGGGCTTAAGTTTTCTGGCCACTTCAGGGATATTTAAAATACAAACCTTATGTCTCTCCTGTGTCCTCTTCATTGCCCTCCAGTAAAACACTTTGGACATCATATGAAGCTCAAGATTATCTGCCCCTGCCTATAATTGTTCCTACTCATGGGATCATGGTGCAAACTGAGTTGGATAATATATACGCTGCATCTCAGAGGGGTCTGCCCACAGTGAGTGACCATGATGCAGCTCTCTCTGCCCACCTTGTAGCACTCTTCTTCTCCCTCGTAAAGCTCCTGCTGCTCTGGCCTTCTTTCTGCTTCTGCTCTACTTCACAGATCTTATTCTATTGGGAACACTCTTCCCTCATCCTCCTAACCATCTTCTACCTAAATAATTCCCAGCCCATCCTGAATAATTCCACTCAAACATCACTTCTCAAGGCAGCCTTCGCTGGCTCTGCCCAACAAACCAGACTGCCTTCTGTGCTCTCATAGGCCTTTTTGTAACTGTCACAGCTTTACTGGGATATCATTCACATACCATTCAATTCACCCATTTAGGGTATACAACTCAATGGTTTTTAATACATTCCCATAATTTTACAACCATTACCACATTCAATTTTAAAACCTCTTCATTACCCCAAACAGAAACTCTCTACTCATTAACAGTCTGTCTCCTTCCCCTCAGCTACTCTAGCCCTCAGTTCAGTTCAGTCGCGGAGTCTTGTCCGACTCTTTGCAACACCATGAACCACAGCACACCAGGCCTCCCTGTCCATCACCAACTCCCGGAGTTTACCCAAACTCACGTCCATTGAGTCAGTGATGCCATCCAACCATCGCATCCTCTGATGTCTCCTTCTCCTGCACTCAATCTTTCCCAGCCTCAAAGTCTTTTCAAATGAGTCAGCTCTTCACATCAGGTGGCCAAAGTATTGGCGTTTCAGCTTCAACATCAGTCCTTCCGATGAACACCCAGGTCTGATCTCCTTTAGGATGGACTGGTTGGATCTCCTTGCAGTCCAAGGGACTCTCAAGAGTCTTCTCCAACACCACAGTTCAAAAGCATCAATTCTTCAGCACTCAGCTTTCTTCACAGTCCAACTCTCACATCCATACATGACCACTGGAAAAACCATAGCCTTGACTAGATGGACCTTTGTTGGCAAAGTAATGTCTCTGCTTTTCAATATGCTGTCTAGGTTGGTCATAACTTTCCTTCCAAGGAGTAAGCATCTTTTAATTTCATGGGTGCAGTCACCATCTGCAGTGATTTTGGAGCACAGAAAAGTAAAGTCAGCCACTGTTTCCACTGTTTCCCCATCTATTTCCCATGAAGTGATGGGACTGGATGCCATGATCTTAGTTTTCTGAATGTTGGGCTTTAATCCAACTTTTTCACTCTCCTCTTTCACTTTCATCAAGAGGCTCTTTAGTTCTTCACTTTCTGCCATAAGGGTGGTATCATCTGCATATCTGAGGTTATTGATATTCCTCCCGGCAATCTTGATCCCAGTTTGTGCTTCATCCAGCCCAGTGTTTCTCATGATGTGCTCTTCCCTAGGCAAATACTAATATACTTCTGTCTCAATGGATTTGCCTATTCCAGATATTTCATATAAATGGAATTATATAATATGTGGTCTTGTATGTCTGACTTCTTCCACATATCAACATGTGTTCAAGGTTTTTCCATATGAGTAGGTATCAACACTGCTTCATTTTTTGATGAATAACAATATTCCATTATGTGTATGTGCCACCATTCATCAGTTGAAGGATATTGGGTTCTTTTCCATGGACATTTAAATTTAGCAAACAGTAACTACATATTTATGTGATTATTTCTGTAAAGTCTGTCTCTCACACTAGGAAATAAGTATCGAGGTGATGGAATTCCAGTTGAGCTATTTCAAATCCTGGAAGATGATGCTATGAAAGTGCTGCACTCAATATGCCAGCAAATTTGGAAAACTCAGCAGTGGCCACAGGACTGGAAAAGGTCAGGTTTCATTCCAATCCCAAAGAAAGGCAATGCCAAAGAAGGCTCAAACTACCACACAATTGCACTCATCTCACATGCTAGTAAAGTAATGCTCAAAATTCTCCAAGCCAGGCTTCAGCAATACGTGAACCGTGAACTCCCTGATGTTCAAGCTGGTTTTAGAAAAGGCAGAGGAACCAGAGATCAAATTGCCAACATCTGCTGGATCATGGAAAAAGCAAGAGAGTTCCAGAAAAACATCTATTTCTGCTTTATTGACTATGCCAAAGCCTTTGACTGTGTGGATCACAATAAACTGTGGAAAATTCTGAAAGAGATGGGAATACCAGACCACCTAACCTGCCTCTTGAGAAATCTGTATGCAGGTCAGGAAGCAACAGTTAGAAATGGACATAGAACAACAGACTGTTTCCAAATAGGAAAAGGAGTACTTCGAGGCTGTATATTGTCACCCTGCTTATTTAACTTATATGCAGAGTACATCATGAGAAATGCTGGACTGGAAGAAACACAAGCTGGAATCATGATTGCCGGGAGAAATATCAATCACCTCAGATATGCAGATGACACCACCCTTATGGCAGAAAGTGAAGAGGAACTAAAAAGCCTCTTGATGAAAGTGAAAGAGGAGAGTGAAAAAGTTGGCTTAAAGCTCAACATTCAGAAAACGAAGATCATGGCATCCGGTCCCATCACTTCATGGGAAAAAAATGGCCAGAGAGTGGAAACACTGTCAGACTTTATTTTGGGGGGCTCCAAAATCACTGCAGATGGTGACTGCACCCATGAAATTAAAAGATGCTTACTCCTTGGAAGGAAAGTTATGACCAACCTAGACAGCATATTTAAAAGCAGAGACATTACTTTGCTGACTAAGGTCCGTCTAGTCAAGGCTATGGTTTTTCCTGTGGTCATTATGGATGTGAGAGTTGGACTGTGAAGAAGACTGAGCACCGAAGAATTGATGCTTTTGGACTGTGGTGTTGGAGAAGACTCTTGAGAGTCCCTTGGACTGCAAGGAGATCCAACCAGTCCATTCTAAAGGAGATCAGCCCTGGGATTTCTTTGGAAGGAATGATGCTAAAGCTAAAACTCCAGTACTTTGGCCACCTCATGCGAAGAGTTGACTCATTGGAAAAGACCCTGATGCTGGGAGGGATTGGGGGCAGGAGGAGAAGGGGACGACAGCAGATGAGATGGCTGGATGGCATCACCGACTTGATGGACATGAGTTTGGGTAAACTCCGGGAGTTGGTGATGGATGGGGAGGCCTGGTGTGCTGCGATTCATGGGGTCGCAAAGAGTCAGACACAACTGAGCGACTGAACTGAAAGACAAATTTTGTCACTGATTTTTGCTCACCACCATGTCATCAACAAATATTAGTTGAATGAAACAATAAATGAAGGTATAAATAAACGAATGAACTACAGCAGACTGAACAAAAATGGGAGTTACCAAAGAGGGGTGACTCTTCTTCTCAACATAGCGATCCTCCTCTCAATTTATCCAGGAAACTTTTCTCACTAGTTGCTCCAATATCCTGCAATGTCAACTTTGTACGTAATACATGTCAGGCACCACATCAGCTTCACCAGACTCTGGACAACTTGACTTTGCTGCTATTAGGAGCCTCCTCCAAGGGGAGCAGAATCCTGAAGATATGCACTAATGTACCAACTTCCACTTAGAAAGTGTGTGAGCCCTTTTAAATAACAGAGTTGGTGGAGCTACAAGTGATAGGAGAACAAAGCAAGTGCAACTTGAGCGTCAGGCTGCCAGCTTTTCAAGCACGCTCCAGGTGGTCTAGCTCTCTTCCGTTTTGTGGAGTTAAAGGAAAAAGTGGCCAACTTGGAAGAATCACCACAGCCTGCTATGCTGAAAGATACATGAAAAGCAAAACCTTTGCTAGCGGAAAAGGTGACACCAACCATCCTGAGTAGTCCCTGGCGGGGATAGCAGTCTGGGTAAACAAGAATCGTCGGCTGTCCAGTGCAGACATAGTTTTAAGACGGTAAGTCTTAGTTTTTCATTTTATTTGCTGAAGTTGCAATACTTGGTACTTGTAATGCAGACCTCAGTATAACACAGAGGGTACTGCAGACCAGGTACTGGTCCTGGTGATACCTAACCTTGTCTGAGTGCTTACTATGCGGTAGTCAGAGCACTAAGTATTGTACACTGTCCTGGCCAGATCCTCAAAGTGATGCGAAGAAGTAGATTTTATAATTAATCCCATCTTATAAATGAGGAAACCAAGGTTATGAGAGGCTATAAACTTTAACACTATGTTTGTAACTGGTAGTGGTAGGGCTGAGACTTGATCTCAGCCAAGTCCATGTTGTTAATCACCATGCTAAACGTGTGTTCCTCAGAAGCCCTGATTCTAGCTCTAGCACTGATATGCACCAGCTGTAGGAACATGAGTGTGTCATCTCATGACTCTGTGACTGATTTTTCGTTTGTAAAATGAGGAAAGTAATGTCTGTTCAGTATTACAGGAGTATGAGGATCAAGCTGACACAAATGCATTTGAGAGTGCTATGAAAAGTGTGGAAACGCTAGAGAAACTGAAGGAAATATATATAACATGGTTATTATCACACGTAATGTCTTCGCTAATTGATAACTTGCAAACTTACATGGGGGGCTTGTTGGGGGCCCATCAAGAACCACGTATCTGATCCATAAATTATCAGTTTGGATGGGGTGGGTTTGCAGTAGTTAAACTTAGGGAGAAAAAAGGGGTAGTACTCATGGGTGCTATATGGTTGTGATTATGTCATCTTAGCTAATCCTTATCATTCCATCCATCAATTTCATTGCTCTCAGTCAGAGCAGTAATTGTGCAATTGTATTTTCTGGTCCATTGAAGTTTAAGGATACTGTCAAGCCGTTACAAGAGGAGTCAAGTATCAGGTTTACTGAATATATAATTTAACTCTGTGACCTGCCTTCATTTAAAATCAGAAAAAGTAAATAGAGTTGGTGGTGGCAGGCTGGCACAATAAGTGCAGCCAAGAGCTACCCCACATCCAAAGTCCGGGACAGCAGCCCAGAGTGCCAGGCTGCAGGAACGGCCAGGAGGAGCCACCCCACATCCGAGGTTAAGGTGGCGGCCGGGAGGAGCAACCCGAGGAGTGGTGCCTGAGCAGGCACAGGAGGGCCTAGAGGAGCTATCCCACATTGACGGTCAGGAAAGGCAGCGGTAAGGAGATACCCCTTGTTTAAGGTAAGGAGCAGTGGCTGTGCTTTGCTGGAGAAGCCATGAAGAGATACCCCACGCCCAAGGTAAGACAAACCCAAGTAAGATGGTAGATGTTGCAAGAGGGCATCAGAGGGAAGACACACTGAAACCATACTCACAGAAAACTAGTCAATCTAATCACACTAGGACCACAGCCTTGTCTAACTCAATGAAACCAAGCCATGCCTGTGGGGCAACCCAAGATGGGTGGGTCACGGTAGAGAGATATGACAGAATGTGGTCCACTGGAGATGGGAATGGCAAGCCACTTCAGTGTTCTTGCTTTGAGAACCCCATGAACAGTATGAAATGGCATAATGATAGGATACCAAAAGAGGAACTCCCCAGGTCATTAGGTGCCCAATATGCTACTGGAGATCAGTGGAGAAATAACTCCAGAAAGAATGAAGGGATGGAGCCAAAGCAAAAACAATACCCAGTTGTGGATGTGACTGGTGATAGAAGCAAGGTCCGATGCTGTAAAGAGCAGTATTGCATAGGAACCTGGAATGTCAGGTCCATGAATCAAGGCACATTGGAAGTGGTCAAACAAGAGATGGCAAGGGTGAACATCGACATTCTAGGAGTCAGCAAACTAAAATGGACTGGAATGGGTGAATTTAACTCAGATGACCATTATATCTACTACTGTAGGCAGGAATCCCTCAGAAGAAATGGAGTAGCCATCATGGTCAACAAAAGAGTCTGAAATACAGTACTTGGATGCAATCTCAAAAATGACAGAATGATCTCTGTTCTTCTCCAAGGCAAACCATTCAATATCACAGTTAACCAAGTCTATGCCCCAACCAGTAACGCTGAAGAAACTGAAGTTGAACGGTTTTATGAAGACCTACAAGACCTTCTAGAACTAACACCCAAAAAAGATGTCCTTTTCATTATAGGGGACTGGAATGCAAAAGTAGGAAGTCAAGAAACACCTGGAGTAACAGGCAAATTTGGCCTTGGAATGCAGAATGAAGCAGGGCAAAGGCTAATAGAGTTATGCCAAGAAAATGCACTGGTCATAGCAAACACCCTCTTCCAACAACACAAGAGAAGACTCTACACATGGACATCACCAGATGGTCAACACTGAAATCAGATTGATTATATTCTTTGCACCAAAGATGGAGAAGCTCTATACAGTCAACAAAGACAAGACCAGGAGCTGACTGTGACTCAGATCATGAACTCCTTATTACCAAATTCAGACTCAAATTGAAGAAAATAGGGAAAACCGCTAGACCATTCAGGTATGACCTAATCAAATCCCTTATGATTATACAGTGGAAGTGAGAAATAAATTTAAGGGCCTAGATCTGATAGATAGAGTGCCTGATGAACTATGGAATGAGGTTCATGACATTGTACAGGAGACAGGGATTAAGACCATCCCCATGGAAAAGAAATGCAAAAAAGCAAAATGGCTGTCTGGGGAGGCCTTACAAATAGCTGTGAAAAGAAAAGAGGTGAAAAGCAAAGGAGAAAAGGAAAGATATAAGCATCTGAATGCAGAGTTCCAAAGAATAGCAAGGAGAGATAAGAAAGCCTTCCTCAGAGATCAATGCAAAGAAATAGAGGAAAACAACAGAATGGGAAAGACTAGAGATCTCTTCAAGAAAATTAGAGATATCAAGGGAACATTTCATGCAAAGATGGGCTCGATAAAGGACAGAAATGGTATGAACCTAACAGAAGCAGAAGATATTAAGAAGAGGTGGCAAGAATACATGGAAGAACTGTACAAAAAAGATCTTCACCACCCAGATAATCATGATGATATGATCACTAATCTAGAGCCAGGCATCTTGGAATGTGAACTCAAGTGGGCCTTAGGAAGCATCACTAAGAACAAAGCTAGTGGAGGTGATAGAATTCCAGTTGAGCTGTTTCAAATTCTGAAAGATGATGCTGTGAAAGTGCTGCACTCAATATGCCAGCAAATTTGGAAAACTCAGCAGTGGCCACAGGACTGGAAAAGGTCAGGTTTCATTCCAATCCCAAAGAAAGGCAATGCCAAAGAAGGCTCAAACTACCACACAATTGCACTCATCTCACATGCTAGTAAAGTAATGCTCAAAATTCTCCAAGCCAGGCTTCAGCAATACGTGAACCGTGAACTCCCTGATGTTCAAGCTGGTTTTAGAAAAGGCAGAGGAACCAGAGATCAAATTGCCAACATCTGCTGGATCATGGAAAAAGCAAGAGAGTTCCAGAAAAACATCTATTTCTGCTTTATTGACTATGCCAAAGCCTTTGACTGTGTGGATCACAATAAACCGTGGAAAATTCTGAAAGAGATGGGAATACCAGACCACCTGACCTGCCTCTTGAGAAATCTGTATGCAGGTCAGGAAGCAACAGTTAGAAGTGGACATGGAACAACAGACTGGTTCCAAATAGGAAAAGGAGTACTTCGAGGCTGTATATTGTCACCCTGCTTATTTAACTTATATGCAGAGTACATCATGAGAAATGCTGGACTGGAAGAAACACAAGCTGGAATCAAGATTGCCGGGAGAAATCTCAATCACCTCAGATATGCAGATGACACCACCCTTATGGCAGAAAGTGAAGAGGAACTAAAAAGCCTCTTGATGAAAGTGAAAGAGGAGAGTGAAAAAGTTGGCTTAAAGCTCAACATTCAGAAAATGAAGATCATGGCATCCGGTCCCATCACTTCATGGGAAAAAAATGGCCAAAGAGTGGAAACACTGTCAGACTTTATTTTGGGGGGCTCCAAAATCACTGCAGATGGTGACTGCAGCCATGAAATTAAAGACGCTTACTCCTTGGAAGAAAAGTTATGACCAACCTAGATAGTGTATTTAAAAGCAGAGATATTACTTCACCGACTAAGGTCCGTCTAGTCAAGGCTATGGTTTTTCCTGTGGTCATTATGGATGTGAGAGTTGGACTGTGAAGAAGGCTGAGCACCGAAGAATTGATGCTTTTGGACTGTGGTGTTGGAGAAGACTCTTGAGAGTCCCTTGGACTGCAAGGAGATCCAGCCAGTCCATTCTGAAGGAGATCAGTCCTGGGTGTTCTTTGGAAGGACTGATGCTAAAGCTGAAACTCCAGTACTTTGGCCACGTCATGTGAAGAGTTGACTCACTGGAAAAGACTCTGATGCTGGGAGGGGTTGGGGGCAGGAGAAGAAGGGGACGACTGAGGATGAGATGGCTGGATGGCATCACGGACTCGATGGACGTGAGTCTGAGTGAACTCCGGGAGATGGTGATGAACAGGGAGGCCTGGCGTGCTGCGATTCATGGGGTCGCAAAGAGTCGGACATGACTGAGCGACTGAACTGAACTAAACTGAACTGATGAGTCCTGTCTATGGAAGTGAATCACTGACTCACCTACATATTATGTTTTGAGGTCAAATAAATAAAACAAGGACTTCTTAAAATCTCATATACAGGCATATGTGAAAGAAGCTGAGCCAAATTTTCCTTTGTCTAAGGAGGTGTGCTGAGCAAGTTTCCTGATGCTTGCCACTCATAAGCTGTTGGGTCCTAGCTGAGGAAAAGGAATGTCATCTCTCTTATATTATCACCCCTTGGCTCTTCTAGCTTTAAGCACAGAGCCTTACCTAGTTCATCTCCAAGCATACACTGCAGAGGAGACAGCTCTGCATAGAATAGGTATTCAATAAATCATTAATAACTGATCAAGTTGAGTGAATACTTTTCAAAATATCAATTGTCCCTATTCTTCTATAGAGCTGAATCTGTTGACCAATCCCAAAACATTTTTTCGTAGGCTCAGAGTCATTCTGAGATCTTGGGAAACCTTCAGATCAAGACTGTAACACTTCAAGAATCTGTTTTAGTAGCTTGTGTTCCCTTGTTTCATTTAAGTGGCAAGGTCTATGTTCTTGGATAGTGTCACAGTGGACCACAGATAAGAAAAAGCAATCAGGGTATAAGAAGGCTAAATTATAGAATATTTGGTCAGAAAGTCATGTGGTGAACAAGAGCCACCTCCATAAGTTAAGGCCCATTAAATTGGTTTATTTACAAGCAGGAGTGAAGTCCACTCCACTACCTATTGGTGGGCATAATCTAAGACACTCACACAAGAAGTCAGTCTGACTCAACTAAGAGTCTCAACTCTGGATAGCTAATACCTCTACACAAGTCACTAGGCCACGCTCAGTGTGTATGTGTGTGCTCAGTTGTGGCAGGCTCTTTGTGACCCCATGGACCATAGCCTTCCAGGCCCCTCTGCCTATGGAATTTTCCAGGCAGGAATACTGCAGTGGGTTGCCATTTCCTACTCCACAGGATCATCCCAACTCAGGGATCAAACCCACATTCCCTGCATTAACAGATGGATTCTTTACCATTGAGCCACCTGGGAAGCCCAGGACATGTCTCAGAGGGCTATGCAAACCTTCCTAGGCTACATTCTATGGCACTGACCCTATTTAGTCTAATACTGAATTGAGTTGAGCCACTTCACACTAATCCCTCCTTGGTAGAGTTTAAGGAACACATTTGTAAGACTGCTAACTCAATGGCCAAAGACAGAGTTGAAAACACCCACACCACACATCAACCAAGCCCTCAGTTCTATTTCTGTCATGTTCTAGTCACCTAAACTAGTCAGATTCCTGTGTTCAGAAACATTCGGTGAACCCAGGGCCATCCTAAGCATGTAGTGTTCTGCAATTACAGAGGGAAAGTAATGCAGGCAGATGATCCAAGAAATCCATCCAAGGATAATTAATGCTGGACTTGAATTAGTGGAGCTAGCTATTAGCATAACCACCAGCTGAAACTGACTTTACAAGATGCCTACTTCAAACCCTTCAATGACTTCTCATTTCCCTTAGAATAAAACTCCAATATTCTTAGCACAAATTACAAAGCCCTCTATAGCCTGGACCACACCTCTCTCTGCTGCTTCCTCTCTTGTCCTCCCCCTCCTCCCGCCCCCAAGTCCTCTTCCTGATACATACCACAACCACAACAGACTTTGGTCTCCTGGCCTTCACGTAGCTCTTCTCTGTTTTGTATACAAACCCCTTCTCTTGCTTGGCCAACTCATCTTCAGTTTTCATTTTGAGTTTAGACATCCCTTCCTGAGTCTGGCCTTCTCAAGACCACCTCCACTCCTCACTAAGTGCCAAGATAACACCCTGACCTTTTACTTTCTTAGGAGCCAGAATACAACGTCAATGCCATCACACACTTGCCCTGCCACATCATAAGCCTTAAGTGGCTAGAAAGCTCTTTACGTGTTCTTTCCCTATGTTTTCCTAGTATCTAGAACAATGCTTTGTAGTCTATAAACCCTGCATAAATATTTTATGCTTCTTTGGTACTTGACTTAGATGTGCAGGTAAGTTTTTCCCAAGTTGATATAACATTTAGGCAAGGAAGAGGAAGAATGATTGCATCTCTACTCACAGGCATAGTAGAGATTGGCACGTAGTCAGACAAGCCTCTTCCATTTTTTCAGTCTCCTACAATCCATTCATGACCTCTTTATTGCACAGTGGTTATTTGGTGCCTACCAGGTCCCATCCTTTCCTTCCCTGAGTTCACAGTGTGTGCACTGACAGGTGTTGAAATCTTTCATTCCATCCATGTGAACATCACATCCCAACATTTAGAAAGAAAGTGCTTAGTCAAAAGTTGTGTTAATCATTCCGCATGTGCAGAACAAGGCCCCTAACCAGATGGAGGAGACTAAGAGTCATTTGGGAGTTGGGAGTAATCCTCCTATGATTTCACATTAACCTGAGGGCGCCAGGCAAAACTGAGTGCGTCACCTGTGTTCTGCACAAGATAAATTGAGGGCCAGTCATGCACCACAAAGTCAGGGAAAATATCATTATTCTAGTCATTATTCCAAACAGCAAATACTTTTGCTCAGCAAGGCATGAGTGTCCTAGTATTATTGGCTATGGTTTTTTTTATCCCCAAATTGCCTGGTTTCATATTAGCCATATTCAGTACAATTTAAAAGAGATCACAGAAACCAATCCTGCATACTAGTATTACTCAACAACGGAGATAGCCCTCTTCATAGGTTATGATCTGTTGTCAGATATGCTACAGGTAATGTTTTAGTCATACTATTATGGTTAAAAAACAGTCTCTGAGACCATCAAGGCTTAGCATAGGTCCCAACTCTATCACTTAAAACCAGAGCAACACTTGTGCAGGTTCCTTCCTCTCTCGGAGCCTGTTTCCTCATCTATAAAATGGTGATAACAGTAAACATTTTACAATGCTGTGAAAGAGAAAGTGAAAGTCACTCATCCGTATCTGACTCTTTGCAACCCCATGGACCATAGGGTCCATGGAATTCTCCAGGCCAGAATACTGGATTGGGTAGCCATTCCCTTCTCCAGGGGATCTTCCCAACTCGAGATCAAACCCAGGTCTCCCACATTGCAGGCAGATTCTTTACCAGCGGAGCCACAAGGAAAGGCCACAATGCTGTGGTTAGCACTAAATAAGCTGAAGTATGTAAAATACCTGATATGGAGCCAGGCACACAGAAAAGGTGAATATAACGGCCCTTGCCTTAAGAGGTTACTGTGACATTTAAGTGACTTAATTGTTCTACAGTTCTTGGCTTGATGCCTGGCATATACTAGACACTCAATAAATGAAATTGATCATTGCTATTAACTACAAATGATTATATTACCCACATTTGCAAGAGAAAACTGTTTTTAACTTTTTATTTTATATTGGAGTATAGCCAATTAACAATGTTGGGATAGTTTCAAGTACACAACAGAGCCATACACATACACGTATCCATTCTCCTCCACACTCACCTCCCAACCAGTCTGCCACATAACACTGAGCAGTGTTCCCTATACAGTAGAACCTTATTTGTTATGCATTTTAAATATAGCAGTGTGTACATGTTGATCTCAAACTCCCTAACTATCCCTTCTCCCCACCCTTTGCCCCAGTAATCTTAAGTTTGTTCTCTAAGTCCGTGAGTTCATTTCTGTTTTTCAAGTAAGTTAATTTGCATCATTTCTTTTTGGATTCTGCATATAAGGGATATCATATGCTATTTTAGAGAATACTCTTTAATGAACTAAACTAAGGCAGTTCCTAGAACAATGTCATCCCTGATTATTTGCATTCTAATATACATATTTTCTTTGGTGGGAAAGCATGAGGTGGAATGCTAGCCCAGGGGCTAAGGACATCACAAAACCCTGGTAGACTCATAAGAGCACACAGCGTGTGTGAACTTGTCCCCCCTGGGTATCATCACAGATGAAAGGCTGTGAATTCATGAATCACCACTGTGGTCACACAGTGAATCTTGTTTGAACCTAAAGAAATGCTAGGTTTATC
The DNA here is from genome assembly GCF_023091745.1 of Budorcas taxicolor. NCBI lineage: Eukaryota > Metazoa > Chordata > Mammalia > Artiodactyla > Bovidae > Budorcas > Budorcas taxicolor. The sequence goes on from NC_068916.1 coordinate 56,385,751, forward strand.
TAGAGGTTCCAAGCTCATTGTTCCAGACTCTTGATGACCTTTCTGTAGAACTCTGAAGGAAGAGAAGGGAAAATGAGAGTAGATTCACAAAAGCAGATTTATTATAAGCAATATCACATGGAGGAAATGCAAAGGCCAGAAGGGGAGACAGAAGACACACCCTGACTCCTTTGCCAGGAATGCACTTTGCCACTGTCCCCTGCCTGCTCATCCTCAATATCTCCTACTCTGTAACTCCTGCTTTCTGCATGAAACTTCCCTGTCAGTGCCGTCCACCCTAACCTGCCCTCCCCTGACTGCTACATGTTCATTAATAGCATTGCTCGAAGAGCCCTTAACTCAGTGCCTAACACACACTTTCGTATCTGCTGACAATTATTTTAATCACATACCATCTCAGTTTGTTATCATTTCCTTCCTCTCTCAAGAGGAATGTAAGCTTCCTGTGGGCAGCCACTCTCTTATACTTCTCTTCCATCCATCTCAAGTCCCCATATATCCCACATCTCTGAGCATGAGACAGATCACATTCATGAAATTTTAGTAAAGAAAGAAAATAGATCACTAAATCCAACCCCCTAATATTACTGATGAGAAATATCAGATTCAGAGAACTTCAGTTGATCAGTTTCAAACATATATATGGTTACAGAGCCAGGACTGTGTTACAGGCCTTCTGAAACACTACCCAGTGATTCTCAATAACCCTTGCTGTCTGTAAACTCTGTGAGAGAGTTTAGAAAGAAACTATGACAAAGAAACAGAGAAGGAACTAAATACAAAATACATACACACACACACACACACACACACTTCAGTGGAAGCCATTGGTGAAAGGACAAACCAGTGGGCAAGAGGTTAATATGTTGAATGACTGATTCAACAATTTTTGAATTGTTGAATTTCCCACCATTGGGTAATTGTGGTCATAAAAGGAACACAAAGCATGGAACCAGGGAAACAGATCCAGCCACATCATCATTTAACACCAGCCAAGACCTCTATGCTTAACAGGTTAAACTTGACCTCTCCCTGTGGACAAGAAACTTGGAAAGGAGGGTAAAACTATCTACTACTTGGTGTGTGATGTTTTTGTGGAATCACTTCCTCCAAAGCTTGGAGAACACAAAGACTTACTTCCATCATTCTTTGGGGCAACACGATTTACTTTCCATCCTCAGCCTCCAGCAGCTGGAATGTTATAGTGAACACCAGCAAGCATTAGAAAGAAGGTAATGCCAAGCTGACTTTCTCCTCTTCACGCATCTTCAGTTAACTTCTGCTGACAGAGCATATACCCGTGAAAAGAGAGCCATAAAATTCAACTCTAATTTTGCAGGAGATACTAGAATATATCTTTGGGGGCAACATAGAAACTATCCTTAATGATGTTTACATAGAGGCATGGATAGTAAAATTTGGCTTTTCAGTATCACTTTGAAAAGGCATGATACATTATATTCAATTTTATTAGCTATTCCTTATGGGGTTTTATTACATTACAATAAGGTACACAAAGCAAACTTTACAAACAGCCCAACACGTCCTCCTTATTCAGTTGCAACCTAATTGTAAAATGTCATTTCCATTTCCTTGGTTTCCTAGTAATTGACTCAGATTCTCCTTGGATGACTCAACTACTCCCTGGATGAAAACAAGTTCTGAAGATAAATTAATTTTTTCAGGTCACTTGGGTACTACTGAGTGATTTACTTTGAAGTCAGACAGCACATGAGTGACATGCAAGATTTTGTTTCTGCCACACCAGCAGGCAGCAATTTAGAAAGGGAGAGGCAGAAAAGTTCTTACACTGATGATTCTTGCCTGGTGTCTGCGTTTTAGGTACAAGAAGCTTCAAAGTGCCAGAAGGATAACGAGGAAAATTTTGTTTTCCTTCCATCAGCCCCACCGATGTTTAGTACCTTTTCCTTCCTTTGGAACTACCCTTACAATCAGCATCGGTGTTATCAGCGTCATTATCTCCATCACAACCATTTACTGAATGCTATGGTGTGCCAGGCATTTAATATCTAACTTACCCTCACTCTGTCTTACCCTATGAAATAGGCATTTTTCCCATGATAGAAATAAGAAAACTGAATATTAGTGATGTTAAGAAACTATCCAGAATGTTCCAGTCCTTGATCCAGAATGCAAGCCCAGGTCTGTCTGAAGCTAGACTTTGAGATTCTAACTGCTCCTCCCCACACATTCTCCAGCTACCCAGAATCACTGAGTGTTCATGTCACCTAAGCCCTCCTATACAAGATGACTTCAAACAGGCTCCTTATCCACCAAAGAACATCAGTTGCCAAAAGCCCTGCCTTTTCTTGTCCTTGGAAAAAACTCCTATTTCCTCAAATGTATTCAGTCCAATCGCTTTTATCCAAAATCATATTCAAGTATGGATGATTTGCTGCTGCTGCTGTTAGTTTACAACTCTACAGACTGTAGCCCGCCAGTGTCCTCTGTCCATGAGATTCTCCAGGCAAGAATACTGGAGTTGTTCGCCATGCAGGGATCTTCCCAACCCAGGGATCAAATCCGAGTCTCATGTCTCCTGCATTATAGTGCCACCTAGGATGCCTGTGGATGATTTAACAGACTCTTAATCTACCCAAAGATAGTCATTCTTGTGTTTATACTCATATCCCCAAATAATCTCTAACTAGTATGATTTTAAGCAATAAATTAAGGTGGCATTAAAATAATTTAGGGAGTTAAAATTGGACTATGTGGCAGGTGACCACATGGCTCCCCTGAAGCACTTCCTCTCCCCAATCTTTACCTGGATTCTCCCTCAAAAATAATAATTGTGACTCCTTCCCATCCTCCCTTGTGGAACAACCCAGCAGGAGCAAGTTTAGAGGGGATAAGGTGCCCTGTGATCACTATTAGACATGGACTGATTCAAATCTACATACCTATGCTTCAAGGAATGCCTTTTATTTTTAAGATGATAGTCATTTTCTCTTGATGATAAATGTAATATATGCTCACTCTAAAACATTTGGAAAATACAGAAAATAAGAAAATAAAAGCCATCTATAATCTTACTTCCAGTTTATTACCATGTCAACTGTTGGTTATATTTTCTTCCAAGAGAGAGTGAATGAGCTATGGAAAGCTGTATAAACACAAAATTGGCAATTTTTTGTGTTTTCATGAACTACCTACTGCATAAATAGTTTAGAATCCTGTTTTCTCATGCCTAGCCTTATATCACAAGTTTTTCCCCTTATCCTTTAAGTATCCAGAAAAGGTGCACTGGCAATGGTTCTGTGATCTGCTGTTGTCACCTTCCTTATTATTGAGCATTTAGGTTACGACCCATTTTTTTCTTCTTTTAAACCATGCTCTGGCAAATGTCCTCACATTAAGTCTTTATCCTCACCTCTGATTACTCCTTCTAAAAAGAAAGTTGTTATTGTTGTTGTTTAGTTGATAAGTTGTGTCTGATCCTTCGTGACCCCGTGAACTGTAGCCCACCAGGCTCCTCTGTCCATGGGATTTCCCAGGCAAGACTACTGAGCGGGTTGTCATTACCTTCTCAGGGGATCTTCCCGATCCAGGGATCAATTCCAGGTTTCCTGCTTGGCAGATGGATTCTTCACCTCTGAGCCACCTGGGAAGGCTTTAAAAGTGACTTCACTTTCACTTTTCACTTTCATGCATTAGAGAGGGAAATGGCAACCCACTCCAGTGTTCTTACCTGGAGAATCCCAGGGACGGGGGAGCCTGGTGGACTGCCGTCTATGGGGTCGCACAGAGTCGGACACAACTGAAGCAACTTAGCAGCAGCAGCAGCAGCAACAGCAGGCAGATTTTAAGTAGCTCTATCCAAGTTGAATTTTAATATCAATATTTTTGATACATATTCCTCAAAAGTAAAGATTAAAAGTTGCATGCATGCTCAGTCACTCAGTCATGTCTGAATCTGAACTCCATCAGCTGTAGCCCACCAGGCTCCTCTGTCCATGAGATTTTCCAGGCAAGAATACTGGAACGGGTTGCCATGCCCTCCTCCAGGGGATCTTCCTGACCCAGGGATTAAATGTTAAAAGAAAACAATTTACATGAAAAGGACCTGAATATTTACAAATTACCCAAGTCACAATCATTTATTTTTGACCACTATAACGGACAAAAATCTCATCACTCTGTTTTCAATAAAATTTGTTTTCTTTCTAGTAAGTTTGAATATTTTTATAAATTCAGAGAGTCTTTGTTTATTCTTACGTGGATTGCCTCTTTCTCACCATCTTATTAATTGAGATGTCAGTGTTTTCTTGCTTATTTTATGAGCTTTATATGCATTACTATATTTATTGCAGACATTTTTTCTAACGTTTTCCTTTGTGATTTCTTTCATTGCTTTTGTATCTTGAAATCCCTTCCCATCTCAAGATCACATACATATTTATGTTTCCTTCTAGTATTTCATGATTTCAGTTTTCATGTTAAAAATTGCAAATCACTTGTAATGTATTTTGTCTATAGTTTGATGTAAGAATATAATAGGTTTTGCTCAAATAATAGATTTATATAACACTGCTTTTTGAATGGACTATAAGTTCCTCATTGGTTTGACTTCCTTAATACATATGAAATTCTGATATATACTGCATATGAATTTTGTACTAGGATTATGGGGAGGTAGTTTTGATCACACTCACTAGAGCTCTAAAATCTGACAGGTTATCAGAGGGTTTTTAATCAAAGTATAGTTGGCTTACAGCATATTAATTTCAGGTGTACACTATAGTGATTTTATATTTTTACACATTATGAACCAAGGTTAGTAGAATATTCTTGTCCACATTCACTGTGACGTGCATTATATCTCTACTTATTTAACTTATAACTTACTTACCTCATTTACTTATATAACTTACTTATTTCATAACTGGTAGTTTGTACCTTAATCAACTTCACCTATTTCACTCATCCTTCTATCCCTCTCCACTCTGGAACCACCAGTTTGTTCTCTGTATCTGTAAATCACTTTCTGTTTCCTTATATTTGTTCACTTGTCTTTTTAGTTGCCACATATAAGCAAAAATACACAACTCTCCCTCAAAGGCCAGCATATCTTCTTACCAAAACCTAACACTACCAAAAAAAAAAAAAAAAACAATTACCGGTCAATATCCTTAGTGAACTGAGTTGAATATGTGCCGAAATATCCTAAAGGAAATCAGTCCTGAATATTCATTGGAAGGACTGATGCTGAAGCTGAAACTCCAATACTTTGGCCAGCTGATGCAAAAAACTGACTCATTTGAAAAGATGTTGATGATGTGAAAGATTGAAGGCGGGAGGAGAAGGGGATCACAGAGGATGAGATGGTTGGATGGCATCACCGACTCAGTGGACATGAGTTTGAGTAAACTCCAAGAGTTGGCAATGGACAGGGAGGTCTGGCGTGCTGCAGTCCATGGGGTCACAAAGAGTCAGACACGACTGAGCAACTGAACTGAACTGACTGATCCCTAGTGAAAACAGAAGCAAAAGTCCTCAACAAATATTGGCAAACTGAATTCAACAGTACATTTAAAGGATCATAAAACATAACCAAGTGGGATTTATACCAAGGATGCAAGGATTTTTCAATATCCACAAAGCAATCAGTGTGACATGCAACATTAACAAATTGTAGAATAGAAACCATATGAGCATCTCAATAGATGCCAAAAAAACTTTTGACAGAAATCAACATTCATTTATGATAAAACTGTCTAAATAGCACAGAGGGAACCTACCTCAACATAACAAAGGCCATATGTGACAAATCTGACATCATACTCAAAGGCAAAAGGCTGAAAGCAGTTTTTCTTGTCAGAAATAAGACAAAGATCACTCTCCCCACTTTTATTCAACATAGTTTTGGAAGTCCTAGCTATGGCAATCCGGAGAAGGCAATGGCACCCCACTCCAGTACTCTTGCCTGGAAAATCCCATGGATGGCAGAACCTGGTGGACTGCAGTCCATGGGGTAGTGAACAGTCAGACATGACTGACCGTCTTGACTTTCACTTTTCACTTTCATGCACTGGAGAGGGAAATGGCAACCCACTCCAGTGTTCTTGCCTGCAGGATCCCAGGGACAGTGGAGCATGGTGGGCTGCTGTCTATGGGGTCACTCAGAGTTGGACACGACTGAACCGACTTAGCAGCAGCAGCAGCTATGGCAATCAGAGAGGAAAAAGAAATAAAAGGGATCCAAATTGGAAAAAAGAAGTAAAATCGCCACTGTTTGCAGATGACATGATGCCATATGTAAAAGATCCTAAAGACACAACCAGGAAACAACTAGAGCTCATCAATGGATTCAGTCAAGTTGCAAGATACAAAATTAATACACAGAGATCTGTTGCACTTCTGTACACTAACAGTGAAAGGTCAGAAAGAGAAATTAAGGAAACAGGCCCATTTACCATTGCATAAAACATGCCAAGGAAAAAACTTACCTAAGGATCCGAAAGATCTATACTCTGAAATCTATTAGAGGCTGATGAAAGAAATGAAAGATGACAAAAAAAAAAAAGATGGAAAGATATACTATGCTCTTGGATTAGAATAATGAATATTATCAAAATAACTACCCAAGGTAATCCATATATTCAATGCAATACATAGCAAATGACCAATGGCATTTTTCATAGAACTAGAACAAATTTTTTTTAAATTTTTATGGAAACACAGAAGAGTTCAAATACTTAAAGCAATCCCAAGAAATAAAAACAATGCTGGAGAAATCAGGCTCCCTGACTTCAGACTATATTACAAAGATATAGTCATCAAAACAATATGGTCCTAGCACAAAAATAGGTCAATGGAACAGCATAGAAAGACCAGAAATGAACCCATGCACCTATAGTCAATTAATCTATGACAAAGGAGACAAGAATATATAATGGAGGAAAGACAGTCTCTTCAATAAGTGGTGCTGGGAAAACTGGATAGCTACATGTAAAAGAATGAAATTAGAACATTCTCTAACACCATAATAAAAATAAATTCAAAATAGATTGAAGACCTATATGTAATACTGGATATTCTAAAACTCTTAGGGGAAAACATAAGCAGAACACTCTTTGACATAAATCTCAGTAATATCTCATTGGATCCACCACCTAGAATTATGAAAATAAAAACAAAAATAAGGACTTTCCTGGTGGTCCAGTGGTTAAATTTGCCTGCCAAGGCAGGGGACACAGGTTCCATCTCTGGTCTGGGAAGATGCCACATTCTTTAGGACAACCAAGCCCATACACCACAACTACTGGAGCCCACTCACTCTAGAGCCTGTGTGCTGCTGCTACTGAGCCTGTGTGCTACAACTAAAGACGTGTGCCCTGGAGCTCACGCTCTGCTACAAGAAAAGCCACTGCAATGAGAACACCACATACCACAACTCGAGAGCAGCTCCTCCTCACAGCAACCAGAGAAAGCCTGCGCAAAGACCCAGCACAGCCAAAAATGATAAATAAATAAGCAAACACAAATTAAAAACCTGAAGATAAATAAATGGGACCTAACTAAACACTTTTGCACAGTAAAGGAGACCATAAACAAAATGAAAAGACAACCCACAGAAAGGGAGAAAATATTTGCAAACAAAGTAACCAAGAAATTTATCTCCAAAATATATAAAGAGTTCATGCAGCTCAATATCAAACAAACAACCTAATCAAAAACTGGGCCGATGATCTAAATAGACATTTATTCAAAGAAGACATACAGATGGCCAAAACACATGAAAATATGTTCAACATTACTAATTATTAGAGAAATGAAAATCAAAACTATAATGAGATATCACCTCACACCAATGAGAATGGCCATCATCAAAAATCTACAAACAATAAATGCTGGAGAGAATGTGGAGAAAGGAAACATTGTTGCAGTGTTGATGGGACTGTAAAGTGATATAGCCACAATGGAGAACAGTACAGAGGTTCCTTTAAAAACTAAAAATAAAACTACCATATGACCCAACAATCCCACTATTTGGCATATAATATGAGAAAACTATTACTTCACAAAGACACATGTACTCCAACCATCATTGTAGCACTATTTACAACAGCCAGGATGTAGAAGCAACCTAAATGTCCATCAACAGATGAATGATTAAACAAGATGTGGTACATATATGCAATGGAATATTACTCAGCCCTGAAAAGGAACCAAGCTGAGTCATTTGTAGTGATGCAGATTAACCTAAAATCTGTCATACAGAGTGAAGTAAGTCGGAAAAAGAAAACAAATATCCTATATTAACACACACACATATATATTCTAGAAAAATGATGCTGACAAATCTATTTTCAGGGTAGGAATAAAGACACAGACACACAGAATAGACTTGTGGACACAGCAGGGGAAGGAGAGAGTGGGACAAATTGAGAGAGTAGCACCGACATGTATACATTACCATGTGTAAAACTGATCGCTAGTGGGAAGCCGCTGTACAGCACAGGGACCTCGGCTCGGTGCTCTGTGATGACCTAGAGGGGTCAGATAGGGGTAGGGTGGGGGGAGGCTCAAGAGGGAAGGGATATATGTGTACATACAACTGAGTCACATTGCTGCACAGCAGAAACCAACACAACATTGTAAAGCAATTATACTACTAATAAAAAAATTAAGAGAAAAAAATCTACAATAAGCAATTCACCTCACATTCTGACCATCATCCAAAAGTCTAAAAACAATAAATGCTGGAGATTATGTGGAAAAAAGAAAGCCCTTGTACACAGTTGTTGGGAATGTAAATAGGTGTAACCAGTATGGAGGTTCCTCAAACAACTAAAAATAAACTATCACACGATAATGGGATAGCAATCCCATTCCTGGTCATGTATCTGGAGAAAGCCATAATTTGAAAAGACACATGCACCCCAGTTCATTGCAGCACTATTCACAACAGCCAGGACATGGAAGCAACCTAAACATCCATCAACAGAAAAATTTAGATGTAGGAATTTCACTCAGACATTAATAAAAACACTGAAATAATGCCATTTGCAGCAACATGAATGGACCTAGAGGTCATCATACTAAGTGAAGTTTGCTAGACAGAGAAAGAAAATATCACAAGATATTGCTTATATGTGGAATCTGAAAAAAAAAATGATACAGATAAACTTATACACAAAAACAGAAATAGACCCACAGACATAGAAAGCAAACTTACAGTTCAAAGGGAAAGGGTGGAGTAGTGATAAATTAGGAGTTTGGGATTAATATATACAGCTTCCCTGGTAGCTCAGAGGTTAAAAGTGTCTGCCTGCAATGCGGGAGACCTGGGTTCAATCCCTGGGTCGGGAAGATCGCCTGGAGAAGGAAATGGCAACCCACTCCAGTATTCTTGCCTGGAGAATCCCATGGAGGGAGGAGCCTGGTGGGCTACGGCCCACAGGATTGCAGAGTCGGACACGATGAGCAATTTCACTTTCACACATAAAATAGGTAATTAACCAGGACCTGCTGTACCAGGGAACTCTAGTCAATATTTTATGATAACCTATATGTTGAAAGAACCTGAAAGAGAATAGATATATGTATTACTAGATTGCTTTGCTATACACCTAAAACTAATACAACGTGGTAAATTAACTATACGCAATATAAAATAAAGACCAAATTTAAAAAAGGGTCATATATCATGATCAAGTGGGATTTCTTCTGGGGATACAAGGATGGTTGAATATCTGCAAATCAACATGATACACCACATTTACAAAATGAAAGATAAAAATGACACGATTATTTCAACATATGCAGAAAAAGTAGTTGACAAAATTCAGTATTCGTTCATGATAAAATCTCAAGTTTACTCTTCCCACTGTCGTCCATTCCAAAAGTCACTTTCACAAGATGTCTTTTCTGATCACCCAGTGAAAATCACCCCTCAGGAACTCAGATTTTTTTTATTCTTTTATACTATTTCTCAAAGTATTTATCATAATCTTATACTTGCTTACTAATGTTTTTGCTTGTTTATTGACTATGTCTTTCACTACTACAGAAACTCAAGAGAACTGGAACCTTGTCTGTTAGAGTCACTACTATGTTCTCAAAGCCTAGAACATGATGCACAATCAATCAATATCTACTAAAAGAATAAATAAGCAATTCCAGGAAGTTCATCAATGTCAGTCTACATTTGAATTTTTGCCAGTCTTGCTAAATTACTATGACTCTAAAAAAAAAAAAAATCTTAGTTTTTTGGACAAATTCCCCTCTCCTAATCGTTGTCAAAATTATCTTTGTTTATTATTCTAGATAATTTTTAGAATCAGCTTGTCAGATTCTTTGCCTCACCTACACTTTGTTTTATAGCCCCCCTCCTAAAGAAAACACAGACATTAAATCAAACCATAAATACATTAGGGAAGAACTGATACTGTTCAAAATGAGGAGAATATCGAATTGCTTGATGTTCTCATAAGACTGTAGAAAAACATCTGATACTCAAGCCTCTAAAAACATGGATTCTCAAATCTGAAAAGATCAACTTGCTTCTTATCCAAATAAGAATTTGAGACCCACATCGATTTGTCCATAACATCACAGCTAGCACTGACCCTATCAAAAAAAACTTATAAATTATTATCTACATCAAAATATAGTGATGAGAATAATAAAGCAAAATTTCAAATATTTTCCTACACTGGAGAAGAGACCATTTCACAGTACAAAGGAGGAAGCAGAATTTCAGCAATTTCCAGGGGAAGTGGACTGTGGAGAGTAATAATCTATGTAATTGTAGTGTTGGAATGAAATCAGTATGTTCATGGCAGTACTGTGGCACTGATTTCAGTGCACTTATGCTGACAAAGTGCTCAGGCCTCACTGATTACACAGAAGCTCTTGAGAATTTTTTTCCATAGAAAAATCACAAGTATCACATACTAAATCAGAGTCTCTAAGATAGAAAAGCCTGCTGTGTGAGGGACCCTCCCAGGAAAACTGTTCTTAACCAGAGTCATTTGGGGTTGGTTTGGGGGATGGGGGTTTCTTTATTGAAGTATAGTTGACTTATAATATTATATTAGTTTTGGGGTGTACAAAATAGTGATTCAAAGTTTTTAAGATTGTACTACATTTACAGTTATTATAAAATGCTGGCTATATTACCAGAATCATTTGGATAAGCCACCAACTTACTTTACTAATGCTCACATGAGCATTTACTCCCACACTCAAAACCTTTCCCTCCATCTCCTTTGCCTCTGAAATAAAGACTGAGCTTCTTCAGCTTGACATTAAAGATCATTTGGTATTAAATGCTGCTGAGCTACAGATTTACTACTCCATTCTCATTGTACAGTCCATGGAGCCACAAAGAGTCAGACACGACTGAATGACTCACTTTCCCTTTTCACTTTCAGGGCTTCCTGGAGAAATGACTAAGTATAAGGTCTGTGTAGGGAGAAGGCAATGCAACCCACTCTAGTACTCTTGCCTGGAAAATCCCATGGGTGAAGGAGCCTGGTAGGCTGCAGTCCAAGGGGTCTCTCAGAGTTGGACACGACTGAGCAACTTCACTTTCACTTCTCACTTTCATGCATTGGAGAAGGAAATGGCAACCCACTCTAGTACTCTTGCCTGGAGAATGCCAGGGACAGGGGAGCCTGGTGGGCTTCCGTCTCTGGGGTCGCATAGAGTCGGACATAACTGTAGCAACTTAGCAGCAGCAGCAGCAGCAGCAGGGAGTCTCTAAGTTGAGCCTGGAACATCTTATTATCAAATAATCTATAAAAGAGTTCAAGGGTCATTTCAAAAAACCCAGGAGCTAATTCTAAGAGATAACCCTTAGTTCAAATTGGAGTAATCTGAATCATAACTGCAATTAGACTCATAACTGCAATAAGTTAAAACATGAAATAATTTTAATCCATGATAATGAGACAAAAAAGGAAATCATAGGCCATTTTTGGATGCTATGGAATCAACTCAGATTGAAAACTAATTAAGAGGAAAAAGAAGAAAAATTAGCAGAAGAGAAACAAAGGCAGAAAGTAGTAAATATCTTGCCTTTATAAGAATTCTACGTCAGAGTAATCTATAAATAGCTAATAACTTGGGTTTGAATTGGCAAAATTCAAAATATGAAAATTGTATAGGAAATAAATACCTGGCTTCTTCAATAAAAATTTCACAAAAAAAAAGAGAGTGAGAGAGATGGCAGATGAGCTCATTAATTAAGAGAAACTTGAGATATATTATCTAATTAAAACCTGTAACCTTACTTGTATCCTAACTCAAACAAACTGTGGAACACAAAACAAGGCAATGTTCAACACTTAATGATATGAAAAAATTACCATTAAAATATTCAAATTTTATAATGGCATTATAATTTTTTTAACAAATCATTATCTTTTGAATATAATGTTCATGAATAAAAAGACATATAAGATTTGCTTCAAAACAATCGGAAATATTGGTTAGTAAGCAAGGATATAAATGAAAGAAGATTAGGTAGGAGGTTTCAGTTTCTGAACCTGGGTAGATGAATCCACAGAAATTTACTATGATATTCTCTCTACTTTTGCGTATGTTTGAAATTTTCCAAAATAAAAGTTAAATATATAAATCAGTATAATTGCTAGAAAAATTATATTACTGTTAGGCCCCACAAACAGAGTATGCGTATGCCCATTTCCCCATATCCATAGTAACAATGAATTATAATACTGATAAGCAGTACTTTGTTTTACTTTGAGTCAGTCAGTGTATATCTAGTTCATGATGCATTAATGACAAGTAGCATTAACTTTTTCTTACTAATTATTGAAATGCAGCTTATATTTGATCACTTTTATGATCTCAAAAGGAGAAGGCAGTGGCACCCCACTCCAGTACTCTTGCCTGGAAAATCCCATGGGCGGAGGAGCCTGGTAGGCTGCAGTCCATGGGGTCACTGAGAGCTGGACATGACTCAGTGACTTCACTTTCACTTTTCACTTTCATGCATTGGAGAAGGAAATGGCAACCCACTCCAGTGTTCTTGCCTGGAGAATGCCAGGGACAGCGGAGCCTGGTGGGCTGCCTTCTATGGGGTTGCACAGAGTTGGACACGACTGAAGTGACTTAGCAGCAGCAGCAGCAGCATGATCTCAAATTGGCTTTGAAGAATTCTGCTCACTTCAAAAAACTACCATGAAAAGGAAATATTTTGAACATGTTGATTAAATATATATTTTATATACATTATATATAAAAAGGTATAATACATTTAAGTACATATCTTAATAGACTCTTCCTATTCCCTTAAATATGTATATATGGGTTTCAGCAATATGTGAACTGTGAACTTCCAGATGTTCAAGCTGGTTTTCCAAAAGGTAGAGGAACCAGAGATCAAATTGCCAACATTTGCTGGATCATCAAAAAAAGCAAGCGAGTTCAGGAAAAACATATATTTCTGCTTTATTGACTATGCCAAAGCCTTCGACTGTGTGGATCTCAATAAACTGTGGAAAATTCTGAAAGAGACAGGAATACCAGACCACCTGACCTGCCTCTTGAGAAACCTATATGCAGGTCAGGAAGTAACAGTTAGAACTGGACATGGAACAACAGACTGGTTCCAAATAGGAAAAGGAGTATGTCAAGGCTGTATATTGTCATACGTCAAGGCTGTATACTGTCATCCTGCTTATTTAACTTATATGCAGAGTACATCATGAGAAACACTAGAAGACGCACAATCTGGAATCAAGATTGCCAGGAGAAATATCAATCACCTCAAATTTCAGATGACACCACCCTCATGGCAGAAGATGTAGGAGACCCAGATTCAATCCCTGGGTCAGGAAGATCTCCTGGAGAAGGTAATGGCAACCCCACTCCAGTATTCTTGCCTGGAAAATCCCATGGACGGAGGAGCCTGGTAAGCTACAGTCCATAGGGTTGCAAAGAGTAGGACACGACTGAGCAACTTCACTTTCACTTATGGCAGAAAGTGGACAAGAACTAAAGAGCCTCTTGATGAAAGTGAGAGAGGAGAGTGAAAAAGTTGGCTTAAAGCTCAACATTCAGAAAACGAAGATCATAGCATCTGGTCCCATCACTTCATGGGAAATAGATGGGGAAACAGTGGAAAGAGTGTCAGACTTTATTTTTCTGGGCTCCAAAATCACTACGGATGGTGATTGCTGCCATGAAATTAAAAGACGCTTGTTCCTTGGAAGGAAACTTATGACCAAACTAGACAGCATATTAAAAAGCAGAGATATCACTTTGCCAACAAAGGTCCATCTAGTCAAGGCTATGATTTTTCCAGTGGTCATGTATGGATGTGAGAGTTGGACTATAAAGAAAGCTGAGCACTGAAGAATTGATGCTTTTGAACTGTGGTGTTGGAGAAGACTCTTGAGAGTCCCTTGGACTGCAAGGAGGTCCAACCAGTCCATTCTAAAGGAGATCAGTCCTGGGTGTTCATTGGAGGGCCTGATGTTGAAGATGAAACTCCAATACTTTGGCCACCTGATGTGAAGAGCTGACTCATTTGAAAAGACCCTGATGCTGGGAAAGATTGAGGCCAGGAGGAGAAGGTGATAACAGAGGATGAGATGGTTGGATGGCATCACCAACACAATGGACATGTGTTTGGGTGGACTCCAGGAGTTGTTGATGGACAGGGAGGCCTGGCGTGCTACAGTTCATGGGATCACAAAGAGTCGGACACAACTGAGCAACTGAACTGAACTGAAAACACTGAGTTATTGTCTCTCTCTCTCTCTACAAATATATAAACACAGTCTCTTAAATGTGTGTGTGTGTATATATATATGAAATATTGAGTTATTATCTCTAGGTGATAGGTTTATGAGTCATTTGAGGTTTTATTCATTGTATTTTCTAAAACAGTGAACATGTTAGTTCTGCAAGTAGTAAAGTTTAAGAGTCATAGGGAAACACATAGACACATATATACAAATTAAAAACCAGAGTCAGTCAAAGGCACATTACATGTCAACCATGTTACCTTACTGTGCCATTTACTCCTTGGGTATAACCTTCCAGTGACAGGTTCATTGATAGTGACACCAAGAGAGAAATCAGTCTTTTAAGTCTCTGCATCCAAAGGGGAGTGGTAAACATGGATAGTAGGTTGGAAACAGTAAATCAAAAAGATAAAAGTCCTCACAGAGAGCATAAATCAAATTGCAAAACCTGCAAGGCTCCATCTTTGCCAAATCCATAATTTATCTACCCATCCATTCATTCAACAAACTCTCATTTAACACCTCAAAGTGCCAGGCAACAGACTGCTGCTGCTGCTGCTGCTAAGTCACTTCAGTCATGTCCAACTCTGTGCGACCCCATAGACAGCAGCCCACCAGGCTCCCCCATCCCTGGGATTCTCCAGGCAAGAACACTGGAGTGGGTTGCCACTTCCTTCTCCAGTGCATAAAAGTGAAAAGTGAAAGTGAAGTCTCTCAGTCGTGCCTGACTCTTAGCGACCCCATGGTCTGCAGCCTACCAGGCTCCTCTGTCCATGGGATTTGCCAGGCAAGAGTACTGGAGTGGGTTGCCATTGCCTTCTCCGAGGCAACAGACTAGAACACACTATTATTATATATGACACTCTCTGGCCCTTAATGGGTTCAGACTGCTAGTTTAAAAAAAAAAAATTACTTGAGATTATCAAACCCTACTTAGCTTCAGGTTTCATGAGTTACAGTCCCTGCCTTGCTAAAAGTAAACTATTTATAAATCAGATACATCTAATGTCTCTGTCCTCCCTAGAAAAAATGGCATCAAAGTTGTGTTCTTCTTTCAGGATAATCAAAGTATTCAGTTCAGTTCAGTCACTCAGTCGTGTCCAACTCTTTGAGACCCCACGGACTGCAACACACCAGGTTTCCCTGTCCATCACCAACTCCTGGAGCTTCCTCAAACTCAAGTCCATTGAGCTGGTGATGCCATCCAGCCATCTCATCCTCTGTCATCCCCTTCTCCTCCTGCCTTCAATCTTTCCCAGCATCAGGGTCTTTTCCAATGAGCCAGTTCTTCTCATCAGGTGGCCAAAGTATTGGAGTTTCAGCTTCAGCATCAGTCCTTCCAGTGAATATTCAGAACCGATTTCCTTTAGGATGGACTGGTTGGATCTCCTTGCAATCCAAGGGACTCTCAAGACTCTTCTCCAATGCCACAATTCAAAAGCATCAATTCTTTGGCCCTCAGCTTTCTTCATAGTCCAACTCTCACATCCATACATGACCACTGGAATTTATATTAATATTTTTTTTAAATTTCCCCTATTTTCTAATTTGTATACATCTACTTTCTCATGTTGCCCTGGTTATTTACTAAAAGATTAATTCAGATAAAATGAAACTGATAGTTAGCCTTTCCAAACATTCCTTCTCATCTCTACTCAAATGTCCCTTTGGGCTCTAGAAAACAAAAGAAAGAAAAAGAGAATGAGAAAAAACAGAAAGAAGAAATGAAAGGAAGGGAGGATAGAGAAAAGTCAGAATGAAAATATTTAAAAGATTTCAAATATAGTTCTCTGAATTAATTACTTAATTTATTTAGATGACTCTGACTTTTATATTTGGTGAAGTTTACCTGAAGGGAAGTTAACTAGTGCACAGTGGAATTGGTAACACAGTTTTATCTCCTTTAACAGACAAGAAGCCTGAGGATACACTAATTAGAGTTGGCATTTATCCTGGAAGGAGGTCTCAGAACCACAGTTCAGGGTGGTTCCATCAGATTAAAGCTCAACTGAAATTTTAGAAGATTCTTGTTCTCCTTAACTCTAAAATCCAATTCTTCTCATATGAAAGTTAAGTTGTGTGGTTTCTTTCCTGTTCAGATTCTAAAATTAAGTCTTCCTACCTGCAATAAATCACTATTCAGAAGGATTAACAAATGCAAAACACTTCCTCCAGACAAACCCTCAGCCTTCTTAGTAAAGACCTCTAGGCAGCCAGAAACTAACCATCAGAATTAGCAGACAGAAAACCCTGACTTCAAAACAAGTTTTCAACGTGGAGGTTTACGGAAAATATAGGGTACAGTGTGCTGAACAACTTTTGAATTTGTCTACACATTTAAGTCTTGCTTGAGAAACTGAATGAAAATGTTTCAAACTAAAGAAGCTATTCATTAGTGCCTTGTCCTGGCTTGAGACCTAACATTTCTTCCCTCAGTGAGTAGTCATTTGTCACTGTTCTGTAGTCCATTGAGAAAATGAATGGCAAACACTACATGCAAATTAAGGGCTCCATATGGTCAAAAAAATACTACATAGCAGAAAACACCAGCACATTAGTAGAGTCAACTTTGTTGAACAAAAATCATTAGAAACTATTGCTACCACAAGACCAAATATTGATATAAAAATTAAACAGCTGAATTTTGATCAAAGATTCCTAAATCTAAGAAAATTGGTGACAGCTTATTAACATAAAAGTGAAGTGAAGTCGCTCAGTCGTGTCCGATTCTTTGCGACCCATGGACTGTAGCCCACCAAGCTCCTCCGTCCATGGGATTCTCCAGGCAAGAATACTGGAGTGGGTTGCCATTTCCTTCTTCAGGGGATCTTCCTGACCCAGGGATCGAACCCAGGTCTCCCACATTGCAGGCAGATGCTTTAACCTCTGCACCATCAGGGAAGCCCATTAACATATAAGGCTCCTAGAAATAACATTTAAATAAACAAATTAACCTATGTGAGTGACTGAAAATAATATACCACCACTTAGTACCAGAATATTTATTTTCATTTATTCTCCTTAGAAAAGGCAGTACTCAGTTTTATATACATGTGGATTTCAAGCCATGTCTGGTGGTAGCTACACTACCTAACTGATCTGGATATTTACCAACTATTTGATGATGAATGCACACGCAACTAACTCATCGGTATGAATTCTGATGGGCAGTGGGGGTCACCAAGATTTTCACATGGTAGGAAAAAATTCAGATTGGAATAATCCATAATTCAAGATCACTAAGTATTAGGTTGAACAATATGAAGTTGCCAATATATGATTTTTTTTACCTACAAACAAGGTAATTTCATAAGCTTTTCAAAATTGAAGTGTAATTGGCTTACAGTGTTAGTTTCAGATGTACAACAAAATGATTCAGTTATACATAATACATATTTAATAGATTCTTTTCCCTTATAGATTAGTAAAAATACTAGAGTTCCCTGAGCTATACAATAGGTCCTGGTTGGTCATCATTTTTTTAAATGTTTACTTTATATTAGAGAATAGCTGATGTACAACATTGTGTTATTTTCAGGTGTATAGCAAAGTGATTCAGTTTTATATGTGTGTGTATCTACACACATATCTATTCTTTTTCAGGTTCTTTCCCATTTAGATTATTACAAAATAGTAAGTAGAATTCCCCAGTAGGTCCTTGCTGATTATCTACTTTATTAAGTCATGTGTATATGTTAATCTCAAACTTCTAATTTATCCCTCTCCCACAATTTCCCCTTTGGTAACCATAGTTTGCTTTCTGTCTGTGGGTCTATTTCTGTTTTGTATACAAGTTTATTAGTATCATTTTTTTTAGATTCTGCAAGTAAGCAATATCATATGATATTTGTCTTTCTCCTGGCTAACTTCACTCAGTATGATAATCTCTAGGTCCATCCATGTTGCTGCAAATGGCATTATTTCAGTGTTTTTTATGACTGAGTAAAATTCCACTGCATATATGCTCCACATATTCTTTATGTATTCATCTGTCAGCTGACATTTAGGTTACTTCCATGTCTTGGCTATTGTAAAGTGTTGCAATCACATTGGTCATCAGAAAGTTACAAATAATAAATTGTTGGCAAGGGTTGAGAGGAAAAAGGAAACTTCCTATACTGTTGATGGGTTCCTTAAAAAAACTAAAAACAGAGCTATCATATAATCTTACAATCCCACTCTTGAGCATATAGCCAGAGAAAAACCACAATTTCATTCACTTTCAATGAACTGATGTCATATAGCCTGCCACTTCCTCTGCCCCACCTGGGCAAACAGTACTCTTTTCGCTGAACAAATCAACATATCCAGTATCAATCAATCACCCTCAGAAGAGAAGAAGCTTATCTGACAGGTCAGATCTAGGTCCCTCTTTTAACACACCGTTCTTATAAGACTTATTTATCAATCCATTTATTCATTTAGCAATTACTTTTGAGTATTTGCCCTGTGAACAACACTGAGTAAACAGCTAGGAGAAACACAGAGAGACCATACCTGGGAATCAATAAGTTGCTTGTATGTGTAGATTATGTATATTAGCAAATGCATATACCAAGATCAGGTAATAAACCTAGGATGCTATCGGGGAAAATAAAAGGATATTTGAGCTTTGAGAAATAAGGAGAGAGGAACAATTCTATGGGCTAGATTTATCTGAAAGTCTTCATTAAAATTTGAATTTTTAGATAGGATTTCAATAGACAGTGAAAAATGGATGATGTATTAGTCAAAAAGAACTGTGTGATCAAGGTGGAATGTTCATGATGTATCTGAAGGGAGCAAAGAGTGGTAGGAGAAGAGAGGTTTAAAGCATGAATGAAGTAGAAACTTCAAGAGAATCTGAGCGGTAAGGTTGGAGAAAAAGGTTGAAATGACAGTGCAGGAAGCAGCCTAATGAACATTTTATAGTATTCTCTAAACAACCTGTGGATGATGCTGTTGAATGCTGTTGAGATATGACACGATAGAGTGTTCTAGAAAAAAAACTTTTCTGACATCTCTCTTTAGGATGGATTGCAAGAGAGACAGTTAGAAATCTGTTAAGAAGGAACTTCTCTGCCTTAGAGAAGAATGGAGGTAACAAAAATATGTGTAATAAATTGCAATCAAAAAATGTAAAAGGAGGTTACTTATAAAGTGAAATGAATAATTTGGGAATGAATTTGTATTCATTTCAACAGACACTAATTCAGCATTCCACACTATTGTAGCAATTTAGTACTTCACTTGTTCAGCAAATATTTAACAAGCACTCTGTTTCAGACATTTCTAGGCTCTGGGGATGTAAGGATGAACTAAGCAGACACAATCTATTCTCTCAAATAGCTACAGCCTAGGGAGAGAGAGAAACAGTAAACAGGAAAAAAAAAATATATATATATATATATACATATATCATTACAACCTGTGCTAAGTGTTATGAAGGAAACAAACTTACTGCAATGACAGAAAATAAGAAAAGGATTTTCTCCATGATAGTAGTAAGAAGGTGCACTGAAGATGTCCATTAAGCTAAAAGCGGAAAGAATTATTGGAGTCCTAGTTCTACAACAGCAAATAAACTGCAACCATATATTTCAAAGGCAGTATAATTTCCTTTCCTTGTCCTTTTCTTCTTCTAGCTCTATGTCAAAGCTTGGTTCAGCCTATAGGTTGTTACTCTTTCCAACTAATGAACTGAAATAGTTAGGGGACTGAAAGTGCAGCTGGGGTGGCCGTTAACTTACTAGCAGAGAATCAACATGGAGATTGTATTTGCTGCCATAAATCCAAACCTTAGTAGTAAATATTTATTGGCAGGAAGTTATATTTCCACCTCTGACAGTTCTATTATTGCACAGCCATTCAAGGCTGAAAGCCATTTTTAGCAGCTATTTAGCAAAGTCTAAAATGATAGAGTATATTGCTATACCATTGGAATTCCAGGGAATTCAAACATCTGGTTAAATCAACAGAAAATTCTTGTTCTCATCATTGAATCTCTGTTCAACTGACCCCAATATCCCAGGAAACATTTTTCTATGTTTCTTCTGACCACCCCATCTTTAGGCTTTTAGTCATGAAGGCCTCAGCTTCTTACATTCACTAGCTATCCTAATGAATACTGAAGAAATTCCCAGGGTCACTCACTTCTCAGCACTGGACCCTTTCTGTCTTATGCTTATGATATTGCAAATATCTTATACAAGACATCTGAGTGTGCACCTAATCCTATCATATAGACTATAAACATCTTGAAGATGTTTTATTAATCTTATATTCCCCATAGCACTTGGTATGTGCCTAATAAATATATCAGGCAAAAAAGAATGAGCAAATGAATGTCCTGATAGATGAATTTCAGGAAAGAACCCTTAAAGTATCTCTCATTGGCAAGAGAAAAGCAGACATTTTCTAGATAAATGGCTTCTAAACCTGATTGTACATTAGAATAACCTAGTAGCTTATTCAAAATGTAAGTTCCTGGGCTCCACTTTCCTTGTCCCTCAACACCCAAGAATATGACTGAACTAATCTAGGCTAGAATTAAGAAATCTGTGTTTTAGAAAGTCCTCCTAGGTATTTCTAATGTGCAGTAGCTTTGAAATCTACTGATTGAGCCACCAATTTCAAAACAGAAAACCACATTTAGTACCAATAGAATGTGGCCCTACCGTAAACAAGTTTAGGAGCTCACAAAAAAGAGTATTTTACATGTTGTTAACTGTGATATTTGAAGGTTCTTACAAACACTGACTCTAAATGACCAGAAGAAAATGAATATGAACTCAAGTTTATCTTTCTAAATAGTAAAGTCAAAAATTTTATCCAACGAATATTTTTACCACAGACCCTCAATGTAATATAATTAAATTTCTTTTTAAAAATGTATTAGAATATAGTTGATTTACAATGTTATATTAGTTTCAGGTGTATAGCAAAGTGAATCAGTTGTAGATATACATATGTCCACATTTTTTTAGATTCTTTTTCCACATAGGTTATCAGAAAGTGTTGAGTAAAATCCCCTGTGCTATACAGTAGGTCCTTACTAGTTTTCCCTTTTATATGTAGTAGTGTGTATATGCCAAATAGAGTTTCTGCTTCTTGCAGTATGCCACATCAGCTACTCTGAAGTTTTTTTGCATGATAAAGTAACTAGATCCCTGGCAATATCTCATTTTTATTACATGATTAGAATTTTAGAAAATAAGAGAAATCTCCAATAAGATGGGAAAAGTGTGTGGATAGCAGAGTGATAAAAAAACATGGGTTGCTTGGAAGAAAGAATTTATATCATAGCTATGATGGGTAGACTAAGCTTTGACCCAGAAGCAAGATGGAAAAACTGAATCTAATCAGTGATGTTGGGATGATTGAACAGCTATATGCAAAAGAATCAAGCTGAACTACTTTCTTATATCATACATAAAAAGAAATTCAAAATGGATTAAAGTCAAGTGAAACCATA
Organism: Budorcas taxicolor; assembly: GCF_023091745.1. Lineage (NCBI taxonomy): Eukaryota > Metazoa > Chordata > Mammalia > Artiodactyla > Bovidae > Budorcas > Budorcas taxicolor. The sequence continues at coordinate 56,407,951 of NC_068916.1, forward strand.
TAATTTCCAGAAGACAACTTAGGCAGTAAACTCTGACATAGGTCTTCCCAATATGTTTTGGATAAGTTTCTTCAGTCAAGGGAAACAAAAGCAAATATAAAGACCACATCATACTAAAAGTTTCTTTTTCTGTGCAAAAGTCTGTCAACAAAATGAAAAGGCAGCCTACTGAATGGGAGAAGATATTTGCAAACTATTTATCCAATATGGGGTTTAATATCAAAAAAATGTCAAAAACATTAGTCAAAATCAGAAAAAACAAACAGATTTTATAATGGGCAAAGAGGAGACTTTCCTGGCAGCCCAGTAGTTAAGGCTCTACACTTCCACTGCAGGGGCACGGGTTTGACCGCTGGTAAGAGAACTAAGATCCTGAATGTTGCAAGTGTCAGTTCAGTTCAGTTCAGTCACTCAGTCATATCTGACTGTTTGTGACCCCATGAATCGCAGCATGCCAGGCCTCCCTGTCTATCACCAACTCCCAGAGTTCACCCAAACTCATGTCCATCGAGTCGGTGATGCCATCCAGCCATCTCATCCTCTGTCGTCTTCTTCTCCTCCTGCCCCCAATCCCTCCCAGCATCAGAGTCTTTTCCAATGAGTCAACACTTTGCATGAGGTGGCCAAAGTATTGGAATTTCAGCTTCAGCATCATTCCCTCCAAAGAACACCCAGGGCTGATCTCCTTCAGAACGGACTGGTTGGATCTCCTTGCCGTCCAAGGGACTCTCAAGAGTCTTCTCCAACACCACAGTTCAAAAGCATCAATTCTTCGGCACTCAGCCTTCTTCACAGTCCAACTCTCACATCCATACATGACCACTGGAAAAACCATAGCCTTGACTAGATGGACTTTTGTTGGCAAAGTAAAGTCTCTGCTTTTCAATATGCTATCTAGGTTGTTCATAACTTTTCTTCCAAGGAGTAAGCATCTTTTAATTTCATGGCTGCATTCACCATCTGCAGTGATTTTGGAGCCCCAAAAAAATAAAGTCTGACACTGTTTCCCCATCTATTTCTCATGAAGTGATGGGAGTTGCCAAAAGAAAAAGACAATCAAAAAAAAAAAAAGACCTAATTTTAAAAAATACAATTTAAATTTAAAAAATAAATTAAATGGGCAGAGAATCTGAATAGACATTTTTCCAAAGAAGACATGCAGATGGCTAAGAGACACATGAAAAGATGATCAACATCACTAATTATCAAGGAACTACAAATTGAATCCACAATAAGATAGTTATTATTTGTAATCCATCAGAATGGCTATTACCAACAAATCACAAACATTGGTGACGGTATAGAGAAAAGGAAACCCTGGAGCATTGTTGGTGGGGATATAAATTGGTACAGCCACTATAGAAACAGTATGGAGATTCCTCAAAAAGTTAAAAGAGAGGCACCATATGATACAGCAATTCAACTCCTGAGTATTTATCCATAAAAAATGAAAACACTAATTAGAAAAGATATTATGCACCCTTGTGTACATTGTACCATTTTTACAATACCCAATATATGGAAGCAACTCAAGTGCCCATCAATAGATGAATGAATAAAGAAGTAACATAAATAGGAGGGAGGTGGAGGGGGGCTCATGATGGAGGACACATGTACACACATGGCTGATTCATGGCAAAACCACTACAATATTGTAAAGAAATTAGCCTCCAATTAAAATAAATTAAATTTTAAAAAGAAGCAGCATAAACATACCATGGAATATTACTCAGTCATAAAGAAAGAATGAAACCTTGCCATCTGTGACAACATGGATATATGCCCAGGGTATTATGTTAAGCGGAATGTCACATAAAGAAAAACAAATAATACTCCACAATTTACTATAATGTGAGGTTTAAAAAATAAAATATATGAACAAATATAACAAAATAGAAACAGAGTTATAGATACAGAAAACAGGTGGTTGACAGGAAGAGGATGGAGGGAAAAGAGAAATAGGTAAGGTCAATTAAGATGTATTAATACAAACATTCAGTTTCAAAATGAATGAATATGAAATGTACAGTGTGAAGAATGTAGTCAATAACTATATAGTATCTGTGTATAGTGACAGATGGCAACTAGACTTGTGATCATCTTGAAATGTATAGATATATCAAATCACTATGTTGTGTGACAGGAAGTAACATAGTGTCACAGGTCAATTATATTTCAAAAATAAACAAACACACTCCAAAAGATATCAGATGTGTGATTATTAGAGGGAGTGTAGGAGGAGGGAATTGGATAAAGGCAGTCAAAATGTACAAACTTTCAATTATAAGACAAGTCCTAGAGATGTAATGTACAACATGGCAAATATAATTGGCTCTGCCATATGTTACATATGAAAGTTGTTAAGAGTAAATCCTGACAGTTCTCATCACAAGGAAGATAACTTATTCTATTTATTTTTGTATCTTTGTGAGATGATGGATCTTTACTAAACTTGTGATAAATTTCATAGTGTATATAAGTTAAATTATTATGTTATATACCTTAAACTTGGGGATTTCCGGGTGGCTCTAGTGGTAAAGAACAAGGCTGCCAATGCAGGAGACATGAGTCGTGGGTTTTATCCTTGGATCAGGAAGATCCCCTGGAGGATAGCATGCAACCAATTCCAGTCTTCTTGCCTGGAGAATCCCCGTGGACAAAAGGGCCTCGCAGGTTATAGTCCATAGGTTGCAAAGAGTTGGACATGACCGAAGTGACTTAGCACACACATGCACATATACCTTAAATGTATACAGTGCTGTCTGTCAATTATACCTCAATAAAGCTAGAAGAAAAAAACAAACAAACAAAACTGAACCTGAGACTCACATATAAGGTCAAGGACCCCTGGACTGGGAAAAAAAAAAAAAAGTGATGCCTGTTCAATAGCACTTCCTGACTTTCAGCAGAATCAAAAATAATTTCTCACTGGAGGGGAAAAGTCTCAATTTAGAGTCCCAAGTTTACCACAGATGAACGATAACCAAATTTGAGTTCATAATCAAGGACCAACAAACACACAAGGAAATAAAACACCAGAAGAAACAAACAAACAAAAAAAAACAGACAACCTCTGGTTTCAGATGCTGGACTCATACTATAAATCACTATGTATGAAATGTTAAAGAATGTAAAAAAAAAAAAAGGCAGAATTATTTGTTTAAAGAAGAAGAAAACACAACTGTGAAATAAAAATTCAGAATATTTTCATGGCAGGTTAGAAACAGTTCATAGAAGAAATGAAACACTAGAAGATAAAAATGTATGCTTAGTTGCTCAGTCATGTCTGACTTTTTGTTATTCCTTGGACTATAGCCTGCCAGGCTCATTTTACAGGAGATTTTTCAGGCAAGAATACTGGAATGGGTTAACATTTCTTTCTCCAGGAGATCTTCCCAACCCAGGGATTGAACCCATGTCTCCTGCATTGCAGGAGATTTTTTTTTTTTTTTTTTTTTTTTTTTTTGCCCACTGAGCCATCAGGGAAGCCCTATACTGGAAGATAGAAGTAAATAAACTGTTCAGATTACAATACAGAGAGAAAAGAGATGGAAACTATGGAGGAGAGGTTATTCAAGATATTCAAGGTAGAATGAGAAGGTTTGAAATATGTTTAATTAGGATCCCAAAGAAAAGAATAAAAGAAAAAAAGTTTGAAGAGGTAACATTTGAAGTTGCCACACTTGTCAATGATGGAGATTTGAACGAACCCTCACAAACTTTTTAAATTAATAAGATATTAATGGATAGGTTAGGAAGAACTTCTTTATAGTCTCAAGGAGTTAATAAGAGAGTAAGAAATGACTGAACAAGTCCCAGTAGAAACTGCGAATCTAGACAAGTGAATCCAGGACTCAGGTTCACACTCACATTGAGAGAGTTTACTGATCCAGACAAGGCATCTGAGGCTGAGATATACCTGGGCTCAGTGGCTTTTCATCCTCTGAGACAAAACTGGGTGCACTGAGAGCTGATCCTAGAAAACACACATGGGAGAGTGAGGAAGTTAAAGGAATGGCAACAAATTACAGCGCCATTAAAGAAGTTCCCACAGTAGGTAACTGAACTTTAGCTCTGCAGCATAACTCTGTCATGTGTAGATCATGGGACTAAAAATTCCTTCACATGAGGGAAAAGGGAATTGGATGTTTATACACCAGCTCTCAAGAATCATTGGTTAAGTGTGACTCCAGGGAATTACTCCTTGTCTGGCACTGCTGGCCTATGTGTGGCTACTAGGGAAAGCCCTCAGGCAAAGAGATGCAGATGCTGGCAGCTGGAAGTCAGGCTAGTGTGTAATGAGATATATCTCATTACATATCTCAGTATGTAAGGATAAGATAATATAAGCGCCTGCTTTAGGTGATTTCACAGAGCTAGAGGGAAAAAGCCACAGCTCAGCATGCACCACAGATGAGGGTAAAATATTCTTTACTGTTTCTGAGACCTGAAAGGAATGGATCTTATTAACAGAGAGGAAAACGAAAATCTGCACTGGATAAGAGGCAATATCCTAGAACTTAAGTTATTTCTACATATAAATTTTCAAATATAGTTTTCAGAAAACAATAAAGAAAAACAAGATATAAGCAGGAGACATAAAGGAGAGCTAGCAAAAGCAACAGACAGTTGAAACAGACCCACAACACTTAGGGTAATGGAATTAGCAGACACAGTCCAGGTATGTTTATTACAGTCAAGGAAATAAAAGCCAAGCATTACAATTTTGACAGAAAATTGGAAACTATAAAAACTACTATAACAGACACTTTGAAAATAAATTGAAGGTCTGTTACTGAAAAATATAAATATGAAATTAAGAACTCAATGGAGCAGATTAGACAGAAGTGAGATCAGAATCAGTGAAGTGAAAGACATTTAGAAAAAAATCAAAATCAGGAAGAGAGCACCGAAAATGTAAAAATATACAGTGTTAGAGACACAGAACACATTAAGAAGACTTAACATACGTACAGTCAGACCAAAAGGAAGAGAGAGAAAGCAAGTGGACAGAGTCAGTATTCAGTTCAGTTCAGTTCAGTCCAGTCGCTCAGTTGTGTCCGACTCTTTGCAACCCCATGAATCGCAGCACGCCAGGCCTCCCTGTCCACCACCATCTCCCGGAGTTCACTCAGACTCACGTCCATTGAGTCTGTGATGCCATCCAGCCATCCCATCCTCGGTCGTCCCCTTCTCCTCCTGCCCCCAATCCCTCCCAGCATCAGAGTCTTCTCCAGTGAGTCAGCTCTTCGCATAAGGTGGCCAAAGTACTTACTGGAGCTTCAGCTTTAGCATCATTAAATAATGTCTGGATTTACTAGAATTGACGAAATACAGCAAGCCGCATATTCAAGATCAACAAAAACTAAATAGAACAAGGAAAGGACACTTAGTTATATCAGAATAAGACTCCCTCCCCCCGCAAAAAAAACCCAAAGGAAAAAAATCTTAAAATAAACTTAAAAAAACTGATATTTTCAAAGAAGTAGAATTTAAACTGGAAGCTAGCTTCTCAATAGCAACAGTGTTTAGATGATTCTTCAGTGTGGGAAACAAAAATGACTGTCAAGCCAGAACATTCTACCAAGCAAATGTATACTTTAACATGGAAGGATTAATAAAATAAAGACTTTTCAGACAAACAAAAACTGACAGTTCACCATCAGAATATGCACAAAATAAGACAATTATCAAGAGATATCAGACAGAAGAATGATTATTACAAACAGAAAATCTAAGATGCAGAAAAAATGTGAAGGGAGAATAAAAGATAAATATATAGGTATACCTAAATAAGCACTGATTCTGTGAAAGAATAAAATAATAAATTGAGGTTTTACACACACACAAACACTTTAGAATTTAATTGGGAGGGGATAAATAAAGTTAGTGTCCTAAGGGGAATTGATTTTTGGGTGAAAGGATAAAGTTGTCATAATTAAAAGATTTTCATAAGTGAAAAATACAAATGATAATTTCTAGAGTAATCCCTAAAAAATAGACAAAGAGTGAATGACCACTAGTCCTACTAGAAGATAAATAGAATAATTAAATAGTAAAGTATTCAAACCAGAAAAGGAAATGAGAGAAATGGTGATATATACAGGATAAATTAAAAATACTTAACAAGATGCAGATTTCAAATATCAATAATGATACTGAACAGAAATGAATTAAATATCTTCAAGTTAAGAGAAAATACTATTAGTTTCATTAAAACAAAGAAAAAGATATTTCAAGAGAATTATCTAGAACATAAGGACACAGAACCACAGCCTGAATCAGAGCCACACTAGTTAATCTACAGGCTCTTGAGAGATGCAGACTCTCAAGAATGATGCTAAGATTTTGTGTTTTCTTGTTGTCCATTAAAATCTAGCTGAGACAAAAACTGCAGCACTCCACAACTAGGTGCCAATAATAAAAGCTAAAAATATTATCTTATTGGCTTTGAGATTGAGTAGCAGGTGTAGATAAACAACTGTAAAAATATTCAGCTCTCAAGACGGGTATTTTCTGCCATTCTCTTCAGAAGTGGCCAAATCAGAAATAGAAAGATCTTCAGCCTATAAAGTGAAGTTGCTCAGTCGTGTCTGACTTTTTGCGACCCCATGGACTGTAGCCTACCAGATTTCTCCATCCATGGGATTTTCCAGGCAAGCGTACTGGAGTGGGTTGCCATTTCCTTCTCCAGGGGATATTCCCAACCCAGGGATCAAACCCAGGTATCCCGCATTGCCAGCAGACGCTTTACCCTCTGAGCCACCAGGGAAGCCCTCTGCTTATAAAGGTTAGTTATAAAAATATACACAAAGATCATAGTTAATGAGGAAATGTCAAAATTCTTCTCTGTGAAATCAGCAAGAGACAAGGAAACTACTCTCACCAAATTTATTCAGCAATGGACAAGAGATCCTAGACTGTGCAGTAGAGCAAAAAAAAAAAAAAAAGACAATAAGGATTATAAATGAAGAAATAAAATAGTCATTGTTTGTAGATAATATGTTTCTACACAGTGAAATCCAAAGACTTTTCAGATACATTATTAGAATTAAGAAATGAGTTTAGCAAGGTTGATGGATACACCGTGAGTTTTTTAAAACTCAGTTGTTGTTGGTTAAGGCATTGCATATTGCTCATGGTCAAAAACAGTCAGACACAGCTGAGCAATTAACACTTCCACTTTTCATGACAAAGATGACAGTGCAGAACAAGGGAATCAGACTTTTTATTTGATGATACAAAGACATTACTTTGTCCACAAAGGTCCGTCTTGTCAAGGCTATGGTTTTTCCAGTGGTCATGTATGGATGTGAGAGTTGGACTGTGGAGAAAGCTGAGTGCAGAAGAATTGATGCTTTTGAACTGTGGTGTTGGAGAAGACTCTTGAGAGTCCCTTGGACTACAAGAGGATCCAATCAGTCCATCCTAAAGCATATTAGTCCTAGGTGTTCATTGGAAGGATTGATGTTGAAGCTGAACTCCAATACTTTGGCCATCCGATGTGGAGAGCTGACTCATTTGAAAAGACCCTGATGCTGGGAAAGATTGAGGGCAGGAGGAGAAGGGGACGACAGAGGATGAGATGTGGTTGGGTGGCATAACTGACTCAATGGACATAGGTTTGGGTAGACTCTGGCAGTTGGTGATGGACAGGGAGGCCTGGTGTGCTGCAGTTCACGGGGCCGCAAAGAATCGGACATGACTGAGCAACTAGACTGAACTGAACTGAACAGAGAACAACTGAATATCTTTATGGAAAAAAAAATAAAATGTTTAATTTGCTTCTCACCTCATTGAATATACAAAAATAAATCCTAGGTGGATTATAAACTAAATATATAAAGGAAAATACTGATTTAAAAATAAAACAAAATAATATAAGTGAACATATTTTGTGACTTAAAGGAAGATTCTGATTTATCCTAAAGGAAACAATTGCATACTTTGAAAACATTCACATTTAAAACCTTTTATTCAAAAAACAAAAGGAAAACCACAGAAGACATTTGAAGCATGTATAAATGACAAAGGAATCATACTTATTATTATAATACATAAAGAAATCCTACAATAAAGTAAGAGAAAATTCATTTTTTTTAATGGGTGAAATACCTGTATAGACAACTTGCAAAACAGGAAAAGAAAATGGCCACTAAGTATATGAAAACTCACTATTAATCTAGGAAATCTGTAAATATATGAAAACCCATTAGTAATACAAAAATTCAAATTAAAAACCACAATGAGGTTATAACACATACCCACCAGATTAGCTAAAATTTAACAATCTGACAATACCAAATATTTGTAGAATGAGAAGCAACTATAAATCAGTTAAACTCTGGAAAACAGCTTGGCATTCTATAATAAAACTGAAAATATATATACTAGATAGCAAAGTTATTCTTCTCCTAGTTATGTATGTAAGTATACTAACGATATTCCATTATTCAGACAGAAGTAACAAGCTGAATACTGAATAATATAAATAAAAAGAGAGTCACATCTACCAACATCATAGTGAAGAGAAAAACATAACACTAAAGCAAAAAGAACATTTGAAAAGTGTCCACAGGAAAATAATTTACAAGAGAATGATTAGACTGATGTCTGATTTATCAAATTAACACCAAAAGCCAAAAGACATTGGAATCACACACTCAAAGCAATGAGAAAAAATAGGCTAGAGTTGTATACCAGAGAAACTAACTTCCAAAAATCAGAGTGATACATCTGTTAAGAGACTTGTAACCAGAATACAAAAATAACTTACCACTCAATAAAAAGAAAATTAACCTCATGCATCAGAAGGCATGTACAAAGACATTCATAGCAGCATTGTTTCTAACAGCAAGAATCTACAAACAACTTAAACGACCATTGACAGGAAAACTAATTAATTATTTGCTATATGTGTGTTTATACATAGAATTATTATTCAGCAATGAAAATTAAATAACTTTAGCTGTATACATCATCACAGATGAACCTTAAAAACAAAGTAATCAATTAAAAAACTAGTCACAGTAGATCACATAGAGCATATACCATTTTTACAAAACTTTCATTTCTTTCCAAAGGTAGGAAAAAAAAATCCAGTTTTTAAAGATTCCAACAAAAACCCAATGTCTTTTGTTTCTCTAATCAGAATTATTGGAACTGGCTGTGTACAAAAAACCCCTAACGGACGTAAATGTTATTCTTTTGGCTAGTTAAGCAAATCTTTAGAGTGAGCCAATTAGTGCACTGAAGGAAAAATTCTCCAACACTGTAACTCTGGTAATATCAGAAAATGGAGACTTTTGGTTACCTGAAATGAAGAATTTAAGTAGAAGTACCATTAAAAGCATATGTGGATTACAAAATTAAAAGGCATATCAAGTTTTAAGTCTTGACTTCCTTCCACCTTCCTAACAACTCTTGCAGGCTCTATCTTCAAACTGCAAAATCACTCATCTCTCATGACTGCCAACACTACTTCTCTGGTTCAAACCACTGCCACCTCTCAGGTGAACCATAGAAAGCACCCGTTAACTGAGCCCCCTCATCAATCCTTGATCAGCTCTTCCCCATATCAAGTTCTTTCAAAGTAGCAATAACAGTGGTCATGTGAAAATGCAATTTATACCACATCACTCCTCTAACCAACCCCTCAATCCCTGTCCATGACTTCTCACTTCACAGTGAAATCCAAGACCTTCATGATCCTCAGCCCAGGCTACTTCATCTTCTAACATCCACTACTCTTGCCAAGCTAGCCTTTTTTTTTTTTTTCCCTGGTCCTTAAAAGCATGAAGCAGGCTTCCACCTTGGAGCCTCAGTATCTATTGTTAGATCACTAAATTTCTAAAGATGGGTCCCAGAAGAACAAATGATAAAAGTGCAGCATGACCCACGTTATGAATGATCCAATTCTATGCACCTGTGAGTCAATAAATCCAGCCTATCGGGCCTGATGCAGAGGAAGCGACGTCTTCCTTTTGAAGAATTTTTAGAAACATTTCATATGCATGACTTGGAAGCCATTTACACATTGTGTTTTATTCAGAATTATCTAATTGCCCAAAATATACTATCTCTACAGGCAATCTGCAGAGGTTCTATTAAGAATACATATGTATCATCCTCTCATACTCCACTCACAACCTACCCATAATCACCATCACCCCTGCCTGCCCGTGAGGAAATGTGTTTTCTTTATTAAATATTCTTTCTCAGGAAATATGAAAGATTCTCTAGAAATATATTCTTAATGAGATTTTGAATGATCACCTGAACTTGGAGAACTAGCCCCTTTATCAGAGCCAGCTCCTCCCAGTCTTTCGGGAAGAACTATGATCTCTGGTTATTAACTGAGCATTTTATGAGCAGAAAATGGAAATGGAAGACAGGAGAACCATAATTTAAGTCATGATCTGACTTCTCAATTAAAGCGATATTAAAAAGCAATACAATCCTTCACCAGCCACACATGTACGAGGGTTACAGAGCGATTGGAATTCCCTCCCAGAAGAGTAAGATAAAGGATAATTTAGCCCAGCCCAGCTTGTGGCACATACAGAAAGCCAAGAGAAAATCAGGAAAGGAGTAGAGAGAAAGGAAGGTGGCTTCAAACTTTGCTTTACTTGTGCTGGCTGGAATTCATTCCCGGTCTCAGAGGAGTAAAAGCCAGTGCTGTCACGTGTCATCTGTCAGAACCACTAGGTTGGCTGGACTTTGTGGCTTTTGCTCAGTATGGCTGCTCACACAGATAGACCTCAGGATGGCTCCTCCAGGAACTTGGAGAGGGCAGGGTTGTGGTGGGGCCCCAGAGGCCCTTAATTTAAGTGTCAGCTTCCCTGGCGGCTCAGAGGTTAAAGTGTCTACCTGCAATGTGGGAGACCCGGGTTCGATCCCTGGGTTGGGAAGATCCCCTGGAGAAGGAAATGGCAACCCACTCCAGTACTCTTGCCTGGAGAATCCCATGGAGGGAGGAGCCTGGTAGGCTACAGTCCATGGGGTCGCAAAGAGTCGGACACGACTGAGCGACTTTACTTACTTAAGAGATTCTAGAACAGAAAGGTCACACTTGATGAGGAGAGTGGTGTGAGTTAGTGTAGTGTGATGTCTACATCTGTTTTCTAGCCCAAAGGCAAGTTCATCCAAGTCCTTTTTACTTTTAAGGGACATCCTGACATTTTTTCAGTACTACTGTTTTTTGTTTGTTTGCTTTCTTGTCTTTTTTTAATAACAGATGAAGACTGCTGGGCCTTGACCATTGATGTGAACAGTGTGCCTGCCTCTAGGAATGTGGAGGCAGAGGAACCATTCAACAGGCAGGCCTGTGACAGGTAGATCTAGACACTCACTATGTGATGTTGATTACAATGGTAACAATTACAGCAATTGTGTCAATTTAATATATGCCAGGCATTTTACTAAGTTCTTTATCAGTTCAGTTCAGTCGCTCAGTCGTGTCCGACTCTTTGCGACCCCATGAATCGCAGCACGCCAGGCCTCCCTGTAGATCCTTATAAAACTCTCTGGGATAAATATTGCTGTACTATTATCATCCTCATTTTACAGAGGAGAAAACTGAGACATAGAGAAGTTAATGATTTGTACACTACAGCCTTCCTAAAAAGGATAAAAAGCTATCTGACTCTGCTCTTTAAAAAATGGCTACTTCCTGATGTTTTTCTACATATTTACATTAAATAAACCCTTTGAGTTGAAAACCCTCATTAACTACAGTTAGGACTTCCCAGGTGGCTCAGTGAGTAAAGAATCTGCCTGCAATTCAGGAGGGTTCAATTACTGGGTCAGGAAGATACCCTGGAGGAGAAAATGGCAACCACTCCAGCATTCTTACCTGGAAAATCCTGTGGACAGAGGAGCCTGGTGGGCAACAGTCCATGGGGTCAGAAAAAGTCAGACACGACTGAGCATTGAGCACAAGATTAACTACAGATATTATCTAGAAAGCACAGCATATAATCAGCCATTAAAATTTTAACATAAATTGTTTTCTCAGACCAGCTAGCAGAAAGAAGAGACCTAATTAAGAGAGACATAAGGCATTGGCAACTCACTCCAGTACTCTTGCCTGGAGAATCCCATAGCTGGAGGAGCCTGGTAGGCTGCAGTTCATGGAGTCGCTAAGAGTCAGACACGACTGAGTGACTTCACTTTCACTTTTCACTTTCATACATTGGAGAAATAAATGGCAACCCACTCCAGTGCTCTTGCCTGGAGAATCCCAGGGACAGGGGAGCCTGGTGGGCTGCCGTCTATGGGGTCTCACGGAGTCGGACACGACTGAAGTGACTTAGCAGCAGCAGCAAGGCATTTAAGCTTTAACAGGGATGGACAATTCAAGACCTTACTGAAAAATGTCTGCTCTTTGAGGTCAAGGACTGTAACTTTTGTCTCAGCATATCCAGACTCTATCATAGTACCATGTACACAGTAAGTATTCAAAAAATTACTTGTGCATGGGGGGATGGATGGATGAATGAATTGTTCTCACTGTTCTCCCCATGAACAGACAGTGGGAAAATTGAAGGCAATGGAGCTAAGAGGGTGATCCTCAAATTGGGGAAAAACAAAACTGATTACCTGGGAGCTAGATGACTGGGAAGGGAGATCTGAAAAAGTCTCCCTTTTTACCATTTACCCTTTTGTGCCTTTCACATTTTGTGCCTTTGTGTATATCTTATCCATTCCAAAATTTAATTAATTTTTTTTAAGCTGACTTATATGCAGAGTATATCATGAGAAATGCTGGGCTGCATGAAGCACAAGCTGGAATCAAGATTGCCAGGAGAAATATCAATAACCTCAGATATGCAGATGACACCACCCTTATGGCAGAAAGTGAAGAGGAGCTAAAAGGCCTCTTGATGAAAGTGAAAGTGGAGAGTGAAAAAGCTGGCTTAAAGCTCAACATTCAGAAAACGAAGATCATGGCATCTGATCCCATCACTTCATGGCAAATAGATGGAGAAACAGTGGAAACAGTGTTAGACTTTTGGGGGCTCCAAAATCACTGCAGATGGTGATGGCAGCCATGAAATTAAAAGACGATCACTCCTTGGAAGGAAAGTTATGACCAACCTATATAGCATATTCAAAAGCAGAGACATTACTTTGCCGACTAAGGTTCGTGTGAGAGTTGGACTGTGAAGAAGGCTGAGCGCCGAAGAATTGATGCTTTTGAACTGTGGTGTTGTAGAAGACTCTTGAGAGTCCCTTGGAATGCAAGGAGATCCAACCAGTCCATTCTGAAGGAGATCAGCCCTGGGATTTCTTTGGAAGGAATGATGCTAAAGCTGAAACTCCAGTACTTTGGCCACCTCATGAGAAGAGTTGACTCATGGGAAAAGACTGTGATGCTGGGAGGGATTGGGGGCAGGAGGAAAAGGGGATGACAGAGGACGAGATGGCTGGATGGCGTCACCAACTCGATGGACATGAGTTTGAGTGAACTCCGGGAGATGGTGATGGACAGGGAGGCCTGGCGTGCTGTGATTCATGGGGTCACAAAGAGTCGGACACGACTGAGCAACTGAACTGAACTGAAACTGATACGTAAAAGAGCAAGGAAAAGCCCACAAGACCATTTCCTTCTCCAGGAGATCTTCCCAACCCAGGTCTCCCACATTGCATAGTTTTTTCACTCTTCCTGTGATTACTATAATTTTATAGTTCAACAGATTTTTGAAAAAGAAAAGCATACAAAGAAAATACAAACTTAGGGTTTTACCTCTCTCCATCATGACATTCTGCCAGTGATTAAACATGAAGTCTGAGCCAACTCACTTAACTTCTCTATGACTCAATTTTCCTCATCTGGGAAATGGAGATAAGCACCAATTCTGCTTATCTCTCAAGATCATGGAGATAAGTGACAAGAAATGACTACAGATGTGTTTTGTAAATGAAACTCCACACAAGTGTAGTGTAAGCAAGTGTAAGCACACAATTATTCCTTTACCATTATTCACCCATTACAGGACTTCTCCAGAAGATTCTTAGTCCAATACTCCTCCCACTACTGCCTATGGAATATTATTATACCACAAAGTTTCCTCCAAGAAAGTAAATGCTTGAAAAATCTTAGGCGTACCAGTTGATAAGTCACTGTATCAGGACATCACTCAGTTATTTGTGGGTGGGTAACTCAAGAATCTAGTGGCTCTGTACCTGCCTGGTTCCCAAGAATACCAAATATCAGGTCCTGCAACTCTCCCCTCTACGTACCACGTGGCCTTGGATAAATTCTACAGTCAATCTGATCCTCAATTTCACATTTGGAAAATGCAAATAATACTTCCCTTTATTCTACAGGCTTTACAGGATGTGGATCAAAGGCAATATATCAAGATATTTCAAAAACACTAAGACTAAAGTCTTTACCATGGCATATAATGTCTCCCTCTATAAAAATGTAAGTACCACAAGAAGAGGAGGTTTGGGCTGTTTAATTCATTCATGTATCCTCTGCATCTAGAATAGTGCTTGGCACATAATACATATTCAATAAATATTTGTCAATTAATGAATGATTAATAAAGTAAGAACTCCCCATTGTCACCAGTATTATTTTTCCAAATGTGCACACAAAATTTAAGGCCTGAAATTCAAATACTGTTTTTATATCCATATTAATTTATGAGTAAATTAACCCCACAATGTACATACTATAGAAGCAATTTTTCTCTTAAATACATAAAGAAGCAGAACATAGAAAACCATGCCCTACAATCTATAGGTTCAATTCAATTCCTGTCAAAAGGCCAATGGCGTTTTCACAGAACTAAGACAAATTGGAAAGATAATTTCCAAGATAATTGGAAAACTTGTGTGAAAACACAAGACACCAAATAGTCAAGACAATCTTGAGGACAAAGAATAGAGCTGGCGGAATCATGCTCCCTGACTTCAGTCTGAAGTCTGTTTCAAGCTACAGTCATGAAAATAATATGGTACTAGCACAAAAACAGACATATAGATCAATGAAAAACAGTAGAGAGCCCAGAAATAAGCCCATGCACTTATAGTCAATTAATCCTACCACAAAAAAAGTGAGGAGGGAGAATATACAACAGGAAAAAGACAGTCTTTTCAATAAGTGAGACTCGGATAACTAGGCAACCACATGTAAAAGGATGAAATTAGAACACTCTCTAATACATATACAAAAATAAGCTCAAAGTGGATTAAAAACCTAAATATCTTCATCATACCATACAGATACCGTAAAACTCTTAGAGGAAAACATAGTCAGAACAATCTTTGACACAAATCATAGCACTATTGTTTGTTTTTTTTTTTTTTTGATCCAGCTCCTAAAACAAAGGAAATAAAAGCAAAAATAAACGAATGGAATCAATCATTAAAAGCTTTTGAATATCAAAGAAACCATCAACAAAGTGAAAAGACAACCTACTAAATGGGAAAACATACAAGCAAATTACATAACTGATAAGGGATTAACACCCAACGTATACAAACATCTTATACAACTTAACATCAAAAACTAAACAACCCAACTAAAAATGGGCAGAACTGAATAGACATTTTTCCCAAGAGGAGATGCAGATAGTCAAGAGCCACAGGAAAAGGTGCACAACATCACAAATCATCCAGGAAATTCAAATCAAAACTACAGTAAGATACCACCTCATACCCATCAGAATAACTACCATCAGAAAGACCACAGATAAAAAATGTCAGCAAAGATATAAAAGGTAACCCTTGTACACTTGGTGGGAATGTAAACTGGTGCAGCCAGTGTGGAAAATACTATGGAGGTTTCTCAAAAAACTAAAAATAGAACTATCATATGACCCAGCAATTCTACTCCTGGTATATATCTGACAAAATCAAAAACACTAATTCAAAAAGACAAATGCACTGCAGTGTCAACAGGAACATTATTTACAATTGCTAAGATACAGAATCAACCTAATTGTCCATCATCAGATGAATGGATAAAGATGATGTGGTATCTGTATACAATGGAATACTACTCAGCCACACAAGAATGAAATTTTGTCATTTGCAGCAATATGGCTGAACTTAGAGAGTTTATCCTAAGTGAAATAAATCAGACTGACAAAAAAAAGAAGACAAATACTGTATAATATTTCCTGTATGTAGGATTTGAAAAATATAACAAACTAGTAAATAGTAGCAAAAAAGCAGCAAACTCACAGATACAGAGAAATATTAGTGGTTACCAGTGGGAAGAGGGAAACAGGGAGGAGCAATAAGAGGTAGGACAGACTGGTTCCATATCAGGAAAGGAGTCCATCAAGGCTGTATATTGTCGCCCTGCTTGTTTAACTTCTATGCAGAGTACGTCATGAGAAACGCTGGGCTGGATGAAGCACAAGCTGGAATCAAGATTTCAGGGAGAAATATCAATAACCTCAGATACACAGATGATACAACCCTTATGGCAGAAAGCAAAGAAGAACTAAAGAGCCTCCTGATGAAAATGAAAGAGGAGAGTGAAAAAGTTGGCTTAAACCTCAACATTCAGAAAATGAAGATCATGGCATCCGGTCCCATCACTTCAAGGCAAATAGATGTGGAAAAAATGGAAACTGAGACTTTATTTTTGGGGGTTCCAGAATCACTGCAGATGGTGACTGCAGCCATGTAATTAAAAGACGCTTGCTCCTTAGAAGAAAAGCTATGACCAACCTAGACAGCATATTAAAAAGCAGAGACATTACTTTACTAACAAAGGTCTGTCTTATCAAAGCTATGGTTTTTCCAGTAGTCATGTATGGATGTGAGAGTTGGACTATAAAGAAAGCTGAGAGCTAAAGAATTGATGCTTTTGAACTGTGGTGTTGGAGAAGATTCTTGAGAGTCGCTTGGACTGCAAGGAAATCCAACCAGTCCATTCTAAAGGAGATCAGTCCTGAATATTCATTGGAAGGACTGATGCTGAAGCTGAAACTCCAATACTTTGGCCACCTGATGAGAAGAACTGACTCATTTGAAAAGACCCTGATGCTGGGAAAGATTGAAGGCAGAAGGAGAAGAGGACAAGAGAGGATAAGATGGTTGGATGGCATCACCAACTCGATGGACATGAGTTCGAGTAAACTCCAGGAGTTGGTGGTGGACAGGGAAGCCTGGCGTGCTGCAGTCCATAGGATCGCAAAGAGTCGGATATGACTGAGTGACTGAACTGACTGACTGAATAAGAGGCAGGAGATAAGACATATAAGCTCAGTTCAGTTCAGTCACTCAATCTTGTCCAATTAAGCCAACTTTTTCACTCTCTTTCATCAAGAGGCTCTTTAGTTCTTCTTTGCTTTCTGCCATAAGGGTGGTGTCATCTGTGTATCTGAGGTTATTGATATTTCTCCTTGCAATCTTGATTCCAGCTTGTGCTTCTTCCAACCCAGCATTTCTCATGATGTACTCTGCATATAAGTTAAATAAGCAGGTGACAATATACAGACTTGACATACTCCTTCCCAATTTTGAACCATTCTGTTGTTCCATGTCCAGTTCTAACTGTTGCTTCCTGACCTGCATACAGATTTCTCAGGAGAAAGGTTTCCAGTTTTTTGTGATCCACACAGTCAAAGGCCTTGGCACAGTCAATAAAGCAGAAATAGATGTTCTTCTGGAACTCTCTTGCTTTTTCAGTGATCCAGTGGATGTTGGCAATTTGATCTCTGGTTCCTCTGCCTTTTCTAAAACCAGCTTGAACATCTGGAATTTCATGGTTCCTGTACTGTTGAAGCCTGGCTTAGGGAATTTTGAGCTTTATTTTGCTAGTGTGTGAGATGAGTGCAACTGTGTGGTAGTTTGAGCATTCTTTGGCATTTCCTTTCTTTGGGATTGGAATGAAAACTGACCTTTTCCAGTCCTGTGGTCACTGTTGATTGTTTGAAATTTGCTGGCATATTGAGTGCAGCACTTTCACAGCATCATCTTTTAGAATTTGAAAGAGCTCAACTGGAATTCCATCACCTCCATTAGCTATGTTCATAGTGATGCTTCCTAAGGCCCACTTGACTTCGCTTTCCAGAATGTCTGGCTGTAGGTGAGTGATCATACCATCTTGATTATCTGGGTCATGAAGATCTTTTTTTTGTACAGTTCTGTGTATTCTTGCCACCTCTTCTTAATATCGTCTGCTTCTGTTATGTCCATACCATTTCTGTCCTTTATTGTGGCCATCTTTGCATGAAAGTTTCCCTTAGTATCACTCATTTTCTTGAAGAGATCTCGTCTTTCCCATTCTATTGTTTTCCTCTATTTCTTTGCCCTGATCACTGAGGAAGGTTTTCTTGTCTCTCCTTGCTATTCTTTGGAATGCTGCATTCAAATGGGTATATCTTTCCTTTTCTCCTTTGCCTTTCACTTCTCTTCTTTTCATCTGTTTGTAAGCCCTCCTCAGACAAACATTTTGCCTTTTTGCATTTCTTTTTCTTGGCAATGGTCTTGATCACTGCCTCCTGTAAAATGTCACGAACCTCTGTCCATAGTTCCTCAGGCACTCTGTCTATCAGATCTAGTCCCTTGAATCTACTTGTCACTTCCACTGTATAATCACAAGGGATTTGATTTAGGTCATACTTGAATGGTCTAGTGGTTTTCTCTACTTTCTTCAATTTCAGTCTGAATTTGGTAATAAGGAGTTCATGATCTGAGCCACAGTCAGCTCCTGGTCTTGTTCTTGCTGACTATATAGAGCTTCTCCATCTTTGGCTGCAAAGAATATAATTAATCTGATTTTGGCATTGGCCATCTGGTGATGTCCATGTGTATGTCCATGTCCATGTCCAACACAAGTCTTCTCTTGTGCTGTTGGAAGAGGGTGTTTGCTATGTCCAGTGCATTCTCTTGGCAAAACTCTGTTAGCCTTTGCCCCACTTCATTCTGTACTCCAAGGCCAAAGTTCCCCATTACTCCAGGTATTTCTTGACTCCCTACTTTCACATTCCAGTCCCCTATAATGAAAAGGACATCTTTTGGGGGTGTTAGTTCTCAAAGGTGTTGTAGGTCTTCAAAGAATCGTTCAACTTCAGCTTCTTCAGCATTATTGGTTGGGGCATAGACTTGGATTACTGTGATATTGAATGGTTTGCCTTGGAAATGAACAGAGATCATTCTGTCGTTTTTGAGACTGCACTCAAGTACTGCATTTCGGACTCTTTTGTTGGCTACTCCATTATTATGATGGCTACTCCATTTTTCCAAAGAATTCTTGGTATAAAATAAACTGCAAGGATATACTGTGCAACACAGGGAATAAAACCAATGTTTTATAACTATAAATGGAATATAACTTTTAAAATTTTAATCACTACATTGCACACCTATAACTTACCTATTATTATCTATCAACTATACTTCAATTTAAAAAAAAAAAAAAAAAACAAACAGAAAACCATGCCCTTGACTCCACAGTGACCATGGCTGCAAACAAGAAAGTCACTCTGAAAAGCCACTCTTGTCCCTAGATGTATTCAGAGCTGATTAACTCATTGCACTGTTTTAAAGTAACATTTAATCAATAATAAGGGGAATGCCAAAGTAAAAGAAACTAGAAGCCACTGCAAAGGGTCAGACATGACTTAGCAACTAAAAAACAAAACAAACACTTAACAAAGCAAGAATTGAGATATTAGGTTTTTGAAGAATTGTTTAATGGTAGAAGTCAAATCCCATGTCCTGCCTCATCCCATTCAGAGAGGCCACTCTCTCTCACCCTTGAGTAAACACAGTCCCAGACCCCTGAAACTTTCTCTTACACAAGGTAAACTGTGAGCAGTTCAAAATGGTCACCACTGACACCCTTCTTAAAATCTAATTTTGCAATATCTATCAAAGACAAATAAACCTTAAAATTGTGCCCCTTGACTTTATTAATAAAAAATTATAAACCTTTTAAACACATGACAATAAAACAGTGATAATTTTTAAAACTTAAACAATTTTTAAAACATGTTATTACCTTCAAATGGTGACCTCTAGAAAAGAACTCACATCCAGAAGCCTCCTTGGTTCCAAGGTTACCGTCTTTCATGTACACACAGCACTTAATTTACCAACCACAAATATCATATCATCTGAGAGTCAACCTGATCAGGGATAGACTGAGAATACACCTGTTTGCAAAGTAGAAAATAATCTCCATAGGTTTTGGGGGGCTGCCTATGAATAAAAGCTGGTAGGTAGTTGTGGCAAAATGCCAAGATAACCCCAAGATTCCCACTTCCTGGTATATACATCCTGAACAATCCCCTCCCCTTGAATGCAAGTCCAACTTGTGAATATGATAGGATGTTGATCCATGGTTATGTTATGTTATGTTATGTTATGTTATGTTATATAGCAGAAGATATTTTTCAGATAGAGTTAAGATCCCTAATCAGTTGACTTTACCTTAAGCAAAAGGGAGATTATCCTGGGTGGGCCTGACCTAATCAGGTGAGCCCATAAAAAAAAGACTGAAAAATTCAAAGACAGACATTCAGCTCCTGGTCATGTGTGGCCAACTCATGGTGCAGAAGGAAGGCCATGTGACATAGTATGATGGGTGGTCTCTAGAAGCTGAGATCAACCCGCACTTGGCAGCCATAAAGAAAACAGAGGCCTCAGCCCTGTATCTGCAAGAAAATTAACTCTGTCAACAACCTCCTTGATTGAAGAGTTTGCTATCAAGTTTTTCCCTAGTCGATCCTCCAGATGAGAACACAGCTGAACAAGACCTTGCTTTCAGCATTGTGAAATCCTGAGCAGAGAAACAGTTAAAGCATGCTGAATTCCTAACCCACAGATACTTTGAGATAATATGTTTGTGTTCTTTATCTTTTTTTTTTGGCTATGCCACAAGGCTTGTAGGATCTTAGTTCCCTGATCAGGGATAGAACCCGCATACTCAGCAATGAAAGTACATAGTACTAACCACTGGACCACCAGGGAATTCCCCAAATTTGTGTTCTTTTAAGTGACTAAGTGTGTGGTCATTTGTTCTGCAGCAATAAGAAAGACTTAACATAGTAATGAGACGGGTTCTAGAATCAAGTCACATACAAGCTAGTAACCAATTTCCAGATCCAATGTGCCTCCTGCCTGCTCCCAGGTCTTATATCTGAGTCAGTCTTAGCATGACTAGCAAACCATGATTCATATTTTCCTCTCACTCTCTCTTCAGCCATAGCAGAAGCAAACAGCCAGCAACAGAGAAGATAAACTACACATTCACCAGATCAAGAAAAGCAGCTCTGATCATCTCTCACAACTCTATGAGACTGATCCATCTGACAAGCGGATCAGACAAGCTCTGATTTGGAAAGCTTTGCATCAGCATACTTTAGTACTATGTTTGCTATTCTGATTTCCTAGGAGAAAAAAGGTTCACAAGGGCACTCAATCACTGTCAAATCAGCCACCCTACTTGTATCTCTCTAGAGTAGATGCTGCTGGTTTTGAGTGTCATTAGAGTAAGTGGGCACTGTTTCTTCCTGCTTGTCGCTCTTGTAGACAAATGGGGGTCTCTTAAAGAGTGATGCAACCACTTCTAGAATACTTCTGTGAGATGGTTTCTGATTGCCAGGAAACATTGCCCTAGTATGCAAAGGCCACATTCCCAATGTCCCCATAGCAGAAGATAGGATGCCTTTCCCGGCAGAGCACAGATGGCTCAGTTCCTCTCAAACAACTGCTACAAATACTGCCTAATATTATAAAAATCATGAAACTCCCCCCCCCCCCCCATGCAATCAACTACATTATGTGCATCAGCAGAGTGAGGATATGGATTCAGGGAAATGGGTTGCCTTCCTCTCTCTCATATTCTGCTGAATTTGGGGAGAGGTAAACACAGACATTTGCCTGGGTGACTTCAAGAACCTCAAAGTCAGTCTTCTCACTTCCAGTCTTCCTTCATCCAATTCCTATTCTTCAATCAGCTAAGAGTTATCTTTCTAAAATACATACTGTCCTCAGGTCAAGTGCACACTCCGCCTCTGCACACACAAGGCAAACATTGCTCAAAATTATTCTGGGGCCCCTAAATAAAATCCAGATTTTTCAGCATGATTTGCAAAGATTCTAGGATTCCTACATCCCTGCAAACTCTACCATCTCGCACTAATTTTGAACTAATATGAAGTTCATGAGACCCACTTATGATCTGTCTCACCTCTACATTATAAAAGATGCCATTTCTTCTGCTCAGAATGTCCTTCCTCTACCTCCTTCACCTTATTAACTCTGATTTATCCCCTTGGATCTCAGCTTAGAGTGTTTTCCCCTGAAAAGCGCCCCCTGATCCCTTAATCGTGAGCTAGGACAAACTTGAAACACGCTGCGCCTCCTCCCTGGCTATGGAAGCACTCAGCACACCCTAATGGAATCACTTATTCCTGGCTCTCTCTCTCACACACACACACACAAGTGAAGTTGCCTTTATCCAGTTCACAGCTTTACCTTCATAATAGTATCTGCCAGAGAGTAGGTGTTTTGTGTGTGTGTGTTTTTTAATGGTGCTGAATAAAGAAAGGAACAAGTGAATGAAGTCATTCTTTTCAAAGATATTTTTGCAAAAATTGTACTTGCATATTCAAAGCCCTTCAGGATCAAACCTCAAGCCAGTTTCCCAACCTCTTCTACAGTATCCCTGCAGAGTAAACCATCTGTTACACTCCCCCCACACACCCCACACAGTCCTACCTCTGAGCCTTTGTTCACACTGTCCCTCTCACCAGAATCCTACTATCAAGACATTTCCTCCATAAACTTACTTAGTTTTCAACACAGGATTAGATTCTGGTTCCTCCTTTTGCCTTCTGCTTAGCACTTTGGAGTTTTTGTCTTGGGTGTTTGTGTGTCTGTCTCTTTTCAACTGAAATACAAATTCCTCAAGGATAGCAACAATGTTTTAGTCATCACAGAGCCACAAATGGTTCTCAATAAATATTTATAATATTATGTAATACATAGTCCCTTTATGTAAGATAACTATGTGGTTTAATGTGGTTTTAGAATTAAAGGGTATATAAATGGGAAGGAAATCCAAAAATGAAGGGATACATATATACACAGCTGTTTCACTTTGCTGTACAGCAGCAATTAACATAACATTGTAAAGCAACTATACACCAGTAAAATTTTTTAAAAGAATTAAAGGGTATAATGGTGACTTCCCTAGTGGCTCAGTTGGTAAAGAATCCACCTGCAATATGGGAGACCTGGGTTGGATCCCTGGTTTGGGAAGATCCCCTGGAGGAAGAAATGGCAACCCACTCCAGTGTTCTTACCTGGAGAATCCCCAAGGACAGAAGAGCCTGGGGGTTACAGTCCATGGGGTCACAAAGAGTCAGACACAACTGAGTGACTAAGCACCGCACAAAGAGTATAATAATAATAATATAATATCTACTAGATATTAACTGCATACCATACACCAAGAAGTGTTTTATATTCATTCCTTGTAATCTAGTCAAACTTGCATGGTAGGTTAATATTCCTACCTTACAGATGAAGAAACTGAAAATGAATTCACATAAACTGGCAGAGATTACATAGTAAATGGCAGATCGAAGATCTGAACTCACATCTGTTTGAGCCCTATGCTAAGTCACTTCAGTCATGTCTGACTCTTTGCGACACCATGGACTATAGCCCATCAGGCTCCTCTGTCCATGGAATTTTCCAGGCATGAGGGGATATTCCTGATGCAGTGATCAAACCAGCATCTCTTGTACCTCCTATACTGCCAGGTGGGTTCTTAACCACTAATGCCACCTGGGAAGCCCTTCTGGGCCCAATACCTGACCTTTTTCCACTAATACTGTATTTTCACTCTCAATGTACCATATGACTAAAAGTTCACATCATCTAAAAAGCATAAGCCTCCATAGTGAAGCCTGGTATTACTTTTTCCATGGGGTCTTATTGTGCTTGTGACAAACCAGGCCTACAAAGTTTCACAAAACTTTTTCTGGAGTCAGGGTTATATCTACTCCGGCTTGCAGGCCTTATGCCATCAATCATCTGTTAGGCGGAGATTTGCTCCATCCACACATATGTCCATCAGTGATACCCATTAAACAGGCAACATTAGTTTCTACCTGATCAAAAATCCAGCATCCAGCTTACACATATCTAAATCCACATACAAGAGGTAAAACACACACCCTGCCCTCCACATGTGGCAACTAAACCATGAGTGTGTACTCTTTGCAAGGGAATTTCGAGGACTGGGAAGGAGAGCCATATCAGGACACATGACAGCAGTTAAGGAGTGGGCTTAGCATTTTTATCACATTCTGCTATTTTTCCACGTATCCGGCACTGCGCTAAATGCTTTATATTCATTATCTTATTAAAGCCATACAACCCTATACAAGTGTTATTATACCCAATGTAGAAATGAAAACCACTGACACTGAGTAGTTAATATTGCCTAAGGTACCCAGCTAAGAAGTAGAAAAGCAGAAATCAAACCCAGGTCTAACTCCATAGCTTACACTGATGATCACTTTTATACAATGCTTCCAATATCATCTATCTCTGTTCATAACTTACACCAACAACCAGCATCACCCAACCTCAGCACCTAAAGACCACTATCAGAATTGCTCTCTTTCTGCATAAGTACTCAGAGCAAAACAAAGAGAGCCCCGAGGCACACCAACAAATGACTTTTTCACTCCAGGGGCATTCAAATCCCAAAGCTGCTTTCCCAAGCATCTGGGTGTTTGTCCCAGATCCTGACCTATTTCCAGCTTGTGTAATTATATTGTTTTTCTAATTGCCCTTGGCTGTTCCACTGGGTGAAACCATCGCCTAGCCTGTCCTCAGCCACTGAGCAATGTTGCTAGACAGCCATTAGACAGCTGTTTCTATCCACCAGCAGAGGTAGTCATATCTAAAGGGAACGGAAATATGCGTTTAGAGTTTCACAGCTTCAAGAGAAAATTGCCCAGGAGTTCTTTTGAGGGCAAAGATTCCAAACTTTGAAGATGTATATCCTTCAAGAATTAACCTCATGATCAAGCTATAGCCTTTGGAGAAATATTATTGAATTACTATATTTT
The DNA here is from genome assembly GCF_023091745.1 of Budorcas taxicolor. Taxonomy (NCBI): domain Eukaryota; kingdom Metazoa; phylum Chordata; class Mammalia; order Artiodactyla; family Bovidae; genus Budorcas; species Budorcas taxicolor. Next base: position 56,433,018 of record NC_068916.1, read on the forward strand.
TTAATGTGAATAATTCCTTTGAAGATGAGATAATCATTTGTTTTCCCTTTTCAAGTTATTTCCACTATTTTTAAATATTATATTCTCATCCAAACTATTCCATTAATGGAAGGAGGAAGTGAACTGCTCAAAGTAGGAGATAATTAAGCAGGAAAAAAAAGTCTCCATTATTTATGGGGTTGGAACAAAGGTCACTAAATCTGAAGTTTAGATCCAAAGACTCTTCCAGGTTGAATTATTTCACATTTGATTCAGATCAGAAAGTGATCATGAAAAGATATTCAGTTTTTGGACACACTGAAGGTCTTCAGATACACTGAAATAATGATAGTAATAGCAACACTTATTGGGAACTACAAAACAGACATTTTACATTTATGATTCCATATAGACCTTATAAAAACCCAATGTAGTAGATCCTACCATTGCCAGCATCTTACAAATATGCAAACGAAATCTCAAAAAGGTCAAGCTATTTGTCCAGTGACTCACACTTGACAAATGGTGGAACCAGGACTCACACCCAAGCCTCTCAGACTCTGAAACCTAACTTCCTCATTTCTACTTGCATTGTGTCTATACATTTCCAATACTGTGTTAGCTCTTTGGCAAAGTCTCAAGGACCTGTCCAGAACTGGGATGTCTTTCTGCCAGAGAAAGTACTTCTCAGAACTGATTCACACACTTACTTGTTAGAAGAAAACTTGATGAAGATGAAATGAATAATGAATAACCAATTAGAAGGAAACCCAATATAAGAATGTGATGGCACACAGAACTTCAGAGGATTTATTGCTCTTCCTTTCTGAAAAAAGAGTGGAAGGAACCACAGACATCATCTGTTCCAGTGGCCTCTTGGAACAGATAAGGAGGAGAAAAGTGATTCTTTCAAAGTCTCAATATTACTTTCCTGGTACAGATGTGAAAGCACTGGTAATGTACTTCACAATAGCCATATTGCCATTTCTAGCATTATTCTTACTATTAGTATTATTACTGCTGCTACTAGATGATCAGGAGACTACAGCAATATTGTTAGAAAACCTACGAGATACCTGACTCAAGATGTTCCATGCTGTGTTCACCACTAAATGGGCTCTAGGCAATAGGCCAACACTTGTGCTTTATGTACACACTACCATGCATATCAAAGCAGCTTCCAGTCCCCTACCCTTGACCTATAATGTAAACTCTAGGAGAGCATGAATTATACTTGTCTGGAATGTCACTTATTCCCAGAGCCTTGAATTAAGTATTTAGTGATTGAATGGAGATACCATTGACTTGAGTCAATGCAATGTGTTCCTTTTATTCCTTTTATGCATTTTCCTTCAGCTTGTCTGAAAGAAGATGGGGGTCTGGGAATGAATGAATGAACATATAAATAAAGCTTGTAAATGCATAAATCCTTTTTAGAATCCTCTTCTAGGAATCAGAGAAGAGAAAAGCCTTCATCGGTTGTCTTATTTCGGTTTTGTTTTGTTTTCTGTGATGAAAACAAATGTAGCCATTTTTCAACACATGTTAATTCTTGGCACATGAATGCACGCCAGGCAGAGTTGAAGCCAGTTTAAGCCAGGCTAAGGTAATGTGTTATATATTAGATAATGGTTTAGAACTGGATTAAGTAGTGCTTTAGTCCTAAGAATCTATATCCTTCAAGAGAATCAATCATCAAATGAACAACAAAATGATTAAGAAATAGATTGGTCTTTCTGAAAACATGTAACTCTGGCTTTCAAAGACTACTTACAAAGGTCTCTACATAACAGGTTTGAAACTGTACCTGTTAGAAGGAAAACTACTATCTCCTACATAAAATTCTAAGAAGACAACACTGTGTCATATTACACTGCTAGGGCACAATCTTAGAAATATAAACATTGTACATGGAATATGGTAGGGATATGGAAAAGAGTGAGTTAATTACTACAAAATCAGTTTTTAAGAAAACCAAGTCCATCTTAAAAACCAGAAGGAGAAGTGCAAAGTTGGAGTGGGCTATAATCTATGAGCATTGGTAGAATACATTGCTTCTGCATCTTGTTAAAATCCCTCATGCCAATCTCCTTGAGAACTGTCTCAAGCATTCAGAGCCAATAGATTCATCATTGTAATAACTGTTTTGGGATCATGGGGACCATACCCTCAATCCACTGAGGTTACAAATATAGTACCTAATGCCTCATCATGGTTCCAAGATTCCTCACCTCAAATTTTAGTCTTCTATATTCCTTTTTCCTGCTTAAAGTGATCCGAAAACTATTCAAATCTGATGTCGGGAAAGTGACTGGGATTTGCCCTCAGAGATGTTTTCTTCAGCTCATAAAACAGTTTATAAAAAATTGAACCAATATTTAACAAATTGAAAATTCTATATTGCAAGAAAAAAGTCAGCTTTTCAGATTCTCTTGAATTTCCTTTGTTTTTGTTACTGAGTCTATAGTCCCAGGTGACAAAAGTCAGCTGAAGCTAAAGAGAATCTGCCCCCTTTGGACAGGGCATGTGCTCTCCAATTTTCCACAGTCTCCACCAACTTTTATTGTATCCAACCTTAAGGTCTGTGCTTATTGGCGTTTACGATTGCACTCACATTTTTTAATAGCGTGCAAATATTTCTTGGAATCAGTATCTATCAAAAAACAAAGAGAACTGTATATTTCAAGAGGAATCAAAAATTCACTTGGAAAAGGCAAAACCAGGAATATCCAAGACAACTTTCAAGAGCAAGTTAAAGGATTCATCCGCCAGACAACAAAGTTACAGTAATTAAGACAGTGGGATACTGGCACATGGAAAACAATCAATAGACTAGAATCCAGGAATACTTAAATAGAAAATTTATTGATGATAGATAGATGGTGACATGATACACAGCATTACTATTCAAGAAAGAATGATGACTTATTCAATATAGTGGATATCAATATTGCAAAACAAATTAAGATTTTATATTATTTTGTGCCAGTACCTCCTGTGTTAGAGCCCTATATACAAAGACAAAATTCTGAAACTTGAGAGAATATAGAATAATACATTTATCATACTGAGTTAGGAAAGGTTTGCTTAAGCAATGTATATAAAGTACAAGCCATAAGGAAAAGATAAATTAGACTTTCTAAAATATAATAGTTTTTCTCAACAAAAAGACACCATAAGTAAGTTAAAATGTAGGCCTCAATCTGGGAGAAGATATTGGCAAAACATATATCTAGCAAAGGAATAAGTTTGACAATACCAAATATTGGTTCTAATGTAGAGAAATGGGGACTTTCATATACTACAAGGGGAACTAGAGATTGTTTCACTACCTACTTTGGTATGTAATTGGGTGAAACTAGTAAAGTTTAAAATGTGTATACATTTTTTTTTTAATGTTGTGGTAAAGAAGATGTGTATACGTGTTAGTTCAGGAAGTCCACTTACAGGTGTATCCTGAGACTCTTGTATAAGATGATGTGTTCAAGAATGAGCTAGTACTTCATGTATCAACACGAATGCATCCTAAAATATAATACTGGGGCTTTAAAAGGTGTACTGAAATGTCATTTAAAGAGTTAAACACTAAATAAAGTTTTTAAGTATTCAAACAATACTATATTTGTAGTAGACCCTTGCATATATGACATGACTTCCCTGGTGGCTTAGACGGTAAAGCATCTGTCTACAGCGTGGGAGACTGGGTTCGATCCCTGGGTTGGGAAGATCCCCTGGAGAAGAAAATGGCAATCCACTCCAGGACTATTGCCTGGAAAATCCCACAGACAGAGGAGCCTGGTAGGCTACAGTCCATGGGGTCGCAAAGAGTCGGACATGACTGAGCGACTTCACTTTCACTTTCTTTCACTTTCGTGCATATATGGTAAAAGATTTTTTGTAGTCATGAAAATTCTTCAAGATAGTGATTGTCTTCAGTAAGGGAAGATGACTACAACTGAGACTGTCCATTGTTTTCACTCAAGAGTCAGTTGTCAATTTTATTGCTGATTTTTTGAAGGCAATCTTTTATTTCTGCTTTTAATATTTTGTCTTTGTCCTTGGCTCACTTTAATTTATTATGATGATTCTGGGTACAACTTTCTTTCTATACGTCTGCCTAGAGTTTATTATAACTATCCATCAATTACTTGAATCAATAACTTCAGAATTTTTGGCAATTTAGAAAAATACTTGATCAATCACTGTATCTTCAAATACTACTTCTGCAATACCCTTTGCTTTTTTTCTGGTCTGCCCATTACATTTTTTTAATATATTTTACCACATTTCATTTGTCTCCTACACTCTTGTGTATTTTCCATCTTTTTCTTTCTTCATGGTAAGTCTGGATATTTTCTTTCTCTTATCCTCCAGTTCACAAATTCTCTCATCAGCAGTATCTAACCTGCAGTTTAACCTTTAATTCTTCATTTCAATTATTCTATCTTTTGGTTACAAATTTGCTATTAGAGTCTCTTTTGTAATAGTTTTCAAGATTTTCCATCTTGTCCTACTTCCTTGAACATATTAATTGTAATTGTTTTAGCTATAACATTTAGATCTCCTAGGGAATGGTTTATATTATCTGTTTTTATCTCTTGCTTGTTTGCTTACTGTTGATTTGGTCAAATCTCACTTCTATTACTGAAATTTTTATTGAACATTTTATCTATAGATATATATAGAGAACAGAGATATCTGAGACTGAATGATGATTGTCTTCCTAATGGTGTTCCAAATAATACTGATCTAATCACAAAGACGTGATGCTTTTCAACTGTGGTATTGGAGAAGACTCTTGAGAGTCCCTTGGACTGCAAGGAGATCCAACCAGTCCATTCTGAAGGAGATCAGCCCTGGGATTTCTTTGGAAGGAATGATGAAAGCTGAAAGTCCAGTACTTTGGCCACCTCATGCGAAGAGTTGACTCATTGGAAAAGGCCCTGATGCTGGGAGGGATTGGGGGCAGGAGGAGAAGGGAACGACCGAGGATGAGATGGCTGGATGGCATCACAGACTCGATGGACGTGATTCTGAGTGAACTCTGGGAGTTGGTGATGGACAGGGAGGCCTGGCGTGCTGTGATTCATGGGGTCACAAAGAGTCGGATACCACTGAGCGAACTGAACTGAACTGAACTGAATCACAAAGTGAGATACTTCAAAGTTGGACTTGAGTTATCGTGAGAGCTGATTGATTTCCAATTCACTTATTCCTAAGATCCTCACTGAAACCTTATGATTTTACCAGGGACTTTCTTCCATAGCAAGATCTGAACTCCAGTTTTCATCCCTCATCTTGATTAGTATTCCAAACACAACATTCAACTGGACTTTTCAGCCACTGTTTTTGAAATCAACGATTACCCCCAAGGAGAGAAGCAGCACTGAATTCCGTGATCACCACTAAGAGATTCTCTTCTCTCTTAGCACTTTGTCCTTCAAACCTTTACTTTCTTGGTAGCTCTCTGATGCCTTCAGCTGCTGCAGCTGCTGCTAAGTCACTTCAGTCATGTCCGACTCAGTCATGTGCGACCCCATAGATGGCAGCCCACCAGGCTCCCCTGTCCCTGGGATTCTCCAGGCAAGAACACTGGAGTGGGTTGCCATTTCCTTCTCCAATGCATAAAAGTGAAAAGTGAAAGTAAAGTCACTCAGTCCTATCCGACTCTTAGCGACCCCATGGACTGCAGCCTATCAGGCTCCTCTGTCCATGGGATTTTCCAGGCAAGAGTACTGGAGTGGGGTGCCATTGCCTTCTCCAGATGCCTTCAGCTAGAATTTTTAAATATGCTATCCAGCTTTTTTAATTGTCCTCATGCAGAGTTTTAGTCATAAGTAGCATAATCTGGCATTATCAGAAGCAGAATGCCTCTAAGATGAATTTTGAACATGTCAGATAGCCTGGGTTTACATTGTTGAATTTGGTTAAAATTCATTCATCCATTTCATACAACCACATGATGTAACAATAGGCAAACAGAAAGAAACTTATTATTTACGTTAGCATAGAAGGTTTTCCCAGGAAAAAGTACAGAGCTTTAAGTCTACCCTGTCTTGGCTTTAACTCATTTGTTAAACAAATGAGTTAACATCCCAGGAAAACACAAATTCTCTGTTCTTAGTCTCCTTGTATATAATATGGGGATAAGAGTACTACCTCAACTACCTCACAGGTTTATTTAGAGGATTAATTAGAACAAATAGACAAAAGTACCTAGTACAGTCCTGGCCCATGGTGATTCAGTCCAGTTCAGTTGCTCAGCCATGTCCAACTTTTTGTGACCTCATGGACTGCAGCAAGCCAGGATTCCCTGTCCATCACCAACTCCTGGGGTTTATGCAAACTCATGTCCATTGAGTCAGTGACGCCATCCAAACATCTCATTCTCTATCATGCTCTTCTCCTGCCTTCACCAACATCAGGGTCTTTTCTGATGAGTCAGTTCTTTGCATCAGGTGGCCAAAGTATTGTAATTTCAGCTTCAACTTCAGTCCGTGGCCCATGGTTATTATTCAACAAATATCAATTTAATCATAACTTGTAGAAATGAGATTGTTTATCATTCCTCTAGCTATTCAGAGGTTATTGCTTTAAGGAAAGATGTCTAATACACAAAAATTATAGTTGTCTATCCTATTGAAGTTCCAGCATGCAAGTGAGAGAGTCAATTCCTAGGTAGGTTGATAAGAAGTCTGGGGTCCCCAAGGAGGAGAGAAGGATCTGGGGCTCTCAAAAAGGAGATAGGGGTCTGGAGTTCTCAAGGAGGAGAAAAGGACAAATTTTTTCCTACATTCCTTAGTTTTAGTCATATAAAACATTTTTTTTTCTTTAAACCCAAAGCTGATGATTACACAACAAAACAACTCAGCTTAAACTCTGTCCTAAGGATTATATAACAACAATGTATCCTACTTGAGGACAGTTTCTCCTTCTTGAAAACCTTCTGACTAATCCTCCTATCTTAAGATGTAAATTGTGGGAGTAGGTCTGGTAAGATCTTTACAACCTTGAGACATGATTTACTGTAGTAACCAATTGAAGTATATAGCTCCCTTGCTTAAGACTAGCGAGGGGGACACTCTCTGTCCCTTTTCTGATATCTATGTCAGAAGATTTCCCTATCCCTTTTTATACTTTAATAAAACTCTGCTATACAAAAGCTCTTGAGTGATCAAGCCTGGTCCCTGATCCCGAAGCTAAGTCTTCTTCACAGATCACAAATCCAACATTGTTAATGGTAAGCTATCACAAGCAAGGATTTGGTGTTAGCTGGAGGATTCTGACACATATGCTATCCTTTCCCTTCAAATGGATCCAGTTGTGAATTTTGTTAAAATAGGGAATCAGTGTAGAAAAGGAAAGCTTTCAAATTTAAAAGAAGGACAAACTCAGACCAGGCAATTACTGGGTTACTCTACACTCTGGCCTCATCAAGGATACATTAGCTGAAAGTGAAGAGAGCTCTTGAGCGCTGGCAGATGCATCAGGAACGAACTCTGGACTCCCTGAATGCTGACTGTGCCTCAGGGGCAGAGCATCTGAGGTTACTTCCCCAAAAGAGAGACAGAGGTTCACAGGGTCCCCTTGTGCTTGTGACATTTCCATTCTGCCATCCATGGCATGTTAAGCACTTTGCATTCTTTATCTTTCTGCCTTCTCTGGGTAATTGAGGCGCCATTATTTCCCCCTTTCCTTTCGATGAAAGAAAGTGAAAGTGTTAGTCACTCAGTCATGTCCAACTCTTTGCAACCCCATGAACTGTAGCCTATCAGGCTCCTCTGTCAATGGGGATTCTCTGGGTAAGAATACTGGAGTGGGTTGCCATTTCCTTCTCTGGGGGATCTTCCCAACCCAGGGATCGAACCCAGGTCTCCTGCACTGCAGGCAGATTCTTTACCATTTGAGCTCCCCAAGAAGCCTCTATAGGGTGGATAAATTGATTGCTTGAAGAAGTCATAGTCATGCCAAAGTCACACAGCCAGTATGTGGCAGACAATTCAAGTGACGTTTACTGAGTACCTGTCGTGCGTCAGGCAATGTGCTAGCCACTGAGGCAAAAACAAATGAAAAAAACACCCCTGCTAAGATTCTAAGCTAAGGAAGGAAACAAGAAGACAATCCTGAGCACATGCTCTAAAAACAGCTTCTTTTACATTAAGATGTCAATGGGACAAGTGTTAGGACTGTCAAGAAAAGATGTCAGAGGAAGAAGAGTGAAAGCAAAACCACAGGGCAGCTAGACATGGCGGTCAAAGGGTGGCTGTGTAACCAACTCAGACCCAGCCCCGGACTCCTCCTGGAATTAGTGCCCAGCTCCACACAGCAGGGACTTGCATTTTCATGATAGTGAGGGCAGAACATGTAAAGCAATAAAGAAGCAAGATAGTTACAGGTTAAATGCTAAAAAGGAAATAGAACAGGGTAGTGGGAGAAAGAACAACTGGGAGAGTTCTTCGGTAGAGTATTGCAGAAAAGCCTCCATGCAGATGTGGTGTGTAAACTGAAAGCAGAAAGGGAGGGAGTTAGAGGTAGACACACTGGGACTTGAGGCAGGAAGAGCTCAGCATTTTGAACTGTGTCTATAGTCATGGAGGAAAAGTGGAGGCCAACATAAGCTGAGGCTGCAGTCAGGAGAGGCCAGATCACTCAGGAAGTGCGAGGGTCATGGCATAGACTGAGATGGAGCCTGTACACATTTCACTTCCCAACTGGCAATAATGTACTCTTACTCCTGGGATCGCAGAGAGCAGTCACCAACAGGGCAGAGAATATTAAGCCCAGCACCATCACGTCATGGTTTCCATCTGGACCTTTACATCTGATTCTGTTCAGCATCAGTTCACAGTGAGAAACCTCCTTATACAGTTCACTGAACACAGACAGTAATGTTGTATTAGAAGTATGTAATGTGATAAATATCGTTACAATGGCAACCGTATCACCATATATAAATGTATCCAAGGAACACAACGTACATCTTAAATTTATTGGTACAAATGTCATGTTTATCCAATGTAAATACATATGTACGTACATGCTTGCATATATACATACCAGGACAAGCCAAAAAAAAAAAAAGAATGAAAGAAACCTCCTTGTTGCTATTTCACCTCCTCATACCTTATGCATGCACTTTTCTCACCCTACTAGACCATAATTTTGTTCTAAGGCAGAGTCTACAGAAATTATCACAATCCTTTGCACATAGTAAGTGCTCAGGGCTTCCCAGGTGGCTCAGTGGTAAAGAATCCACCTGCCAATGCAGGAGATATGGGTTCAATCCCTGAGTCAGGAAGATCCTCTGGAGGAGGAAATGGCAACCCACTCCAGTATTCTCACTTGGAGAATCCCATGGACAGAGAAACCTGGTGGGCTACAGTCACTGGGGTCACAAAGAGTCGGATATGATTGAGCAACTAAGCAAACACACGCACAGCAAATGTTAGTTAAGCTGATCTTCAAAAGCAGGCACAGACCTCACGCTAGAAAGTTTGAGCATTCATCACTGAAGTCTGGCAGGAGTCAAGAAGAAAAGGACTCTCCCAGCTCAGAATGAGGGGGATGGAGGGCATGGCAAGAAAGGAAGCCACCAGCCAGTCTCTCGCGTCCCTCCTTTAAACTGCTGCTCCAGCCACTGGCACTTAACCTTTGGGTGGAGACACACAGACTTCAGAGAGTGGCCTCTGAGAACCCAGCCTCATGGAAGCGCACTATCAATTTTTCCAGGCAGAGCAATTCAAAGGAAAAGAAAGAGGCATTTTTAAATTATGCTTTTCAGCTGGGACAAGAAAATAATAGTTGCCATATTTTTGGATAATGTCACGCTGATGTCTCTGGGCCTCTGCCAGCATCTCTATCAATTGCACGTCATGAGTGAGAGCAGTAAGACACTGCTGATTGGAGCTCCAACGATCAGCTTTTACCAATATCTATAACTTAGTGCTTCTGTCAGGAGTTGGGCTCATTTGCTCAAACAAAGAAGATTAAAGAGTGGGCTTTGAGATGTCCTGCTACTGCACTGCAGGAAAGAAAATGCCCCCCTTTTCTTCTGTTTCAAGTCAAACTGTCAAGTATTTGTCAGTATTTGGATGATATTTTTTGCTATGTTCTGCGTTTGAATTAACACACACACACACACACACACACACACACACCATCTCACCATGTTCTTACCATTCAGAGCATCACTACCTCAGTTTGGCATGAATAGGGCAGCTTCCTAAAAAAGATATCACTTGATCTCAGTCATAAAGAATCAACAAGAGTTCTAGTAAAGGAAAGTGAGCTGTTGTGAATAATAGAAAATAATTTCATTTAACACTGTAAATGAATTGCTTTTTTGAAATTTTTCATTATATGTTTAGTATCAAAGTATAGTGGATCCATGTAGGAAGAAATTGCTTCTTTTTTATCTTTTTATTTTTTGGCCACAACACATGGCATCAGGATCTTAGTTCCTCAATCAGGGTTCAGCCCTGCAGTGGAAGCCTAGAGTCCTAACCACTGGATAACCAAGGAATTCCCTAGTGGGAAGGGATTAGAAAAGGGGAGCAGGAGCACATCTTATACCTAGAAAAAGACCTAAAAATAATAACTCTAGTGGTAGTAGGAGGAGGAGCTTCTGTGTGTTGAGCTGTGTCAGTAGTGATGAGCACTTTCCATATACTAATTTCATCTCTGCTCACAAAATCACCCTGGGGATTATTACCCCATTTTGAAGAAAATAAAGCTCGGGTTCACAGAAGCTAAGTCTCTAGCCTAAGGGTTCATAGTTAATAACAAGCAAGACTAAGAATCACATAGATTCCTCTGGAGGACAGAGAACCACGTTAAGAGTATTAGCTTGGAAGAAAATTTTTAAAAAGAACCGAATTCTGGGACGCAAGCCTCCCCAAGTGTGTTCCTTTTCTAAATTGTGAGAGTGTTGAATTCCTTCATCTCCACCATGTCTTCTAGCTCTGTGCCCCAAAGTCTGAACAACCCAGCCCAAGGCTGGGCTGTACCCCCCCAGTTTGCTTCCCTGTCTAATCTTCCTACACCAGCTCCCAGCCCCTCCTCCTAATTCTCCAGACAGAATAGAGCCCCAAAGTGAATCCAACAAGAAAACTTCTGGTTAGATTCTATGACTGATGAGGAAGACCAAGAAAAAATATGCTCACTTGATGTCTCCAGCACTAACAGCAGTGCTTTCTAAACCACCACAAGGAGTCTTGAAATAAAGAATTAATGGATTCCAGAACTAGCATGATGCTGATTGGTGACAAAGGGATTCTACATAATGTAGTGTTACACTGCTGACTGCGAAATATCTCTGGTCCAACAGCCTAAGCCTCCTTTGAACAATGTGAGTCATCAGAAGGCATAAGAGTAGGAGAAGAAGGAACAATGCCAAAGACACTAATATCAAAAATGCATCTGGAGAGTTTGAATAAAATGGGCTCAACAAATTTAAAGGTGGAAAAAAAAGGAGTACTTCTAAATTAATGTTACCTCCTGACTTATGTATGTGTGATGATCTAAATGGGCTTCTCCAGTGGCTCAGATGGTAAATAATCTGCCTGAAATGCAGGAAAACTGGGTTTGATCCCTGGGGTCTGGAAAATGCCCTGGAGAAGGGCATAGCTACCCAATCCAGTAGACTTGCCTAGAGAATTCCATGGACAGAGGAGCCTGATGGGCTATAGTCAATGGGCTCACAAAGAGTCAGACACGACTGAACAGCTAACACTTTCACTACAATGACCTTAATAACATAATATTATTTGCAGATCAGTAACTATTTCACCCCTAGACTTAGAAGTAAGTATGCTCAATTGGACCAAAAATCGTTTTTTTAATCATATGCTTATTGAAGAAAATGCAGGATTATAAAACATTCAAGATTGCTGCATAACACTATATAAAATAGGTAATTAGAACCTACTATATAGCACAGGGAACTCTACTCAATACTCTGTAATGATTTATATGGGAACAGAATCTAGAAAAGAGTGTGTGTGTATATGTATATAATATATCGCCCATGCTGGACAACAAGAGAAGCCACCACAATGAGAAGTCTGCGCACAGCAATTAGAGAGTAGCCCCTACTCTCCACAACTAAAGAAAATTCCTCACAGCAACAAAGACCCAGCACAGTCAAAAATTAATTTTTTAAAAAAGGAATGCAGTTAAAAAAAAAAAGATCATATAGGTGGATCTGTGCATGTAACTAGCAGAAAGTAACCTCAGTCTTACTCCTTAGATTACAAAGCCACTAGAGTACCTTCCTAATGCCAAGCATCAAGCTAGTTTCTGGAAGTACAGAAAGGTATTGTACATCATACTCTGGGATAATGGCTTTCAACAGGTTGTTTGAGTGAAACCACTTACTGCCTTCACTCCACCTTTCACATATGCACACAGGGTCATTTTTCTATGTGTTTCAGTAAACACACAGCCCCTTTCAGCACCAGCTCAATGGTATATATTATGTGTCTTTTCTTTTCTTAGCACCCAGTCATACTCAATTCTCTGCAGCAGTGCATGACCTGCTTAACTCTACAATCCAACAGGCATGACTTTAACCATAGGGAAAAAATCAACTCAAGCATCATTATTCATCATTTGATAGCCCACTTCAGCTAGGGTTGCTGGTTGAGATCCATTGCCAGAGCATTCAAAATGAAAGAGCTGCTTCACTATCTGATTCAATGGAAGCCTCTAGATCTTAAAGTACCTCCTCTTTTGGTGTGTCTCATTGCCTGAGAGTCAAGATTCATATTCAACCAGGAACATGACTCCCGTCCTTCAAGCAAACCATCAAAAACAAAGCATTATGCTTAAAAGCACCAGTGAGAAAGGAAAATGCATGAGCTATCTTAGAATAACTTATTCTAAATTGCATATAGTCATCAAGTTAAAAACAAAGACTTTGAAGAAATGGGACCCAGCATGTTGGGTGAGTTTGCAAAGGAGGAAATAATGTTAATGGGAGGAACATATTGTATTTTCCTCAGGAAAGAAGGCAATAATAATAAGCATCTGAGGATAATAAACATCTCAAGAGAACAAAGAGGACAGGCAGGGCAGAGACAAGAGAGAGATGAGCGGAGCCTTCACAGGTAGTTCAGGGAGTGAGCCTAAACTAAATGAAAATACAGGATTCCTTGTGCACTTCATTTTTACCCCAGTTATGATGTGATGTCTGGGTCTGGTGCAGGCTCTTGTCTAGATCAATATCCCATTGTGAACAGCTCTGGCAGCTGCTGTTCTTCATGCTACCATGCTACTGATGAAATCTCTTGGACAAATGACCAGCAAAACAACCATTCCTACTTGCTGGCCATCTCCTCTTGGAAAGAAAGAATGAAATCACAGAGAAAACCAGAGAGATGTTAGATCACAGAAAAATGATTAACCACCCAATATGCTACTGGAGATCAGTGGAGAAATAACTCCAGAAAGAATGAAGGGATGGAGCCAAAGCAAAAACAATACCCAGTTGTGGATGTGACTGGTGAAAGAAGCAAGATCTGATGCTGTAAACAGCAATATTGCATCAGAACCTGGAATGTCAGGTCCTTGAATCAAGGCAAATTGGAAATGGTCAAACAAGAGATGGCAAGGGTGAACGTCAACATTCTAGGAATCAGCGAACTAAAATGGACTGGAATGGGTGAATTTAACTCAGATGACCATTATATCTACTACTGTAGGCAGGAATCCCTCAGAAGAAATGGAGTACCATCATGGTCAACAAAAGAGGCCAAAATGCAGTACTTGGATGCAATCTCAAAAACGACAGAATGATCTCTGTTCTTCTCCAAGGCAAACCATTCAATATCACAGTTATCCAAGTCTATGCCCCAACCAGTAATGCTGAAGAAGCTGAAGTTGAACGGTTTTATGAAGACCTACAAGACCTTTTAGAACTAACACCAAAAAAGATGTCCTTTTCATTATAGGGGACTGGAATGCAAAAGTAGGAAGTCAAGAAACACCTGCAGTAAAAGGCAAATTTGGCCTTGGAATGCAGAATGAAGCAGGGCAAAGACTAATAGAGTTTTGCCAAGAGAACGCAATGGTCATAGCAAACACCCTCTTCAAACAACACAAGAGAAGACTCTACACATGGACATCACCAGATGGTCAACACCAAAATCAGATTGATTATAGTCTATGCAGCCAAAGATGGAGAAGCTCTATACAGTTAACAAAAACAAGACCAGGAGCTGACTGTGGCTCAGATCATGAACTCCTTATTACCAAATTCAGACTTAAATTGAAGAAAGTAGGGAAAACTGCTAGACCATTCAGGTGTGACCTAAACCAAAACCCTTATGATTATACAGCGGAAGTGAGAAATAGATTTAAGGGCCTAGATCTGATAGATAGAGTGCCTGATGAACTATGGAATGAGGTTCGTGACATTGTACAGGAGACAGGGATCAAGACCATCCCCATGGAAAAGAAATGCAAAAGAGGAAAATGGCTGTCTGAGGAGGCCTTACAAATAGCTGTGAAAAGAAGAGAGGTGAAAAGCAAAGGAGAAAAGGACAGATATAAGCATCTGAATGCAGAGTTCCAGAGTATAGCAAGAAGAGATAAGAAAGCCTTCTTCAGCGATCAATGCAAAGAAATAGAGGGAAAAAATGGAATGGGAAAGACTAGAGATCTCTTCTAGAAAATTAGAGATACCAAGGGAACATTTCATGCAAAGATGGGCAGAAATGGTATGGACCTAACGGAAGCAGAAGATATTAAGAGGTGGCAAGAATACACGGAAGAACTGTACAAAAAAGATCTTCACGACCCGTGATGTGATCACTAATCTAGAGCCAGACATCTTGGAAAGTGAAGTCAAGTTGGCCTTAGAAAGCATCACTACGAACAAAGCTAGTGGAGGTGACAGAATTCCAGTTGAGCTGTTTCAAATCCTGAAAGATGATGCTGTGAAAGTGCTGCACTCAATATGCCAGCAAGTTTGGAAAACTCAGCACTGGCCACAGGACTGGAAAAGGTCAGTTTTCATTCCAATTCCAAAGAAAGGCAATGCCAAAGAATGCTCAAACTACCACACAATTGCACTCATCTCACACGTTAGTAAAGTAATGCTCAAAATTCTCCAAGCCAGGCTTCAGCAATATGTGAGCTGTGAACTCCCTGATGTTCAAGCTGGTTTTAGAAAAGGCAGAGGAACCAGAGATCAAATTGCCAACATCCGTTGGATCATGGAAAAAGCAAGAGAATTCCAGAAAAACATCTATTTCTGCTTTACTGACTATGCCAAAGCCTTTGACTGTGTGGATCACAATAAACTGTGGAAAATTCTGAAAGAGATGGGAATACCAGACCACCTGACCTGCCTCTTGAGAAATCTGTATGCAGCTCAGGAAGCAACAGTTAGAAGTGGACATGGAACAACAGACTGGTTCCGAATAGGAAAAGGAGTACGTCAAGGCTGTATATTGTCACCCTGCTTATTCAACTTACATGCAGAGTACATCATTAGAAACGCTGGACTGGAAGAAACACAAGCTGGAATCAAGATTGCCGGGGGAAATATCAGTCACCTCAGATATGCAGATGACACCTCCCTTATGGCAGAAAGTGAAGAGGAGCTAATAAGCCTCTTGATGAAAGTGAAAGAGGAGAGTGAAAAAGTTGGCTTAAAGCTCAACATTCAGAAAACAAAGATCATGGCATCCAGTCCCATCACTTCATGGGAAATAGATGGGGAAACAGTGGAAACAGTGTCAGACTTTATTTTTGGCGGCTCCAAAATCACTGCAGATGGTGATTGCAGCCATGAAATTAAAAGACGCTTACTCCTTGGAAGGAAAGTTATGTCCAACCTAGATAGTATATTCAAGAGCAGAGACATTACTTTGCCAACTAAGGTCCGTCTAGTCAAGGCTATGGTTTTTCCTGTGGTCACGTATGGATGTGAGAGTTGGACTGTGAAGAAGGTTGAGCGCCAAAGAATTGATGCTTTTGAACTGTGGTGTTGGAGAAGACTCTTGTGAGTCCCTTGGACTGCAAGGAGGACCAACCAGTCCATTCTGAAGGAGATCAGCCCTGGGATTTCTTTGGAAGGAATGATGCTAAAGCTGAAACTCCAGTACTTTGGACACCTCATGTGAAGAGTTGACTCATTGGAAAAGACTCTGATGCTGGGAGGGATTGGGGGCAGGAGGAGAAGGGAACGACAGAGGATGAGATGGCTGGATGGCATCACTGACTTGATAGACATGAGTCTGAGTGAACTCTGGGAGATGGTGATGAACAGGGAGGCCTGGTGTGCTGCGATTCATGGGGTCTCAAACAGTCGGACACAACTGAGTGACTGAACTTAACTGAATTGAACTTAACTGAATGACTCACTTCACAAATAGGAAAAACTGTCTCTCAGTGTTTCTGTGCAAGTTTGTTTCAGCCTAAAGGCATTGCTTTTCTGAACCGTTCTTTCCCTGGCTCTTCCCACCCACTCCTATCCTTAAACCTTGTCTTCAGTGTAGGGAGAAAGAAAGGGAAGTTACTGCCTGATAAGCCGCACCCTGGGCTTCCCTGGTAGCTCAGATGGTAAAGAATCTGCCTGCAATGTGGGAGCCCGGGTTCGACCCCTGGTTTGGGAAGATCCCCTGGAGACAGGAATGGCTACCCACTGCAGTATTCTTGCCTAGAGAATTCCACGGACATAGGAGCTTGGTGGACTGCAGTCCATGGGGTTGCAGAGTTGGACACAGTGAGCGACTAACACTCACTTTTTTTCCCAGGTGGTGCTACGGGTAAAGAACCCACCTGCCATTGCAGGAGATAAGAGTTTGATCTCTGAGTCAGGAAGATCCCCTAGAGGAGGGCATGGCTACCCACTCCAGTATTCTTGCCTGGAGAATCCCAAGGACAAAGGAGCCTGGTGGGCTATAGCCCATGGGCTCACAATGAGCAGACACGGCTAAAGCAACTTCGCGCACACACACATGCTAGCAGCTGCCTGGTCTTCAAACCAGAAGGACAGATTCTACACCTGCTATCTACAGTGAAATTTAACATAGTGACTTCTGATTCTCATTGAACTCCAGATTCAGTCTTCAGGGGAAGAGAGAAACAGTATTAGTGAACATGCCACATGCTGAGAGAACTGCAATGCATGAAGCAACCATGGATCATTTCCCCAGAGAACCATCATTTAGCTGGAGACTCAAGAATCAGGGATGACAAACATGAGGCACGTTTGCTTCTTCTCACCTAACCTGCCCACGACAGACATTACTAATCCATCCTGGTGTCCTTTTCTACCAATCTCAAATATGCATTCTCAAAATCCCCTCTGACCTACCTCCTAGAGTAATGGAAATAAAAAGAAAAATAAATAAATGAGACCTAATTAAACTTAAAAATCCTATCCAAGGTAGCCCATCAATAGCCACTATCCAAGTTTCAGAGTTTGTACCTGATCTGAAATATATTTGTCATTTCTAGTCACAACAGAGTAACAATAACAGCCCATTATCTTCCCAAACCAGGGACTGAACCCAGGTTTCCCACATTGCAGTGGATTCTTTACTGACTGAGCCACCAGGAAAACCCAAGAATACTGGAGGGGGTAGCCTACCCCTTCTCCAGGGGAATTTCCCAACCCAGGAATTGAACCGGGTCTCCTGCACGCCAGGTGGATTCTTCACCAGCTGAGCTACCTGGGACGCCCTATTAACAAATAGTACTGTGGAAAGCCCAGTTTGGGGGTTCAGATAGTTAAGGCAGTAGGGATTCCAAGGAAAACTTCCTAGAGGAGGATGGACTTAAATGGACTGTGGACATTCGAATCTAATTTAAAAAGTGAAACAAACTAAACATGGACACCCACCCACAGGATGGAATAGTCAGTTGACCAAGGCAAAGAGCTAATGGGGAGACCTGCATTTCCTTTCAAGAATTCCCAGGCAATGGGGCTCCTCTTGACTCTAGGGAGGCACTCCCCTCCCTGGGATAGGACCAGTAGCCCCACACTGCATTGCATCTCCCACTCCTCAGCTAGCAGCATGCTCAGTCACCCCTGAAACCCAGCTTAGCACACTGCAGTGATCCCCAAATCTCAGTCTTTCACAAACCACCTTGCCCATTTTTTACCACCTCCATGTGCCACTTTATTATTCACGTAATATTTTATTTAAATCAACTCACTTTTTAATTTAAATAAATCCATAAAAATAGAAATACTGTATCCTTGCCACTGGAAAAGGCAGCCCCATGTGCATTAATTTAATTTAATTAATTTAATTAAGGTATTTATTTATATGCCCCCTAAGATAATCTCATGTGTATCTATTAATAGGTCTCTACCACATCAGCATCAGTAGTTAAGAGTATGTGCTTTGAGATATAAAATATTCCATATAAAATAAACAAGGTCCTATTGTACAGCACAGGGAACTATATTCAATATTTTGTCATAAACTATAATGGAAAATAATCTGAAAAAATATATATATATACATGGAATCTCCTTGCAAGGAGATCCAATCAGTCAATCCTAAAGGAAATCAGTCCTGAATATTCATCGAAAGGACTGATGTTGAAGCTGAAACTCCAATACTTTGGCCACCTGATGCGAAGAGCTGACTTATTTGAAAACACCCTGATGCTGGGAAAGATTGAAGGCGGGAAGAGAAGGGGACGACAGAGGATGAGATGGTTGGATGGCATCACGGACCTAATGGACACAACTTTGAGTAGGCTCCAGGAGTTGGTGATGGACAGGGAGGACTGGCATGCTGCAGTCCATGGGGTTGCAAAGAGTCGGACATGACTGAGTGACTGAACTGAACTGATATATGGAATCTAAAATATGACACAAATGAAGCTAGTTATAAACATTGAAACAGACTCATGGACACAGAAAACCGACTTGACCTTGCCAAAAGGGAGGGTATTGGGGGAGCCATGGATTGAGAGGTTGGAGTTAGCAGATGTAAGTTATTATATATAGAATGGATAAACAACAAGGTCTCACTATATAGTGCAGGAAACTATATTCAATATCCTATGATAAACCATAGTGGAAAGAAAAATTTTTTAAACCAATATGTGTGTGTGTATATACATAAAATCAAATCACTTTGCTTTATACCAAAAACTAACACAATTTGTAAATCAATTAAACTTCAATGAAAAAAAAAAAAACAGAATATACACTTTGGAGTAAAGTGGATGGGAATTCTAACCCCAGCTCCATCACTTATCATCTGAGAGGCTTTGGAAATTTACTAGAGTCTCTTAATGTCCTCATCTGGAGAAGGGGTAAGTAATAGTAATAGCAATGCATAATCTTATTCAGAGAATTCATTCAGGGAATGCCTGTAATGTGCTCAGCAGAGTACCTAGTACCCAGTCTTTTTAGATACTTATATCATTCTATTTTATCCTGGTTAGGTATATCTGTTCCAACTATCCCAAGGTTATAAAGTAGAGTGAAACAGCAGAGAGATGTTTGATTAAATCCAGCCTTCATCACTTCAAGAGGGTAGCCTAGTTATGTTACTTCTTTAAACTCTCAGTTACTTCATTTGTAAAATTAAGGAAATAGTGGTAAGTACTTCTCACAGCTAAGGAATGTAATAAATGAGGTCACACATAGAGAGTGCTGGTCTGCTGCTCTTGTTTGATAAATGGTCATTCTTTTTATATATATTACACAGAGGTCTCCTTTGAATTTCTGAAAACACAGATACTGTTGGGTTTTTGAAATCCCCAACCATTCCTCTGCTTTGGATCCACTTTTCTTTATTGAAAAACACTGGATTCTTCAAAATAATTGTGTATTCTTCTGTCCACATGACCAGCAACAACGAGCCTATCCTAAGAAGCAGAATGAAGGAAGCCTCCCAAAAGTTCAAACCTTTGCACCTAAGACCCAGATTCCTTCTGGTGGCCTCTAGTTCTGTCAAAACGAGCAATTTCTCTTCTGTCATTAGAATGTAAACAGTGTGAGTATAAAGATCCTTACCTGATGGATCAGATCCTCTCTGCTACCTGGTGGGCAGGCCATTTTTCTTAACTACAAAACCATTCAGGTTTCTGCTTTGTGAACTTATGTCTCCACTGCCTGGCACAGTCCTTTCTCCAGTGAATACTCTTACTGTGGCCTTTAACCCAATGGGCCTGGAGGTGGCTGCGAGAAAATCTCTTTGACGAGTGGATGGAGCAGCTCTGTCTCCATTTATTCCTTGGCCTTTCAGTTTAGCACTCCCTGTTCGACAGTAACTCCAGAATGGCTTTGCTCAAGTGGACTCATGCTACTAGAAATGGTCCAGAGACCCATAACTCATTTCACAGCAGCTGCCAGGGAGCTGTCAGACAGTGGTTCTTTTGGCCACAGGTCAGATTTAAAGCTGTGACCTCAAGGAAATGCACATGCTTCACATCCCATTAAGACTAGCTGGAGACAGACAGTGGCCCCCATGGAGACCATCGACTTTGTTTTGGTTGCTAGGCCAGAATTGTTGTCTGCATTGAGAGAAGAAAAGTTGCAGCTGCAGCCTCCCTTAAAGGCTAGAATTCACTCCAAATGTTTTTCCTCCTGGACAAATACTCCTCCATTTACTTTTACAAACCAAGGAAGAAGAATTCTAGTTCTAGTTCTATGATACAACCCAAAGAACCTAAAGCAAGAGTCAACCCAAGAGAATTCCAATCTCATTACAGCATCCATATCAACTACGCCTGCCAGATGGTCTGGAATAGCATGTAGGTTTCTAATTGAATGGCAGTATCAATAAATGATTGGGAATGCCTGTCTGCGACATTGTGCTGAGAACACTAAATTGGGAAGGGGGAGGTGGTCAATTAGCAATGTCTGCCTTACACAGGGGATTTGGAAAGGAAAGCATTATGCCATGTATTTCCTGACTTTAGCTGTGACTATTTTATTTCTTTCCTGAGCTTTTGTCATAGTCTCCAAATCAGCTTTCCGGCCTACAGGTCTCCACACACCAGTGCACACCCCCCATCCTGCCATAATCAGTAATCTGCACCTAACACCTCATTCCTCCTATGAGTCACATGGTCCAAGGTCTCATCACAGTGAATAACTGCCTAGGCAATCGAGCTCCAGCCCATCTCTGCAGCCGCTTCTCTCATCACTCCTCACCACAATAACTTCTCACATTCCTTGAGATGTCCTCTCTCTGGCTCGTGTTACTCTTTTTCTCTGAAATGGTTTCTCCTACCATCCTCCCCTTTTGCAATATTACATATTCTTCAAAGTGCAATTCAAACATCACTCCTTAGTCTCTTCCTCCAGGATGCCCAAGACCTTTTCTTCATATGACTATGATGGTCCTTTTTATATCATAGTCTTATTAATGAGTACTCTTTCATTGCAAGTGATAGAAACCAATTCAAACTGGCTTAATAAACAACAAAAATACCAAATTAATAGTTTTAAAGAAGGAATGTACTATTATTCCCATGTGTGTGTGTTCAGTCATGTCCAACTCTTGGTGACACCATGGACTGTAGGCAACCTGGTTCCTCTGTACATGGAATTTTCCAGGCAAGAATACTGAAGTGGGTTGCCATTTCCTACTCCAGGGGATCTTCCTGATGCAGGGATTAAACCCATGTCTCTCACATTTCCTACATTGGAAGGCAGATTCTTTACCATTGCACGGCCAGGGAAACTCAATTCATTAATGAAAAGTTTGGAGACAGAGTCTTCTGACAGGACTGGATTAAGATGCTCAGTGGTATCCTTACAGATGATTCCTTCATTTCCAGGCTTTTTTTTCTCTTTGAGCTGCCTCAATTTCAAGCAGTTGAGAATCAATAGGGAGTTTTCTCCCCTAATAGTTCCAAGAGAAGGCCCAGAATTGAGTTTTATTGGCCTGTCTTAGATCACCTGCCCAGCTCTGGACCATGCATTGTGGGCAAGGGTACAGAATTTGCTGGCTGTCCATGTCTGAGTTAGATGGAGTGAACCAACTCCACCCAAACCATATGGACTACAAGTGGGGAAGATTAGGTTCATCAGAGGAAAATAGAGGTGTTATTTCCAGAAATATGAAACATCTATCCCAAGAAGGGAAAATACACCACTCACACACACACTTGAAATGATGAATTTGGAGCTTATATATCTCTTTTCCCCATCAAACTGAGCCCATTGCACCTCTTCATGGTGCCCAGTGGTGGAGCTTTTAAGGATAGTATAAGGACAAGCACTTTTCCTTAACTCTTTGAAAGTGTATGGGAGCTCCATTTCACTCTCTTGGGAACATGGTTATTAATTGTCTGTGTTTACTGAATATTTCTGCATCCTATGAAGCAATTTATGAGTCTTGGTGCAGCTTGCACAGATAAGCATTTCTTGAGTCCTTGCTTGACAAGTACAGAAGGGAATTTATGTGAAGTGTTCTGTGATACACATTATGTTTACTTGCTAATGAAATTTATTCTGGTTTTTGTGCTTATTTATAGCATACTGTTTCAGAAGTGATACAGTCATTTAAAAATGGCTTATATGTGACCAATTTAAAATATTTAAAATATCTTCTTGTAACAACAAAAGATAAGGGAGTTAAAATGATTAAGAAAAGAGAAGCTTTTGTTAATGGCAAGAGACAAAAAAGGAAATGAGAAATCTCTAGTGAAGACAGATATATGTGCATTGTCCCTGGACTTTTATTTGAAATCATATTTGATTTTTAATTCTCATACACAAAGAAAATCCCTAATCACTCATGGGTAATCCCTGAAAAGTCTAAGAAGCTTGTGTGAATGTTAACCTTAGTGTTAATACTTTTAGTGAGTTCTTCTTTCTCTGTAACTCCCAAAAGTATACCATTCTGTACCTGATATATAGTAAGAAATGCACTGGCTTTACAGTTTTTAATTTCTATATTCAAATTCAAACCTGTAGGAATTATATTCAATATCTTGTGATAAACCATAATGAAAAAGAATATGAAAAACAATGTATATATATGTAAAACTGAGTCACTTTGCTATACAGTAGAAATTAACACAATATTGTCAATAAACTATCCTTCAATAAAATAAATTAAAAAAAAATTCGAACCTGTCATATTCTGGTTCTATGATCAAGAAAAAGCAACTGGCTCAAAAGTATTTTTACATCCATTATGAAACCCACATGACATTGATTGCAAAGTAGAAATATGGCAATTCAGACACATTTATCTAATGCTGAGATACACATGATATTTATTTATTTAACAAACACATGCAGCACTTACTTTATGCCAGACATTATCCTGGGTATTTCATATATATTTACCCATTTAATCCTTATAACCAGCCTTTGACATAGGTACTAATATGATTCCCATTATACAGGTGAGAAAACTAAGGCACAATGAAGTTAAGTAGCCTGCCTGGGATTTCATAGTCAGTGAGTGTTAAAGCCATCCGCTGGACATGGGCACCTGACACTGCAGTTTGTGCTTTTGACCATGGACTAACTGCTTCTCCAGTAAAGAGGTTTTGGAGTGAGGAAAGCCAGGTTCAAACTATCTCCACCACCTACTAACTAGTGACTTGAACAAGTTATTTCATCTGTCTGATCCTAGATTTTCATCTATTATATGAAGATATTATCATATAAATCCCCTAGCACCATACCTTGTACTCAAATGTGAGTACACAATATGCTAATTGTATTAGCATATACAAGTATGCTAATTATACTTAAGATAAACTTAGCCTCTAACTCCAGCCAGAGAGTTGGAATGGCCTTGAGGAACATCTCAAAGGAAGGCACAATTCTAGAAATCACCCAGTGAATTGAGATAGAGACGAAGAGGAAAGAAAAAACAATACTTCAGGCTTAATGCTCAAAACCAAGTTCTGGCTTTCAATTATCCAATTCATTTTGGGAGTGTCAACCTAGCTCGTGAAATGCTGCCAGTAGTCCAAAAGTCTTATTAGGCTTTCGAGAAAGAAGAACTAGGCTATTGATCTGCACACTCAAGAAATATCAGAGTTGATTCAGTGTTCCCCAGTGACAGAGTCAATGAATAGGTATTGCCAAAACAATCCCCACATACTGGTTATAATGCGTGTGAACTCCTTCAACAAAAGATAGGGAGGCCACAGCCAGAGGAAAGATTTTTGGCTTCAGTAACCAGTCAGCTGGTGTTTCCTGACAACCTATTGACCAGATGGAGTCAACTTTACAACTAATCTCAATGATTATATTAAGTGGAGCATTAAGGTTGCAAAAAAAGAAGGATATCCAGAAAGTCTAAGGTACACTTACAGGCCCTGACAAAATCTCAAGAATCAAAATAAATCCGGGTAGAAAAAGAAAGTATAGCTATTTATTTGTTCTCAGTTGGCTAGTATATAACCTGCAGACATGGGGCCATAAAGTCTATCCTTATTGACTCAGATGTGAAAAAGGATTATCATGCATCTCCATAGCAACAACTTCAGTTCAGTTCATTTCAGTCACTCATTTGTGTCTGACTCTTTGTAACCCCATGGACTGCAGCAGGCCAGGCCTTCCTGCCCATCACCAACTCCCAGAGCCTACTCAAACTCATGTCCATTGAGTTGGTGATGCCATCCAACCATGTCATTCTCTGTCATCCCCTTCTCCTCCTGCCTTCAATCTTTTCCAGCATCAGAGTCTTTTCAAATGAGTCAGTTCTTCGCATCCGTGGCCAAAATATTGGAGTTTCAGCTTCAGCATTAGTCCTTCCAATGAATATTCAGGACTGATCTGCTTTAGGATGGACTGGTTGGATCTCCTTGCAGTCCAAGGGACTCTCAAGAGTCTTCCCGACACCACAGTTCAAAAACATCAATCCTTCGGCACTCAGCTTTCTTTATGGTCCAACTCTCACATCCATACATGACTACTGGAAAAACCATAGCCTTGACTAGACGGACCTTTGTTGGCAAAGTAATGTCTCTGGTTTTTAACATGCTGTCTAGGTTGGTCATAACTTTGCTCCCAAGGAGTGTCTTTTAATTTCATGGCTACAGTCACCATCTGCAGTGATTTTGGAGCCCAAAAAATAAAGTCTATCACTGTTTCCACTGTTTCTCCATCTATTTGCCATGAAGTGATGGGACCAGATTCCATGATCTTTGTTTTGAGCAACTATTTGTTAGGCATTGGTCTGAACATGGAAGCTTCTTACATGACACTAGGTGTAAAGAACTCTCCTACCAATGAAGGAGACATAAGAGATGCAGATTCAACCCCTGAATCAGGAAGATCCCCTGAAGGAGAGCATGGAAATCACTCCAGTATTCTTGCCTGGAGAATCCCATGGACTGTGGAGCCTGGTGGGTTACAGACCATGGTGTCACAAAGTCAGACACAATTGAAGCAACTTTGCATGCACACGGGCTAAACATATAAGTGAATAAATTCTTCACAAATATATTTCAATACAGCAAGTATGACTATTATCCATACGATAGAAAAGGTGACTCTAAGGTGCTAATTAGCCTTTCCAATTTTACACAGTTCATTTATTGGTTTCAATACTTTTATCTGCAAATAGAAGTTTAGACTTCAATCTAAATCGAAGAGGCAAGAACGCTCTCTAGAGCCTCTCTTGTAAGAGCACTAGCTCCATTTGTGCGGGTTCCACTCCATGATCTAATCACCTCCCAAAGACCATACCTCCTACTACCATTATACTGGGGGTTAGGTTTCAACATATGAATGTGGATAGGGACAAAAACATTCTGTCTCTAGCAGCCTATGAAAGTGAAAGTGAAGTAGCTCCTTCGTGTCCGACTCTTTACAACCTCATGGACTCTAGCCTACCAGGCTCCTCTCTCCAGGCAAGAGTACTGGAGTGGCTTGCCATTTCCTTCTCCAGGGGATCTTCCCGACCCAGGGATCAAACCTGGGTCTCCCACATTGCAGGCAGACGCTTTAACCTCTGAGCCACCAGGAAAGTCCATAAGTTCCATGAAAACAGGGATTGATTCTGTGCTTGCCGATTTGTAGCCCTGGTTTCTATCACACTGCATGGCATATGGCAGGACTCAGAAAATACTGGTTGAACTAAAAAACAAATTAGAGAAACCAAGAGTTCTACTCTGTTCTCTTAACCTCTTTTCTAATGCTCCACTTACGCAGATTCACACAGTGATCCATTATCTCCTGACTCCCAACTTCTGTCTATTTCCTTCAGCTCCACAAATTCCATGGAGGTGGACTCAGCACTTTGTAATAAACGCACAGTGTGCCCTGATCTCATGGGCTAAGTCTAGAAAACAACTATAGTTTTCTTAAGGTCTTAAAATGTACCATGGATAATAAATAGGCAAATAAGTAAACAAATTAGCACTACGGTGTATAATTAACAGCTCAAGTTCTGTAATACACAGCAGAGAGATCTTCACATATTAAATTTGTACCTGAGTTGGTTACATAATCTCTTTCAGCATCAGTAATCTCAGCCAAAAAAAAATGGGGATAATGATATTAATGTCTAAAGATTTTTTTATTTTTTGGTTAGTATATGTAAAGCATTTAGCCCAGAAATAGAAACTATTAGCAATAAACCAAATTCCTGTAACTATAGAAATGTTCTTCTCAGAAATGTTGCTTCTACAAAGAGCCAAAGTCTTTAATAAAATGATGGGCTGACTTAAGGTTAAGGGGTTAAGAACTATTGCTGTAGGGATTCCAGGTAGTTGACGTACTTAGTATGAAGAATTCATACAACCAAGTGCCTGACTTTTTGAACTCAGCCTATGTTGATCTCCAATGGAACTTATAGGTCCAACAGAGTAGTGAAACCAAGGTCAGTTCTGTTTTGCAGAATCCAGTCATAGATTAGATTCCTTCCACTAAAATCTTTGTTATATCAGTGAAATACATTAGATGGAGAAAAACAAAAATGCTATATTTAGGATGTCCCTTACATAACAGGCTTTCCAAGTGGCTCAGTGATAAGGAATTTGTCTGTAGTGCAGGAGACATGGGCTCAATCCCTGGTTGGGGAGATCCCCTGGAGAAGAAAATGGCAATACATTCCAGTGTTCTTACCTGGGAATTCCCATGGACAGAGAAGCCTGGCAGGCTACAGTTCATGGAGTTGCAAAAGAGTTAGACACAATTTAGCAACTAAACAACAACAACAACAATCCCTTATGTAAGGGAAAAAAAAAAAAAAAACTAAACATAAAAAAGAGATTCGAATGGTGGTTTCCATGGGCTGGGGGACATGGAAATAAGGAGATGTTTATCAAAGGATACAAACTTTCTACTATGAGAAGAATGTGTCCTGGAGATCTAATGTAGAGCATAGTGATAATAATAATACTGTGCTCTATACTTGAAGGATGCTAAGAGAGTAGATCTTAAACATTCTCACACACAAAAAAAAATGGTAATTATGAAGTGTTATGCAGGTGTTAGCTAATGCTATGACTGTAATCAGATTGCAATATGTAAGTGTATTAAATCAATACATAGAGCTCCTTAAACTTACATGATGTTATACATCAATCATACTTCAATAAAGTTAAAGGGAAATCCCTTTGCTGTGTGAATTAACTCACTCCATTTTGTTCTATTTAAACTTAATATTATTCTACCACTTAGTTTTAACAACAAAAGGAAAAGGTAAGTGAAGTCGCTCTGTCATGTTCGACTCTTTGCAACCCCATGGCCTGTAGTCTACCAGGCTCCTCAGTCCATGGGATTTTCCAGGCAAGGGCACTGAAGTGGGTTGCCATTTCCTTTTCCAAGGGATCTTCCCAACCCAGGGATCAAACCTGGGTCTCCCACACTAACAACAAAAAGCAGTTGCAAACAAGAGTTCTGCAGTTCTTCTTTCTCATGTTAGTTTTCTATCACAAGAAAAATCAAGAATGTTTTCCAAAGCTTGTGGCAGAGTCTATGGTATATGACTCGTTCGCCAGTATCTCACACCCATGCAGACATTACTAATCAATCCAAGTGTTCTTTACCACTAAAGCCCACACTCAGTTTCTTAATCCTTGTCAACACAGAGCTCCAGAAACTATACCACTCGGTCAGTGGTGTAGCCTCTTCTCCATACTAGAAATGTTATACCTGAAATCAGAAATCAAGTTAATATAATAAGAAACACAAGTTTAAACCTTATGATGGCACCACCTATGAGGATTAGTCTTAGAATATGATTGCAATCAAAGAACTGCAGCCCTGAAGCAAAACAATAATTTTTGAATAATTCAAATTTTTTACTCGCATTCTCAAATACCATGAGTGAGATATAGTGATTTCAGGAATAACTTCTTTTAAATTTTCCCTTTTTTTCCCTCCACTTCCTTTTTTTACAACTTCTGCCATGGCTCACTCATCAAACTCTTCAAAATATTTGTCATGCAACCTTGTAACAGGCCCTACTCACCCTTCTTTTCTTCATTTATCATTGTTGCTTAGTTGCTAAGTCATGTCCAACTTTTTGCAATCCCTAATTTCCTTCAGTATTGTGTTATCAAAATTCAAAAAGCCAGTCTGGAATGACACAAAAGGGGTGAATACTGAAAGGGTAAAATCATCATCATCTAAAAACAAAAGGAAGGAGGAAAGATTGGGAATGCTCACACTTTAGAAATTTTGGATAGATCTAAGCTATGGTTTTAGGCTATTACATCATCCCTCCACCATTTCAAGAATCAACATCTCCCATTATTAATACTGCAGTTCACAAAAAAAGGTCTCAACAAGTCAAATCTAAGAGCAGCTTTGGCATAAGGAATGGCTTTTAAAATTTTATTTCTAACTGGAGGATAATTGCTTTATAATACTGCGTTCGTTTCTACTAGCCAATGTGAATCAGGAATGGCTTTTTTGAAGCTAATGCTCAGAATTCCCCATCGAGCCTGTGTTGGGGCAGGAGGAACAGTTACTTCAAAGGATGAGAGCTTATTTCTGCCTGTATAGCTACTTCTCTCTCACATTTCTCAAATAATAGAAAATGTGGAAGAAGAAAAAAGAGGCTGCTCAAGAAAGCCAGTCTTGATTTCATTCATTAACAGCACCAAAAATTAAGGACAAGTAAAAATCCAGTTGACTTTTACCTCATCTCAAAACAGAAATGCTCTGAGCAATAGAAGATTTTTAAAAACAAACAAATAGAGGGATGGAAAATATAACCCAAAGCCATCATTTCCATAACTTTAAAGGAATCTTGATCTTTCCACTGATATGCAGAATTTGTCTTCCAGCTTTGGGTCATAAAAATTTTCACAGTGACATCCAATTTTATTTGAATTCTAAAACTTTTCTGGAATATGTACTCCACACAGTTGTGAGCCCCAGGATTAAGCATCCTTCACCAGGGTCATTTCTTTAGTTTGAGACACCAAGCACTCATACTCTGATACTGTGAGAGATGAGGAAGATAGAGGTCTGGGGTAAACAGAGCACCGAAAAGCTCACACAATGTCAGAAGCAAGACTTTACAGGAGACAGAAATATTTAAGTTTAGGAAGGCAATGTGCAGAGATTCTGAAGTCCACGAGACAGACTTGTGGCTCTACTGAGCCACATGCTCAGTAGATCTTCACCCACCCAGTGTGGTAGGCACCCAACACAAGACTCCATAGTACACTCCACTACTTCTGAGGATAGCTCCAGCAATGCTTTATCTTCCATCCTGAACCAGCTTGCTGTTCTGATACCGTAAGGTTTCATTCCATCATTTCATACACACGTTATGAGTTTACTCCATGTGTGCATACATTCTCAGTCATGTCCAACTCTTTGCAGCCCCACAGACTGTAGCCCACCAGGCTCCTCTGTCCTTGGGATTATTCAGGCAAGAATACTTGAGAGTGTTGCCATTTTCTACTCCAGGGGATCCTCTCAATCCAGGGATCAAATCCATGTCTCTTGCATCTCTTGTACTGGCAGGATTCTTTACCACTGTGCCACCTGGGAAGCCCCTTACTCCACGAGATGAGGTCAAAAGTTTATCCCATAATACCAAATAAAAAAGTTGGCTTAAAATTCAACATTCAGAAAACTAAGGTCATGCCATCTGGTCCCATCACTTTGTGGCAAATAGATGGGGAAACAATGGAAACAGTGAGAGACTTTATCTTCTTGGGCTCCAACATCACTGCAGATGGTGACTGCAGCCATGAAATTAAAAGACGCTTTCTCCTTGGAAGAAAAGCTATGACAAACCTAGATGGCATATTAAAAAGCAGAGACATTACTTTGCCAACAAAGGTCTGTCTAGTCAAAGCCATGGTTTTTCCAGTAGTCATGTATGGATGTGAGAGTTGGACCATAAAGAAAGCTGAGTGCAGAAGAATTGATGCTTTTAAACTGTGGTGTTGGAGAAACTCTTAAGAGTCCCTTGGACTGTGAGAAGATTCAACCAGTCCATCCTAAAGGAAATCAGTCCTGAATATTCATTGGAAGCACTGATGCTGAAGCTGAAGCTCGAATATTTTGGCCACCTGATTTGAAGAACTGACTCATTTGAAAAGACCCTGATGCTGGGAAAGATTGAAGGCAGGAGGAGAAGGGGATGACAGAAGATGAGATAGTTGAATGGCATCACTGATTCAATGAACATAAGTTTGAGCAAGCTCAAGGAGTTGGTGATGGATGAGGAAGCCTGGCATGCTGCAGTCCATGAAGTTGCAAAGAGTCAAACACAACTGAGTGACTGAACTCACTGAAGATCAAAAATGACACTTATTAACACAGTAATAATAACACTTCAAAATTCTCATGATGAAAACTAGAGAATGTTTTGGAAAAACACAAAAGTAGAATTGAACAAATAGAAAGACTTTCCATATTCTTAGCTAGGAAGAGCCAACCTCATAAAGTTGTCAGTCCTCCCAAAGTTAATTTTTAGCTTAATGAGCTCAAATAAAATGCCATCAGGTTTTTATTTTCTTGGAGATAAAGTTGATTGTAAAGCTCATTTGGGAAAACTATGAAAAAGGTAGAACTGTAAGAAGTAGGAGGGGTGAGTTTGATACAAAAACATTTTTAAATCTTTTATTGGTGCGTGAATAGACAAAAAGACAAGTGGAACAAATAAAAAACCCAGAACTAGACCTAGTAACATATGGAAATTTAGCATTTAATAATTGAATTTATATAATTGAAATTTTTTATTAATTCAAATTCAGCATCTCAAATGAGTAGGAAAAGGATGGATGTCTTAATAAGTTGTATGGGAATAACTGGTGAGTCATATGGAAAAAGACAAAATTAGACCAATTTCTCACTCCACACACCAATATAAATTCTCAGTGGGTCAGAGAATTATCTGTAAGAATAATGAATATACGTAATGAAAGAAAACATGGATGAATTCCTCTAAACTTAGAAGTAGAAAATACTTTTTTCTATGACTCCAAATCTAGTTACAATAAAGGGAAATTTTGGTAAATTTAACTCCAAACTAATTTAAAATATAAATATTTTATTCTTAAAAATATAAAACTTCATAACTAAAAACAAAAAATGACAAACCAGAGAAAAGCAGTTGCCACTTTTTGCAAGGGTATGGCACCCCACTCCAGTACTCTTTCCTGGAAAATCCCATGGACAGAGGAGCCTGGCAGGCTGCAGTCCATGGGGTCGCTAAGAGTCAGACACAACTGAGCGACTTCACTTTCACTTTTCACTTTCGTGCATTGGAGAAGGAAATGGCAACCCACTCCAGTGTTTTTGCTTGGAGAATCCCAGGGATGGGGGAGCCTGATGGGCTGCCATCTATGGGGTCACACAGAGTCAGACACAACTGAAGCGACTTAGCAGCAGCAGCAGCAGAATGAGTTAATATTCTCAAAGTAGAGAATTAATAGATCAAAAAATTACAGAAAAATAGACAAAAAATATAAAATCAGTTCACCAAAAATGTGACTCTTAACCCCTACAAAAAGAAGCTTAATCTTTCTTATAATAAAAGAAATGCAAATTAAAATTATACTTACCACTCAATGCCAAGTGACAAAAATCTGACTATTCAACCTCTTTAAGCAAGGCTGGAAGAAATAAGCATTCTCATACAATACTGGTACAAAAGTACAAATGGAATGAACCCATGGAAAAGAAACTGGCAGTATCTAGCAAAATTCATCAGTGTTTACCTTTTGACTCAGCATTTAGAGAGCTCCATTTCAATGGCAAACATAGCAGAAGATGTATACAAAAGGCTACGAGTTTCACCACAATTTAGTACAGTAAAAGTCTGTAGACAAACCAAAAAACTATCAATCAAGAACTAGCTCAGACCAAATCTACAGGCCTGTGTTCACACAGCCTTCAAGTTAACTGTGGTTTTACACTTTTAAATAGTTGCAAGGAGGATGAAAAGAAGGAAAAAGAGGAGTGGGAGTGAGAAGGCGCAAACATATTTCTACTGTATCTTTATAGAAAAAGTCTGTTGAACCCTTGACTGGATGAATGAATATGGCAGGTCCACACAATGAAGTACTACACATATGAAGAAGAATGTGTACATATGTGCTGTGTCCTTTCTGACTCTTTTCAACCCCATGGTTTATAACCCACTGGGTTCCTCTGTCCATTGGAGTTTCCAGACAATAATACTGGAGTGGGTTGCCATTTCCTACTCCAGAGTTAGATAGCAATCACAGATAAATGCAAAAACTGATACATGAAAACTTATTCCCATCTAAGTTTATCCCAATTAAGGTTTCCTAGAAGGCAAGAAGAATGAGGACTAAAAGTAATAACTGCAATGGATTGAAGCACATAAAATCTGCTTAAGCAAACAGTTCATGATAACATTAAAGGAACAGAAAAGAAAACAGCACACTGGTCACTTTTGGAGGATGTGGTTACGGACTGCTTCTGTCCCTCCAAAATTCTTCTGTTGAAGCCCCAGTGTTATCACATTTGGAGACAGGATCTTTAGGAGATAAAAAGAGGTCATAACGGTGGGGCCCTGATCTGGCAGGAGTGACATCCTTTATAAGAAGAGAGCTCAATCTATCTCTATGCCAGGCATCTAAGAACAGTCATGTGAGCATACAAACAGAAGGTGCCATCTTCAACCCAAAGGGAGACTCTCACAAGAATCTGAACCCTGTCAGACCTTGATCTTAGACTTCTAGCCTCCAGAACTGTGAGGAAATAAATTTCTGTTGTTTAAGCCAACCAATGTACAGCATTTTGGTACGGCAGATTAAGTTAACTGATACAGAAGTCAAGGAAACAACTTATTTTGAAACTGGCAAAAAAGAAAGAAGGAAAGAAAGAAAGAATCAAGCATTTAAACTGCTTTTCCTAAGCAATCGAATTATTTACTAGGAGATACCCCAACTAATAAGTGAAGAAGGAATCCTCAAATTAGAGTATCACCAATTCTGCCTTCCCTCATTAAATAATGCTTCTAGGCCATGGGCAGCAGTGGCTACCACCATTACAAAAAGAGTAACATGACATCACAAGCCTTTGAATAAAAGTAGACATCATCATTTATGAGGTGATCTTGAAAACACCAGACCTTAAACTTATTAAGCCTTTAAATCTGATTACCGATTTGCAGAGAATACAGGAGAAAGAAAAGTGCTTTTAATGACACTGAAGGAATAAAATCAGCAAAATTCTGACTATGGGAAACAGTACCAAAAAATAACCAGACCAGAACTGCAAAGGCAACAAGCAAGAGAAAACTGGGAGGTCAAAAGAGACTTAAGAGACCAGTCCATCAAATTAAAATACATAGGCCTTATCAGGATCCGAAGTCAGAGCAATTTTGAGAAAACATATCTGAGGCAACTGAAACATTTTGACATTAAGTAGTATTTGAGAAGATGAAACATCACTCATTCACATATTTAGCACACACAATTTAGAAATCCACTAGGTACAAGGCATTATCATCAGTGAGAGACAGTAAAATAAGACAGATACTATCTTCAGCAAATAGCAGTCCATCCAGAGACAAGAGCACACAAGCAAGTAGAAGAAAGTACGATAGACTAGAAGCCCAAAACACTTCTTTGGAAATTCGAGAAAGAAAGATCACTTTCACCCTGGGACACCAAAGAGAACTCCCTCAGGAGAGGCATATGGTACAAAGGTAATTTTAGGTTCCCAGTTACTTGTGGACTTAAGTATCACTAACTGACCTAATTAATTCAAAATAACCCAATCTTCTTTCTTCCCCAGTAGCGAGGCTTTGCCAGAATTCTGTGGATAGCTTCATCAATTCTAGTATTTACACAGCCCGAGTAGAGCCCACTTATTCCTAAAAGAAAAAAGAAATGAACTTCAGCAGATACTGACATCTTATGGATAGTTAGCCTGCTGCATGGATTCCCAAGAAAATATAAAATTATGTCAAATTGTGCATGCTTGTGCGCTCAATCACTAAGTCAAGTCAGACTCTTTTGTGTCCCAGTGGACTGTAGCCCACCAGGCTTCTCTGTCCATGGAATTTTCCAGGCAAGAATACTGGAGTGGATTGTCATTTCCTACTCCAGGTGATGTTCCCAACCCAGCGATCAAACCCATGCCTTCTGCATTGGCAGGCAGATTCTTCACCACTGCACCACCTGAGAAGTCCGTGTGCAAATGCAATTACCTATGGGATGGCCTGTCCCTTGATTTCTCCTATTTCTGCAAAATGCATCCTCCTCCCCCTACTGAGGCTGGGGTTGGGATCGGGGCCTGAAGTCACATCCACATTACATGACTCCCCACCAGCACAGCTGATTGGATTCAGTCTGGATTAATTCAGCTTGTCTCTCACAGCAGTAGAATCGGGGCACAGTTTGAGTTTCTTGTGCAGCTCAAACTGCAAAGACGGACATTTGAGAGTTGTGAAATGCCTCATCCTGGCATGAATACATGAGAAGAGGCAACTGGTTAGGACACAGAAAAAACAAACAAATATGAAGAAGCAACCAGAAGCACAAGAAGATAGAGCATTACCAAGAGGGTAACTGCCTTGGTGCAAGATTTTTCTAGTCCTTGGATCTAGTCCCTGAGATTCATACAATAAATTCCCCTTTGTTTGGTTAAGCTAGTTGGAGCATTTCTACTACCTGCAACCAGAGCACTGATACTCACAAGGGACCATAGCAGGGGTGGGGGATGTATATAGCATAGACTGAGTATGGGAGAAATCACTTTGTTCTACATGACTAAGCAAACAATAGCAAACCCACACAAAAGCAACAGAACGAGCTGTCCTGTCCCAGCACTCAACAGTAAGCCCTGTGTGCTTTTGCGCAGGGCGGGGTGGGGGCGCCTCTGACAGTCTGCACCCCACTAGGTCTGGAAAGGCACTGTGCCTTCCACATGCTGGTGATCACAGCAATTTGACAGCAGAGGCTAATGAATCCCACAGTTGGGGTTGGGATGTTTTTGTCTGCTTCAGCAGTAGAGAAAGCCCAGCTGGCTTCTTCATTCAGGTACTGGGAAAAAAGAACACAGGAGGAAGCTGGTTTCCTGGGTCAAAAACAATTACTAAAAAATTCTATCCAGGGGCCACTTTCAAAAACACAATGTACACAGTAGGTAGGAAACAGGGAGCTGTGAGCAAAAACTTCTGAGCATCTGTCCCCCTCGGAAAATAAATCTTCTCTCTGAGATATAATTTCTCTCCCTTTCCTTTGCTTCTACTTCTATGACATGGCCCTCAATCTTGTCTGTTTCCCGAGCTTTCTTAGCTACATATCACAGTTATTTGTCTCCACTCTTCTACCAGAAGATGAACACTCTGAGAGTAGGATCTAGGTTAAGTTCATTTCTAGGCTTACCAAAGGGCATAGCATAGTGCCAAGGACAGAAAACATGCTTGGTGATAAATGTTTAAGGACATAGGCTCTGTCACTGACTACCTGTGTCATCTTGGAAAATTTTCTCAATCACTCCATGCCTTATTTTCCTCACTTATATAAGAGAGCAATAATAATCCCTTGTTCTCTGGATTATGATTAAGTGAAAACTAAGACACATGTAAAATGTCTTGCATGAGATAAACACACGACAAATGACAGCTAATAGTAGGTTCTAGCCTGAGCCTGAGCAGTGCAGAAGCAGACTGCACCCCTTTCTCTCTCACACATTCCATTATCACTGTCATTTGTTATTTAGTTGCTAAATTGTGCCTGACTCCTTGCAATCCCAGGTAGTGCAGCTTGCCAGGCTCCTCTGTCCATGGAATTTCCCAGGCAAGAATACCTGTTTTTTTATTTCAACCCCAGAAGTATCCCCAGTAGCTAGGCTAGGTAGAAAGCAACCACACTTACCAAGTATGCACAATAAATAAACAATAAAGGATTGCACTGTGCCCGGCTTTGAAATGTGCAAAAACGCTACCTGCTTGTGCCAAGTTAGGGGCGCTTCCAAGTGCCTGATGCTACATTCATCACCACGTCCCAGAAAGATGCTGACTGAAGGTTCTCAAAAACTTCAAAAGACTCTTGCTATAATTGCATATTCATTAGACAAATTAGTTCTGGATTATTTTTAAAACCATAACTTGAAAAAAAAAGACCAACAAAGAATTCAAGAGAATTATGCAAGAGTGGGGTTTAGAATATAAAAATGTAGAATACTCTTCATTCTCTCTGAAAGAATGGTTTAAAAAAATGAGGAATGGAGAAAGGAAACTAAAAATAAAAAGCCACACAGAGAAAAATAATATCTTAAAGAAGTTCAGCTCTTTGAAACTATACAGAATTTTTCTATTAGTTGGGGCTGGGAGGAAATTTACAAAGTGTTTCCACTTCTGATGAGGAAACATCTTGGGAAAATAACAGCAACTCTCATCATCATATTACATTGGCTAAAGTGGTGATTAACCAGTGTGACCCCCTAAAACAAGTATCTCCTGGGATCTTTTTCACTGAGGAGATGTAATCTGGTAAAACAGACCAGGCTCCATGTTTTTCAGACTCCATTATTCCCAAAATAAGCAGCTGCCACTTCATCCAGATGTGTTAACAGGGTAGAAAGTCAGGAAAAGCAAGCAAAGACATCAATAGCACATCAGATGGGTCACAGCTTCCTGCCTTGAGGTGCATTACAAAATGGAAAAACAGGTCTTAGAAACCAGGCCAGGCGACATTCTCCATGACAGGGGCCATGAGGAGTGCAAATGCTGGCATACGCCATGTGGGAAGGTTAAGTGACACGCTCCACTCCTGAGGCCACATGGGTGCAATATTAAGGTATAAATTAAAGAGCCCAGCAGCAGTTCCTGCTACTTGCCAGTGCCCACTGAGGTTGATCCTTTCACCATATGCCAAAGGCTGGCAGCCTTGCTACCTGGCAGAAAAATCTTGCAGTCTGTTCCAAAATCAACCCCATCTTCCAGGATTACAAACACACTGCTACGTTCTAGAACTAGAGGAGGAGGTGGAAAGTGGAAAAAAATGCTCACAGAATTAAATTTATGATTACAAAGTGCAGCTAGTGCTCCAAGGGATAGAAACAGAGAGCCATATAAAGAAAATAAAGGGCATTATTTACACTGGGGAAATGAGAACAGGCAGAGAATACCAGTATTTCTAGGTAGTATTGCATAATGGTTAAGAACCCTGGCACTAGTGTTTGAAAGATTTAGATCCGAGTCCAACCCTGCCTTTTTCTAACTCTGTGACTTTGACTTCAGGCAAGTCATTTCTTATTCCAAATTTCAGTTCCCTTGTTTGCAAAATTGGAAGAAGAATACCAAGACTGTATCTCAAGATGAAAGAATGCAATCCATGTTGCCTCTAGAATTTAGTAAGCACTTTAATGAGTAAAATTCTTGCTATTATCAGACATAATAGTCCAAAATATATCACACTGGTATGAGAGTTCGTTAGGGCTGTCGTACAGTGCCACAGACTGGGTGGCTTAAGCCACAGAAATGTGTTTGCTCATGGCTCTGGAGGCATCAGTAAAGTTGGTTTCTCCTGGGGCCTCTCCCCTTGGCTGGCAGATGGCTACCTCCTCCCTGGATCCTCACAAGGGCTCTCCTCTGTGCACATCCTTGTAGTGTCTCTGTGGGTCCAGATTTCCTCATCTTAGTAGGACAACAGGTGGACTGGAACAGAGCCCACCCCAGTGGCCTCACTTTAACTTAATCACCTCTTTAAAGTCCCCATCTCCAAATACAGTCACCCTCTGGAGTACTAGGCTGTAAGGCTTCAAAAAATTAAGTTAGAGGGTATACAGCTCAGCCCATAACAACCAATGTAACATGGGAGCTGATAATCAGAAAAGATGCTGCTTTACCACTGGCCAATAAGAATAGATGCTGATTGTACAAAATCAGCATAGTGAACAGATGCAAGTGGGCTACTGTTACTGTTGTGATTTGTATCATTCACTGAGTTTTATTAACACTGCCTCTACTCAGGGATAAGTCAGGTTTTTAGGCAGTGGGATCCAGTGTTCCTGAAAGGTGAGATTTCAGGAGATTAAAGCAGTCTTCAACCAACAGGAGCTTCTATACCCTGTCTGTTCCTGGACCCAGACAAATGCCCAGAGCCTTGGAAACTACCTTGTGAGGTGAGGCAGGAATCAACAGTCACAGAGCAAGAAAAGGGAGGGCCGAGGAGACGGAGATTTGAAAGCAAAGACTAAGAGGAAGACATATAAGTAGAGACAGGAAAACTTTCATGAGCTAATACAGCCCAGATGGAGGAAGCCTCAGTAGGCCCATCTCCAGCTTTGTGTCTAGTCTAGGGCTGATCAGCCAGAACTTTCACAAGGACTTTCATATATTCTTCACGGCATACCTCCTGCATGCCATCCTTCTAAAAAAGATTCTTTCCTTCCTCCTTACTCAAAGGGGCCATTGTGTCAGAAGAAGGCTGTAGAAAAAGAAGAAGAAAAAAAACTAATATAATTCACCCATCATATTCTTCTCCATCATCTCCTTCTGCTCCTTCTCCTCCTTGGTCAGCCTTTATTCTGTGCTTATCACATGCAACACTGAGTTTCTAACTTCTGCCTTCATCTTGTGGTTCAGGCACTGAGTCATATCCAACTCTTTGCGACCCAGTGGACTGCAGCACACCAGGCCTCCCTGTCCTTCACTGTCTCCAAGAGTTTGCTCATCTCCATGTCCATTGAGTCAGTGATGCCATCCAACCATTTCATCCTCTGTCGTCCCTTCCTCCTGCCTTCAATCTTTCCCAGCATCAGAGTCTTTTCTAATGAGGCAGCTGTTCGCATCAGGTGGTCAAAGTATTGCAGTTTCTAATCTCCATTAAATGGGGTAAACTAAGTTACACAAAAACACAACCTACAAACCAGGAGAAAACATTTGCCAACGATGTGACCGACAAGGGCTTAATTTCCAAAATACACAAACAGTTCATACAACTCAGTAACAAAAAAGCAAACAGCCCAGTGGAAAAATGAAAAGAATTAAATAGCCATTTCTCCAAAAAAGACATACAGATGGCCAAGAGGCACATGAAAAGATGTTCAGCACGGCTAATTACTAGAAAAATGCAAATCAAAACTACAATGAGGTACCACCTCACCCAGGTCGGAATGATCATCACCAAATTGCTGTACAGCAAATAAATTAACACAACATTTAAATCAACTGCATGTTAATTTAAAAAAACATTAAAAATGAAAGGTTACAAATAACAAATGCTGGAGGGTGTGGAGAAAAGGGAACCCTCCTACTCTGTTGGTAGGAATGCAAATTGATGCAGCCATTATGGAGAATAGTATGAAGGTTACTCAAAAAACTAAAAATAAAGCTACCATATAATCCTGAAATCCTACTCTCGGGGATATATCTGGAAAAGATGAAAACTCTAATTTGAAAAGATACATGCACCCCAGCATTCATAGCAGCATTATTCACGATAGCCAAGACAATAGAAACAACCTAAATGTCTGTCAACAGGGGAATCATCAATGGAATGTTACACGGCCGTAAAAAGAATAACAATGCCATTTGTAACAACATGGATGCACCTAGAGATGATCATACTAAGTGAAGTCAGAAAGAGAAAGACAAATCCCATATGATATCACTTATATGTGGAATCTAAAATACCACAAAAATGAACTTACCTACAAAACAGAAACAAAGAACAGACTTGTGTTTGCCAAGGGGAGGAGGGCTGGAGAAAGGATGGATTAGGAGGTTGGGGTTAGCAGATGAAAACTATTTTATACAGAAAGGATAAACAAGGTCCTACTGTATAGTACAGGGGACTATATTCAACATCCGCTAATAAATCATAATGGAAAAGAAAAAGAAGTATCTGCTACAGAACAAATTTCGTATTTAAACCCACAGTCTCTACCTCCCTCGCAAGTAGCATTCTGTGCTTGGCCTTTATAACAACCTCACCCCTACCTCACCTACATTAGATTATAAATACCCTGAGGGTAGGGACCATGTCTGAGTTATTCATTTGCTAAATCCACTACCTAATAGTGCCTGGCTTATCATGGTGTATGTAATAAGCAAATGTGAATAAATGTTTATAACTAAGAAAAAACCACCTCTCTGTATCATTCTCATCAGTAAGACACATGTGAAATATTTCCCCTCATGGCCCACCCCCACCATGCCTGCATCCTCAAGTGCTAAGTGGGGGTAGGCTCTTCCCCCCCAACCCCACCTAAAGGTAGCCTCCTAATCCCACTTTTGAAAGAGCAGAAGAAATGCTCATCTAGAGCTGAGAAAGCTGTGAAAAGGCAGAGTCATTTAGGGCTGGTTTGAAAAACAAATTTTTTTAACATCTGGACCAATTTTGAAATGTCCTTGAGTTTCAGTTCAAGAAATGGGAAGCAGAACAGGGGCTCAGAACACCAATTA
The DNA here is from genome assembly GCF_023091745.1 of Budorcas taxicolor. Lineage (NCBI taxonomy): Eukaryota > Metazoa > Chordata > Mammalia > Artiodactyla > Bovidae > Budorcas > Budorcas taxicolor. Next base: position 56,473,757 of record NC_068916.1, read on the forward strand.
CTTACCCCTTTGTTTCTCCCATTTCTTTGAGAGAAGTGTATTGAGCTGACTCTAGCATGCCAATGTAATAATGTACTCAACATTTGGGTAAATTATAGATTAGCTGCAGCAACTCTTCAGCTTTTTAAAAGAATCTTCCAAATAATTTTTTTATTCAATTTTAGTGCATTTTGTTCAATGTCCTACAGTTTTGAAAAATACATCATAACAGAACTGATAATGGTCTTATGAATTTTACCCCCATTTAGTCTAATTTTCTTCATGTTTTTCCCAACCACTCTATTAAAGCAGAACAAATTGAGAGATGAAGACAAAAAGAGAGGTAATAAAAGAATTACAGATTTAATTGTCACTCAAACCTGGAGATGGTAGATGACAACCAAGGAAGGTTTACCTGGGAGAAGGTGTTCTCTCTGGTTATTACCATTTTGGTATTGCTGTTATTTAACACCCTGGCTGTGTAAGCAAGGCTCTTCTGGGCATGGAGCTCTGGGGTCTGACCTCCATGTTTCCTGGAAGCTTTTAAGAGGAAAGTGTACAAGATAGAGGGTCAGGCTAAGCCCTGCCATTTGTTGGCTGCATGGCCTTAAAAAGCACATTGTCAGGAAACAAGCAGACAAACCCAAATTGAGTCATTCCAAAAAACAACTGGTCAGGACTCTGCAAAAATGTCAATGTCGTGGAAGTCAGTAAAAGGCCAAGAAACTATTCTAAAGTAAAGGCAACTCAAGAGATGTGACAAATGAACTCAATGAGTGATTCCAGACTGGATCCTGGGTCAGGGAGAAAATGCTTAATTTATGAAACTAAATATTAAACCAGCTGACAAAATTATTATTCTTCTGTTTATTGATATGTTATTTTTTCAAATTATTTAGAAAACTGACCTAATTTTTGAGTCCAGCAAAGCATTTACCCTGCCCTAAGTAGATCGCAAATGTTTCTCATTAGTATTTCCTAAATACCTACTCTTTTTTTAGTTTTTTAAAATTTATTTTTAATTGAAGGATAATTGCTTTACAGTATTGTGTTGGTTTCTGCCATACAACAATGTGAATCAGCCATAGGTATACATATGTCCCCTCCCTCTTGAACCTCCCTCTCACTCCCCACCCCATCCCACCCCTCTAGGCTGTCATGGAGCAGGGAGTTGAGCTCCCTGTTTTATACAGCAACTTCCCACTAGCTATCTATTTTACATGGTAATGTATATGTTTCAACGCTACTCTGTCAATTTGTCCCACCATCTCCTTCCTCCGCTGTGTTTGCAAGTTTGTTCTCTGTGTCTGTATCTCTATTCCTGCCCTGTAAATAGGTTCACCAATAGAAAAAAAATGTCCTTTTCTTTATGGAGCTTCTACTGGGAGATGAAAAATCTGAAAAGATAACTCATCAATCAACAAAAGAATAATAATTTTGCCAGTTGATCCTCCAAGACTGAAGGCAGGAGGAGAAGGGGACAACAGAGGATGAGATGGCTGGGTGGCATCAAAGATTCAAAGGACATGAGTTTGAGCAAACTCTAGCCGATAGTGAAGGACAGGGAAACCTGCCATGCCGCAGTCTGTGCAGTTGCAAAGAGTCAGACATAACTGAGCAACTGAACACCAATAATAAAAACTTTTCTTGAAAGCAAAGGACATTTTTAAAAAATTTTTTTCTTACAGATCACTAGTATTTAAGAGATGTTCAATGATGGTTTTTGAATAGATGAAATGAATGAAGCTGAGGGATCAGATCTGCCAATCCGATAATTTTCCACAAATTACCAATGGTGTCCAAAAGTTTTGGGCTAGAGTCTTTCAATTTCCTCAATTAGTTCTCTTCAAATAAATACGGTGAAATAAATGCTATCAGCTCCATTTTACAGGTTAAGAATCTCAACAAGGTCTGTGACTCCATTGGGAGTTAGGGGCAAAAATAAAGATTTGAACTAAGTTCTGACTCCAAAGTCTTTGTTCTTGCTCGGGAAAGCAGGCACATTCAATCTTCTCTGATCTGACGCTGCTCATTAGCATCCTGAAATCATCTGTGTAAGGATTTGACAAGGCTTCATTTTCTTCCACCGCTTATCTCTGACACAACGCCTTCAGCGGCTGTGGGCGACGGGAAGGCTTTTAACCCGGTGAATCAATAGCTGATCCCTGTCTGCCTCCATCACTGCAGTGACATGTGGCAGCTCAGAGTCATCTCAGGTCTTTAAGGCATCTTGTTTGTTGCCCTTAAGTCCCACTTTGGCAATTTTCACAACACTAGCTTGTCCTTTGACTGGGAGAAGAAACCCCTGGTAATCACTCAGGGTGTAACTTGCGTCAGCAGTAATGTTAGCTGGAGGTTTGTCCTTGCTCCAAAAAAGTTAGAAGCGGCATTGAGATTTTCTAAGGAAGTCTTTGTCAAATATTTATTAAGCAACCTTTCAAATTCCAGGTACTGCTTTCAAGGAGCTTGCAGTCCAGTGGGGAAAACAGACAAACAATAAAATGCATGCCATCATAGGGACAGTCTAGGATGCCATGGGAAAGGGGAACAAATCAGTAAAGGCTTCCCAGTCCCAATGACATCGCTGCTGGCTTCTAAAGGATAAGTGAGAGCTACCTGGACAAAAAGGTAAAAGGTATCAGTGTCCTTAGCACAAGAACCTGAAGGTGAGAGCATGGCGCATCAGAAGCACTAATGGATGTCCCACATGCCTAGAGTATAGGTTCAAGGTTGGGACAGCAAGAGTTGGGGCGCTGCAGAGTTCCACCCATACCTCTCAGGAGAGGACGCTGCCCAGCTAATAATGCTGGTTTCTCAGAAGTTTAGAAGACCTGTCAGAGCTGGGACTTAGACTTCCAAGGAGAGAAGCCGGCTGGCAGGTGCTAATGTCTGAGAGGGTGCCATGAGGCAGGTTCTGATTATCAGAAAAACAAACTGGAACAAACTGCTGTAGTAGAAGCAAGTGCCACAGGCAAGGTTAAGAAGCATTGTGGGGTTACATAAACAGAAAGGAGAAAACTCTTCTTCCTCCTTCAGCTTCATAATTTCTTCTGGCTCCCCTGCCCCACTGACAGAGCCTAACAGGAGCCATGGGAGAAAGGTGATAAGCAGAGCAGCAGCAGCAGCAACCCCGGTTCAACACACATGCCCCCTGCCCCCCACCAAGCCTCAGACATAACCCTGCTTATGCTTAGGTGTTTGTGAATATTAGCAAAAGGAACATTTAGGCAGCTAGAGACTTTCTCTCTCAGAGTAGCACCATGCACCAATCAGAAGAGTCTGAGCTGAAACTTCAAGAGGTAACAATGTTCAGTGTTTTTACCCAAAGGATGACATTTTGTCTAATGATGTTCATTTTGCATCATAAACACTTTACCAAAAAAAAAAAAAATTAATGCCTGTCAGGTTGACTATTACAAATGGCAAAGGAGAGATAAATTAATTCTTGCAACAGTGAGTTTGAATTATCTAGAAGACAAGTATTTAAAAAACAATTTGACAGAGATGAATTAGGTCTGTGTCTTCATAAAACATGATCTTTTGTTTGGCTCCAATTTGGCTCCAAATAAACTCCAATTTGCTTGCAGCGTTAAGTATACAGATTCGGCTTACTTGCTCAGTTTCTAACTGAATTTTCATTCTGAACTTTTCACTATCACTTGTAACTCTTGCCACAGTCATAGTATCTCAGTTTTACTTGTACATGGTTGGTTACCAAGGGGATTTTCAGATAAGACATACAGGTTAACCTCACTTAGAGAAACTCACAGAAGCCACTGCCTAATAGTCAGCCCACCAGGCTCCACCATCCCTGAGATTCTCAAGGCAAGAACACTGGAGCGGGTTGCCATTTCCTTCTCCAATGCATGAAAGTAAAAAGTGAAAGTGAGAGTGAAGTCGTGTCTGACTCCCAGCCACCCCATGGACTGCAGCCTACCAGGCTCCTCCATCCATGGGACTTTCCAGGCAAGAGTACTGGAGTGGGGTGCCATTGCCTTCTCTTAGTCCAGATGTAGAAAACTACAAAATCATTGCTTTTCAAGACTGTTCCTCATAGATTCCTTGTTACATGATTTTGTTTATATACCATTGTGAGAAATTTAACCTAAGGAAGGTACCATATCAGTGTTCCTTCAAAGATTTACATCTTCAAGCTGCTTTATTGTAAAATTATTCATAGTAGGCAAGAAGGGAGGGAAGGGAAGCAGGAGGAGAAAACAAGGGAGGAATTCGCGAAAGAATGGAGGGAGGGATGTTTCCTAAAAGTTCTTTTAAACTAGAAGAATTAGAATAGTCAAGTACAGAAATACTATATAACCTTTAAAACTATGTTAGAGAACATGTAACATTTGGAAAATGTTCTTAAACAGTGACAAGTTAGGGGGAGAAAAGCAAGCCACAAGCTACATTTGGAGCAGGAAAAAAAAAAAAAAGTGGTTAAGAGCATGGATTCTGGAGCCAGACTGTCTTGGTTCAAATCCCAGTTCTACCACTCATTAGCTATATAACTTCAAGCAAGTTAACCTCTTGGTCCCTTAGTTTCCACATCTGTAAAATATGGGTAATACTAGGACCTATATCACAAGGTTGTTGTGATTAATAAATATAAATCAAGCACTTAAAACAGTGGCTAACAGGGAGCACAATATAAACATCAGCTCTTATTAACATTTACAGTATGCTTCTGCCTTTATACACAACATATGAAACTATTACTCACAAGAAAAAGACTTAGGAGACTATGCCCCAAAATATTAGCAATGATTATTTCCATGGAATTAAGGGCAATTCTTAAATATTTTTTCTTTCCTTTTTCTATTCCTTTTCTAGAATAAAGTTGCAGCATTTTTGTAATTTTAAAAGTTAATTTTTAATCAGGTCAACTTTTATATGCTTTCTCTCTTAAAATACTTTATCACTAAAACACCCTTTTTAAAAGTAGAATATATGACCATTAATGTAATAGACAACTACAGATTTTACTTAAGTACAAATCCATTGTAGTTGAATAATTTGAAGTCCATGAGATAAAGTAACATATGACTGCAGTTATACCTTGTTTTCTTTTGCTTTTAATGTTTTATTTCCTGGGATCAAAGATCCCTACATGGCATTTAAAAGTGTCATTCATTATTTACTTAAATATTTTAAATGCCTACAATATGAACAGAATACACAAAAATCTTTGCCCTCCTACAATTTAAATTCTAGTGGGGGAAAATAATAATATTTTTTAAAAAACATACAAGTAAGTTATGTATCATGCTAGAAGCCAGTAATTGGGTATGAAATAAATCAAGCAGTGTGGCAGGTAAGAGGGCATGGAAGGAGGCTGTTCTAGTTTTTAAAAGAGTGTATCACTGAGTAAGCACTGCATGCCCAAAGTGATAGAAACTCCTATGATAAATACAAATGTCCATCGACAGATGAATGGATAAAGAAGATGTGCTATATGTATATAATGGAATATAAAGCCATAAAAAAGAATGAAATAATGCCATCTGCAGCAACATGGATGGACCTAAAGATTATCATATTAAGTGAAGTAAGTTAGACAAAGAATAAATACCATGTGATATCACTTCTATATGGAATCTAAAAAATAATATAAATGACTGTATATGCAAAACAAACAGACTCAAAGATATGAAAAACAAACTTACAGTTACCAAAGGAGAAGGGAGACAATGACAAACTGGGAATTCGAGATTAACCGACATACACTACCATATATAAAATAAACAAGGACCTACTGTATAGTACAGGGAACTATACTCAATATCTTATAATAATCTATAATGGAAGAGAATGTAATAGAGACTTACATATACATGTATAACTGAATCACTTTACACTTGAAACTAATATTATCAATAAACTATATTTCAATCAAAATTTTAAAAATAAAAAATACAGACAAATATTCACTTCATCATTCCACAAAGAGTTGCCGAGCACTTAGAATTTGCCAGGTCCTGCGCTGGGTACTAACAAGGATGCAGGATCTATGGAGTCGTGGTTCTTGCCCTATCTCACAAAGGGTGAAATCTTATGGTCACCATGGTCTTCTACAGAAAAAGTTTCCTAACCCCTGCTCTTCAATATTACCTTATCTGAAAAATTACTTTGACATTTTAGGGGAAGTAACTGCAGTCTGTTTAGACAAGAAAGTCTCTTGGGTGTGGTTGTGCCTGCTTAGTTTAGATCTACAACAAATTGGGATATGCAGACTGTTCCTTTAAGGTTTAATGCAGTTAACGCTTGAGGAGAATTACAACAAGACATTCTGTGACATTTGAAGCTGTTTCGATTTCAGTTGCCTGTTATCTGACACTCCAAAATAAAATTACTATGAATTTGCAGCCTACTTACTTCAAAGTTCACATATGAGACCTGTGATTCTCCTGATGCCCCTCAAATATGAAAAACCATTTTAGAAATGTTATGGTTTGCAAAGCAATGAAAAATATAAATCCAAAACCTTGGGTATTATTATCTGAAAATACCATCTGTGCATCTTTGCAAGCTCCATTATATAAAGGTCTATTATAAGTCTAGAGAAAGTTTAGATTCTAATTCCAATTCACAAAATCAAGTATTTACTTGTTTAACAATTTTCTACTGAGGACTTACTGTAAGCCAGGCATTACTATTGCTTACAGAACAGTTACTTCTGAGGTATCAGTAGTTGGTCCAGTATGAATACCTCTTTTAAGTGAAATGACATTTTCATCTTTCAATTATATGAAAAAATAAATATGTCCCTATTATGCTGTAGTGTGTAGTCTACTGGAAAACAGAAAATCCAAATAAACACAAATAATAAATATGTATATATGATTACAATTGTGCAGAGTACATGAAGAATAGCCTTCTAGAAAAGAGAGTGACAAGCCACCTCATTCCCATTGGAACAGAGCTCCCTAGAGGAAGTGACATCTCCCAGAGGAGGAGTAGAGGAAAGTTAAGTGAATTTCATGGGAAGAATATCTTTACCCCTACCACAAGGGTCACATGTTGAAATGCTAAGGATTTCAGGGAAGTGGGACCAGGAAATAATGTTTAGCATATGCAAGTATCATTGTTGCCCTCCTATACACACACATACACACCAGCTTTTAAACAGGACCACTGAGGCTGGGAGGACTGCTGATTCATCCTTATGCCAGCAGTAAATAGTGAATCTGGGGATCAGCTGCAGGCTGGTGCGGAGACCAGAGCTTCTCAGATGCCTCATCATGAGCATGTCTTCCCTGCTCCAAGACACTAAGGAAACCCAGAAACCTTTGCACCACTTCTAGCTCCCATTTCAGTTCATATGATACTGGGCTGTTTTAAGGAGGATCTGATTTCAAAGCCATGTGGTTTCACTTTAAGATTTTAAACTTCAGGGAGAAGAAATGTCAGATGCTGTCATTTAAGCTAAGCTCAGCCTCTCCAGGACTCCAACAACCTGCTTTCCCCACCCTCGATATCAAACTTCTGCACAAATTACTTTTCTAGAAAGAAAACATCACCATCCCTTCTTTGGAGTCTTGGAGATTCTTTCAGAAACAGACCCTGGTGCTCTGGGACATACAATCTCTCTTCACTTGACTTCACCCTTAATGGGGTCCCTCATTTCCTGCGGATACAATATCAAGTTCAGGAAGCTGAGTGTAGGTACTGGCCAGGAAACCATTTTTATTTTAGAGGAAACACAGAAATGGACAGACACAGCCACACATCCCTGTGGTCATTTCATTGTCACTTGACAGGTGATGAAAATTGTTGCAGTGGAGTGACGTGAGTACTACAACTCTAATAACCATTTACATGCTTTTTCCAAAGAAGAATTGGAACTCAGGGGTGTTTCTGGTCCTCAGTAGAGCCCCAAACATTCCCTCCCTTTTAGACATTAACCTGTAATGATTTCAGAACCGATATACCTGGATCCAGCGGAGCTATTTCAAACCCTAAAAGATGCTGCTGTGAAAGTGATGCACTCAATATGTCAGCAAATTTGGAAAACTCAGCAGTGGCCACAGGATTGGAAAAGGTCAGTTTTCATTCCAATCCCAAATAAAGGAAATGCCAAAGAATGCCCAAACTACTGCACAACTGCACTCATCTCACACGCTAGTAAAGTAGCACTCAAAATTCTCCAAGCCAGGCTTCAGCAATATGTGACCCGTGAACTTCCAGATGTGCAAGCTGGTTTTAGAAAAGGCGGAGGAACCAGAGATCAAATTGCCAACATCTGCTGGATCATGGAAAAAGCAAGAGAGTTCCAGAAAAACATGTATTTCTGCTTTATTGACTATGCCAAAGCCTTTGACTGTGTGGATCACAATAAACTGTGGAAAATTCTGAAAGAGATGGGAATACCAGACCACCTGACATGCCTCTTGAGAAACCTATATGCAGGTCAGGAAGCAACAATTAGAACTGGACATGAAACAACAGACTGGTTCCAAATAGGAAAAGGAGTATGTCAAGGCTGTATATTGTCACCCTGCTTATTTAACTTCTATGCAGGGTACATCATGAGAAACACTGGGCAGGATAAAGCACGACTGGAATTAAGTCTGCCAGGAGAAATATCAATAACCTCAGATATGCAGATGACACCACCCTTATGGCAAAAAGTGAAGAACTAAAAAGAGTCTGGATGAAAGTGAAAGAGGAGAGTGAAAAAGTTGGCTTAAAGCTCAGCATTCAGAAAACGAAGATCATGGCATCCAGTCCCATCTCTTCATGGGAAATAGATGCGGAAACAGTGGAAACAGTGAGAGACTTTATTTTTGGGGGGGAAGGGGCCTCCAAAATCACTGCAGATGGTGATTGCAGCCATGAAATTAAAAGGATGCTTACTCTTTGGAAGAAAAGTTATGAACAACCTAGACAGCATATTAAAAGGCAGAGACATTACTTTGCCAACAAAGGTCCATCTAGTCAAGGCTATGGTTTTTCCAGTGGTGATGTATGGATGTGAGAGTTGGACTGTGAAGAAAGCTGAGTGCCGAAGAATTGATGCTTTTGAACTGTGGTGTTGGAGTTGAGAGTCCCTTGGACAGCAAGGAGATCCAACCAGTCCATCCTAAAGGAGATCAATCCTGCGTGTTCATTGGAAGGACTGATGCTAAAGCTGAAACTCCAATACTTTGGCCACCTGATGTGAAGAGCTGACTCATTTGAAAAGACCCTGATGTTGGGAAAGATTGAAGGCAGGATGAGAAGGGGATGACAGAGGATGAGATGGTTGGATGGCATCACCGACTCAATGGACATGAGTTTGGGTAGGCTCCGGGAGTTGGTGATGGACAGGGAGGCCTGGTGTATCGCAGCTCATGGAGTCACAAAGAGTCGGACATGACTGAGTGACTGAAATGAACTGAACTGAATTGATACCTGGATCCAAATTCTTCACACATTGGCTATGTGAACCAGGGCAACTTGACCAACATATCTGAGCCTTAGTTTACTAATACCATTAGTTCCAAAAACAATTAACTTACTTTCCTATATCCTAGTTTGACTGATATTCTGGTTTTCACAAGCAGGATAGTAGCCCTTTATAAAATATCAAGTATTCTTTAGTTTTAATAAATAGGTGCTGCCTTGAGCTCTCAAAGGAAACCCTCTCCCATTACCCTGAGCAGTATAAGCATTAATAACTGGCACATCCACTACCACCAGAATCCCACAACTGCTATTCTTTTTGATTGGCTGATGCACAAGATAGTCAAAGTGCCCAATGTATCTGTACTTGCTCCCCACCATAGATTCTCCCAGTAATCTCCAAGGGTTAGCCCTGCTTTCTCCACGCACTCCTCCAGGCCCTGGGGATTGCCGGTCATCCTGAAAGCCACATTTAAGAGCAGCCAATTCACTCTGTTCTCATATACCAATATTTGCTCCACCTGCCAGAGTTTGTCCTGATTTGGCAGAAGTTGGGTAGGTGGGTGCCTTTGGTGGTATTGCTCACACCTGGTGGGCAAGCCCTCCATGGACAGAGGCTATCACTGCCCATCTTGAACCAGCACTCCCTACAATCATCTGTGTGGCCACTTGTGGAAAATGAAGCCACCATGAGCCAGGCCCTGAGAGAACCAGAGAAAGATGGGGACCACAGATGGTCAGGCCAGGAAACAGTAAGAGCCCCTACAGAAGAGGAGAGTACTTTGGGAGAGTAATTTATTACAAGTTTAATAATTACTATGATTTCTCCCATTTCATAGATAAGGGAACTGTGGTATGAAGAGGCTATTTAAACACAAATTGTTGTTGTTGATGTTCAGTCAGTAAGGCATGTCTTAGTGACCCCACAGCCTGTAGCACACCAGACCTCCCTAACCCTCACTATCTCCCAGAGTTTGCCCAAGTTCATGTCCATTGAGTCGGTGATGCTATCCAACAATCTCATCCTCTGCCACTCTCTTCTCCTTTTTCTCCACATAAGTGACAGAGTCCAAATATAAACCCAGGCACTTCAGTGACAGCGGGTGTGTACTTAACCTTCACACTCGCCTTCTCTGATTTGGACAAAGTATATTTTCAGCTTAATTAAAAATGACATTCCAGTAAGTGATTTCATGGCTTAGTTGATAGGAGATAATTTGACCATATAAAAACCTTTGGCAACATTATAAAATCTAGGAAAAAGTTTAATATAATTGCTTCATTAAGCAGAAGTTGAAAAAATTCCTAGGACCATGAAAATTATTACTAATTTCTAAGAAATTCTCTACTTTTTAAGACTGCATACCACCTGACTATCAATTGAATGGAGAGCTGGATAGAAGAGGTGGATGTGATTCAATATCAAACCACATGGTGCTGGGACTTCCCTGGTGGTCTAGTGGTTAAGAATCTGCCTGCCAATGCAGATCTCTGGTCAGGGAAAGTTCCACATGCCGCAGGGCAACTAAGTCCATGTGCCTCAACTACTGAAGCCTGCACACCCTACAGCCCATGCCCCACAGCAAGAGAAGCCACTACAATAAGAAGCCCTCTCAATGCAATTAGAGAAGAGCCCCCTCTCACCGCAACTGGAGAAAGCCTGCAAGCAGCAGTGAAAAACCCATGTGCCACAACAAAGACCCAATGAAGCCAGGAATTATTTTTAAAACAGTGACAACTGACTGAGAAACTATTTCAATTAATGTGATGGTTCAGTAAAATGTCATGTAAAAGAAGGATGCATAATAACATATAAGATTTCCTGCAAGAGTTTTATTGGAAGAAAGATTTGATTCCCAATAGCAAAAAAAAGAAAAAGTAAAATATTTTTTAAAAAACACACATGGTGCGTGTAACATGTGACAATCATACCCAAAAAGATCATAGCAAGTGTTCTAAAAAAAAATAATGAATAACCCATAAATCATCACTATAATTTTAGTGAATGGTGTGCACTACAACTTTTGTCACTTGGTAAGCAGTTTTGTAAGTTTAGTTCAGACAACAAAAAGAAATGCAGGTTTAATTTTTTTTGTATAGCCTGATTTACATATTAACCTGTATTACTGTAATGCCTCAAGTATTTTTAAATACCACCCCTGCATTCACTTATAAAAAGGATGTTTCATAAGTATGAACTAGAGTGAGCTGGCAGATTTATGGTAATCCGAGTATAGTTCCAGCAACATGACTTTGCACAAAATGCCCCTCCAAATGTGGTAGTCACAGACAACCTTTGTCTGTGGCTGGTGTTAGAGCCATGCACAGAAATTCATGACATCTGGATAAATGTTAAGAGTCTACAGTATCTGTACTTTTATCTTCCTTCCTTCCTTCCCTCCTTCCTTCATTTCTTTCCTTCTTTTTCATTCTTCTCTCTCTCTCTTTTTTTGTTTTGGAGGAGATAGAGAGTGGTTCTTAGCATCCCTCCCTGGGAGAAACAATGCTCCCTTACTTTATGTGGTCCTGGCAGAATACATCAGGATGCTTCCTGTAACATAAATTAAAAAAGAAAAAGAGAGAGAGAAGAAAATAAAAAACCTACACCCGTGGTGGATTCATGTCAATGTATGGCAAAACCAATACAGTATTGTAAAGTAAAATAAAGTAAAAACAAAATTAAAAAAAAAAAAAAAACCTAACCACCAGCCTCTCCTCGTAAGACCACATTAAGAACCATGAGATAACAATCTCACAACATGAGAACCCAGAAGGGAAAGCAATTCAATAACACCAAGGTCCTCTGTTATTCAAAGAGCTAAGGAATGTTCCCTAAAGCAATCTCAGCCCCAGCAGACTTCCTTTCTGTCTCCTTGGCCAGAACTGAGCCACACATATCCTTCTAAGCCAAGTACTCCCATCAGTTCAGTTCAGTTCAGTTGCTCAGTGATGTCTGACTCTTTGCAACCCAAGAATCGAAGCACGCCAGACCTCCCTGTCCATCACCAACACCCGAAGTTCACTCAGACTCACATCCATTGAGTCCGTGATGCCATCCAGCCATCTCATCTTTGGTCGTCCCCTTCTCCTCCTTCCCCCAATCCCTCCCAGCATCAGAGTCTTTTCCAATGAGTCAACTCTTCGCATGAGGTGGCCAAAGTACTGGAGTTTCAGCTTTAGCATCATTCCTTTCAAAGAAATCCCAGGGCTGATCTCCTTCAGAATGGACTGGTTGGATCTCCTTGCAATCCAAGGGACTCTCAAGAGTCTTCTCCAACACCACAGTTCAAAAGCATCAATTCTTCGGTGCTCAGCTTCCTTCGCAGTCCAACTCTCACATCCATGCATGACCACTGGAAAAACCATAACCTTGACTAGACGGACCTTTGCTGGCTAAGTAATGTCTCTGCTTTTCAATATGCTATCTAGGTTGGTCATAACTTTCCTTCCAAGGAGTAAGCATCTTTTAATTTCATGGCTGCAATCACCATCTGCAGTGATTTTGGAGGCCCCTTCCCCCCCCAAAAATAAAGTCTCTCACTGTTTCCACTGTTTCCCCATCTATTTCCCACGAAGTGACAAGACTGGATGCCATGATCTTCTTTTTCTGAATGTTGAGCTTTAAGCCAACTTTTTCACTCTCCTCTTTCACTTTCATCAAGAGGCTTTTTAGTTTCTCTTCACTTTCTGCCATAAGGGTGGTGTCATCTGCATATCTGAGGTTATTGATATTTCTTCTGGCAATCTTGATTCCAGCTTGTGCTTCATCCAGCCCAGCGTTTCTCATGATGTACCCTGCATATAAGTTAAATAAGCAGGGTGACAATATACAGCCTTGACATACTCCTTTTCCTATTTGGAACCAGTCTGTTGTTCCATGTCCAGTTCTAACTGTTGCTTCCTGACCTGCATATAGGTTTCTCAAGAGGCAGGTCAGGTGGTCTGGTATTCCCATCTCTTTCAGAATTTTCCACAGTTTGTTGTGATCCACACAGTCAAAGGCTTTGGCATAATAGAGTTTTGCCAAGAAAATGCACTGGTGATAGCAAACACCCTCTTCCAACAACACACAAGAAGACTCTACACATGGACATCACCAGATGGTCAACACCAAAATCAGATTGATTGTATTCTTTGCAGCCAACGATGGAGAAGCTCTATACAGTCAGTAAAAACAAGACCAGGAGCTGAGTGCGGCTCAGATCATGAATTCCTTATTACCAAATTCAGATTTAATTGAAGAAAGTAGGGAAAACCACTAGACCATTCAGGTATGACCTAAATAAAATCCCTTATGATTATACAGTGGAAGTGCGAAATAGATTTAAGGGACTAGATCTAATAGATATAGTGCCTGATGAACTATAGATGGAAGTTCATGACATTGTACAGGAGACAGGGATCAAGACCATCCCCATGGAAAAGAAATGCAAAAAAGCAAAATGGCTGTCTGGGGAGGCCTTATTGTCTCAATGATGCAGATTCATCAATGACACTCCTGAGATTCCAGGGCACCCCTAATGAAACTTCATCAGCCAAAGGGCAGAGAAGTTATCACTTGGGCTTGAGTTCTATCAATGGATTCATTAGAAAAATTCCTAAAGGCATTGATCTATATTTCTGTCTTTGGGCCAGTACCATACTGTCTTGATGACTGTGGCTTTGTAGTAAAGGCTGAAGTCAGGCAGATTGATTCCTCCAGTTCCATTCTTCTTTCTCAAAATTGCTTTGGCTGTTCGAGGTTTTTTGTATTTCCATACAAATTGTGAAATTATTGGTTCTAGTTCTGTGAAAAATACCGTTGGTAGCTTGATAGGGATTGCATTGACTCTATAGATTGCTTTGGGTAGTATACTCATGTTCACTATATTGATTCTTCCGATCCATAAACATGGTGTATTTCTCCATCTATCTGTGTCCTCTTTGATTTCTTTCACCAGTGTTCTACAGTTATCTATATATAGATATTTTTGTTTCTTTAGGTAGATATATTCCTAAGTATTTTATTCTTTTCATTGCAATGTTGAATGGAATTTTTTCCTTAATTTCTCTTTCTGTTTTCTCATTGTTAGTGTAAATCAAAACCACAATGAGGCACCATTTCATGCCAGTCAGAATGGCTGCTATCCAAAAGTCTACACGCAATAAATGCTGGAGAGGGTGTGGAGAAAAGGGAACCCTCTTACACTGTTGGTGGGAATGTAAACTAGTACCGCCACTTTGGAGAACAGTGTGGAGATTCCTTTAAAAACTGGAAATAGAACTGCCATATGACCCAGCAATCCCACTGCTGGGCATACACACTGAGGAAACCAGAATTGAGAGAGACACGTGTACCCCAATGTTCATCACAGCACTGTTTATAATAGCCAGGACATGGAAGCAACCTAGATGTCCATCAGCAGACGAATGGATAAGAAAGCTGTGGTACATATACACAATGGAATATTACTCAGCCATTAAAAAGAATACATTTGAATCAGTTCTAATGAGGTGGATGAAATTGGAGCCTATTATACAGAGTGAAGTAAGCCAGAAAGAAATACACCAATATAGTATACTAATGCATATATATGGAATTTAGAAAGATGGTGAGAATAACCCTGTATGCGAGACAGCAAAAGAGACACAGATGTATAGAACAGCCTTTTGGACTCTGTGGGAGAGGGCGAGGGTGGGATGGTTTGGAAGAATGGCATTGAAACATGTATATTATCATATGTGAAATGAATCACCAATCTGGGTTTGATGCATGATACAGGGTGCTCGGGGCTGGTGCACTGGGATGACCTAGAGGGATGGGATGGGAAAGGAGGAGGGAGGGGGGTTCAGGATGGGGAACACATGTACACCTGTGGTGGATTCATCAATGTATGGCAAAACCAATACAATATTATAAAGTAATTAGCCTCCAATTAAATAAATTTATGTTAAAAAAAAATTGTCCTTCAATAAAAAAAATAAATTAAAAAAAAAATCCTAAAGGCAAACCATGGGAAGAAAGGGAGTCATTTAATAGACTGGTATATAATTTTTTCCTTTCTATGAAAAGAAGCCAAATATTGTCAAATAAAGCAATCACTCATCTCTCGACACTGACAAATGTACATTAGCCATGCCAACAGGAAGCTCAGAACAAACTGGAAACTAGACGTGCCATTCCTTTACCAGACTGCACAGCACCCATTGGCCACCAGGTAAGTGTGTTAAGTCTTTGGAAGAAGCCAAATAACCAAGCAAACATTGTCTATTCAAAGTAGACAATTGGTAGTACTACTTCTGGGAGGGATTGGGGGCAGGAGGAGAAGGGGATGACAGAGGATGAGATGGCTGGATGGCATCACCGACTCGATGGACATGAGTTTGAGTGAACTCCGGGAGTTCGTGATGGATAGGGAGGCCTGGCGTGCTGCGATCCATGGGGTCTCAAAGAGTTGGACATGACTGTGTGACTGAACTGAACTACTTATATCTGATAGGAACTGTTTTTTAACACAAATGATTTTAAACTCAGCTCAAATGTCTCAAGCATTCCACTCAGTATGGCTTTTGATGAAGCTTGCTGATTTAGCAGCTCAGATATGATCACCAAGAACCCTTGGCATCTGGTCTTCTGCTCTTAGCTCTGCCTCCCATGGGGTCAGCCTTATTATCAGACTCAAGATGGCAGAAACAACCCACACAGTGATTTACTCTTATGACAAAATGGCTGCTTCAATTTCAGGTCCCATATCTTTAACCTAAATAACATATGGAAAAGAAAATTCCTTTTCCAATAGCACATACCCTGTTCCTGGGATCTTTCATTGTCCTAAAATAAGTCATCTGACTGTATTCTCTCACATCCAACTCCCTGCCACCCCATGTACTGCAGCCCACCAGGCTCCTCTGTCCATGGAAGTTTCCAGGCAAGAATACTGGAGTGGATTGCTATATCCTCCTCTAGGCGATCTTCCTGACCCAGGGGTCGAACCTGTGACTCTTGCATCTCTTGCACTGGCAGGCAGATTGTTTACCATGAGTACCACCTGGGATTAAACCCAAATTAATAACTGCAACCCGAGGAAAGAATACATAGGTTGGAGTGGATCCATCGTAGCCTATTTTCTGAACTGACTGTGGGATCAGTCCCACCCCAAAATCACACAGAAATGGCCTATGATCAGGGCATACTCAGAGGGAGAAGGGCAAAGAGAGGAATGGTAATTGGAGTGACAAATGACAAATCCCCACCATGCCTGACCTTCTCACTGGAGTTTCTCTAGATACAGGAATGATTCCAACAAGCCTCCAACCTCCCGGGCTGTTCCAGAGCTTTGTTTTACAAAACCACATGGCTCATTTGACTCCTTCGACTTAAAATCATAAAAATCCATAAAACCATACCCTATTTTATTCAACAAGTGCCCCCAGAGTCACAGTCATGGCACCTGGGGAGTCTTCCTCAGTTGGCACAGGAGTGAGTTTTGTGGCCCATCGCTGATGAAACACCATGCCATGGCGGTTTTTGGATTTGTGTGCACTGGGCTGTAACTATTGCTAATTGAGCTTGGAGATTTAGTTGCTGGCATTAGACACAGGAATGTGAGACAAAAGGCAGGCTAAGGGATGAGATTCATAGGTTGGTATGTGCATTATTTTCACGCAATTTCCCTCTGTGGATAGATCAAAGTACTCTGAGCACAGCAGTCACTTGGGATAAAATCTTAAAACCTGCCCTTGTCCATCCAGCTCCCAGCCTGGAGACAAAGTAAAAGACACCAAGGGAATTCCCAGCTTCCATTAATACATCAAACAATGAGATGAAAATGAGTGAACCACAACTTGCAGCCCAACAGGATGGTACTGTTGTAACATCCCAAGTGAAAAGCAGTTAACCAAGAGTAGTCTGTTGTACAGAACATGCCTGGGATTGGAGTCTGTAAATTTATATTTTAGCAATTATTTTGCTACTTGGGTAATTTACTTGATATCTCTAAAATTCAATTTTCTCCTCTATAAAATGGAACCAATTTAATGGAGTTGATAAATTTTGAAGTAGCTGCATAATTCACAATTGCCCCACCTAACTCTCCCCAACGTATGGGGGTGCGATTTTTAAATGATTCCTCAGCAGCTGTTTTCTACGAAAGTTTTAGGTGACTGGACCAGGAGTAAAATCTGGCCAATTTCAAGCCAACTGCATTTCTCTTCCTCAAAATATTTAGACTTGGGCCCAAAAAGAAACAGAGTCCTTCAGAGTAGTAGGGTGAGTAACTTGGAACCTCACACTGTTAGCAACTAGAGTCCACTTGTACTGACCAGCAGAGGAAGACAATCTATGCAAAGAGATTAGAAGGCAGACTGACAAAGGGGCTGAGGGGACCAAGAGACTATTTTCCAGGACCTTCCAGCTACAGCCCTGCTCAAGGGTTTCATGGGAAAGTTCCCATAATCTTAAATCAATCCTCCTCAATCCCTTTTTCTTGTTTCAAACATTTAAGTTAGTTTCTATTACTTGTAAGCAAATGATTTTAATGAACTCATAATGTCTGTCTCACTGGGAAGCAGTGAGAATTAAATGAGATAAGCATGCTTTGTAAATGGAAAGTACTTATAAAAACTAGTAAGGACAATAAATTTGGTGACTAAGACATAGATCTGCACAAAACAAATATACTGGTTTTTTTTTTTAGTGAAAAAAAAATTATTTTTGGAGAGGGTAATTTCTTGACATGAAAAGATGTTTAGGATATATCATTACTCAATACTCTGTAATAACCTATATGGAAAAAGAATCTGAAAAAGAACAAATATATGTATAACTAAATTACTTTGCTGTACCCCTGAATCTAACAAAAACTATAAATTAAATATACTCTGATATAAAATTTTTAAAAATAAAATAAAAAGATATATCATTAAACAGGTGATCAGGTTACCAACATAGAAATTATTTATATCAGAGGCTAGCAAACTTATGATAAAATGGCAGATAGTAAATACTTTATGCTTTGGGAGCTATACAATCTCTGTCACTATATCACTGTTGGAGATAAAGCAGCAGCCATAAATATTATGCTAACAACTGAGTATGATTGTGTTCTAATACGATTTTTTCATGAATGCTGAAATGTGAATTTCATATAAACTTCACATCACAAAGTCATATTTTTCTTCTGGTTTTTTAATCCTTAAAAATTATGAAGTGTAAAATATAGTCTTAGCTGCGCACTGTACACATACACATATACAACTTTGAATATATTACTTCAATAAAAGCAAAAACAAACAAAATGGGACCCAATTAAACTCAAAAGCTTTTGCATAGCAAAGGAAACCATACACAAAATGAAAAGACAAACTACAGAATGGGGTTAGTCTCCAAAATTTACAAACAGTTCTTGCAGCTCAATATCAAAAAAAAAAAAAAAAAAAAAAGACCTAATCAAAAAAATGAGTAGAAGACCTAAATAGACATTTCTCCAAAGAACGTATACAGACGGTCAAGAGGCACATGAAAAGATGCTCAATATCACATGAAAAGATGCAAACCAAAACTACAGTGAGATATCACCTCACACCAGTCAGAATGGCCATCATCGAAAAATCTACAAACAATAAATGATGGAAAGCGTGTGGAGAAAGGGAGCCCTCTTACACTGTTGGTGGGAATATAAGTTGGCATAACTACTATGGAGAACAGTATGAAGGTTTCTTTAAAAACTAAAAATTGAGTTACCATATGATTCAATACAGGACTTCCCTTGTGGTCCAATGGTTAAGACTCTGCTTCCAAGGCAGGGGGCACAAGGTTTGATCCCTAGTCTGGGAAATAAAATCCCACCAGGTCACAGCCCAGCCAAAAAGTAAAATTAAGGTATTCCCTGGTGGCTCAGGCTGGTAAAGAATCGGTCTGCAATGCGGGAGACCTGGGTTCAATCCCTGGGTTGGGAAGATCCCCTGGATGAGGGCATGGCAACCCACTTCAATATTCTTGCCTGGAGAATCCCTATGGACAGAGGAACCTAACAGGTTACAGTCCATGGGGTCACAAAGAGTTGGAAACAACTGAGACACTAATCACAGCACAGCACATATGTTGGGATATTACTCAGACATTAAAAAGAATGAAGTAATGTCATTTGTGAAAACATAGATGGACTTGGAGATTGTCTAACTGAGTGAACTAAGTCAAACAGAGAAAGACAAATATCATATGATATTGCTTATATGAGGAATCTTTAAAAAAAATGATATAAATGAATTTATTTACAAAATAGAAACAGACTCACACACCTTGAACAAACTTATGATGACCAGAGGAGAAGTTTGGGACTGACAGGTACACACTGCTATATTTAAAGTAGATAACCAATAAGGACCTACTGTATACCACAGGGAACTCTGCTCAATGTTCTGTAATAACCTAAATGGGAAAAAATTTGAAAAAATACAAAAAATAATAATATACATGTATAATTGAATCATTTTGCTATACAACTGAAACACAACATTGTTAATTGACTATGTTCCAACATAAAATAAAAATTAAAAAAATAAAGTACTACTTTAAGCAGTTAATAGAAAAAAACTGTTAATAGAATTTACCTTAAGCTTTTGCGTTTCAGAGTTCTTTATTTTCTTCTTTGTGATCACCTATATTTTCTATTTTTCCAGCATAAACATACATGACTTATAAAATTAATTATTTTTTTAAAAATAGAAAATGGAGTCATAAAATACAGTTCATGAAATATCGGCAAAGAAGGAGGCTAGAGAATGGCAAGGTTGGAGGCTCCCTGGAGCCCCAGCACTCTCCCTGGGAGCTAAACTGGACACATGCCTCTCTCTGAAGCATGACTGCACCGCTGGCACAGAGCAGAGCATCCTGTGTAAGAAGAACTCCCCCTTATCACAGAGCCACCTTACCAACCACACCAGCCTTAGCTTTCCTGGCCTCCAGTTTCAGAAGTTATAATAAGAAGCCCACAGCCTGGAATCACAGTGTTTTCCAGAAGAAATGAAACAAAAACTAGTGAGCATCACTCCTCCTTTTCAGCCCCACATGATGAATGAGTAGTTGATTTTGCTTACAGAAGGGAGCCCAAGGGACCATCCACTCAAACTCTCACGAGAGCCTGAATGCCTCCAGCAGCAACTGTTCCTGGTTTTCAGCCAGTCTCTGCCAACAGGAACACCACACGTGCAGCGCAAGTCAACATCTGTGCTTTACCTCCCAAGTGCCAGGCAGTGGGCTAGGTTCTATTCAAAAGACATGCTCCTTCCACCTATAGCTGCAAGTCATGTTTTCAATGTCAGTGTTATTAGACTTTGGTTTAATATATTTAAAATAAAATAGCAAAAATAGGAATGGTACTATATTCCTGGTACCCACTATCTCATTTTAAATCTTCGCTGTACCTGTGATACATAATCACTACAGTTGAGAAACTGATGTTCAGAAAGTTGAAGGGACTTGCGCAAGATCAGCTAGCCAGGGATTGGCAAAGTAAGGATTCATTCACAGGACTGACTTCAAAGTAACAAATTATCCATGTCCCATGGCTTTGTTTGCAGTTACTACATAGAAATATGCTGGAAATGCAGACTTTCAATCCTCATCCCCAGACTTGCTGATTTAGGTTTTGCATTTTGACATAATCCCCAAGCAAGTCAGGTTCCCAATAAAGTTCAGTTCAGTCGCTCAGTCGTGTCCAACTCTTTGCGACCCCATGAATCGCAGCACGCCAGGCCTCTCTGTCCATCACCAACTCCTGGAGTTCACTCAGACTCACCTCCATCAGTCAGTGATACCATCCAGCCACCTCATCCTCTGTCATCCCCTTCTCCTCCTGCCCTCAATCCCTCCCAGCATCAGAGCCTTTTCCAATGAGTCAACTCTTCTCATGAGGTGGCCAAAGTACTGGAGTTTCAGCTTTAGCATCATTCCTTCCAAAGAAATACCAGGACTGATCTCCTTTAGAATGGACTGGTTGGATCTCCTTGCAGTCCAAGGGACTCTCAAGAGTCTTCTCCAACACTACAGTTCAAAAGCATCAATTCTTCGGTGCTCAGCCTTCTTCACAGTCCAACTCTCACATCCATACATGACTATTGGAAAAACCATAGCCTTGACTAGATGGACCTTAGTCAGCAAAGTAATGTCTCCGCTTTTGAATATACTATCTAGGTTGGTCATAACTTTTCTTCCAAGGAGTAAGCGTCTTTTAATTTCATGGCTGCAGTCACCATCTGCAGTGATTTTGGAGCCCCAAAATATAAAGTCTGACACTGTTTCCACTGTTTCCCCATCTATTTCCCATGAAGTGATGGGACTGGATGCCATGATCCAGAGAAGGGAATGGCAAACCACTTCAGTATTCTTGCCTTGAGAACCCCATGAACAGTATGAAAAGGCAAAATGATAGGATACTGAAAGAGGAACTCCCTAGGTCAGTAGGTGCCCAATATGCTACTGGAGATCAGTGGAGAAATAACTCCAGAAAGAATGAAGGGATGGAGCCAAAGCAAAAACAACACGCAGCTGTGGATGTGACTGGTGACAGAAGCAATGTCCGATGCTGTAAAGAGCAATATTGCATAGGAACCTGGAATGTCAGGTCCATGAATCAAGGCAAATTGGAAGTGGTCAAACAAGAGATGGCAAGAGTGAACGTCAACATTCTAGGAATCAGCGAACTAAAATGGACTGGAATGGGTGAATTTAACTCAGATGACCATTATATCTACTACTGTAGGCAGGAATCCCTCAGAAGAAATGGAGTAACCATCATGGTCAACAAGAGAGTCTGAAATGCAGTACTTGGATGCGATCTCAAAAATAACAGAATGATCTCTGTTCGTCTCCAAGGCAAACCATTCAATATCGCGGTAATCCAAGTCTATGCCCCAACCAGTAACGTTGAAGAAGCTGAAGTTGAACTGTTATGCCCAAGTCGCAAAATCTCCCAATGACCACCAGGGAGCCGATATCCCATGCAAAAGCAAGAGAGTTTTTATTACCAAGCTCGAGCTGGGGCTCCCACCATTACTGACTCAGTGGCTAAGGAGAGGAGCCCCGAGTTTTGGGTTACACTGCTTATATAGGGAATATTCAGGTGAAAGGGTAACAAAGGGGGTGTTCAGGCTGAAGGACTACTGATTGGTTACCCTCTTCTATAGGGTTGTGTGTGGATTTCTGATTGGTTTTTTTACTTCCACGGTAAATCATTACTTCCAAGTTAAATCACAAAGGTAAATCATTACTTCCAAGGTAAATCACAAATTCTTGAACTTAAAGTCAGGAGGTTTAACCTAAGGGCTGATTGGCTCGTGCACAGTGGGGCAAGTTTAGGCAATATCCAAAGTCTTAGTCTGTTTGCGTGGTACCTTTGCAAAATGGAGCTCTTTTACAAGATGGAGCAGCTTAGGCTCTTCAGAACGGTTCTGTGAAGACCTACAAGATCTTTTAGAACTAACACATAAAAAAGATATCCTTTTCATTATAGAGGACTGGAATGCAAAAGTAGGAAGTCAAGAAACACCTGGAGTAAAAGGCAAATTTGGCCTTGGAATGCAGAATAAAGCAGGGCAAAGACTAATACAGTTTTGCCAAGAGAATGCACTGGTCATAGCAAACACCCTCTTCCAACAACACACGAGAAAACTCTACACATGGACATCACCACATGGTCAACACCAAAATCAGATTGCTTATATTCTTTGCAGCCGAAGATGGAGAAGCTCTATACAGTCAACAAAAACAAGACCAGGAGCCGAGTGTGGCTCAGATCATGAACTCCTAACTACCAAATTCAGACTCAAATTGAAGAAAGTAGGGAAAACTGCTAGACCATTCAAGTATGACCTAAATCAAATCCCTTATGATTATACAGTGGAAGTGAGAAATAGATTTAAGGGCCTAGGTCTGATAGATAGAGTGCCTGATGAACTATGGACTGAGGTTTGTGACATTGTACAGGAGACAGGGATCAAGACCAATAAAGTTAATGTCCTACAAAATTTATTCTTCAGATTTAAAGGAAATGGAGGAAGGAAACAAGATGTATTATGCAACTATCTGTGGGCCAGGCTCTGTGTCATTTTAACAGGATTCTTTGCCTTTTAATCACACAATGACCCTGATTTCAAGCCCATCGTGTTAAAATATAGGTGAGGAGCCCGAGGCTCAAGGAAGTTGAATCACTTGCCCAAGATCCACAGTCAGTGCAGGACAAATTTGACCCCAGTGACACGAACACAGCTCTGTCTGCAGTTTTTGCTTTGTGTTGGATGCTAAAGAGAGGTAGAGGATCACATAGCCAACTTTCAAAAGGCTCCATTAGCCTCTGGGACTTGAGTTTACTGCTAATGTCAAAAAGAGGGGAATTGTCTAATAAGCCAGGTTAGGGGACAATTTCCCCCAGAAATGAGTTGTTGTGGTTTTTTTTAACCTCTGTTAAATTGAGATGTGTGGTTTTCTTACAAAGTTTGTCCCCAAAATGGTGAAATGGCAGCCTTAGGAATTGCCTCTAATAGTAATAAAAGTATAAGAGAAATGAGTCTCAAGGCAACTTCTAAGCCCACTGTCAGAGAAATGGATGACTCTGAGTCAACCATGAGGAATGTTGGATATTCTTAGAAGAAAAACCAGTTATTCAAATCAAGTCAGAAAAAAAGATATGACTTTCAGGGTGTTTTAGATCAAGTGTTGTCCCTGATTCAATGATTGGGGGCATCTAAAACTACACAGAGGAATAGAAAAGGCAGCAGGAGATGGAGCCCAGGAGACATGGCTGCACATTATACCACTCTGTTTCCCCTGCACACATCCTCTCTTCCTTCTATCTGTTATGCTTAAGACTGTAAGCATTCCCTTCACCTCAAAAGGTGCCAGGCATGTATTAATAGAAAACATTCACTAAATAGTTGATGAATGAATAAATAAATGAATGATAATAATCAAAGTTTGATTATGACATGTATCAAATGTTGTCAGAAGATCTGAGACATTCTCTAGAGGTGTCTCCAAAGAATTCTGGGGGTCATTGAAAATGGGGAGAAGAGACCTGCAGCTCCCCCTCTCCACATGCTCCCATCCGACAAGGACATTCGTGTTTTATATGTTGGGCTTCTAAGTAAGATCTGACTTAACAGTCTCATGACTAAAAGGGGAAAAAAAAAGAAATGTGAAAATTCCCAGTATAATATAATCATATTAATCAAGAAAGAAAAAGATTCTGAGTCTTATCATTATTAGCCATGTGACCTTGAATGCGTGGCTTAACTTTTATGAACACCAGTTTCATCATTTATAAAATAGTTTGTTGAGTTTGGTTATTTTATTTCTAAGGTACCTTCCAGCTCTAATGTAATCTTAGTTCATCATTTTCATTATGATCCAATTTTTTTTCTTTCTTTGTATTTTTCCTGATCTGTTCTAATTTCTTTACAATGAGCATGTATTCTTCTGTCAGAAGAAAAGATTTATTTTCAAAGACATATAAATTAAATTAAACTTTAAAAAAAATCCCTCCCCAGTTTTCCCTGCATTTGCATTTGCTTTTAACAAAAGCTAGAAGAGATATTTTCCACATTTTCGCCTGGGGAGAACAGAATTTAAAGTCATGCTGCAGGGAGAGCTGGAGCCTTCAAAAGCAAGTAATGCTTAATCTGTTCTATTTCTGAAGCACAAAATGAAACCAAACAAAAAAGAAAAATAAGCTACTGCTTCACCATTGCCAAGTTTCCTCATGCATAAATAGAGATCCATCCAGAAAAACAGCCCTCTCAGTCGGGTGGGACAAATCCTTGTGTGCTTTTGTGGAAAATTCCCCAGCAAACTGGCATCAAGGACACTGCCTAAAGCTGCCTCTGGGTATGGCCAGAAAACCACACAAAGGTAGTGAGATGCTATAAGCTCTGCCGGGGCAAGTGCCTGAGTGACAAAGTTGCTCTGTCTTGGGCCCCATGGAGTAAACATAGCTGACACGTTCCAAGTGGACTACAAGACCATCCTAAGCATAACTAGTGTAGGACAGGTCTGATTTTATACCTGCAGTCTCCATGTTTTTGGTGTCTTCTCCTGGCCCAAGAATACTCCACCCCCTTGCCTTCCCCACCAACTGTGAACCTTCACTGTGCTCAGTTCTGCTTCCCCAGGGATGTATCGTGAACACTCTCTCCTCCTTTCTCATTAAAATCTTACTCCAGAAGGGACCCTAGTCACCATCATTCAAAAGTAAAATGATGTGTCTTCCTGTCATCATCAGGAGCAGGAGGAGCTTCTGGGTCCCTTCTTTTCCTTTTTTAGCTATATACTCACTCTAGTGGAGCCCATCCAAACCCCTGGGTTTTTGTATGTTGTTGTTGTTGTTGTTTTAATATTTATTTATTTGGCTGCATCAGGTCTCAGTTGCCGCACAAAAAATCTTCATTGTTTCATGTGGGATCTTTCTCTAGTTGGGGCACATGGACCTAGTTTCTCCACACCATGTGGGATCTTAGTCCCCCAACCAGGGAACTCACGTCCCCTGCATTGCAAGACAGATTCTTAACCACTGGACTACCAGGGAAGTCCCCAGTCCCCTGGTTTTAAATACCACATTTGTATTGAGAACTGACTCCCCTGGTGTTTCAGATGGTAAAGCGTCTGCCTACAATGCAGGAGACCCAGGTTGGACCCCTGGGTCAGGAAGATCCTCTGAAGAAGGAAACGGCAACCGACTCCAGTATTCTTGCCTGGAAAATCCCATGAACGGAGTAGCCTGGTGGGCTACAGTCCATGAGGTCGCAAAGAGTTGGACACGTCTGAGTGACTTCACTTTCTTTCACTTTATCTGTGTTGAGGACTTCTGTATCTCTCCTGGGAATCTACTTTCATATAATCAAGTCTCCATTTGTCATCTCTATTTGCATATTTAATAGGAATCTTTACAACAATCAAAAAAGAGTGTTTTTCCCCCCAAACAGTCCTCAGTTTTCTTCAAAGTGCATAGCATCACCATTCACCAGTTAATTCAAGACAAAATCTAGGAGTTATCCTTGGCTCTTTTACTTCCTTCATGCCCCACAATTCAGTGGCAGATCCAGGTAATTCTATCTTCAAAAGAATCGCAATGACCATTTCTTCTCCACTGCTCCTACCCTACCCTGAGCCATTAGGATCTCTTGTCTAGACCGTTGCTGTACGTCCCGACTGATCACCCTGATTCCATTCTCCCTAAAATCCATTTCCCAAAGGGCAGTCATATATTTTTTTGAAACATAGATCCAAGGAAGTCACTCTGCTATTTAAAACCATCCAGTGTTTCACACACTTAGAATAAAATCCAAACTCCCTGCCCAGCTTACCAAGCTCCATGCAATCTGATGCCTGCCTTCCTCTCTTACTTCATTCTGCTCCCACTTCATGCATCACTATCCAGTCACATACTGGCTCATTTTCTATACTTCCCACCCACCAAGATGTTTTCTGTGCTAGAGCCTTCAGGCATTGTCATTGACTCTCCTGAAATGTTCTTCTCCAGGGTCTCCTCACAGGTGGCTCCTTCCTGTCATTTAGTTCTCAATAGTAAACCTCTCTGTAGAGAAATCTTTCTTCACTATCAATTCAAAGTAGTCCCCGCATCAAAGATCACCACAAACTGTATTGTAATTATCTGGATAGCACTTATGATGGATATTTTCTTATTTATTTGTTGGCCTAAGTCTAAGCCTTGTTTTCTAATACAGAACTCAAGAACTGCACCAGTGCTCACCATAGTCCACTAATGTCCATCTAGTACCTAGAACAGTGTCTAACACATAGTGGGCTCTCAAGTATCTACTGAATGAACAGATTGAGAGTGTTGATAATACTGACTGGCTGCAACGCATATATCCATCAATAATGGGACACTTAAATAAACTAAGATGCATCTGGTCTGTGAATGCTATATTGCTATTAAAAATAATTACATAGAAATATGTAAGATGATATGGAAGAAATATAAAAAGAAAAAAAGAATCTGAAAGATATGTTTATTATGATCCCATTAAAAGAATTGATGCGTTTGAACTGTGGTGTTGGAGAAGACATTTGAGGGTCCCTTGGACTGCAAGGAGATCCAACCAGTCCATTCTGAAGGAGATCAACCCTGAGATTTCTTTGGAAGGAATGATGCTAAAGCTGAAACTCCAGTACTTTGGCCACCTCATGCGAAGAGTTGATTCACTGGAAAACACTGATGCTGGGAGGGACTGGGGGCAGGAGGAGAAGGGGACGACAGAGGATGAGATGGCTGGATGGCATCACGGACTCAATGGACCTGAGTCTGAGTGAACTTCGGGAGTTGGTGATGGACAGGGAGGCCTGGCGTGCTGCGATTCATGGGGTCGCAAAAGAGTCAGACACGACTGAGCAACTGAACTGAACTGAACTGACGTATATGTGTAACTGAATCACTTTATACATCAAAACTAACACAACATTGTAAATCAACTATCAGTTCACAAAGAATGACTTTTTTGGATTCATAATGAGTTTTAACATAATACTACACATATATATGTATGTGTATATTGAAAGAGAGTTGGGCAGCACCTATAAACATTTATATACACATACATATATATATATCACAGTGCAAGTAAGAACAATTCAAGTTCATGGACAACAAAGAATAAATCTGACATTACTATATTTTCTTATTTTTATTTCACGCAAGTACAAAATAAAATGCTGAAAATGTAACAGTGAGAAAGCAGAAGCACTACTTATAGATTATATATAATTCTCTACTTGGAAAAACAAGCATAACCTGAAGACAAACTACTAGAAAAAAAATCAGAGTTTAGTCATGCTGTTAATATTGATTGACCTACAAAAATCAACAGTATTTCCCAATATCAGTAATAACCAACAGAGAATATAATGAGATAAGCAAGAAACATTAAATATTCATGAATTCAGCTAAGCAACAGTTCTTAATACCACTCTAAAATATAATTTTAAAATCTAATAAAGAACATAAAATGTGGTCGGAATATATGACAATTATAATAATCTTCAAGTTTAAACTTTCCCATCACTAATCTATAAATTCCCAATAAAATTTCAACTTAAACACCTTTGAGAAATTCATCACATTTACTCTAAAACAGGAAAGGTCAGTTCATAGCTTAGTCAAGTATAAAACAGAAAATTAAAAAGCTGTCCACTATAAATAAAGCTATGATACCAGAAAAATAGACCAGTGGAACAGAATAAATATATCTCAAAAACACAGTCATCTGTACATGAATACCTCGTATATGACAAAATGCAGAAAAAAAAAAAAAAGAAAAAATTGATTCCTCAAGAGAGAATATAAGGAGAACTTCTCTGGCGGCACAAGGATAGGAATCTGCCTGCTGATGCAGGGGACACAGGTGTGCTCTGTGACTGCGGGAAGATCCCACATGCTGAGGAGCAAGCAAACCCATGCACCTCAACCTCTGAGCCAGCGCCATAGAGCCTGCCTGCCACAGCTACTGAAGCCTGTGAGCCCCGGAACCTGTGCTCCACAACCAGAAGCCCCCGAAATGAGAAGCCCGCACACCACGGCAAAGAGCAGCCCTCCTTGCCACATCTAGAGAAAGCCCATGCAAAGCAACAAAGGCCCAGAAGAGCCAAGAGTAAAATAAATGAATCAAAATTTTTTAAAAAAAGAGAAAGAGTATAAGGAAAACTTATTCACTACATGGGGAAAAATAAAACCAAAATCTTTCATAACACCATATAAAAAGGGAGAATCTTGATAGGTTTATGAAAAAAGGCAACAAATGGAGTATAATCTGCAAAAACAGTGAATCACTAAGCTGGAAACCTGAAACTAATATTGTAAATCAACTATACCACAGTTTTTAAAAGCTATAAAAGCAACAGAGCCACTAGGCTAACTGAAGAAAATATCTTGAATTTTACAAATTAATAACAAATTAAATTAAGGGCTATATTATGGAGGGGGGAAGTGATTTATTTTGGTTGCTGCACATTTAAGGATTTCTGTTCCTGAATGGATTGAGGAAATTAGTGGCACCTTACTCAATCACAAGGGGTTCTCTCCAAGAAAAAGGGCATCCCCAGGAAAACAAATGCAAAAAAAGGCAAAATGGTTGTCTTGTGAGAAGGGCTTACAAATAGCTGAGAAAAGAAGAGGAGGTAACAGCAAAGGAGAAAGGGAAAGATATACACATTTAAATGAAGAGTTCCAAAGAATAGCATGGAGAGATAAGAAAGCCTTCCTCAGTGATCAATGCAAAGAAATAAAGGAAAACAATAGAATGGGAAAGACTAGAGCTATCCTTCAAGAAAATTAGTGATACCAAGGGAACATTTCATGCAAAGATGGGCACAATAAAGGTCAGAAGTGGTATGGACCTAACAGAAGCAGAAGATATTAAGAAGAGGTAGCAAGAATACAAAGAACTATACAAAAAAGATTTTCATGACCCAGACAACCATGATGGCGTGATGACTCACCCAGAGCCAGACATCCTGGAGTATGAAGTCAAGTGGGCCTTGGAAGCATCACTACAAACAAAGCTAGTGGAGGTGATGAAATTCCAGTTGAGCCATTTCAAATCCTAAAAGATAATGCTATGAAAGTGCTGCACTCAATATGCCAGCAAATTTGGAAAATCTACCAGTGGCTGCAGGACTGGAAAAGGTCAGTTTTCACTCCAATCCCAAAGAAATGCAATGCTAAAGAATTTTCAAACTACCATACAATTGCATTCATCTCACACACTAGCAAAGTAATGCTCAAAAATCTCCAAGCCAGGCTTCAACAATATGTGAACCATGAACTTTCAAGTGTTCAAGCTGGATTTTAAAAAGGCAGAGGAACTAGAGTTCAAACTGCCAACATCTGCTGTATCATTGAGAAACCAAGAGAGTTCCAGAAAAACATCTACTGCTTTATTGACTACGCCAAAGCATTTGATTGTGTGGATCACAACAAATTGTGGAAAATTCTTAAAGAGATGAGAATACCAGATCACCTGACCTGCCTCCTGAGGAATCTGTATGCAGGCCAAGAAGCAACAGTTAAAACTGGACATGGAACAACAGACTTGTTCCAAATCGGAAAAGAGGTATGTCAAGGTTGTATGTGGTCACCCTGCTTATTTAACTTATATACATAGCATATCATGCAAAATGCAGGGCTGGATGAAGCACAAACTGGAATCAAGATTGCCAGGAGAAATATTAAAAACCTCAGATACACAGATGACACCACCCCTATGGCAGAAAGCAAAGAACTAAACAACCTCTTGATGAAAGTGAAAGAGGAGAGTGAAAAAGTTGGCTTAAAGCTCAACATTCAGAAAACGAAGATCATGGCATCTGGTCCCATCACTTCATGGCAAATAGATAGGAAAACAACGGAAACAGTAGCTGACTTTATTTTTCTGGGCTTCAGAATCACTGCAGACAGTGACTGCAGCCATGAAATTAAAAGATGCTCACTCCTTGAAATAAAAGCTAGACAGCATATTAAAAAGCATAGACATTACTTTGCCAACAAAGGTCTGTCTAGTCAAAGCTATGGTTTTTCCAGTAGTCATGTATGGATGTGAGAGTTGAACCATAAAGAAAGCTGAGCACTGAGGAATTGATGCTTTTGAACTGTGGTGTTGGAGAAGACTCCTGAGAGTCCCTTGGACAGCAAGGAGATCCAACCAGTCCATTCTAAAGGAGATCAGCCCTGGGTGTTCTTTGGAGGGAATGATGCTAAAGCTGAAACTAATATTTTGGCCACCTGATGTGAAGAACTGACTCATTTGAAAAGACCCTGATGCTGGGAAAGATTAAAGGCAGGAGAAGGGGATGACAGAGGGATGACTGAACTGCACAGCTCACTCACTCCGCAGTTCCCCTAAACAAATGACACAGATTCACCAGAAGAACAAGTGCAACCACAGAAAACCCATCCCTTCAGCAAAACTAGAAGTGCCCACTGAAAACATTAGTTCAGTTCAGTCACTCAGTCGTGTCCAACTCTTTGCAACCCCTTGACCCACAGCACGCCAGGCCTCCCTGTCCATCACCAACTCCCAGAGTTTACCCAAACTCATGTCCATTGAGTCGGTGATGCCATCCAGCCATCTCATCCTCTGTTGTCCCCTTCTCCTTCCACCATCAATCTTTCCCAACACCAGGTTCTTTACAAATGAGTCAGCTCTTTGCATCAGGTGGCCAAAGTATTGGAGCTTCAGCTTCAACATCAGTCCTACCAATGACACCCAGAACTGATATCTCCCAGGATGGACTGGTTGGATCTCCTTGCTGTCCAAGGGACTCTCAAGAGTCTTCTCCAACACCACAGTTCAAAAGCATCAATTCTTCGGCACTCAGCTTTCTTTATAGCCCAGCTGTCACATCTATACGTGACTACTGGAAAAACCATAGCCTTGACTAGAGGGACCTTTGTTGACAAAGTCAGCAAAAGTCTCTCCTTTTTAATATGCTGTCTAGGTTGGTCAAACTTTCCTTACAAGGAAAAAGCATTACTGGAGAGAGAGAAAAGTTCAGGGAAATTGTGGGGGAGAGAAAAGGAGTTGTTTTTCCACATCCTTGAGAGTTCCCCTGAAATTCAAAACTGTCTGGGTACAGAATTTAACACATGAGGCTGTCCTGGGCAGTTGACATGATAAGATCTGCACACTCACCTTCCAGAACCTTAGAAGTGTATACAGAGGCTTAACTGGGTTCAGTCATGTGTACCATCCAGATGTTCTCCCCATAGTGAAGAGTATATTCCAGGGACAGTGGAGGGGCAAGGCCCCTCCAGTTGTCTGGATCCAGCTTAAGGATCAGTTGGCAGCCTCATCCTCTTATCCTCCTACAAGGGTGAAATTCTCTAAAAGTGAATGAAGATCACCAGAAAGAGAATTTTGTTGTTTTTGTTTAGTCATTAAGTCGTTTCTGACTCTTTTGCGATGTCATGGACGGGTAGCCCCACCATGCTCCTCTGTTCATGGGACTTTCCAGACAAAAATACTGGAGTGGGTTGCCATTTCTTTCTCCAGGGGATCTTCCTGAGTCAGGGATCAAACTCTGGGTCTCCTGTATTGCAGGCAGATTCTTTACCACTGTCCCAGAAAGAGAAAATCTGTACTAATTGTGACGAAACTTAGTAATAGGAATGCTTACAGGGAAGAGACTTAAAAGTGACAAGGACCCAAGATAGCAGCCTCAGAAGGGCACAAAATCTGAAAAGGAAGAAAAAAATCACTTTCCAGTCTGGGGTGGTAAGGATAAAAGCATGTCAAAGAAATTTGGCATCCTACCTGACAGAGGAAAATTTTAAAATATTTCAAATTGCAGTGCAGGGAAATACACTGCAACTTGGCCACTTTGATAAACAGACATTAGAGAAAATGTATCTCACTTCACAGACAGAAGAGGAAGCTCTTGAATTAAACACTTATACAATCTGAATTGCCAAGTAGGTCTACAAAATAAAGATTCAATACACACCACTGTATATAAAATTGATAATCAACAAAGACCTACTATATTAGCACAGGAATTCTACTCAATATTCTATAATAACCTATATGGGAGAAGAACCTGACAAAATGAATATATGTACTTGTATAACTGAATTACTTTACTATACATGTAAAATTAACACATTATAAATCAACTATACTCCAATATAAAATAAAACTTAAAAATATAAAAAAAATCCAAAATGATGTACATCTTTTGCAAACTTGGAAGTATAAAACTGAAACTTAAAATTGAAACAGACTGGTGAAAATTCTCCCACACCACTCTAAAAGCAATAAACAAGTAGAAAAAAACTATAGCATAATGCATCAAACTAAATCCAGTATTTTCCAGCAAGCATGTGGAAACATGAAAAAAAAAAAAAAAACCCTTGAATCAGATAACCAAAATCTAAGGAAGAGAAATGGCCATAAAGCTGAAAGAAATATGGAAAGAAATGGGAAAAAATAATTGTCTCAGAAATGAACAATTAAATTACCAGTTTTCCTAGAAAGATTATACTCAAATGAACAATTAATAAGAGGAAATAGAGAAACAACCAAGATGATAAGAACATTTTTTAAAAGGGTAAAAAAAAAAGTAGTTTAAATGGAAGCTACACAAAGGAGATCCAATTACACAGAACTGGACTTTTGGGGGGGGGGGGAAGCAATGGAATAGAACTAATATTTTAAAATATAATCCATGAAAAGGATCAGGAAATTATAGAATATCTAAATCCATATACTAAATAGGCTCAGTATGAATCTGGGAAAACTTACCCAGAATCATCAACTCTCAGATATATCCTAGTAAAAGTGTTAGATTTTCCAGATACAGAAAGAAATCTCAGATCTCAACAGCAAGAAAATTAAGCTGGTATCAAAATTTCCAAGCATGCCATACAAATCAAGGCAAGAAGGAAACAGGATGTGCAAGAAACTCAAGGGAGGGAAAGGTGAACCAAGGATTTTATATCCAGCTAAACTGTTGTTCAATTTCAAGACATAAATAAAAAGTAACACACACATACACACATAAAACAGCTTTACACATTTAAGAACTTGGGGAATACTGTGTTCACAAGTCCTTAATCTGCTAAAGGATAAATTTCATCCAGCCAAATAATGACTGAGGAAATCTGGGCAAAAGGAGTAATGGTAAGGATTTAACATATTAAATTTAATCAGAATAATATAAAATGCTATATGTTTTGACAAAGTAAATATATGAATAAAAAGTACAAGGGAATGGAGAGGGGTAATGGAAAAAATAAATTCATTGATGTGGCACAAAGGAGTCCTCAAATCTTTTGACCTCCCAAGTCCTTGCACTTGTAAAATTTTTGAGAATCTCAGAAAGCTTTTATTCATTAAGTTATAGGAATCAATTTATTCTACTTTACAAACTAAAACTGAGAAGGTACTTATTTAAAAATAATAAAAAAAAATAAGCCTGTCATGGAAACATATATAACACTTTTTTATGAAAATAATACTTTTCCCAAAAAATATAGTGAGAAAAGTGGTACCTTTCACATTTTTGCAAATCCCAAGGTCTGGCTTAATAGCAGACACCTGGACTTTCATAGGGCGTCCCTCATAAGAATCCACCTGCAATGCAGGAAACACTGGTTCAATTCCTGGGTTGGGAAGATCCTCTGGTGAAGGGATAGGCTACCTGCTCTAGTATTCTTGGGCTTCCCTTACATGTTCCACACATTTTGGTAGCTATCAAAGGGATAACAGGCTTCCTTGGTGGCTCATTGGTAAAGAATTCATCTGCCAATGCAGAAAACACAGGTTTAATCCCTGGATCAGGAAGATTTCCCTGGAGAAGGAAATGGCAACCCACTCCTGTACTCATGCCTAGAAAATTCCATGGACAGAGGACCGTGGCAGACTACAGTCCATGGGGTTGCAAAAGAGTCAGACATAACTCAGCAACTTAACAACAGCAAAGGGATAACATCATCAAGTATCATGTAGCCTCTGTATAATGTTTGTGTGCATTCACAAGAAAGTAAAAGTGAAAAAGTCATGTAAAGTCTTACTTAGTACTATTATGAAAATGGTTTTGACATCACAGACTCTCTGAAGGTTTCAGAGCCTTCAGTGGATCACACTTTGAGAACATCTTTTGTACAGATAAAAAGGAGGAGTCAAACATACATTAAAAACTGACATGCCAGTTAATAAAGTTAACTAAGAAAACAGCAGAGAAGGGCAGTTTAAAAGGCGTAAGTACAGACGTTTTTAATAGATACCTAATCCTAATATCAAAATTTTTTTCAATTAAAGACCAAAGCAAATGCATCTCCTAGAGAAACAGAAATTTTAATAAAATGAGATAGTAACTATACTTGAAATGACAGAGACCCAACATAAAAAGTACATTAATATATGTGAGTTAGCTTAACTCATCTTTTAAAAATATTTCCAAAGTGATTCAAAGAAATAACGAATCTTTGCTATACAAGAGCCGCATCTGGGGAAAAAGGTGATTCTGAAAGGCTAAACATAAAAGGATTGGATCTAGGCATAACAGGCAAATGAAATCAATACAAAAACAGTGTTTGCACCTGACATCAAATTAGGATGCAAGCCAAAAAAAAAAAAAAATTAATGTGAAAAAAAGGACACTATTAATGCTAAAAGCTGCAATTCAAAATAGAGATATAACATTCAGAAATATCTATGCACCAATAACACAGCAATCTTCTTTATATACAGCAGAAACTACAGGAGAAGTAGAAATACGCAAAACACCCTGATAATAGATTTCATCAAACCACTCTAATTACAAAATAAGTATACAAAAATTATCAAGGCTACAGAATACCTAAACAACGTTCTCAGCAAAATACAGTAGATCTTATGGAATCATCAAACATTAAACCCTGATAATGGAACATACATTTTCCTCTCAAGTAACATGGGACATTTACAAAACTAATCAACTTGTTAAGTTACAAAAAAAAGCATTAGTAAGTGGTATGGAGAAGAAATATTACAAACAACACTCCTTAATTATATTTGCAATAAAATAAGCAATAAATAACAATATCTAAAAATAAGAAAATTCCTGAAATTGAATTTTTTTCTTGTAAAAAAATACTAAGTGAAAGAAGAAATACAACCCCAAATTTCAAATGTAATAATGATGAAACTACTACAGATTAGAATCTATGGGATACATTCAAGCACTAATCAGAGAAAGAATAATCAATTTATACACTTATTGCAACCTAAAAATACATCTTTTTAACTTTAAGTGAGCCCAGAACCCTCTACAATATTCTGAGGCTTACTTTCAAAAATTATTTTTTAAAAGAACAATAGGGTTAACAAGAATAAAGCACCAAGAAGAAAATAGATAAAAGTAAAAATTAATATAGTAGAGAAGAAAAATACAAGAAATCTGATTAATAAAACTGTTTTTTAAATGATTAATAAACTAGACATATCACTAATTCACCTGATTAAGAAAAAAGAAGGCACACATATATGAAGAAATGATAAATTACCAATGAGACAAAAAAAAGCTTTCAAATCATGAGATTAATTTACATATTTCTATGCAAATATATTTGAAAACCTGTATTAAATGAAAAACATTTGATGAGATAAAGCTTATCAAAACTGACTCAAGTAGAGTTAGAAAGAACTTTTTTTTTTTTTTTTTTTTTTGTCACACTGAGTGGCTTGCAGGATCTTAGTTCCCCAACCAGGGACTGAACACAGGCCTTGGCAGTGTAAGTGCTGAGCCCTAACCACTGAACCACCAGGAAATTCCCAGGAAGCATTTTAAATGGACCAATGCTCATAGAAGAAAAAAAGAGAGAGAGAGAGAAATTTAGTCAAAGCTAGACCTCACAGAAAAGTTTACCAGGCCCAGATGGTTTTAAAAGGAAATTTTACCAAACTGTCAATAACCAGATAGGTCCAGTGCTATAAAAACTGCTCCAAAACATAGAAAATGAAGGAAAACAACTTTCAAGTCATTTTATAAAGAAAATATAATATTGATGCCCAAATATGATATAGTTCAAATTTTTTAAAAATCAAATTACAAACATTTATCAAAACTAGCACAAAATATATTTATTATTCATCACTATGCTATGAAAATAATATACAATAACCAAGCAGGATTTGTTCTAGGAATACCATGTGCACTCAATATAGGAAATCCATTACCATAAAATACCATAAATCTGAAAAAAAATTACTGTTATTACTTTGATGAATCCTAGAAACTTTTTAAAAATTCAACATCTATTCCCAGTATATTCACACACACACACCATGATTCTGAAGCCCCAATCCTACTTACTGTAAAAACACTTCGGACATGTACTTCTGAGATGGTCCCAACAATCCCCATCTCCACATATTCACTTTTTTGAGTAGACCCCACCACATTGAATAACACTGATCTGTTTGCCCAAGTATTCAAATTATGGAAATGATGTGTAATATCCAATACTAAATTATATTTTAAAAAATATAGTTTCTACCTCATTCTCTCTGTGGGATCTTTTGTCCAGTGGAAGCCAGTTACCATGTTGTGAGGAAAGCACCGAGTGGTGAGAGGCTGTGGCCTCCAGCGAACAGCCAGCCCCAACTTGTCAGCCACGTGAACAAGCCGTTTTAGAAACACCAATGAAGCCTCAGGAATCTGCAGCTCCACAGCCACCATCTTGAAAACTACTTCAAGAGGGACCCTCAAGCCAGCATCACCCCGCTAGACTACTCCTGAATTCTTGACCTATAGAAAATGTGTGCAATAACAAATGATGATGATTGTTTCAAGCTATTAAGTTTAGAGGTAATTTGTTATGCAGCAATAGATAACTAGTACTGTGTGTATGTGAAACCTTAAAAACACCACTGAAAGGCAAAAAGTTAGATTCTAACAAAGAAGAGCCCTTGTTCTTAGGAAAACTAAGTGTCAAAATAAAGATCACTTCTGCTTACACTAATTTATAAATTTAAGGCAATAACAAAAATACCAATGAGCTTTTTTTCATGAAGCTGGATAAGTTGTAATGGAAGTTCATCTGAAAAAATAAACATGCATGAATAGCTAGGAAAACACTGAAAAAGCAAAGTTATGAAAAGGGACTAATCCTACCAGATACTAAAACATTGTAGCAAGCTTCTATAATTAAAACAGTATAATACTGGCTAATGAAGAAGCAGACAGACTGGTGCAATAGGATAGAGTAAGATGCCCAGATAGAAAACCAAGTACATATGGAAATTTAATACATAATAAAGATGGTGTTCCAATTCCTGGGCAAAGACAAACAATTTTTTTTAAAAGGTACTCAGATAACTGGGTAGTCTTTTGGAAAAAGATACAATTAAATGCATTATTCACATCATATGTAAAAATAAGCTCTAAATGTATCCAGGGATTTAAATGTGAAATATAAAACTATACAAATACTAGAAGAAAACATTGTTGAATTAATCCATAACATGGGTATAAAAAGAGAATTTCTAAATAGGACAAAATTAAGTTGAAAAAATTTTAAGATAAATTTTACTATATAAAAATTTTAAATGTTTCTCATGGGAAAAAAATACCACAATCAAAGTAAAATGGCAGAAGACAAAGTGGGGGGAAAATTTTGCAAAATGTACCACAGATAAGGAGATATTCTTAATATATTTTAAAACTGTTAAAATAAAGGGGGAAATGACCAAAACTTCAAAAGAACAATGAATTAAAGGTCCAAGCAAATAATTCATGAAAAAGATATACAATGGTTCTTAGTCATAAACAACTATTTCAATTTTACCCATAATGAGAATAAAAGCAAATAAAATTATACTGGATACCATTTCTCTTCTATCAGGTTGGCAAAAAAGTAAAAAATTTTGGCAACACTTTCTGCTGGCAAGGCTACAAGGCAGTCTCTTTCACTGCTGATGGGAATGCAGATAATATAACCCTTATGCTGGGGAATTTGGCAATCTCTAACAAAATTACATATGCATTTCCTTTTAATTTAGCAATCTCAGTTCTAAGAATTTAGCCTGAAGCTAACAAGAAAATACAACCACATTAGGTTATCCATTGCAGCATTATTTGTAAATACAAAATCACTGGAAACAACCTAAGTATCTATACATAGGAGACTGGTAGAAGAAATGATACATACACTGGTATGCTTTGTAATAAATAAAAGAGATCCCTATATGAGTTACATGAAGTGAGCTCAGCATACTTGATCAGTGACAAAGGCATAGTGCACATATATTTATATATCCATAGTCACAAAGTGTCTACATGAAACTTAAAGGAGGAGAATGGTCATTGATAGAGTCACCTTAAGTAAGTGACCAGAGTTAACATTTTCAGTAATGGTAAAAATCAGTATCATGTACCTTCTGACATGATGCCCTGAGACATAATATTACCTTTGTAGTATTTCTACAAAAAATAATTATAATCATGAAAAAAAATTACAACAAACTTGGCAACAGTCTATAAAATAAAATGTTAAAGCCAAGAAAGATAAAGAATTCTGAGGCAGAGAAGGAAAGAAAGGAGGGAGAGGAGGGGAAGAGAAAGAGAAGGAAGGAAAAAGGAAAGGAAGAAAGAAAGATAGGAAATAAGAGATGGAACAAGCAGAATCCTGGACTAGAGGGAGAAAATATTTATAAAGCTCAACTTTGAGAACACTGGCAAAATTTGAAGCTGGAGAGTGGATTAGTCAGTGTTCAACTTCCTGATTTAATGATTGTACTCTGGTTATAGTTTATTCCCATTCTTAGGAATGTGTGTGTGCTCAGTCCTATCTGACTGTTTGAGACCCATGGACTAGCCCACCAGGCTCCTCTGTCCATGAGATTCTGCAGGCAAGAATATTCGAGTGCCCTCCTCCAGGGGATATCCCCGACTCAGGGATCAAATCCACATCTTTCACATCTCCTACACTGGTAGGTGAGTTCTTTACCACTGCGCCACGGAAATAACTAAGGTAAAGAAATAGATGCTTGCAATTTACTTGTAACTGGTTCACTAAAAACAAACTTTGGATTGTGTATGTGTGCATATACATATATATACATAAAACATACAAAGGAATAAGAATAATAAGCTAATGGAGCAAAATATTAAAATTAGTGCATCTGAGCAAATAACATATTGAAGTTCTTATGTATTACTTTTGCAACTTTTCTGCAAGATTGAAGTTCAAAATAGTGTCTTAAATCTGGAATTCTGTTTGGTAAGTGACAACAATGACAAAGTTCACTTGTGGTTGCAAGCATGGGAAAAGATATTTGGAATGTCTGAAACTCACAAGGCCTTGACTGAATGAAAGGAATTCCTGCAAAGCAACAAGAAAAACCAGAAACTCCAACAGAAAGCAATACAAATGCTTTCTGACCAGATAATTTACAGAGGAGGAAATCCCCAAAACCCCAGAATCATGGATATTTTAAGATATGCAAATTTAAGAAAAAACAAGGAGGTATCACTTAACCCTACCAATTCACAAATAGTAGAGTTCTAAACAAATTTAAGGGTTGGTAGGAACCCTTAGGAATTGCTACAGATACAAATATGGAAATATAAATGACATGGTCATCCCACCCCTTGGAATAGAATGGCACTCCTTAAAACTTTATTCGACACTTGTTAAAGATGTCAAGGCTGACTTTATTACAATAGAGGAGAGAGACTGCACTCAACTCTGCTGAAATAAAAGGCAGGAGAATCTTCAAATGCTGATGTGAACTAATGGAAAGGGACTAAAGAACATTATGGGGAGGTTGGTTGATGTGACTGGGCCACCCATGTTTCCTGTCGCTTTTCAAAGTTAGGATTCTACCCTCCCACTGGTAGCCTTCCATGATTACATTTCAAAGAGATGACTCTCAGGTCCTAGAGAAAGATGTTTCTGGGTGGTAGAAATTTTACAAGTATCAGTTTTCTAAAATTGATGCCCTAAGGAAAGGGAGGAGGGGGCCTCCAATCATGAACAAACTTGCCTCAATTTTAGTGAAGCTAAAGGGAGTGTTTGGGCAGTCTTGATCAACACCTATCAGCAACTCCACACCAGCAGACAGCTGACAGATTGACAGAAAGATGGATAGACAGACAGACAAGCAGATATGTATGAGTATGTCTACTGGAGATTATATTTAGGATCAGGGAGTTGGAACCCAATATAATACCCAAGAGTGGATAGGTCACCTATGGCATACACACACACACACACACACACATATTTAGCAATTATTCTGCACCATAAGCCCTTAGCCGAGTTTTTACATCAGCTATCGCTTTTCACACTGACATCTTTCACCCTTCCACCTATTTTAGACAGGTTTTCTCCCAAAGAGTAGGAATTACTCCACCCACATAGTGTGCGGGGACAGGAATGCAAAAGTAGGAAGTCAAGAAACACCTGGAGTAAAAGGCAAATTTGGCCTTGGATTGCGGAATGAAGCAGGGCAAAGACTAATAGAGTTTTGCCAAGAGAATGCACTGGTCATAGCAAACACCCTCTTCCAACAACACAAGAGAAGACTCTACACATGGACATCACCAGATGGTCAACACTGAAATCAGATTGATTATATTCTTTGCAGCCAAAGATGGAGAAGCTCTATACAGTCAGCAAAAACAAGACCAGGAGCTGACTGTGGCTCAGATCATGAACTCCTTATTACCAAATTTAGACTCAAATTGAAGAAAATAGGGAAAACCGCTAGACCATTCAGGTATGACCTAAATCACATCCCTTATGATTATACAGTGGAAGTGAGAAATAGATTTAAGGGCCTGGATCTGATAGATAAGATTGCCTGATGAACTATGGAATGAGGTTTGTGACACTGTACAGGAGACAGGGATCAAGACCATCCCCATGGAAAAGAAATGCAAAAAAGCAAAATGGCTGTCTGGGGAGTCCTTACAAATAGCTGTGAAAAGAAGAGAGACAAAAAGCAAAGGAGAAAAGGAAAAATATAAGCATCTGAATGCAGAGTTCCAAAGAATAGCAAGAAGAGATAAGAAAGCCTTCTTCAGCGATCAATGCAAAGAAATAGAGGAAAACAACAGAATGGGAAAGACTAGAGATCTCTTCAAGAAAATTAGAGATACCAAGGGAACATTTCATGCAAAGATGGGTTTGATAAAGGACAGAAATGGTCTGGACCTAACAGAAGCAGAAGATATTAAGAAGAGGTGGCAAGAATACATGGAAAAACTGTACAAAAAAGATCTTCACCACCCAGATAATCATGATCACTCATCTAGAGCCAGACATTTTGGACTGTGAAGTCAAGTGGGCCTTAGAAAGCATCACTACGAACAAAGCTAGTGGAGGTGATGGAATTCCAGTTGAGCTATTTCAAATCCTGAAAGATGATGCTGTGTAAGTGCTGCACTCAATATGCCAGCAAATTTGGAAAACTCAGCAGTGGCCACAGGACTGGAAAAGGTCAGTTTTCATTCCAATTCCAAAGAAAGGCAATGCCAAAGAATGCTCAAACTACCACACAATTGCACTCATCTCACATGCTAGTAAAGTAATGCTTAAAATTCTTCAAGCCAGGCTTCAGCAATACGTGAACCATGAACTCCCTGATGTTCAAGCTGGTTTTAGAAAAGGCAGAGGAACCAGAGATCAAATTGCCAACATCCGCTGGATCATGGAAAAAGCAAGAGAGTTCCAGAAAAACATCTATTTCTGCTTTATTGACTATGCCAAAGCCTTTGACTGTGTGGATCACAATAAACTGTGGAAAATTCTTCAAGAGAAGGGAATACCAGACCACCTGACCTGCCTCTTGAGAAATCTGTATGCAGGTCAGGAAGCAACAGTTAGAACTGGACATGGAACAACAGACTGGTTCCAAATAGGAAAAGGAGTACG
Organism: Budorcas taxicolor; assembly: GCF_023091745.1. NCBI lineage: Eukaryota > Metazoa > Chordata > Mammalia > Artiodactyla > Bovidae > Budorcas > Budorcas taxicolor. The sequence goes on from NC_068916.1 coordinate 56,516,521, forward strand.
TCAAGGCTGTATATTGTCACCCTGCTTATTTAATTTATATGCAGAGTATATCATGAGAAACGCTGGACTGGAAGAAACACAAGCTGGAATCAAGGTTGCTGGGAGAAATATCAATAACCTCAGATATGCAGATGACACCACCCTTATGGCAGAAAGTGAAGAGGAGCTAAAAAGCCTCTTGATGAAAGTGAAAGAGGAGAGTGAAAAAGTTGGCTTAAAGCTCAACATTCAGAAAACAAAGATCATGGCATCCGGTCCCATCACTTCATGGGAAACAGATGGGGAAACAGTGGAAACAGTGTCAGACTTTATTTTTTTGGGCTCCAAAATCACTGCAGATGGTGATTGCAGCCATGAAATTAAAAGATGCTTACTCCTTTGAAGAAAAGTTATGAACAACCTAGATAGTATATTCAAAAGCAGAGACATTACTTTGCCGACTAAGGTCCGTCTAGTCAAGGCTATGGTTTTTCCTGTGGTCATGTATGGATGTAAGAGTTGGACAGTGGAGAAGGCTGAGCACTGAAGAATTGATGCTTTTGAACTGTGGTGTTGGAGAAGACTCTTGAGAGTCCCTTGGACTGCAAGGAGATCCAACCAGTCCATTCTGAAGGAGATCAGCCCTGGGATTTCTTTGGAAGGAATGATGCTTAAGCTGAAGCTCCAGTACTTTGGCCACCTCATGCGAAGAGTTGACTCATTGGAAAAGACTCTGATGCTGGGAGGGATTGGGGGCAGGAAGAGAAGGGGACGACCGAGGATGAGATGGCTGGATGGCATCACGGACTCAATGGACGTGAGTCTGAGTGAACTCTGGGAGATGGTGATGAACAGGGAGGCCTGGCGTGCTGCGATTCATGGGGTCACAAAGAGTCAGACACGACTCAGCAACTGACCCAAATTGAACATAGATAGTATGCATTGGCGTTTGTCTGGAAGTGACTCAGGTCTCTTCCAATTATATTCCTCTGGCCAAAGAAATTCACTTGGTCATGATCAATTTCAAAGTGGGGAAGAGAAGTACAATTCTACTATATCCCCCAAAGGTAGAGAGCAAGTAACACCTATGAGTAGAACTAAGGACTAGCACACTCTCAAAATGCCCAACTAAGGTGGTTTTGGTTACTCTTTTTTTTTTTTTTTTTTTGGTTTTGACTCTTATTGAATGACATAAAAATCCATGACATGCAGTCATTTGCAGTTTTACTGAGCCATGATTTGAATCACATGTTAATGACAGTTGGAGGTTGGTTAGAGAGAGTACCAAAGCAAGTCTCTTATCCGCAAATGAATCAAGCTAACTTCCCACCATTCATATCACATCACACTGCAACTTCATTGTTCTGTTGTTGCAAATGCACTAATGCTTAACGTACACTTAGGTTTCACAGGAGAATCTAACTGCTATACATTTGAGGACTATCAAAGTGCTTGAGGGGCTTCCCAGGTGGCAGTAGTAGTAAAGAACCCACTTGCCAGTGCGGGAGATGTAAGAGACGCAGGTTTGACCCTCAGGAAGATCCCCTGGAGAAGGAAATGGCAGCCCACTCCAGTATGCTTGCCTGGGGAATCCCACGGACAGAGGAGCCTGGCAGGCTACAGTCCATGGGGTCAAAAAGAGTTGGGCTTCACTGAAGCGCCTTAGCACACATGTACAGAGTGCTTGAGAAAGGTCCACTCACTGATTTGTCGATCGTGTCTATTAATCATAGCAAATGTCCATGTCAACTACTGTTCTCGGTCATAATGCCTCCCCACTTATAAGAGTCACAGTGACTAAGATGCATACTGACTGGAATTCAGTGAGTCCAGTGTTATCAGAGAGAGACAGTCATGCCTCAAAGTGGACTGGGTACAGTGGAGTTTTTATTCCAAAATGTGGAATGGGACTTTGGAAAGAGCATAAGATTTGGAGCACGGAGGCTCACTAGCTGTGTAATCACAGCCATGTGATTGAATCATTCTTAACTTCATTGTCTTTATTAGAAAATGAGGCTATAAAACAGAAAATATGACTTTCTTCCTTGCCTCACTTTTTTTCCCTTCTACCCCTCCCTCCTGTTGAAATTATGCTGTGAGAAACTGTCAAATTTAGCAGAGAAGGGCTTGCTTGTTTCCATTGGATTATAAATACCTGAGCCTCCTTCTATGAAAGGAGGCAAAGGTTCTAAGGGTCTTCCTTCCCCAATTCAGCAGAGGACCCCATGTCCCTGCTACCAGGATGGAGCCACAACCCAGGGGAGGAGCAAACAGAGAAGGAGATGCAGGAAAGTAGAAGCCTCTGAATGACCTGAAGGAAAGGTGGTTGAGTGATGTAGAAAAGATACAAAACCTATTGTACGTCACCTTCTCTGTTTTCTTACCTGCGTGTCTGAGTGGATATTCCATGTATGACCAATGGGTACAATAACTCTGTCACTCAAGGCAGCTGTAAATCAACAGCCTTTCAAATTATAAAGTGTTGCATGTAAATATAACACTGAGCTACAAGGGAAGCACAAGAATACTGGAGTGGGTAGCCTATCCCTTCTCCAGTGGATCTTCCCAACCTAGGAATTGAACTGGGGTCTCCTGCATTGCAGGGAGATTCTTTACCAACTCTGCTATCAAGGAAGCCCATACATGTAAATATGAGAGATAATAATTTTGAGCTCAAGGATTATAGTGTGTGTCAGTATGGAATTCCTCCAGAGAGAACTGGGTAGGGGCATATTTGAAGTCCTTTAACATGCTGGATCTAGAACCATTACTTAAAGTTTTCATATTCGGAGCCTTTCTTTTGTCTTCTCTTTGTCAAGGACTGTCATTTGAGGAATGAGTTATTCCACACAAGCACAAAGGCACACTTGATACAGAAAATGTCTCCAACTAGAATAATCCACAGCATTAGAACTGAGAGAGTGCTTATAGATCATTTAGGAAAATGTTGTCCCATGGAACTTTATACAATGATGGGCATGCTCTGTATCTGCACTGTGCCATACAGGTGCAGCCTCTAGTCACATACGGCTATGAGGCACTTAAAATGTGGCTAGCACAACCGAGAAATTTCAACCGTACATAATCTTAATTTAAATTTGAATTTTGAGAACAGCCCTCAGAAGATGCATAAATTATTCTAAAATTACATGTGAAATATTGAGTTTGCAAAACAACACTATCTTCCAGTAACATAGTTATCCAAGAATAAGTATTAAATAAACTAGGAAGGGTATCTACAGGGAGGATGGTATAGGGGTGGGAATGAAAATGGTGATGAGAGGTGAAGGTAAAAACAAGAAGATAGCTTTGCACACAAAAATGATAGTTGAACACAAACTGAAGGATTTAGTAAGTCTCTGTACCCAAAGTACTAGAACGAAAGGAAAAAAAAATGTCTGTGTGGATGTTTTTCAAAGTTAGACTTAGCATTCACCAAATTCTCAAAAAGGCTGAAGACTTCCACCAAAATGTCAAGAATCTCTGAGCTAGGGGAGAATAAGCGCCAAACAGATGGGACAGGAATGGAATGCAGACTGATTAAATAATAAAAAGACACTCTTTTAACTGACCATGTGGTTGACAGTTCTCTGGTTAACCAACAAAGGGAGACATTTTATCTTACAGTGGGAAAACATTAAAAAATAGTACTCAAACATTTTAAGGAGAAGGCAATGGCAACCCACTCCAGTACTCTCACCTGGAAAATCCCATGGACAGAGGAGCCTGGTAGGCTGCAGTCCATGGGGTCGCGAAGAGTCAGACACGAATGAAGTGACATAGCAGCAGCAGCAGCAAACATTTTAAGTATCTCACTTCAACTTATATAAATTACATGTAAGTGCCTTTGCCAGTCTTCTTGTATGGAACCAAGGACTTTTCGTGAATGCATCCATTGACTAGATTTCTATATTACATTTCTCCCATAAATAAACATAATGCATTTTCTGATTCCCACTCTTTCTCTAAATGAAGCAAGAGCATAGGGACTCTTCAGAAGCAACCTGAGTCCAGAATCCTTCTTGACTTTCTATAGCTGCTGCTGCTAAGCTGCTAAGTCACTTCAGTCGTGTCCGACTCTGTGCGACCCCATAGATGGCAGCCCACTAGGCTCCCCCGTCCCTAGGATTCTCCAGGCAAGAACACTGGAGTGGGTTGCCATTTCCTTCTCCAGTACATGAAAGTGAAAAGTGAAAGTGAAGTCCCTCAGTCGTGTCCAACTCTGTGCGACCCCATGGACAGCAGCCTACCAGGCTCCTCCGCCCATGGGATTTTCCAGGCAAGAGTACTGCAGTGGGGTGCCATTGCCTTCTCCCTCTAGTATCTAGCCCACATCTAACTCAAAAGCAATCTTTTTTCAATTTAATGCAATTAGTCTTTCCAATGGAAGAAATTAGGTTTCATAAAAACACCCCCTCTCTGCTCCCTAATGTTGATAGCTATGGGATGCAGAATAATGATCCCCCAAAGATGAACATGAGCTCCTCTGGTGGCTGAGTGGTAAAGAATCTGCCTGCCAATGCAGGATATGTGGGTTCGGTCCCTGCATGGAGATGACCCCCTGAAGTAAGAAATGGCAACCATTCCAGTATTCTTGACTGGGAAGTCCCATGGACAGAGGAGCCTGGCAGGATACCATAGGGTAGCAAAAGAGTATGACATGAGTTAGCAACTAAACAACAACAACAACAAAAATGAACATGCTCTAATTCTCAGAACCCATGAATATAATACTGTTTGGCAAAAGATGATAGCAGATGTGATTAAATCAAAGTTCTTGAGCTGGGGAGATTATGTCAGCTTACCCAGTGAACCCAGTGTAATCATAATGTTCCTTGTGAAAGAGAGAGGTGATGAGGCAGAGAGAAATTTGAAAATACTGTACTGGTGGCTACTATGGAGGAAGGAGCCAGTCACAAGTCAAGGAATGTAGGAGGCATTTGGAAATTGGAAAAGGCAAGGGAACAGGTTCTCCCTTTGGGCCTCAGGAAGGAATGGAGTCCTGCTGACAAGCCAGTGAAACTCATTTCAGATTGACCTCTAATGAGATAATAAATTTGTATTGTTTTACTTTGCCAACAAAGGTCCATCTAGACAAAGCTATGGTTTTTCCAGTAGTCATGTATGGATATGAGAGCTGGACTATAAAGAAGGCTGAGCGCCAAAATATTGATGCTTTTGAACTGTGGTGTTGGAGATTCTTGAGAGTCCTTTGGACTGCAAGGAGATCCAACCGGTCCATCCTAAAGGAAATCAGTCCTGAATATTCACTGGAAAGACTGATGCTGAAGCTGAAACTCCAATACTTTGGCCACTTGATGCAAAGAACTGACTTATTGGAAAAGACCTGATACTGGGAAAGATTGAAGGAGAGAGAAGGGGATGACAAAGGATGAGATGGTTGGATGGCATCACCGACTCAATGGACATGAGTTTGAGTAAACTCCAGGAGTTGGTGATGGACAGGGAGGCCTGGCGTGCTGCAGTCCATGGAGTCACAAAGAGTCAGACACGACTGAATGACGGAACTGAACTGAAGGCACTAGGTCTATGGTTATTTGTTAAAGCAGGAATGAGAAATAAATACACCTATTTACATATTTAATTAAATAGTCATAACTGCAATGAACATAAACTGCTTTGGGGTAAAACAAGTCTTACAAACATGTAGTTCAATTTTTGAGAACAGAATTCTTGAAGTAAATGATTGGGGTATGCTAGCAGTGATTATTCAGGATACTGCAGACATCAGTCACCATGTTTTAGGGGAAAACAGAGAGTGTTCATTAATCCAGCCAACCAACCTCCTAATCTAGAAAGAAAGCTCACTTTTTTTGATTGGTCGCTAAATGCCAGGCACTGTGCTAATTACTTTACAACATTTCTGTCAGTAAATATAGTTTCCAAATTACATTTCACCAATGAGAAAAAAATTCAGAGTGCTTAAATAACTTGTCTCAGACTACGCAGTTAGTAAATGGAAGACTTACTAACCAACACTTGATCCATGATCCATCCAGTTTGACAGTTTAGGCTCTAAAAGCCCCTTCTAAACATGAGTTTCTACATTCCCCAGATGCTAACCCAAACAGCTTATTTTACTGGTGAAAAAACTACAATTAGTATAAGTAAGTCTGGCTCTATCACCATAGTAGTCAAAATCACAGCAAGAAACAATAGTCACACAGGGTAATTTGAAAGGAACTAAAAAGGGCCTTTTCACAAGATGTGTTTTTATACACACTCAGAAACCATCACTGAGGCAAAGTGGAAGTTTATTCCACATCAAGGAAAGAAGGCAAATAAAATTCACATGAAAATGACATGACAAAATGCAAATAATAGTTTGTGATCAGGAAATATCAAGGGATATATAGACATTTCTCTTTGCTGTTTCTAGCGTCACATGGCATTATCAAGAAATTTCATTTGCAATATGATAAATATGTAGCCAAACAATGAATCCAATTGAACCGCTTACTATCTATGGGCTCTCAGTCAAGTCACTTACCCACCGAGAGCCTCCGGTTCTCATCTGAATGTTACCTCCTACCACCTCCACATGGCTGCTTCAGGGATTATGCATGATAATGGATACGGAAGTGCTTAGTAAATAAACTGACATGGCCTCTACAGATATGAGAGATGATTACAACATGTGAAATAAATGCAGTGGATGATCAGCGTGACAAACTGTGTCATTAGACTAACGCGTGCCAACTCAGGCTCCCTCTGAAAAGAGTAGAACTTCAGCTCAGAGAAATGCTGGGTTTTGTTTAAAACCTTGTTGATGTTACAGGCTTTGTCATCCAGGACCTTTCATCACTGCCTCTGACATCTGAGAAATGCCAAATCGAATAATCATCCTTAAGTAAAGTAAGATGACAAATTAAAATCCAGGCAGGGTCCTTTGCAATTACAACCTACTACTGCAATTGGCCCTTGTTTAAAATGGTTTCATTAAATCCAACTGCTCAATTCCCTCTTGCAATGTATAGTATTAAATTGCTGCTACACAGTGAGGCCACACATTTATTATAAAAATAAAATGCCAAAAATCACAACCATTTTGGCCTTTATTTTTCAAAAAAAATCCTTTTACTGAGTGTACAATATAGTGACAAGTGAGCCGCTCAGACCTGTATTTTGAGAAAAACACTTTTGTTTGAATGTATGAACTGGTGAGGCAGAATAGACGCTAAGTGAATTGTGAAATGGACTATCTTAACTTTACATTTCTCATACTCCTGAGCAAAATATTTATTAAGTGAATGCTTAAAAAGAGGAGAGGGTGGCATGTGGATGACCAACTAATCTGGAGATGCAATTCACAAAAGATATGTAAATAATAATAATATGAAAAAATTTCAACTGCAAGCTCCATGAGAGCAAAGTCTTTATTTTGTGAACTATTCTATCTCCAACACCTTCTTCCACCAAGTATGGAACACAGGAGATGGTTGACATTTACTGACAGGATGGATGAACTTCCCTGGTATCCAAATAAGTAAGTGCAACCTAAAACCATAAGAAGATGTCATTATTCATCTAACAGATGACCAAAATTTTCATTTTGCTTTTCATGAAAAACAAAACAATGTTGACAAAGCACAGAAGGAGAAGATTTCAGGTGTGATTCTATTTTGGAAACAATTTGGGAGGAGGAGTCGGGGAAAAGGAGAGAGAGAGAAAATAGGGAGAGAAAAGGAGAGATGGAGGATCTCCAAGTTCATTTATTCCAACTCCCTCATTTTACAAATGATGATGTCACTCATTTATTCCAGTGGGACCAAGTCCTTTCCCTCAGAGCTGTCAAATGGAAGAGATAGACCTGAACAAGTTATAGGAAGAAGTGCAGTGTGCTACGTGAAAGGGTAATGGAGATCCCACCTAGTGAGCTTAGGCTCCCTCACAGAGCTAGCTTAGGCTCTGAAGGAGCTTCCCAGAAATAACACTTCAGCTGAGACTTGAAAGATAGGAAGGTTTGAAGTAAAGGAAGGAGCGCAATGACTTTGGACTTATAAAAAAAAAAGTCAGTGGTATTAAACTTAAATCCCTGAACATTACAGAAAAAACAAAACAAGAATACTATGACAAGTGAAGGAAAGAAGATAAATCAACTAGGAAACTTGAGGCCCAAACAACAATATGACAATGAGTTTCCTTGTAACTCACATGTTTCAGACTGAGTGCTGAAGAAACCAGCAACCTGGAAATGCCAACAGGCACAGACCGAAAAAAAGCAAACCAAAACAATAAAAGCCCTCTCTCTCTAGGCAGGGGACCAGGAAAGGGGCAGCCTAGTAATCACTAAAAGAAGACGTTACCCAGAGAGTCACTCAGAAACGCCACATGATAAACCAAACAAATTTTCTAAAATGTGTTTGAATGACCCCAAGGAAGGCATCCCCCAAAACAGAACAAACAGATTTTTTTTTAAAAAAAAGGAAGACTTAAGCCCTAGTAAGTCAATAATTGTATTAAATATAAGTGATCTAAATCACCAATTAAAAGTCAGAGAATGCAAAATAGATTTAAAAACATGACTCAACTGTATGTTATTTATAAGAAATGCACTTAAAATGTAACATTAATTTTAAAAAAATGTAGGCACTCCTATTAGAGGTACTCTAACTAAAAGAAACTTAGGGCAAAGAAAATTATAAAATGATAAAAGAGTAATCCAAAAATAAGACATAGCAACCCTAAAAGTATACGTACAAAAGAACAGAGCTATAAAACATGTAAAGCAAAAATCTACAGACATAAAATGAGGAACAGACAAATCCACAATCGTAGTTGAAGAGCTCAATACCCTTCTCTCAACAATTGAGAGTACAGCTACGTGGAGCATCAGATAGAATATAGAACAATTCAACACCACCATCAACCATTAGGATATAATCAATGTTTGTAGAACACTTCTCCTGCCTGCAAGGTTCAATCCCTGGATCGGGAAGATCCCCTGGAGAAGGAAATGGCAACCCACTCCAGTATTCTTGCCTGGAAAATCCCATGGATGGAGGAGCCTGGTCGCAAAGAGTCGGACACAACTGAGCGACTTCACTTCACTTCACTTCCCCCAACAATAACATGAAACATATACCAAGATAGTTTATACATTCTGGGCCAGAAAAAAAAAAAAACACACACAGTAAATGTAAAGAGTTGAAACCATTTGAGTGTGTTCTCCAACCACAGGGTAATGAAATTAAAATCAAAAGCAAAAAGATATCTACAAAATTCCCAACTGGAAGACTAAACAACACACTTCTAAATAATGAATGGGTCAAAAAAAAGTCTTGAGAGATATATTTTTTTAATATATTGAACTGAATAAAAATGAAAATACACCATATTAAAATTTGTGGAACATAGTTAAAGCAATGCTTGGAGGGAAATTTATAGCACTAAATGTATACAATAGAAAAGAGAAAAAGTCTCAAATGAAGAATCTAAAATTCCTACCTTAAGACCTACAAAAGAAAAGCAAAATAATCCCAAAGCAAGCAGGAGACAGAAATAATAAAAAATAGAAGTCCATGAAACACACCAGAAAAGCAATATGGAAAAATCAGTGAAACAAAGAGCTGGCTCTTTGGCAACAATAAAATTGACAAACAGAGCATATGATTAAATACCAGGCAGACATCAAAAAGATAATATGAAAATGCTATGAACAACTCTACACACAAAAATTTGACAATTTATACAAATATGCAGCAATTCCTCAAAAAACACAAGCTACAACAACTCGCCCAGTATGAAACAGAACATTTGAAGAGCTCCATAACATAGATCACATTTGTAATTGAAAATCTCCCTAAAACAAAGATCTTCAGTCTTGGATACTTCCACTGGCAAATTCTACCAAATATTTAAAGAATTAATACCACAGTCTCTTCTAGAGAGTGCTTGAGTGTTTACTATGTGCCAGGCGCTCTTCCATTCCAACTGTTTTTACATGTCTTGAACTCATCTAATCCTTTCAACAACTCTATAAAATAGGCCCTATTACTACTCCATCCTATATGAGGAAAATGAAGCCCAGAGTGCTTATTAGGCACACAGCTAGCACAGAGCATAACTAGGATTCTAGTTTAAACCTCTGGGGTCTATTTGAAGCCAATCAGATTTCTTGTATTTTAATCTAATGCCAAATTTATTGTCAAATTTCACTTTTGTGAAGGGAAATTCAGATCTGACCAGGATGTGTTATTTCAACAAAGAAGTTAGGGTAATAGCAAAGCTGGCACTCTCAATAGAAACATGTGTTTTTTAAACAAAAATAAAGGTTATTCCTGCTAGCAGCTGCCATACAATTTCCATCTACATGACAGTTAAAATATATCTATAAACCAGAAAAGAGCTTTCTTATTGGAAATGATAAGAGCTTCATGATAGCAGAAACAGCCGCACCACTATAATTACAAGAATCAAAACACTGCTTCATTAGTTTTTCCCTGTGTTTGTTATTTTACCCCATCAAGACTAATTACACCCCTTCCCATTGATTTTAACAAGCACCCTGGGTTAAACACTATAGACAGCCCAGTTAGAGAAAGCTGTGGTTTATAGCTGCATCTGAACTGCCTCTGTTTAGAAGAAAACAGTATGCTTAAAGCATTATATTGACAAATAAAATTTTCTTGACTTATGTTTTCTCTGAATAAAAGTGGAAACATGACTGCTCCCCTCAAAAAAAAATGTAGAGAAAAATAATTTAAATTTTAATAGTCAGTAAAGGCTCTTTCCACTTATGTACTTCCTTCTCAACAACCAAGAGCTCTACATTAACTCAGTCCTCAAAATAATCTGTGGTGCCCCTGAAGGCAAGCCTTGCCCCAGTTTCCCGGGTATTTGACACGTTTTCTATTACAAGACATTGGCAGGCAAAGGCCATGCTGCCGGGAGGGAAGGCCGACTCAGGGGCACAGCGGTTCTGGCAGTTTTGGGGGTCGGAGGTGGCTCCCATTAGGTTTCTCCAACTTTTCCAGAAAGGGACCTCTAACCAGAAGAACAGGGCCCTGCAGGATCTGTTGTTGTTTAGTCGCTAAGTCGTGTCCAACTCTATTGCCACTTGATGGACTATAGCCCACCAGGCTCCTGTGTCCATGGGATTTCCCAGGCAAGAATACTGGAGTGAGTAGCCACTTCCTTCTCTAGGGGATCTTTCAGAGTCAGAGAACGAACCCGCATCTCCTGTATTCGCAAGCGGTTTCTTTACCACTGGGCCACCAAGCTTTGGGGATGTACTAATTGCAAGTGTTTCTATATGACTGAGCATATATAGCTGCCATCCTTCAGTATTTCCATTATATTCAACCTAACATAACACCTGCCATGTACAATGCAGCTTGCGAAGCAGGGTCCCAAGCAAGACGTCTTTTATGTCTCCTTTTGTTAAAATTAAGAATCCATTGCAATCTCACACTCCATGAAGTTATACATTCAAGAAAAACGTTTTTCCTGCAAATCTTTGAGAGCAATTTGCTAAGAGGAGCATTTTGCCCATCTATCTTTCAGCTCCACACATCCTTCAGAGAGATGGCCATATTTTCCCAGTACAAATACATACACTGCTTTGAGAATTGCTGGTGATACCCCTAGGAAGAGGCTTCAGAGGTAGATCAGAGGGACTGGCTGGCACGTTGCTATTTCCCATTTCTTCACTGCAAAATCTTTGCCTTTAATAAGGCCCCCAAACCATTGTTACCATTTATTGTTTCAGGACCAAATGGTTCTCATAGCCCTTGACAGAACAATTAACACCTAAGGAAACAAGTTATAATGCTGGCTCTAACTTCACACAACTGAACTGAGCTTCACACATACAAAAAGACTACTCTCCATACTGGAATGGTTCCAACTGTAATCTGATGCATAGTTTAATCCAATTTAAAACTGTAATTAAAAATCATAGCCATCTAGTTTCAAAGCTTTAGATTCAACCACCAAGACACCAGAAGAGCTGTATTGAACTTTTTTCTGCTGTATCTGAGGATATGTTCAGAAACATTTTTAAACAAATGAATTAAGGCTCTAAACCTCCACGCTATATTCCCCAGCTTTAAAATGTCATTTGGGAAAGAAATTAAGACAGTAAAATTTTCCTTGTAGTCACCCTAACCTAATCAGTGACTGGTGTGACCTTGTACATTTCTCCCCTCCTTGCCCCAAATCCTGTTTCCATTTACTATAATGTTACACTGGGATCATTCATTTATTGAATTTTTTCTGGCTGCTTTTTGGAGACTTCATGTCCTGAGGACCACAGAAAAAAAAATTTTGACCGATTGACAAGAATGACTTTGGTTTTGACTAATCACTCCATCCTTAAACTACACAAATAACAGAGGAGCTTCAGCCCAAAAAATAATTTCCCCTAAACCTCTAAAGGAACTGGCAATGCAATCATTTCAAAGTCTGAATAACTGATGGACTCCTGAATTTAAGGAGACACCTAAACTCGAAACAGGAAAACAAAAGCATACAACTGAACAGTTAGCATTTTCTCCTTTGTCATCGGATCTAAAAGTTCATCCTGGCACCGACACAAAGCAGTAATGATTCCATCAGCAGCTTAACAGATGGCAGGCACTAAATGGCTCTAACCTTCTCGTAGAATGCTGGAGAATAGCTCCGTGGAGTTTAATTTAACAGGATGGTGACTGCTATTTTCTCTCTGCTGTCTCCTGCACAGCATGACTGTCCATAGCTTAGAGAGCTACATCTTAAGGTCCGGCAGTGCAGTCACTCAGTTTAACCCTTTAGGACAAGTAAGGGTCTTGTTGTTAGGGAATCCTTTTTCTGCATGGGATTCTGTTCCACCAAATACAACCCAAAGTTTTGAGTTAACAAAGCAAGCTGTGCATGCTGGCATATTTTTAGGCTCTCTTTTCTTCTATTAGCATTTAAGAGACACTAGATCATCTTTTTCTTAGACAATGAATTACATTTTTCTGAAGGACTAAAATCCCGGGTGGCGCAGTGGTAAAGAATCTGCCTGCCCATGCAGGAGACACAAGAGACACGGGCTCAATCCCTGGGTAGGGAAAATGCCCTAGAGGAGGAAATGGCAACCAAATCCAGCTTCTTGCCTGGAAAATTCAATGGACAGAGAAGCCTGGTGGGCTATGAAGTCCATGGGATTGCAAAGAGTCAGACATGACCAAGCACACACACAGGCAAAATATTAGGAAAAAAAAGTTTTCATATTGCAAACTCCTTCTCCCAGCCAGCTTAAGGATAACCACATTACTTAGAATCCTGATAGAATCACTGCAGCTGTTCATGATCAGCTGGGGAGCTTGATGCCACCCTGAGGCAGGCACTGCAGCCTAGAATCTCTGGGGGTGGGATCCAGGCATCATAATTTTTGAAGCTCCAAGGGGAATCCAATTGACAGTCAAGGAATGTAAGAAATATTGCATTTTAAGTTAAATCTCTCAAGTGTTTCTATAAGTTAATTTTTGTTTGGAGTCCTCATCACACTGGGTCTGTCCTTCTTAGGACTCTACCCCTTTACCGGCCTCAGTCTCTCCAAGGCTTCTGTGAAGGCTCCAGGGTTTTCAAGATGAGCCAGAATTAGTTAGTATGACCTGCCCAGACATCAGGGAAACCAAATACTGAAACTGCAGCCCTAAATTCAGGGATGTCCTCAGGGCAGGTTGTAGTAGTTAGAAAGGTCTGAAAGCAAAAGCCTTCCATGCTGCATATTGCTCCCTGCAGTTATGGTGCACTTCTGACCAGGGTAGGAAGTGGTCCCACACAAGGCAGCTCCACCTTTCTGTGTATAAGGCTGAGCCTGGAGAGAACTCATCTTCCAAAACATATGATGTGCCCTGCACCAATTCAGACACGATTACACAACCGTGCAAGCTGCTGGTGAGGCTGTGGGACCATTGAGCTATACATTTTGTGCTGAGCTCTCCACTATGCATCCTGTGCTGTTTTCTGCATCTTTTAATTAAATAAGCAATCATGGCGTGATTAACCCAAGTGATAAGTGTATCTGGTCTTACCATCAATTAGTGCCCCCTATTGTCCTCTCTTAGTAGAAGGAAGTGGTAAGCCTCTTGGAAATCCACTGATCAAGTCAAAAGAGAAGACAAATCCCGCCCTTCTATTGCACACAGTAGGTGTTCAATAAGTGCTGGATGAACCAATCAAGGACTCTACCCTACAAGGGCCCCAGGCTTTAACAAAGGAAGGGCACCAACCGGACTTGGACAGGGCACTTTGGAAACAAACACTGAAATCTACTTGCATACATTCAAGTAAAAGGTGGACAAATAAATACAAGGACAAAAGCAAATCTCATATAAACAAAGTACAGAAAGTATAGCTGAGCCTCACAAACAGGTCAACAAGCAGCTGCTCTGTCTCTGCCTCCCCTTTAGGACCACATGACTTCATGTCTGCTTCTCATGCCTTCTTGCCCTGCAGAACCTTGCCCTTTGTTCCATTAGCATAGGACCCATTTTCTCATCTGGTAAGAGCAGCCTCTGCTTGTTTCTGGGAGAAACAATGGCTCAGCTTGGGAGAGGCAGGGAACTAACATATCTGACTGGCCTAAAACTCTTCTCTGTGATTGCTAAAAAGGACTAGATTACTACATTAGATTATCATTGCTACAAATGATACACACAAGCTCTGCTGGGTGGTGTGATTCCCTCAAGAAATTAAAATTCACACATAAATATTAGTTGTGACACCTTTATTTCACGAGGATGACAGGATCAAATTTCAAAGAGATACAACTAATTTGTAGCTCTAAATCACAGTAACACTGAATCAAAAACACTTTATCCCAAACAGACAGTTGGCACAGAAAAGTTCATTTGTAATCTACTTACGTTTAACATTATAAAACTGTATATCTAAGAACACTAACACAGTTGGGGAGACAACAGAGTACAGATCTAAGGATATTGGTACCAATATTTCAGTTATCTTATGGTCACAGATCTGACAACTGCAGTTGAGGATCAGGAAGTAAGTCAGAGGAAGTAGCAGAACCACTAAAATAACACAGCAGCACTGATCCACTTCACTGTTAGAAACGCCTCCCAAAGACTTGCTTGGCTCCTGTTTACTGTTACTTGACACAGTATGCAAATTAACAGCATTAGCCAACCCCAGGTAGCAATGGACAGGGAAGTTCATAGAGATACGCAGAGTTAAGACAGCAAGACATGACAGGGAACAGTGACAGAAAAGAAGAAACTTGGAAAATCATGGTAAAACTCAAGGAGCAGAGCTGTTCAGCAGGGGGGTTTTAACAAACCTGAACAGAACCTGAAAGAAGTCAAAACATAAATGACCACCCAGAAATGAAATTCTTATCTTCAATAGAGTCTGTTTACAAAAGCAGGGAAATCGATACTAAATTAAGAGTTCCACGTAAATGGCTGAATTAGAGCAAAAAAGATGTGCGACTTAAAAGAATAACCTTACTGAGAGAGTGGCATTGACATATAAACACTACCACATGTGAAACAGCCAGCCAGCTGAAAGTGCTACACACAAGGAGCTCAACTAAGTGCTGTGATGCCCTAAAGGGGTGGGATGGGAGGGCGGCTCAGAGGGAGGGGATATACGCATACATACGGCTGACTCACAATGCTGTACAGCAGAAACTCACACAACATTGTAAAGCAATCATAGTCAATAAAAAACAAAGGATAACCTTGAGTCGGCTATACCATGTGCCCATGATGTCTGATAAATATGATATTACTACACAATACTGCTTATAAAATACACAAAGCAATTTATATCAAAAGAATATAGCACCTTTTGTATCCACATAAAACCTGAAACCACAAAAGCTCACTCTTAGTGAAAGCACCTCAATCACGTAGGGATAGCCTAAGTCAGCCTCTCTGTGCGTGAGAGCTTGACACTGTGTCCTGAGTGATCACCTGTATTAATCAGTGGGCCCAATCGACTATAAAGCCTTCTTACATGATAGACACACAAGCCACAAACACTTCCCCTATATCACTGTTTCTCAAAATCTGGTCTGTGCAACAGCACAACCAAACCTCTTGGTGAACTTGTTTTAAAATGCAGATCCCTGAGTCCCAGTTGAAATTTCATGAATCACTGGGGCAGACCCTCAGAACCTGCTGTTGAGCCCACCTCCTCAAGGATTTCTGGCATAAGCAGAAGCCTGAGAATCACTCTGATCCAGCCTCACCTTCACTTGTAGGTTCAGCAACCAGGCCAGGAGCAGACTGGCCAGGTCTGGGAGTTAACCCTGCCCACTCATGTTCCTAATGTGCCCACAAGGCTATACTCCTGGTTTTGACATTTAATAGATAGTCAGGTTAGATGTGGACTTCTAAATGTTGTATCACAGGAAAAGGGTTCTGACATGTAATTTTTAAAAAATTAACAAGCCCTAATTAATTTTAAAAAGAGCATAAGATTTCTAAGCCATATATGTAAGCTTGAAGTAATGGATGCCCACAGAGAAAAAAAATAGTGAAGAAAAATGTCTGATGTGAGTTCAGAGGACTGCTCGGGAAGGGGGAGGAAAATACATGTGAAAGCAGTCTTGGAGGAGAGGCAGAGAGCAGCTTACATCCAGAATCAGGAAATGCAAATCTCTCAAAAACTGGCTGAGATGTTTAAGCTGGTCCTTAACACTTTTGAAGCAAAGGCTGGAAACTACCAGCAAACATGTTTTGTTTGGCTGGCACAATGTTTTAAACAATTCTGAATTCGTTGCCAATACATAAAAATTGGAAGTTTGTTGTTTTGGTTTTTTTTTTTTAATTTTATCCTTTCCCTGGAAATTGGAAGAACAAGAAAAACCAGCCACTTGGCAGCACTGTGCTGAGCTGGGTGGCAGCTGCCCACCTTTGGCAAACCACATATTCCTGGGGTCTCCCTAGGGTCCACCAGCCTGCTTCATGCACCAGATCACTTGCCAGACCCTGCAGGCATTTGCATCAGCTGCCCCAGCTTTAAGGAATTAAGCCCAAAAGTCAGTCTCTCTGTGCTTTACTCTAACAGTAATTCCTGCTACAAAGATGCTTTCCTACCTTGGAGGTGTTAAAAAAGGAATCAGATAATATCTGCAAATCACCTAGAAATCCCTGTAGAGTTCGTGTCCTTAGCTGTTCATTGGAACTGCCTAGGGAGCTTTATTAAAAAAAAAAAAAGCTGATGTTTAGGATCTACCCTGGAGACTCTGACTTATTGGTCTGGGATGAAACCCCTGCAATAGGATTGCAGAAAGCTCCCATGTGGTTCTAATGGACAGCCTAGGTTGAGAACTCCTGCCTTCAGGGAATGCAGGTTGTTGAATGTGAAGGGTTATATTTATTCTTTTTTTTTTTTTTTCTGGCCAAACCGTGCAGCTTGCAGGACCTCAGTTCCCTGACCAGGGCCTGAACCCAAGCCATGGCAGTCAAAGCGTGGAACCCTAACCACCAGGCCGCTAGGGAACTCCCAAAGTAATGATTATTCCAACATCAACTTCCAAATACTGGTTTCCCACCTCTCACCTCCATGATAACTCACATTACCTTTTACTTTTGGAAATGTGCCATTATTCCAAAAACCTACACTTACAAACTGGAAAAGGAGGTCAAAGCATGTTCAGATTTCCACCATTCATTTTCCCTCTCAACCCAACCAAAGGATGAAACACTAAGGAAATGAAGGGAAATTTTCCTGAGATACAAAACTCAGGCAGCACAAACAGCTCAAATACCATAAGAGGAGCTCACAGTGACTGGCTTGTATTTAAAAAAAAAGAAGAAGAAAGAAAAATACAATTCCTCTGAAATTCATCAGTGCACTAAATGGAAAATTTTTTAATATTTTTTAAAAAAATGATTTGCCCAAGACTTTCCAGAAATGGCCCAATTTTTATCTTCAAATGAATTGCAAATTATTGCCTCTCTTCAAGCTTTTGTTTAGGTAGTGCGTACTAACTTTTTGGCTTCCAATCATAGGAAATGTAAACTACCATCATCTAATTTTCAAACAGTAATACTACATTACATTACACTGGAAAAGCACATTTCCAAAACATAATATAATAATAATAATAATGGCTTCTATTTACTTCTGCGTACCAAAAAGCATGCTAGGCACTTAATCACATGTTGTCCAATTGTTACAACAACCTCGTAAGGTTAACTCTATAACCCCATTTTACAATTTTAAAAATGAGTATCAGAAAGACTTTAAACTACATACATGATCATGGAGCTGCTGGGAGCCGCACATACATTCAAACCCGGTTCTGTCTGTTTGGCTCCCAGACCTGCGCTTTTTACACCAAACACCCTGGTTTAATCATCACAAGTAGAAAAATCTGTGCCCGATTATCCCTATTTGCCCAGTGAAAAGAACCAAGAGGTCACGTGATCTCCACATCCCAGAATGAGTTAGAAGGAGCCAAGATGATAGCCCACAGCCCCCCTGCCCGCTCCAGGTTGTGTTAAGGACCAATCACAGTTCACATTATAAAAGCTATGCTGGTGGCAGGTACGTTGTATTGCTGGGTAGAGAAAATCAAGTGCTCCTGACTTCTGAGACTCTTCAACATTACTATGACTATGGCTTAACTTCAACACAGGTCTGGTGTATTTCTTTCTGTTTCAGGCCACCCAAGAGTCAGGTATCGGGTTTAACTCCTTTATTTGCCTCAGCATCCTCTTGTGAATTCTATGAGCCATGATGCAGAGAACAAGCAGAAACACACATGATTTTCCAGGCCTCTGGCCCATCCCTGGCTGCCCTGACACCATCACCAGGCAATCAGCAGGATGTCCTGATGAAGGATGGACATCAGCTTCTCCAGGATTTTTTCTTTGGACATCACCTTCTCCGGGATTTTTTCTTTATTTGTAAAATTGCAGAGCTTGTGCGTAAGAATCAGCCAGAAGATGTCAGCCCCACAAGAGCCTCTCTCTGGGGCTGACTCCCAGGGGCATGGATCACATCAAGTGCCAGCAGGAAAGTCTCCTCTTCTGTAAGCTGCCAACACCACATCCTTAAACCTGTATCTATAAACTCGTGTCTTTGGATGTGTTGTGTCCAAGGAAAGATTCTCGAGCAGAAGTTGACACAACACGGCTTCCCTGCAAGAGAAAGCAAACAGGCTTTATCACCTAATAAACATGTCTCAACAGTCAATACTTATTTGCCCGCTTTTTCTGAAGCAACTCTTAAGAGTCACTTGAATTCTATCACTATGGATAATTCTTGAAGAAACTGCATTTCTGCCTCATAATGATCTTCGAACAAAGCAAGCACCTCATTTTATTAAGTCCAGCTACCCAGAGGAGCTGGTTCAAAGGGAAGTTAAGATATAGCGAAAACTGAGGTCTTATTCATTTCGACGTGAAAGAAGGTGACTATGTTATCAAACCTCACCAGGCCCGGCCTCCCAACTGCCAGCAGCAAGAACAAACAGATGTCAGGGCTATTTGTTTTCTTCAAAAATGACAGGAAATCAAAAGTCTATCAGATGGATGTGTCAGCAGCACACCACAAGCAGACTGGTTAGTGAGATTTATGCACCTCCCTCTTGGCTCAGGACAAAATCACCTTCTAACTATCAACACCAACTAGAATACACATGCCACTGAGATATGGAAGCATCGTTAGTGTGAGGTGGTAACCCTGCACAATGTGGTCAGGTTCTATGTGTGATTTTAAATTATGCACATTTAAAATGTATAGTAGAATATAAAAATATTAAGCAACACCTCCTTGGACACATTTGTACAGACCCCATGGAATGCTTTTTTAAAACACTGTTAAGAACTGCAACATTCCAAAGCTCAAAATCTGAGTACACTGTACATGGCACCTAAAGTATCGCCCCATCAGAGGGCTACTGCACCTGCTAAACAAAATGCCTATATTTCTACCCCACTATGTATGTGCACTAGAACTTTATGAAGCAATTTTAATGATCACTATTGCTGGTGTCTTAGCTTCATCGTTGTGATCATTTTAATGCTTTTTCATGCCTTAAAATAACACCCTCCAACTGGTGGTCACAGTTAACGCCCATGCTATTATTAACTTTGAACTAGAGGCAAGATGTGATCAAATGATACATTTAAAACAAAACAAAGACCATACCACCACCAGGAGGCCACCTCGTGTTAATTTAGGAGCCACCAAACTCTAATCCAGGGGAAAGACAACTTTTCTTAAAGGGCCAGATGGTAAAAGATATGTCACAGCTCTATGCTTCTGCTGGAGCTGGAACATGACCAGGAACAAAGCTGTGTTTCAATAAAACTTTATTTACAAAAGAGGCCACCCGTTAGATTTGACCTCTGGGTTACAGCCGGCTGACTTCTACTCTTTAGCTATGGAGCTAATCCCTACCCCTCACCTCCCCTCAGCCCTTTCTTTTAATGTAGCATTTTATTGCACATAAAAGGAAGTTTCCCTACCTACATTCTCCCACTCTGGCAAATGTCATTTTGAGAAAATAAAAAGTTCCATTAAGATAGGCATATTTCAAACTTGCCAAAATTTTGTAAAAATAGTCCAAAAAATGAGGTAAAAGGTGGGAGCAATAAGCTGGCAACAGCACTACAGGAACAGCAATGCCTCAAAATGTTCCATATCGTGTTTTGCATGATGCTTACATAGCTGTATACATTTTGTTAGGTAAAGGCGACCAAGACACCAAAAGTAGTGTCTAACAGGCTTTTAAAGGGGAAGCGCTCCCGGGCGGGGTTTCCAGACCCGAACGAGGCAGGTGGAGGAAGTCCGCGCCGGACGGACCGTGCTGGGGGAGGCCTTTATACGTTCCTTGCGAGGGATGGTCAGGCTAGATGGACGGGGCTTCAGATAGGTCGCCAGGCCAAGGCGTCGCGGGCTGACAGGCCCTTCTACGTGGCTGGGGTGGGGCGGTTTTAGCTGGGGAAGTGTGCTGCCATTGGTCCCCGGGATCTGGGAGGACCCTTCCGTTAGGGACCTTCTCGCTGGTGGGAGAGAGGAGGGGCAGCTCATCATGGCAGCCGGCAAAGTGTGCTATCATTGGTCCCCGGGATCTGGGAGGCGCCTTCCGTTAGCTGGCGGGAGGGAAAGGAGGGGCGGCCCGTCATGGCCCCGCGGTCTGGCCTTACACATTTGTCAAAACTTACGGAGTCATACACTGAAATTAGTCAATTTAATTGTGCTGATGAAGGCAATTCAACTGAGCAATGAAGCCAATTTTGAAAAAAGCATAAAGCCTTAGCCATAGCCCCTAATTTGCAGTGACTGTAGACCCCTGTGGTAAGAGTATACAGTCCTTAATTCATATTTGCTCCTGAGAGAACTGGTCATAAATGATGACAGTCTGAACTATGTAAATCCTTCAGGAACTCTGTTGCATTAAAGGCATTAAATGCAGCTCTCCTGCACCCAACTCCTCATAGCATCCAGACCTCAACTTCTTCACTTCAGGGAGGAGAACTGGTTGCTTTTTAGAAACAACAAAAAGCCTCGGGATCATGACTTAGCTTTCCACCACAGTAAAACCAAAACCAAAAAACAAGAACATGGATCATTTAAGATGGGAGGTAATGCTTATTAAATTTCCGCTTTTTCACTATAACCCTTTAAATTAAAACCACAAGCTGATGATTTCAAACACGAGGTGTTGTTGAGTCTCAACCCTTTTCAATCATCTTTGCTCCACTGTGAAGCCTGTCAACCTTCAAGAAAGGGGAAGGAAAGATAAAAGTGGCAAACAGGAAGAGGCTGAGATGCTAAAATCAGGAAAAGCCATATACAGATTACTCCTCCTCTGATTAAAGTTGATGGAAGATCTACACAATAATTTCAAAATGCCAGCTATCAGCTTTTGCAGGATCCTTGCATTTCAGCTGTCTCCAACTCCAAGATGGGAACTTATTTAAAGCAATCATTCTTAAAGTGTGGTCCCTGGACCAGCCTCACCAGCATCCCCTGGACTCTAGTCAGAAGCACAAAGCCCCAGGCTCCTCCCAGACCTCCTGAATCAGGAACTCAGAGTGGGACTCACCACTCTGTGTTTACCAAATTCTCCACCTGATTCTGACACTCACTAAAGTTTCCAAATCGCTGATTTAAAGTCTGAAAACCGATATATACTTGTAAGACGAGTTCCTCATTCTCTAATTAACCTGACTTTAGATTCCACCCTGCAGGGTAAGATGGGCTCTGTGCCAAGTGCACAAAGCACCAGAGGTCCTTGGTAAGCCTCACAAAGAGGCCAGTCTAGAAAAACAGGGGGATGTGGCTGAGTTACTCTCCACAACGTTCCCAAGAACAGAGCAGATGTGGAAGCACACCACATGTTGATTCCTTGCCAACATTTTTTGAGCACCTGCCATGTGCCAGGCTTTCACTAGATGAAATTATCTTGCTTAGCCTTTCCAGTAATAAATAGATGTATCAGTATGTGTTAAGTATACAGAGGTTTAATATTCATCAGAATGGAGTCAAACTTGCTAACAAGCAGAAACCCTTTATAATTCTCCAATCCTCATGCCCAGGCCTGGCCAGCATGCTTTGAATGCTGAGGTTCTTGTATACAAATATTCATTTTGCTTCTTCTTTGGTTAACTGTTCTCAAACTTTATTGGATATCAAAGTTAGAGACCAGGTCATTTATACAAGACCATGTATACTCTAGTTTAAAGCCAACATAAGGAACTTTGAGGTAATTCTGAATTACCCATGACAATGTTTGCTCTACTCAAAGGTTTTACCTTCTCTCAGATGTTAAAAATTGAAGTCAGATAAATTGTGTAAGATGCAAATCCACTAACTTATATTAGGCTTTTAGTCTCTCAGATAACTTTGTTCTGCCCTTCCCAGCAAGCATGTCATTCTCCTTGATGCAGATAATAAAAACTTAAGGAACTGAAAAGGAAATGCTTCTGGAATCCCCCTGCTTATCTGTTAACCCAACATCACTTGCCCTGAAAGTGGCGTGCACTCCAGCACAAGTACTATCTCTTCAATCCTCTGCCCACGGCAGGCATTGCTAATCAATCACAACACTCTCATCCAGAGCCCGAGGTTATTCTCCAGGCCTTGGAATCCTCCTCAATAGCATCTCGAGACAGCCACCCCCAATCGGCAGGAGTATACATGACTGATGAAATATCTGTATTTTACTGATCAATCAACATGCCCCTTTCTTATTTTTTTCCTACTCCAAATACAGCTTTAAACCCCTGCTTTCACTGTTCTTGGGACAATAAAATTAAGCGTCAGTTAATTGTGAACTGCAGTCTCTACAACCTATGCTATCTTGAGGGTGGCAATCACAGCGGATTGTATTGAGCAGTTTAAACAATCTAAGAGCAGTTGTAACCCAGCACGTAGTACAAAACTGCTCTAAAAATCAAAGAACCAAGCAAATAAAGGTATATAGAACAGATAACAAAAACACTTGCAAGAAGCATCCTGTGAGTATAACTGGGAAACATGCGGCAAGAATAGCCCAGGGAGGCTGAAGCATAATACTTGGGCTTATAAGCATGAAGACATGGCTTGAGTAAATAATTCTGATTTTGCTTTTGGTACTCACTTGGTATTCTTTATTCGGCTAAGGGGGCACCACACTGTTCCTCTAGCAGCATCTCCATTATTCTAATTCCCTATGGAGAGAAGAAAGAAACATCAAAATGCCACATTTCATGGACAAGCACTTTTACATTTATCACAACCTTTCCCTTCAAGGAATCCAAGCAATGGCCATGTATTCATTTCAGAAAAGTAGGCTTGCAGTCATATCTCACATTTTTATAATATTCCATTCAGCAATTTTATATACATTATCTCCACATGTGCTCAGAACTACTTGGGGAAACAGAGCAGAGCTGTGAATCTTCCATTTTAAACATAAGAAAGCAATTCAAGCGACTTACTGTGATCCAGCTACTAAGTGGCAGTGCCAGAGCTGGAATAATCATGGTGATAGTTAACACTACACTAGTGACATCAGAGATCACAGATCACCGTAACAGGTATAATAACGACAAACAAGTCAGAAATTACTGAAATGTGACACAGAGACACAGAATGAACAGATGCTGTTGGGAAAATGATGCCACAAGACTTGCCTGGGGATTTCCCTGGTGGTCCAGTGATTAAGAATTTGCCTTCCAATGCAGGGGACATGGGTTTGATCCCTGGTCAGAGAACTAAGATCCCACAAGCCACAACCAGAGAAGCTGACATGCCACAACAAAGACCCAACACGGCCAAAAAAAAAGACTTGCTTGATGTACGGTGGCCACGAGCCTTCAGTCTGTAAAATGTGCAATATCTGCGAGGTGTAATAAAAGGAGCTATGCCTGTGCTTACTCAATACTTACACAAGTGCTAGACTCGCTGCTAAGGTCTGCATGGGCGTTATCTGGTGCACCGTTATCTGGCGCTGGGTACAAGGTGCATTACAGAGATCCTCCCCCTCTGCCAGCACCACAGGCTGCTGCCAGCACACAACCACCTTCAGCCAAAGGGAGCTGCAGTACCCAAGGTCATGCCCCTCTCCAGGAGTGGCCCACATCAGATGGCTGGCCAGTATAAGGTAGAAAGACCCAGTCCCCTGTGTAAATTTGGGACAACTCGGAAGGGCATCCCATTGCCACAGTTCCCCATGGGATGAGACCTTCATCACACCTGCACTGCAGTTCACGGTTACCTTCTTTCTGCCTCCTTTCCTCACTCCCTCACAAGCATTGTTCCCAAGAGCCCACTCCAGCAACCCTCTGCACAAAAATCCCCATCTGAGCCTGTGTCAAAGAGCCCAACCTTGTTTAATACACACAAAATTCCTGAACAGACACCCTCATTTTACAGATGAAGAAAATAGAAATTGAAAGAGGGTTTAGTAATTCCCCCCACATTATACAGCTATTAAATAATAAAGCCAGAGGAAGAACACAGACGCTGAATTCTGGTTTCAGGGGCACCCCTTAACATCACAAGGCTCACACCAAGGCTGAACACATCAAGTTGCCAGCCCACCCACCTCAGCTGGTCAAGTTCTACCCTGAAGGAAAGAAGAGAGCAGGTACTCCCTCTTTCCTTCTTGAAGGACAAGTTCTATATATCAGAGGCTAAACCTTAGATGGAAAGGCAGGGTTTTGATGTATGAAATGGAGTGTTAAGGAATTCAAAGCTGGGTTATCAGAAATGGGACACACTGCACTCGGGGACAGGACAGAGGATAACAACGCTAACTTAAATTGCAGGCCTCAGGCCCCACGCAGTAAGGCTTTGATTTTGGAGGACTCTAGTGGACCCCACAGTGCTGTATTTTTAACTGGTGCTTCCCACAGTCCAGCAGGGCTAGGAAACACTGAGTGGACCTACAGGAGACAGTAGGGACTTCCTACCTGGGGTTTGTTCTGAGCCACAGGAGGGGAATGCATCTCTAGAGAAGACAGCACAATATACTGAGTACTAAAGTACACTGAGGGCTTCCCCGGTGGCTCAATGGTAAAGAACCCACCTGCAATGAAGGAGACATGAGTTCGATCCTGGGGTCGAGAAGATCCCCTGGAGAAGGAAATGGCAACCCACTCCAGTATCTTGCCTGGAGAATCCCATGGACAGAGGAACCTGGTGGGCTACAGTCCATGGGGTCACAAAAGAGTAGGACACAACTTAATAACCAAACACTACCACCAAAGCACACTAAACAAAAGTTAACATTTCCTTGAGGCTCCTTGAGGTTTCCAAAGGTCCTTCAGATTTCCAGCTGTTGTTGTTGTTCAGTCACCCAGTCATGTTCAACTCTGCAATCCCATGGACTGCAGCATGCTGGGCCTCCCTGTCCCTCACCATCTCCCAGAGTTTGCCCAAGTTCATGTTCATTGCTTCAGTGATGCTATCCAGCCTTCTCATCCTCTGATGCCCTCTTCTCCTTCTGCCCTCAATCTTTCCCAGCATCAGGAACTTCTCCAATGACTCAGATGTTTGCATCAGATGACCAAAATACTGGAGTTTCAGCTTCAGCATCAGTCCTTCCAATGAGTATTCAGGGTTGAGTTCCCTTAAGATTGACTGGTTTGATCTCCTTACTGTCCAAGGGACTCTCTGGAGTCTTCTCCAGCACCACAAATATAGCCACTATCTTGAAAGGAAGAAATATTAACTAAAGGATCTTGTTGATGCCAAGAAGCATGGACTATGGGGCGAACCAAAACATCAGACTATAGGGCCAGGCGCCCTGCTGAGTATCCTCCTGGGTACCTCAGGCTCCTCACTTTTACCAAGGCATCACTTAGACCAGAGAGTTCAGGGCACCCGGAGGCTGACTAAACAGTGCAACTGCACACCAGAATTACTAGGGGAACCCACAAAAGCAAATACAGATTCCCAGCCCTACCTGGACCCCTACAATCGGAACTTCCAAGGCTGGAGCGTGGAGTCTGCAGACAGCCCTCTTGTGGTTCTGAAGCACGACGTGTTCAAGTATGAGAATTTGTTTTAAAAAAAAAAAGCAGCTGGATACCACCTCCGGACACTGATGAAACAACTGTCCTTAATCATTTCGGAAGATACAGCACATACTCTTAGAGCTATTTACCATTTTAATTAGACAGGAAAGGAGGAGTTGGGAATGAAACAAGTGGAATGACATTTAAACTAATTCTGCTCTCACTCATTCAACAACAGAACCAGTTCACAAATATTTACTGGGCACCTGCCCATGTGCACTGGAGAGTAAATGGTGAACAAATCTAAATCCTTGCCTGCGTGGAACATATGGACTAGTAGATTTCATTCCCCTTGTCTCGGTTTTTTTTTTTTTCTTTTCCCTTTGGTTCAACAAACCCCTGGGCAATAATTAAATGCCTTCCTTCTCTTTTCAGAATGAATAAAAACAGCCATGTTCATTCTGTTGCAAGCTTCTTTTTATAGAGTGGGCCCCAAACTCTAGTCAGTATGTCTTTAAAACCAGAAAAGCAGACTCCTTCCTTAGAAGTGAGCACCAGTGAACTCTTCCCATCTGTCTAAATTAAGAACGCCACCATTTACTGAGCTGAGAGCTAGCTGACGTAAGTGAAGGCTTTGGGGTTTGCCTTGGGAATTGAAAGACATTATTTATTGAATCAATTAAGCTTACAATGTGACAGTTGATTTTCTTTCCCTTTTGCCCCCTCTTTCACATCACTTCAGTCTTTTTAAGCAGAACAGTTAGAAATAGAAGGTGGAGAACAAGGGCAAATAGAGAGACCCATAAAATGAATTAAAAACAAAAAAAGGCCTACCAGGGAGGCCCAGCCATTATTTAGTACTCTCTTTGGTAAGGAGGGACCAAATCAAAACCCAATCGATGGAGTCCTTTCAAATAAAGTCTCTTAAAATCCAACTCCCAAGAGATCATGCTTCAAGGGGCTAAATTTACACCACTTATCACACAATGATGCCTGAAATGCAAAACAAACATTACTTGGACCCACCTTTATAGATAGAGCTTAACTCAAAAGCTTTCTGGACTGAGAAGCCATAAAGCAGCTGGATTTTATTATTTCCTTCCCTCTGAGCATTTTTCCCCCAGTTTCCAAGTCATCTTTCTCTATTTGCCAATGTACAGACATGGGAGCCCTCCCACTCTCATCTCCTTCATTCCAGGGCTAAGCTGGCCAGATGGGTCCCCAATGAGGAGACCCAGAGTCGCATTTTTCAAATTCAAAACACTTCACAAATTCCCCCATTCTCAGAGCATATGAGAAAGCTAATTATTACAGAAAATGAAAAGCTTGCCTGAAAAGGAGGCAGAGAAAGTTATTAAAGGTGGCTAGATCCAGACAGTATATTTATTTTATTATCAAACAGATGCTTCCTTAAGAAGCTCTGACTTAAATCCAGGAAGTCCTGAGGAGCCTGGCATGAAGGAGGACTGTAGAAGCTGCAGTTTGAGTAAGACCCAAGCCTGGCTGTGAGTGTGACATACAGAGAGAGGAATATCAGACCTTACAAAAATTACAAAGTCCTTAGGGAATTCCCTGGTGGTCCAGTGTTTAGGATTCTGCACTTCCATTGACAGAGGCCTGGGTGTGATCCCTGGTCAGGGAACTAAGATCACACCAGCTAAAAAAAAAATTACAAAGTTCCAAAGCAGTTCTAAAAGACACATCTGTAGAGCGCTCTTAACAAAAGAGCTGCTCACCTAATTATCACAATAATACAAGATTGGTCATAATTAGATGAAGAATAACTATTTGTGTACTTAGTGTTTAACCAGAAGCTAGGTATTGTGATAACCAGCTTAAGCACTGGAAGACTTCTCCTACTATGGAAAAGAAAGCTTTCTTGTGCATCATGGCTTTGGAATAAGTACCAGAGACAATATTAGCGCCCACTGTGTATAAAAGACTGCACTGATGCTGTGAGGAACGAGATGCATGTAAGGCATGATGCTTCTGTTCAAGGGGTCGTCGATTTCTTGGGAGGAATTATGAG
Source organism: Budorcas taxicolor (assembly GCF_023091745.1). Lineage (NCBI taxonomy): Eukaryota > Metazoa > Chordata > Mammalia > Artiodactyla > Bovidae > Budorcas > Budorcas taxicolor. Next base: position 56,544,949 of record NC_068916.1, read on the forward strand.
GAATGCAAAATAAAAACTGAAAAACAAGACAGCCTCTGAGAAGCATTATCATGTTTGAAAAAAAAAAAAGTTCAATGGAAGAAGGGAAGTACAGACTGATCCTGCATGAAGGGAGGACCTAGGGAAGCTGCTGGAAGATGAATGGTTTGAACAAGACCCAAGCCTGGCTGTGAATGTGACATAAAGAGCGAGGGGAATGTCAAGCAGAGCGGGGACTAACAACAGCCATGGGGGTGGGAACATCAGTGCTTGTGCGGTTAAGCGGCCGCCTTCCTGAAGGGGGAGGAAGTGGACTGGATGCAGCAGGAATGAGAGTATTACACTTCCCATGTTTCCACGACCCCCACCACCACCTGCTCACACACACCCTTCCTCCCACCTCAGCTCTGCTCTTTCCTAGAAGAGACAAAAGCACATACAACATCCCACAAATAGCCCTGTAATTATGCAACAACACTCAGATTTAGGGCCGAGTCCAATTTAACTGTGAAAGTTTGGGCTTTTTACTTAGATTCTCTAATCATCAACTGTCTCATCTTTGAAGGGAGATGATGTAGTAACATAGGCTTTTCGTAAGAATCAGTCCAAATAATGTTTTATCTGGTTACCAGAGTACCCAGCTTCTGGTAAATACTCAGTAAAAAAATAGTTGTACATCTAAATCTCTTTCCTGATCATCTAATCTCACTAGAATGCAAATTTCATAAGGCTGGGAGCCTTATCTGTCTTGTACAAGTTGTGACCCCTAGAAGAACAATGTCCAGTACACAGAAGGCCTGCAGTGAATGTCTACTGAAAGAAGGAATCTATCATTCAACCAATTAATCATCGGTTTACAAGGCTACCACATTAGATGAGAAGGTGCTCAGAGATAGGGAACAACAGTTACCTACATTTGAATCTTTACTATCTAGTGCAGAATTTGGCACAAAACACATGCTCAATGTTTATGAATCATAAGGCTGATCAACTGATTAGTTCTGAATGCCAGGCTGATGAGTGTTAGTTTTGGAATTATAGTGCGATCGGCCCAGTAGTTAGCAACCTAGAAAGTGTGGTAAAAGGTCAGGATAATACAAGTTGCCATAGGAAATTAAAAAAAAACAAAGAAAGAATAGAAGTATGAAAGATAAAAGGGAGGGAATGTTGTGGAAAGAGCTGACAGTAGAGTTGGGGGACTGAAAATGGGACCAAAACCATCCGGATCAGCCAAGCGGAGCTAGAAAGCGAGGTCATCCCAGGTGCTGAGTGTACATTATAAAACCTCCTGATAAGAACGTATGCAGCAAGTTTACTTTAAAAACCTCACTTCTTTTGATTCTCAACTTTTTTAAGTTGGTTTACATAAAACTTCCCCAGAACCTTTTTATTTACTTTATGTAGAATCATAACAGTACCCATAAGAGGCAGAATAAGAAAGTGTTGCTTTCCCTGCTTCAGTGTTCCACCGCTTTTATAGTAAAATTCACCTTCTTTACCATGGTTAGAAGGCTCCAAGTGACCTGCCTCTAGCCCACTTCAACTGTAGAAAGGAAGGGAGGAATGAGGAAGGGGGACGGGGAGGGAGGGAGAGACAGAAAGGGAGGAATCCACACTCAGGAAGAGAAGCACTGCTCACTGCTTCTCGAGGGAAAGATCTTTTCCACAATAAAGTGTTCTTTTATTCTGAGGCTTTTATATTTGGCATTTCTCATTTATTAAACTGGGATAACACCAGACTACAGTAAGAGTTAAAATGTCCTGGCACATACTGTGTGCCAGGCACTATGCTGAGTGGTTTATCTGCACTGGCTTATTTTACCCTCCTATCTGCCTTAGAGATGATTTTTTTTGGATGAGCCCCAAGGCTCATCTTGATTTCACCCAAGACAATCAGGATTAACTCTGAATATTCATTAGAAGGACTGACACTGACGCTTCAGCTTCAGCGCAATACTTTGGCCACCTGCTGCAAAGAACCGACTCACTGGAAAGACCCTGATGCTGGGAAAGGTTGAGGGCAGTAGAAGAAGGGGGGTGACAGAGGATGAGATGGTTGGATGGCATCACTGCTTCAATGGATATGAGTTTGAGTAAACTCCGGGAGATAGCGAAGGACAGGGAAAGCTGGTGAGCTGCAGTCCATTGGGATGCAAACAGTCAGACACGATTTAGTGACTAAACTACAACAACAATCAGGATTAAGAGTCCAGGATTCAGGTCCCTAGAACACGGGAGGGCTGTGGGGTTTTAATGAGACTGCACGCATTAAAGCACCTAGTGTGACATTGGGTACACAGCAAGAGTTTTTCTTCCTTTCCGTATTGATCTGCTCAAAAAGCCTGATATATACATAAATCAGATATTTCAGCCCTGCACCCAAACTAAGTGACAAGATTCTTAATACACAAATCAATATTTAATCACATCTACAAATTATTTTAAATACAACGCTTTTCAAGTAGGAATATCCTAACAGACTGTATGACTTCAGTATCATTTTCCCACAGGGGCTAATAAACTCTTGAGTAAGATTCATTTTTATTTTGATAAGTAACTCAAAATTCTTAGGTGTAACTGCAGAACATTAAATTGATTCAATAATTCAGATGTCTCTGCTTCACATTGTAAATCTTCCTCTCTTCTTCAGGAGAATATTTAATCTCAGATTTGTAAAGGAAAAGAATATATCCCCAAATAACAAAAATCTAAAAACTTGCAAAGGACACTGTATTATTTAGTCCAGATAAGAAACTCTCAGGAAAGAAATGAAAGTGGCCCATCCAGTTTAGGGAGTTGTCCTGGGATCAAATATCACAATGAAAGATGACAGAACCTTTTCCATATTGCCAATTTGAAATGATCCTTGACTTGAAATCAACCTTTTAGTGGCTAAAGGCCTTTAGTCATTGGTCTCCCACAATCCAATGTGACTCAGTAAGTGTATTTTCTTTTTAAATTTTTTTAAATGTGACTTGTATAAAATTTCAGTTTTCCTTAAACTTCATGCAAAATATGCCTTGTTCATATGTATCTGTTGGACAGAATTAGCAGTAATTTTTTTACTTAGTTGTGTTCGACTCTTTGAGACCCCGTGGACTGTAGCCCACCAGGGTCCTCTGTCCACAGGATTTTTCAGGCAAGAATACTGGAGTGGGTTGCCATTTCCTCCTCTAGGGGATTTTCCAGACCCAGGGATCAAACCTGCATCTCCTGTGTCTCCAGCACTGCAGGTGGATTCTTAACCTGCTGAGACATCAGGGAAGCCCAGTGATTTTTTCAAACATCAGGCTACCCTCCCATCCAGTGCCACATCCACCTATGACATTTCTGACAACTGATCATCTTGCTTAGAAACCTCCATTGATGGGATGCTCTGTACTCCTTATTCCTTCTATCTCAGGCCTCATTACAACACAATCTTCCTTACATTGAAGCAGCACTGGCTTGGTGCCTGGCACCAAAGGGTCCCAGTACCAAGTCTTGTGCCAACTCTTATCCTACCAAACTAAAAGACAACAGGGTTCCTATCAATTCCCTTTATTAGCTTTTTTTTTTTTTTTTTTTGCTATTCATCAGGTTTTTTGCTCAGTCATAATTTCCTCTTGTTTTTCCCCCATTCTGAGAGAGACAATGGCTAACAGCATGCTTGTACATTTAATCAGTGAACTGTCCCTAAAAGAATAAATAAATCCGTCGCCTAGATAATAGATAAATCCAATGGATGCCCAGACAATTTTCTTTTAATCTTTTATCTCACTCTTCTCCTTCCCCTAAATTCTCAAATTTCTATAATAGCCTTCTTTACAAGTAGGACCAGTCTGTTGACTTTGAATTATGTATTTTCTTTGAACAAAATATAATTTTCCAAAGCCTTATTTTGGTCAAAACCATATCCCACCAAACCCTGTGACTTCCCTGGTGGTCCAGTGGTTAAGAATCCACCTTGCAATGCAGGGGGCATGGGTTCCACCTCTGGTTGGGTAACTAAGATCCCACAAACTGTGGAGTGACTGAGCCCACTCACTGCAACTACTGAACCCATGCACCCCAATGGAAGATCCCCATGACATAATGAAGACCCCTTGTGCTGCAGCTAAGACTTGACACAGCCAAAAAAAAAATAAATAAACCAATCAACCCATCCCACCAGACCTCAACAATACTGAGGCTAACAATTTATCTGAGGCATACTCAATGCTGTGGGGCTTTGCCTACATTATGACATTTAATCCTCTCAACAGTCCTACAAGGTGATATTTTTACTCTCATCATTACAGGTAAGGAAATTAGGCCTGAACACGTTGCTCAAGGTCACATGGGTAGTAAGCAGCCACCCTGGGATTTAAACCTGGATCTCTCCCACTTTTTCCACAGTGGGTACTCACAGTGCATCTGTGTCTGTGAAATGGGAGGAGGGAAGAGAACACACACATACATACACACACACACACACACACACACACACCCTTGTAGGATCGCTGTGAGGATTCAAAGAGGCAAGACACAAAGCTGCTGACACATGACGGTGTCATTAAGCATTACTTTCCATTCCCCCTATGGCCCGGAAAGTAGCTACCGATTTCTTTATGGACCTAAATCTGACTAGAGGGCCTCACAGACTTAGAGAACTTTCGCATCTCTATGTGCTACCTGGTGTTGTGGGACGCCCGCGACAAGGGACCCTCCTTCAGTTGGTGGTCAGTGACCTGGAGGAACCGTAAGCAGGGGCTCACCTTGTGCTTGTTCATTTTTTATGAACACAGAGCATATTTCACTTGCTCCCAACATCACCTCTAAGAGTTAGTAATACTGCTGCCTGATAATACTGAGCTCAGCAGGGTAAACCAGCCTTCCTAGGTCACAGAAGTCGTCTGCAATAGAGACAGAACTAGGTAGAATCTAAGCCTTTTGACAGAACTTATCACTGAGAGGCTTGGGCCCAGCGGGCTGTGCCGAGCACTTTACAGGCCTTGTCTTATTTAACCCTCAAACCCAACCTATGAAACATAAATGTGTGTACTTGTGCTCAGTTGCTCCGTCACGACCGACTCTTTTAGACCCCATGGAATGTAGCCCACCAGGCTCCTCTGTCCATGTGATTTTTCAGGTATGAATACTGGAATGGGTTGCCATTTCCTTTTCAGGGCATCTTCCTGAACCAGGGATCGAACCCACATCACCTGCATTGGCAGGCAGATTCTTCACTGCTGAGCCACCTGGGAAGCCCTGAGGAAAGCGAAATTCAGACGGGGGCAGAAACTTGATCAAAGGCTCCCAGCTAGTAAGTGCAGAGTCCAGATTCACAGCCAGGTTGTGACTCTAAGCTCTAAACACACCACCTCCCTAGAGAGATTTGTTAGCTTTCCTGTTTGCCCTTTTTTCACCTTGGGCATAGTCCTTCCTGCCATCACGGAGTTATTTCTATCTGTATCTGGGTGGTTTTAATCTTACAAATTTAGGGGAGGCAGGTGAAAACAAATTACATACAGTTCTTGGAACTGTCCTAAGAATAAAAGCACCTCACCACAGCTCCAAATCCATTTCGTGTTCTGTTGATAGCAAGTGAAGCTCCTTCATGCACCCTGCAGAAATCAGAGGACACACTTGGGCACTGGAAGCGCTTCTGTTTCAGCACAGCATTTGCTGATTAGAACTCCTTGCTTGATTGTCAAATGTCAATCCGGAGAGCCCTTACTTCCCCTGAAAGGCCTTTCAGTGCTAATCATGATCATTGCTTCTTGGGGACAAAACCGGAGGAGGGCGAATGAGGAATCAAGTTACAACTTGGCCAGCATCCAAGGGAACATGAGCAACAGAGATGTAACAGCTCACCTTCACTGCCCATCCTTCACATGGCCTGGGGAGTGACAACACAGATGCTTTTTTTAAAAGCATTTAATTTCACAAAACAAGAGCAGCCAGGACAAAAGCTACATATACAACCCTAAAAGAGAAAAATCTCTATACACACAAAAAAAACAATCCAAAGATAAACCACCTGCTGTTTTTTAAGCATCAATCATTTGCAGAGGTGGGGGGAAAAATACTGGGTAGCACTTACAGATGCAAAAGTTCTTTAAAATTCCCAAGCCCTGTAATGAAATGATGTGGGGAAAAGAGAGACTGAAGAAATGGAAGTAATAACATAGCTGATACTTTTAAAAGTTGCTCTAATATTTCAACTGCTAACTAAACAGGGCTGCTGCTGCTGCTAAGTCACTTCAGTCATGTCTGACTCTGTGCGACCCCATAGACGGCAGCCCACCAGGCTCCCCCGTCCCTGGGATTCTCCAGGCAAGAACACTGGAGTGGGTTGCCATTTCCTTCTCCAATGCGTGAAAGTGAAGTCACTAAGTCGCGTCTGACTCTTCAAGACCCCATGGACTGCAGCCTACCAGGCTCCTCCACCATGGGATTTTCCAGGCAAGAGTACTGGAGTGGGGTGCCATCGCCTTCTCCATTATTGGTTAATCCTTAGGCTCATACCCTTTTTACTGTTCGGTCCCAGGTACTCCTGTGTGGATTAATAACCCCCATGTGGATAATGTTCTAACTCTAACAGCTGTCTTGAATGTTAATAAAATCTAATAAAATTCTTCCCTTCAATTAAAAAATCTGAGGCTTGTAAAAAATATATTCAAACACCCTTCACTCGGTGAACTGCAAGGGTAGTATTCCTCTTAAATAAGCAGGGTGGTAAGTAATTCTGCTTCTTGTTCTTAGGCTGATGCAAAATGCTCAGGGCTGAGGGACAACTCTGATTCACACCTTGTTTGAGATTTGGTCAACAAAGTCAGGCTCCTTGGGAAATCATTTGTTAGACTGGCTGGAACGTAAAATGGTACACTGTAGAAAAAGTACGATTAGCAGGAATATGCCTGGAGAATCCCAGGGATGGGGGAGCCTGGTGGGCTGCCATCTATGGGGTCGCACAGAGTCAAACACAATTGAAGCGACTTAGTAGCAGCAGCAGCAACCTAGTCATCCAGTGTTCGGGCTCAGGGTCCAACTGCCTGCTTTGAACAAGGATTCTACCACTCACTAGCTGTGTGATCTTCGGCAAGTCAACTCACTTCTCTGAGCCTGCTCATCTATAAAAATCATACTTATCTCAGAGAATCGTTGAGCTATTGGGAGGAGCCAATGCATGTAACGTATTAAGTATGATGGCCGGGGCAAGAACATGTTCAACAAAATATTACTTGCTACTGTTTTCTTTCCTGTTGCCCTAAGAGATAAAAAGCTTCTCTGCTTTTAAGATTTTTTAAAAGATAATACAATGGAAATATTAAGCAGTCTTATTACTACTTTTGGAAAATAATACACTAGGATATACATTTGTTCACTAATTCACTAAATATTTATTGGGCACTCACTGTGTGCTAGATACTGAAGATAATCTGGTAAGATCCACTCAGAAGTCTATCGTTCAGTGAGGGAGACAAAAAATATATTCAAAGAGTCATGAAAATACTCACAAACCAATATGGATAAAAAAAATATGGCACATATATACAGTGGGATATTACTCAGCCATAAAAAGGGAATGAAATTGTGCCACTTGCAGAGATATGAAGGGACCCAGAGACTATTATACAGAGTGAATTAAGTCAGAAAAACAAATATTAGCATATATATATAGAATTAGAAAAATACTATGGATGAACCTATTTGCAGAAGCAGAAATAGAGACACAGACACACAGAGAACAAACGTATGGACACGAAGGGGGAAGAGGAGGGCCTGGGATGAATGAGAGACTTGGACTGACGTATACAGACATAGACTATTGACGCTATGTCTAAAGTAGACGACTAATGAGAACCTGCTGTATGGCACAGAGAACTCTACTCAGTGCTTGTGGTGACCTAAATGGGAAAGAAATCCCAAAAGGGGCGATACACGTAAACACATTGATTCACTGTGCTGTACAGCAGAAACTAGCACAACACGGTAAAGCAGCTGTTTTGTTGTTCGTGTAATCACTAAGTCATGGACCTCTCATGGTCTCTTTTGAGACCCCATGGACTGTAGCCAGCCAGGCTCTTCTGTCCAGGGACTTTTCAAGGAAAGTATAGCGGAGTAGGTTGCCATTTCCTTCTCCCTGGATATGGGAAGGAAATCCAAACAACAGGTGATAAATGTAAACATATCTGATTCACTTTGCTGTTCAGCAGACATTAACACAACATTGTAAAGCAACTATATGCCCATAAACATTAACTTAAAAAAAAAAGTGAATGTAAGAGATGATACCCTCATCTTTCAACTGTACAATTCAATAATAAACCTTATTCTAATGGTTTCATAAAAAAGAAAAAAAAAAAGAAAATACATACCAGTAACATTTAGGGAATTTTTCTAAGGTAATGACATAAAATAGGAAGGACTCTGTATAAAGATGTTTCACATGGCCTTGTTTACAATGGTAGGACTCAGAGAGAACTTTAGTGCTCAATACTAAAGAAACGGTGAAATCAATTGTTATACAACTACTTAATGAAATATTATGCAGTTATTTTGGGGGGCTCCAAAATCACTGCAGATGGTGACTGTAGCCATGAATTTAAAAAAATCTTGCTCCTTGGAAGAAAAGTAATGATCAACCTAGATAGCATATTAAAAAGCAGTGACGTTACTTTGCCAACAAAGGTCCATCTAGTCAAAGCTATGGTTTTTCCAGTAGTCATGTATAGATGTGAGAGCTGGACTATAAAGAAAGCTGAGTGCCGATGAACTGATACTTTTGAACTGTAGCGCTGGAGAAGACTCTTAAGAGTCCCTTGGACTGCAAGAAGATCCAACCAGTCCATCCTAAAGGGAATCAGTCCTGAATATTCATTGGAAGGACTGATGCTGAAGCTGACACTTCAGTACTATCTGAAAAGACCCTGATGCTGGGAAAGATTGAAGGCGGGAGGAGAAGGAGACAACAGAGGATGAGATGGTTGGATGGCATCAACCATCCATTGGTTGGATGACTCAATGGATATGAGTTTGAATAAACTCCAGGAGTTGGTGATGGACAGGGAGGCCTGGTGTGCTGCAGTCCATGGTGTCACAAAGAATAGGACACAACTGAGCAACTGAACTGAACTGAATACAGTCATTAAAATGATGGCTTCACTGAGAGCTCTAAGCTGTGCACTGCAACTACTGAAGCCCTGGCAACCCAGAGCCCGTGCTTCACAAGAGAAGCCACCTCGATGAGAAGCCTGCACACTGCAACTGGAAAATAGCCACCACTCGCCGCAACTAGAGAAAGCCCACGCAAAGTAACAATGACTCAGAGTAGCCAAAAATAAGGTAAATAAATCAGCCTATAAGATATAAAGAATGAGTTATATTTTCCAATGAGGCTATGTTATGAGACCATGAAATGTAATACTCTAGAATTCATTGAAAAGAAATGTTTCTGTTAAAGGTCAGAGGATATATTAAAATTGCTATAAGCAAAACATATATTAAAAAATGATGGCTTCAAAGTTTGTGTAGTTACTGTGAAATGCATTTGTGATAAAACAGTACTTGAAAAAAAGCAAGATGTAAAATTTTACTTATACTATAATTATGAGTGCTTGAAATCTGCACATAAAAGACTGCAAGGAAATATGCCAATTTGGGTTATAATGGAAAGATAACAGTTATCATTTATGGAGTATTTATTGTGTGGGAAGGTATTTTGAGCACCTGTTTATGCTATTTCCCTTAATTCTCCTACTCACAAGGTAGGTACTACTTTGATACTTTACCTGGAGGTTAAATTCGTAACCACCCTATAAGGGAGGGCACAGACATTTAAACACAGGTTGAGTTGAGCAAAAACAGGCTCATCGTAACCACTAAACATTTGTCTATCGTGTCATAATGAAAATTTCAGTTTTTGCCTATAAAATCCTTGCATTTTTCTTTTTAAATAGTAGTAACAACTGATCATCTACTGTATTCCAAGTCCTCTCCTAAGCATTTTATGTACATAACTCATTCACCTTGCACAAGTACTATCTGAAGTAGGTTCCTACATTATCCTCATTTTACAGATGACAAAAATAAGACTCAGAAAATGAAGTGGTGTGCCTAAGGTCACACAGCTGGTCAATATAAGGTATGCTGCTGCTTTCAAAGAAAGCCAGGGCAAAAGAACATAAATGCCTCTGCTGGAAATATGGTTTAAAACATTTATGTGCAGGTAATACTTACTCAAAACATTTTACATAAAATGTTTTTTAAAATTTTGTTTAAAAACTGTAAGTGTCTTCTGGAGGGAGTGCAGCAGTTTTTTAAATTATGAAATATTTCAAACATATCAAGAAGTGCAGAGAGTATAAAAACTAGTGGGCTTTCACAAACATTCATGTCTTAAAAGTAATAAAAGCTACATCCTCACCAAAGGTGAGTGATCGAGAGAAATTTTAATTATAGTCTTTTAAATTTCTTAAACTGGGTGTCAACATGAAAGGAGTTAATTAACTCTCAAAAACCCACCATTTTTCTTTACCAAGAAAATTCAGAGAAAAGCTGTTTAGCTAGAATCTAAGAAAGAAAGCTAGACAAAGAATAAGGCAGCAAATCCCAAGCAGCAAATGCAATGCCAAGGCAATTGAAAGAAATATCACCACAACAAACCTGGGTTTCTGAGATACAAGGTTCCTTTTCTCCTTAACAGGCAGACACCCCAGCCTGTCCCCCAACATCTACCTCGGGTTCTGCCTGATGTCCCCAGGCCCACAAAGGGTGGGCACACCACAAGGAGCCGTCAGCAAGAGATGACATTCTACTGCAGAGTGAGGTAAAATAAGAAATGACCACCGACAGGGGGATAGAGAATGATCAAGACGAACAGCTGGACACATTGGAGCACTCAAGGGGCATTTAATTATCACACTCCAGGACCTGAGCAAAAAAAAAATTTCACTATTAGATGTACCTTCAAGAAATTAACTTATCTTTGCAATTCAAGTCATTCTACAGAGAATTCTGTATTAACCCCTGATCTGGGATGCCTGAGTGACCTTTTCCTGGCCTTGTTGGTCAGAGAGGCTTAATTTAGCACCAAGAATCTGGCTGAATCCATTCCCAATTCTACAACAGACTTGATCCACCAAAGATCGGCAACGAAAATGCACTCAGTCCACACGTGCTGTGGGGGCAGCCCCTAGTTTCCGGTATTTCAACACAGCCCGGTCAGAGCTGTTGCAGTTTTCGATTCTGCCCCTATCTTAGGTGTACACAGTGTATGTAGAGATTGACAGTGGCCACCAATTCCTATTTTCTCACTGTCTCTGAACTCACCACAACAGAGTCTGAGAACAGACTCAGAAAAGTAATAGATTGGTTGGAAATTCCAACCAGAACAGTGAGGAGAACAAGACTTCAAAATCTCCAAAGATTCTGGTTGGGTGTGAGCATAAAAGAGCAACAGAAAAACAAGTGCCATAGTGCAGTTTAAGGTTTAAGTTTCCAGTTCAGAGTCAGGTGTGTACCAAGCTCTGGATACTGGCTGATGACACTGTGCATGTGATTTAATCTCCATGTGCCTCTGTTCCTTCATCTGTAAACTGGATAACTGGCAATAACAACACCTCTCTCTTAGAGGATTATTGGGAGAACTCAATGTTCATAAGACAGGGTAGGACCTGCCTCCTGATGAACACTCAACTAATTACAGTACTAGTATTATTATTGTATCTGGCTTTCTCCAAATTTTCCAGAAAAGTCTGTGTTTATAGAGGCATGGACTGAACACAAGCCAGCATATCTATCCCTGGATACCAATACTCAAAGACAGATACAAGGGGACTTTCCTGGGGGTCCAGCAGTTTAAGAAACTGCCTTGCAATGCAGGGGACATGAGTTTGATCCCTAGATAGGGAACTAAGATCCCACATGCTGTACAGCAACTAAACCCAAGCGCTGCAACTACTGAGCTAGTGTGCCACAACTAAAGAGTCCATGCCCTGCAACAAAGGATCCCACATGACAGACACAACAAACATCTTGCATGCTGCAACTAAGACCTGACACAACCAAATAAATATTCTTAAAAAGGTAAATATTTATAATGTGCAGTGCATTTAGCTCACATGAATAAGATTATAAGAAGACATTGCAACATCCCTACCACAAGCTTACCACCCTTCTCTTGCCGATTAGTATTTCTAAAAAGCGCCTTATTTTTAGGCCTTCCCTGGCGGCTCAGTGGTATAAGAATCTGCCCGTCACACAGGAGACACAGGTTTGATCCCTGGTCCAAGAAGACCCAACATGCTGCAGAACTGAGTCTGCGCACTCCAACAACTAAGCCTGCGCTCTAGAGCTCTAGAACTGCAACTACTGAGCCCACATGCCACATCCTGAAGCCTGTGTACCCAGAGCCTGTGCTCAGCAACAGGAGAAGCCACTCGATGATGGCCCACGCACCAGTAGCCCCTGCTCACAACTACAGAAAAGCCGGTGCAGCAACGAAGACCCAGCACAGCCAAAAATAAAATCAATAAATAAAAAGGTTTAAAAAATTAAGAAGTGTTTTATCTTTAAATATTTTATTGCTGTCACCTCAACCCTCAACTCTCATTGCATGAATCATCTCTGAAGTTCTTGGGTCTCTACTTGGCTTCAACTCCTGAATTTTTATGCAGACTTCAGGACTATTTGTCAGACAAATTTTAAATTCTTGGTATTTACACACTGTGGGGGAAAGGAAGTGTGAAACTGTTAGGCACTCAGTCATGTCCAACTCTCTGTGACCCCATGGTCTGTCCATGAAATTCTCCAGGCAAGAATACTGGAATGGGTTGCCATTCCCTTCTCCAAGGGATGTTCCTGACCCGGGGATCAAACCCAGGTCTCTTGCATTGCAGGTCGATTCTTTACCATCTGAGCTACCAGGGAGACCAGGGGAAAAGAGGGAGGGCTCAAAACAAACAAACAAAAAACCATACAATGTCAGAACTGAAAACAACCTCCTAGTCTAATCGCTGATTTTACAAAAAAAAAAAAAATATAGATAGATAGATAGACAGACAGATAGATAGATATATAATAGTGAAGTTCAGAGGAACTAGTCCAAGCACATGGCCAAGAAAGAGCAGTCAAAGCAGGGCTGAAGCCCAGGTTCCTGATTCCTGGCCCCTGGGCTCCATACTGCACTGTGCAGAGACATGACTTCCAATCACTATGCAAATAATGACACAGTGAAGCATCCTGAGCTCAGGAACCCACTTTCTATCATTTCAGGAAAGAGCTTAACTTCCCAGGTTTCATTTAGTTTCACAGACAGTAAAACCCCAGAATTCCAGCTGGCTGATTCAAGGGATTCCCAAAAGCTTTACCACTAAGTAGTCTATTAGAACCCCAGTGAATTCAAATGAGCCATGGAGGGATTTCTGAATTCCTTAGTCTCACAGTCAAGGTAGAAGAATGGATTTAAACTCCAGAGAAGGAACAAAAACTGCATCACTGACAGAATACTCATTTTCACTAAGATGTTTTCACTGAGAAGGTTACATTTCTTGGAACTAAAACACCAAAGGTAAGAGCAGGCTGAAAGGAGTTGGTGGGGAGGGGGTATACAAGGAGAGTGCAGTTACCATTATTTAACTGATCTAGAAATAAGTGGCTAAAAATCAGAATCCTGGCAATATTCTCACACCATCTAATGAATAAATATCAAGTAAATCAATCTATCTGAGCACTCAAGAGTGGGATTAAAAAGTATTATCAACAGATTTAAATTGAAAGCTGGGAAATAAGATGGTCAGAATATATTTCATCAGTTCTTCAAGTGATTCCAATAATGCAAAGAATCTTAAAAGAATTCATATAACCAAGTGGGAAATACATGTCTCCCATATAGTCAGTAGAACATAACACTAGGGTTCTTGTTTTATTTGTTAGTTTATACTTTAGAATGACAGTTTTATTTGCTCTCTTCTATCTTGGAATCATTATTGGGTTTGGAAATGGTCATTCTTTTTTAGGACTGTGACTACCATGCATGTGTGGATAGGAATTGAGCAGTTCAGGGCAACTCGCCCAAAGACACAATTCAAACCTTGGAGAACTGAGCTCACACAACTAGTTAGTGACAGAAGCATTAACTCTCACTGTCTTTAGAGTAAGAATTAAAAGACTGGAACTAACAATTTCATTTCTTCTTCACAACAATCCTATGAGGGTGGACCAATTAGCCCTGCTTTCCTACTAACAAATGGAACTTCTAAGAAGCTGTCCTTCATTCAAGTCATACAGAAAGAAAAATGATAATACCCAGAGCCAGCTCATAGTGGAAGCTAAAAATAGGCAGAGTTCTTCTGGAAGCAAATCGGTGATACACATCAAAAGTCTTTAAGCTGTGCACACTAGTTAGCATAGAAAGTGATCAGAAATAAATATAAGCATTTACATTTATGGATTCATTACAATATTATTGACAACACTGAAAAAAACAGAAACCAACAATAAGGGCCATTATGCCAGTGACATATTATGAAAGCATCAAAAATCATGTTTTCACAGAATATGGAAAATGTGTCATGATATAGAGAAATGTTCACAGTATCTCGAAGGTCAGAATCTCAATTTTGTTTCTCAAAGAAACACGTATACATACATATGTAAATATACACAAAGACACATGGAAGGATCCATATCAAAAGTTAAATGTAGATACACTGAGAAATATAATTATGAATTTTAATATCATTGAAATATGTGCATTACCATACGTAAAACAATGACCAGTGCAAGTTTGATGCATGAACCAGGGAACTCAAAGCTGGTGCTCTGTGACAACCCAGAAGGATAGGGTGGGGAGAAAGGTGGTAGCGGGGGTTCAGGGCAGGTGGGGCACGTGTATACCTGAGGCTGATTCATGTTGATGTATGGCAAAAACCATCACAATATTGTAAAGTAATTATTCTCCAATTAAAATAAATTAATTAAAAATAAATAAAATAGATAACCAACAAGGACCAACTGAATAGCACAGGGAACTCTATTCAATATTTTGTAATAACATAAAAGGGAAAAGAATTTGAAGAAGAGAAATCACAGCCTTGCAATGAGTAACTGAATCACTCTGCTGTATACTTGAAACTAACTAAACACTGTAAATCAAATATACTCCATTATAAAATAAAAATTTTAAAAACTCAAATGAAGACACACATAATGAAAAACTTTCCTGGGAGTTTACCATAAAAAATAAATAAATTTACATACCAAAAAAATGATTGTAAAACAGTATTTAAAGAAACAAAACCTTACCCATACTGCTGCTATCTAAAATTTTTGTTTGGATAAATATTTTAAGGACTTTCCTGGTGGTACAGTGGATAGGAGTCTACTTGCCAATGCAGGGGACATGGGTTCGATCCCTAGTCTGGGAAGGTTTCACATGCTGTGAAGCAACTAAGTCGGTGCACCACAACTCAGCTCGTGCTCTAGAACCCGAGAGCTGTAACTATCGAGCCATGCAGGCCCTACAGCCCAGGCTCCTCAACAAAAGACGCCACTGCAATGAGAAGCCCTTGAATTGCAACAAAGAGTAGCCTCCACACGCTGCAACTTGAGAAAGCCCATGCCCAAAATGAACATCCAGTGCAGCCAAAAACACATAAATAAAATTCTAAAAAATATGTAAAAGGCTATTTACTTATAAAAATATACTTCTTATCAGAGAATTTCTCTTAATGCTAGTAATTATTTAAGCTTTTCTATGTGGCAGGTATGTTTCATTTATAAGCACTCAAACCTTGAAATAACCCCATGTAGAACTATTATCACTCCATTTTAAAGGTGAGAAAATTGAACATCCAAGATGTCAAATGTGACATCTGAGAAATAAGAAAGCCATTTACTAAGGGGCAATTCTCTAAAGCTTAACGTTTGTTACATACACACACAAAACCTTGTTTCACACCAAATCATCTTTCTAAAGGCAGAACATACTAGGTTTTTAGTTCAGGAGTTGGCATCCTGAACACGATTATTAGGATGTCTATAATTTGCTTCAAAATATTTCGGCATGGGCAGCATAATATTATGGTGCATGTGTTATTCAAGTTACACACCAGGTAGTAAGTTGCCCTATCTCAGGCTTCACCCTCCAGGCGTTGGCTATGAGTGTTCTAATCAGCAATCTCACTCTACAGAAACCTCAGTTACCTTTATCTGAAAACACCAGAGGCTTTGATAATTAGCAAAAGAAATGTTACATCTGAGAATTTTCACTGTTAACATTAGCAGCTTACTAACTAGCATGATGGATGTTAGAAACGGACTTCATTAACTCAATTAATAGAACTTGAGATGTGGGGATTAGCTCAAAACTCTAGAGAGACACTCAATGTTGCAATGAGGATTTGAGACTATTTAGCAAGGCCTTCACCAGCCAACCTTAGGGATGGCACCCACAGCTTATGTCTAAATGGCCCTGTAGCCAGACACCGGGTTAAAGATTCTGGCTACCTGATGTTATCTGTAAAACAGCTGAATCTTGCCTTAGGAATATCATCAGCTCCGTCTTCAGGGAACGAAGCACCCAGAAGGACAGAGATGTAATAAAACTTACAGAACAGGTAAAGTTACTTGGAGCTTACTTGTAAATGATTAACAAAGGGTCTGCACGTATTACAGAACTTTTTTATAAGCTGGTAGCACAACTGTGAGGGTGCAGCTGACCCTCACCAATCATCTATTTCCAATAGGTACCAAAGAGAACTTAATTGTACATACAAATCATTGAAATGACTTTTCAAATGCCCATCTGGACTGCATATATAGTACCTCAGTATACTATACTATATACATACACACACACACACACACATATGTGTGTGTGGTTTGTATCTGTATATATGTGTGTATACACACACACACACACATATATACACACATATATATATACACATACACACAACTATATAGTATACAACGGGTTTTCCAGGTGGCACAAGAGATAAAGAATCTGTCTGCCAATGCAGGAGACAAAACAGATGCAAGTTCAATTGCTGGGTTGGGAAGATCCCCTGGAGTAGGAAATGGCAACCTGCTCCAGTATTCTTGCCTGGAAAATTCCCTGGACAGAGAAGCTTGGTGGGCTCCAGTCCATGGGGCTGCAGAGAGTCGGACAGGACTGAGTGACTAACCACACCCACATAGTGGACAGTGTATCAGTTCAGTTCAGTCGCTCAGTCATGTCCAACTCTTTGCGACCCCATGAATTGCAGCACGCCAGGCCTCCCTGTTCATCACCATCCCCCGGAGTTCACTCAGACTCATGTCCATCGAGTCCGTGATGCCCATCTTATCCTCAGTCATCCCTTTCTCCTACTGCCCCCAATCCCTCCCAGCATCAGAGTCTTTTCCAATGAGTCAACTCTTCTCATGAGGTGGCCAAACTACTGGAGTTTCAGCTTGAGCATCATTCCTTCCAAAGAAATACCAGGGGTGATCTCCTTCAGAATGGACTGGTGGGATCTCCTTGCAGTCCAAGGGACTCTCAAGAGTCTTCTCCAACACCACAGTTCAAAAGCATCAATTCTTTGGCACTCATCCTTCTTCACAGTCCAACTCTCACATCCATACATGACCACTGGAAAAACCATAGCCTTGACTAGACGGACCTTAGTCGGCAATGTCTCTGCTTTTTAATATGCTATCTAGGTTGTTCATAACTTTTCTTCAAAGGAGTAAGCGTCTTTTAATTTCATGGCTGCAGTCACCATCTGCAGTGATTTTGGAGCCCAAAAAAATAAAGTCTGACACTGTTTCCACTGTTTCCCCATCTATTTCCCATGAAGTGATGGGACTGGATGCCATGATCTTCGTTTTCTGAATGTTGAGCTTTAAGCCAACTTTTTCGCTCTCCTCTTTCACTTTCATCAAGAGGTTTTTTAGCTCCTCTTCACTTTCTGCCATAAGGGTGGTGTCATCTGCATATCTGAGGACAGTGTATAGTATGCGTGTATATATAGATTGTATATGTATCCATATATAAAACAAAATATATATATACACACCAGTGTATACAGTATATCAGATCTGTGGGTCTCAGAGAATTATTTTCCACTACTGAAATGGATTTTGTAAGGCTCAAATAAGCTCACACCCTGAGGAAGCCACATATTCAGATCTCTTCAGCTGTAGCATGCCTAGTCCAGACCTTCTTCAAAACGATGCACAAATTGTTTGACTTGCCCACATTGTTTCAGTGGCAAATATTTCACAGGCTTTTGAATTCTACCTCTCTCTGCTTCAGCCTCCCGATCAACACAATAAGAATAATGATGGAACCAATAATGGGGCCTTGCCAGGAGAGTGGCTAAAATAACTAATATTTTATCACGTAGTGAAAATGTATTTCACAAACTTAAAAAAAAAAAAAAAAAAACACCTCTGTGTGGGTACATAATGAAGGCCCTGCATTTCACAGCATTTGTATTATTCTAAAGTACTCAGACGACTGGACTAAAAAAGAAAATGTGCATGACAACACTGTCATCTCCTGTATTATCTCCTGAGCCTCTCCCAGAAAAGAGTGGGATTTACAAGAACCACGTGGGAGTTCACTGAAAAGTCCCTTTGATTTTTGTTTGGAATTGGAGGGGTTTGTGGGGAGGGGGCGTTCAGAGGGTGGGAGTGGGGGAGAACTGGTGATTGTTTTGTTTTGATTTGGAGAGATGGAGGCAAAAACTACAAAAGGTAGTTACACTCATTGCAGTACAAAGTATGCTTTCTCAGTGGGGACAATACTGAAATCATTTGTTCATGGGAGTGAATAAAAAATATCTTACACTTATTAAATATCTAGCAAAGATATAATACAGTACATACACAGATCATTAGGATACCTATGGTAGTAACATTTCATGAAGTGAGGGACAACTAGGAAAAAAATGCCTGAAAAGGATTAGATGGGGCTGACAACAGAATGAAGACTGAGCAACGCTGGTGGAGGGATGCCTTCTCAGGGCTGAGGATCACCTGCAGAGCCATGCCTGCCCCAGGGAATACCCTTATCTCTGCTTCCTGTTCTGAGGATTCCTGAGGTTGAACTTGACTGGCCTGGGTTACTTCCAGCTCTGTGTCACAGTTGCTGGCCATTCCTCTAGGCAGCAGAAATGTGTATGAAGACTTACAAGTGTCCCAGATTTCCACCAGCCCCTATTTTCCCTCAGATCTTCCTGTTTCCTTAGTTTTTTGAGTGTGCTTGCTTCCCTGGAGGCATATGTATTTGGCATGCAGCATACTGCCTGTCCGTGGCACTTTCTCAACACTTCCGGCCCATCCTCTGTTGGCCATCTTGGGCCAAAATTCTCCACCAGAACATGAAATCAGGGCGAAGAGACAGAAACAATGGCAGAGTCAAGAGACAGGTGAGCGCCCTCCAGAATGAAGGAGGTACCTGCATGGCGTGCTTGCTAGTGTCATCGGCCAAGAGTGTAGTATAAAGAGCACTCACTTTCCTGAGAAAAACACAGTAATGGTGCAGGCTACTGCTGTCATGGATGAAGACGTATGGCAAAACCAATACAGTATTATAAAGTGAAATAAAAATAAATAAATAGTTACAAGAAACAAAACTTTTAAATAAATTAAATAAATAAAAAAAAGATAGACTGCTATCTCACAAAGAAACTTTCAAGCAGTTTCTTGACAAATTAAACCCAGAATTACCATATACTCTGGCAAAGAACTGAAAGCAGAGATTTGAACAAATATTCACTTGCCCTTTGTTCACAGCAGCATTTGTGTCAGAAAGGCACCCCCCAATTTCAGATCTCAAGGTGGTGAAGGGAAGAGAGAAAAGATATCAAACAAGTGCCCAGAGGCAGAAAGAAAAAAAAGAGACCTCATCTTGGGGGTGCATATCTAGTACTAGGTTTTAATTTATATACACAGAGATATATACTTCATGAGCACCTAGTTTTTCTCTTTCTGGAGGAAAAAGAAAAATCCCACCTTCACCGTTGTTACCATGTCTGTTAACCTCAAGCTCTAGCCCACCCTCTTCCTTGAAGAAAGATAAATGCTATCTTTGTCTTACAGGAAACCACCAGAACAGAAAAACAAGAGGCCAACAGAATTGGTTAGAATCAGCCAAACCCAAGATGGCAGAAGACCAGCCCTCCAGTAGACCCCGAGCCTCATGATACGCTCGTGGTAACATTAGCATGCTCAACGACACACCTACTCGTGCCAAGACAGGGATTACCAGACCACAGAAGGAAGAGAAAGAAGTGACACCCCAGTTGCAGGAAGAAACTCACCCTTTCCCGAAAAACCAATGCATGTGCTCCCTCTACCATTAACCCTGCCTTTAAAAATCTTGCTTTGATCATCCTCCACTCCCAGAAGTTGATTTGTGAACTAACTTCCAGCTTCTCCATTCTCTGGCCATCAAAGAGTTTGTGCTGTTTCAGTCTCAGCATCAGTTTTGTTATTGGCTGTGTGAATCCAAATGGGAAAAGACCCTTCACCACGGAGGCAGGGGATTTCCAACAAGCTAGGGTCCAACAGGGAGTCCATACAACCAATTTGCAAACACCACCACAGAACAGCCTCAGGAATAAAGTTATAAAGGGAAAATTAGTTACCGAAAATACTCTATTGATGACTTCTACAGAAGCCTTTTATGCTGGCTCAGCTGTGAAGGTTTATCAAGAAGACAGGCTGATATGGGAAAACATCACTACTTGGATAAAAGACATTTAAGCATGAGTGGATCTTAGAACTGAAAAGCTAACTAATTAAACTAAGCCTCTTTTAGAAAGTCCAAAAAGGCAAAAGCCAGCAGGAAAAATACATTTTTACTTTTGGGCATAATGAGAGGGAATTCAGAGGAACCACTTGGTTCCTCACTTTAAAAATGTAAAGTCACTTGACTTCTAGATAACAGTCCAGAAGCCAGCTGTAGACCTCCCAATGCATTCTATTGCCTTTTCACTCATTTACGTACAGATGCACTGAGCACTGGCCAAGGTACCACGGTCAGGGAGGACTGGGTTTAAGGTGAATGAAACAGTCGCTCTGCCAAGTGTCTAGTACTACTGTGAGCACTGCCATCAAATGGCAGAAGCCTTGGGGGTATTCACCCATTCTACCACCCCCTTCCCTGGGAAATGACTCTCCAACCATGATCCATGTAGTCATGACAGAGGATTAGCCATAGTTACCCAACCTGGCTTCTACCCTCCTGGCCATGCATGACCCATGGAAGGCCAATGAGAGTCTCTTCCAGAGAATCTGGAAATGAAGAAATAAGCAGATAGCCTTTCTATCAAGCCAGAAATCTACATAAGAGGTACACTTGGACTGTGGAGGCCCATGTCGCCCTATACAGCCGATGAAGCAGAGAAAGCCAGACTACAAAGGAAGAGAATCAAACAGATGCACAGACTTAAGGGCAAGAGCTAAAGAAGGAATATCACCTGGTTCCTGGCAGCTCTCAGTTCCAGTGCAGACCATTCTGAACGCTGCCAGCCTCACCACCCTTGTTGCTCTGTATTGAGCAAGCCTAACATAAGTTTCTATTATTCAAAACCAAGGAGCTCTAATAAATACACAGGGAATTGAACAACAACACAAATTCATCTAATACACAACACAGTACTGAGGAGGCCATGTTCTGCTCCATTCATCTGAACACATTTTGTATAGTAAGTGGCAAGGGGTAAGATTTGTTGATACAAGATGGAAATTTGAGTCCCAGTCAGGTGGTGCAGTGGTAAACAATCTGCTTGCCAATGAAGGAGATGCATGAGACACAGGTTCGATCCCTGGGTTGGGAAGATCCCCTTGAGGAGGAAATGGCAACCTGCTAGAGAATTTCTTCTTGGAAAATTCCATGGACAGAGGAGCCTGGTGGGCCACAGTCCATGGTGTCTCAAAGAGTTGGACATGACTGATCAACTGAGCATAGCACACTCCACCCTTTGCTAGTTCTGTGATCTTGAGTAAGTTCATTCAACCCACACTCAACACAGTTTCTGCCACAAAACAGGTGCTCAATGTATATATGCTGCTGCTGCTGCTGCTAAGTCGCTTCAGTCGTGTCCGACTCTGTGCAACCCCATAGATGGCAGCCCACCGGGCTCCCCCATCCCTGGGATTCTCCAGGCAAGAATACTGGAGTGGGTTGCCATTTCCTTCTCCAATGCGTGAAAGTGAAAAGTGAAAGTGAAGTCGCTCAGTTGTGTCCAACTCTTAGCGACCCCATGGCCTCCAGCCCACCAGGCTCCTCCGTCCATTGGATTTTCCAGGCAAGAGTACTGGACTGGGGTGCCACTGCCTTCTCCGAATGTATGTGTATATATATATATATATATATATATATATATATATATATACACACACACACACATACATATATATGTATATATGCAAAAGTAAGGAACATGGGCAAGCAGCCACCTACATGCTAAGTGCACTTACCTCTTCAAAATAATTCTCATCAATAAAGCGGGGATAATAATGTCTACTTTATGTGTCTCACAGGATTACAATATATGCAATCACTCTATCAGTCAGTTTAGTTGCTCAGTTGCATCTGACTCGTTGGGACCCCATGGACTGCAGCATGCCAGGCTTCCCAGTCCATCACCAACTCCCGAAGCCTGCTCAAATTCATGTCCATCAAGTTGGTGATACCATCCAACCACCATATCCTCTGTTGTCCCCTTCTCCTCCTGCCTTCAGTCTTTCCCAACATCAGGGTCTTTTCCAATCAGTCAGTTCTTTGCATCAGGTGTTCAAAGTATTAGAGTTTCACCTTCAGCATCAGTACTTCCAATGAATATTCAGGACTGATTTCCTGTAGGACTGACTGGTTGGATTTCCTTGCTGTCCAAGGGACTCTCAAGAGTCTTCTTCAACACCACAATTCAAAAGCATCAATTCTTAGGAGCTTAGCTTTCTTTATAGTCCAACTCTCACATCTGTACATGACTACCGGAAAAACCATAGCTTTGACGATATGGAACTTTGCTGGCAAAGTAATGTCTCTGCTTTTTAATATGCTATCTAAGTTAGTCTTAGCTTTTCTTCCAAGGAGCAAGCATCTTTTAATTTCATGGCTGCAGTCACCATCTACAGTGATTTTGGAGCCAAAAAAAAATAAAGTCTGTCACTGTTTTCCGATCTATTTGCCATGAAGTGATGGGACCAGATGTCATGATCTTTGTTTTCTGAATGTTGAGTTTTAAGCCAACCTTTTCACCCTCCTCACTGTATGATTAGGTTTTTAATAGGCTCAGAATGATGGGTGGGTCAAATTGAGACTCACTTAGAAAAACCAAACAGTATTTATTTATCTAAAGCAAGGGCTGGTAAACTATAGCCCACAGGCCAAATCCAGTCATGACCTGTGCTTGCATGGTCCACAAAAGTAAGAATGGTTTTTATAAATGAACATTTGCAACCAATTTCATTGTAGGGAACACTAATTTTTAACCTCAACTCAGGTAAACAGCAAATTTGCCAGCAAATTTGGAAAACTCAGCAGTGGCCACAGGACTGGAAAAGGTCAGTTTTCATTCCAATCCCAAGGAAAGGCAATGCCAAAGAATGCTCACACTACCGCACAACTGCACTCATCTCACACGCTAGTAAAGTAATGCTTAAAATTCTCCAAGCCAGCCTTCAGCAATACATGAACCATGAACTCCCTGATGTTCAAGCTGGTTTTAGAAAAGGCAGAGGAACCAGAGATCAAATTGCCAACATCCGCTGGATCATGGAAAAAGCAAGAGAGTTCCAGAAAAACATCTATTTCTGCTTTATTGACTATGCCAAAGCCTTTGACTGTGTGGATCACAATAAACTGTGGAAAATTCTTCAAGAGAAGGGAATACCAGACCACCTGACCTGCCTCTTGAGAAATCTGTATGCAGCTCAGGAAGCAACAGTTAGAACTGGACATGGAACAACAGACTGGTTCCAAATAGGAAAAGGAGTACGTCAAGGCTGTATATTGTCACCCTGCTTATTTAACTTATATGCAGAGTATATCATGAGAAACGCTGGACTGGAAGAAACACAAGCTGGAATCAAGGTTGCTGGGAGAAATATCAATAACCTCAGATATGCAGATGACACCACCCTTATGGCAGAAAGTGAAGAGGAGCTAAAAAGCCTCTTGATGAAAGTGAAAGAGGAGAGTGAAAAAGTTGGCTTAAAGCTCAACATTCAGAAAACAAAGATCATGGCATCCGGTCCCATCACTTCATGGGAAATAGATGGGGAAACAGTGGAAACAGTGTCAGACTTTATTTGTTTGGGCTCCAAAATCACTGCAGATGGTGATTGCAGCCATGAAATTAAAAGACGCTTATTCCTTTGAAGAAAAGTTATGAACAACCTAGATAGTATATTCAAAAGCAGAGACATTACTTTGCTGACTAAGGTCCATCTAGTCAAGGCTATGATTTTTCCTGTGGTCATGTATGGATGTGAGAGTTGGACTGTGAAGAAGGATGAGTGCCGAAGAATTCATGCTTTTGAACTGTGGTGTTGGAGAAGACTCTTGAGAGTCCCTTGGACTGCAAGGAGATCCAACCAGTCCATTCTAAAGGAGATCAGCCCTTGGAATTTTTTGGAAGGAATGATGCTAAAGCTGAAACTCCAGTACTTTGGGCCACCTCATGAGAAGAGCTGACTAATTGGAAAAGACTCTGATGCTGGGAGGGATTGGGGGCAGGAGGAAAAGGGGACGACCGAGGATGAGATGGCTGGATGGCATCACGGACTCAATGGACGTGAGTCTGAGTGAACTCCGGGAGATGGTGATGAACAGGGAGGCCTGGTGTGCTGCGATTCATGGGGTCGCAAAGAGTCAGACACGACTGAGCCACTGAACTGAACTGAACTGAACAGGTAAACAGACTGGATCCAAATAGGGAAAGAAGTATGTCAAGGCTGTATATTATCACCCTGCTTATTTAACTTATATGCAGAGTGAGTGAGTTGTTCAGTCATGCCTGACTCTTTGTAACCCCATGGACTATAGCCTGCCAGGCTCCTCTGTCCATGGAATTCTCTAGGCACGATCACTGGAGTGGGTTGCCATTTCCTTCTCCATATATGCAGAGTACACTGTGTGAAATGCCAGGTTGGGTAAAACACAAACTGGAATCAATATTGCTGGGAGAAATATCAATAACCTCAGATATGCAGATGACACCACCCTTATGGCAGAAAGCAAAGAAGAACTAAAGAGACCCTTGATGAAAGCAAAAGAGGAGAGTAAAAAACTGGTCCCATCATTTCATGGGAAATAGATACGGTAACAGTGGAAACAGTGTCAGACTTTATTTTGGGGGGCTCCAAAATCACTGCAGATGGTGATTGCAGCCATAAAATTAAAAGACACTTGCTCTTTGGAAGAAAAGCTAAGACAAACCTAGACAGCATATTAAAAAGCAGAGACATTACTTTGCCTACAAAGGTCTGTCTAGTTAAAGCTATGGTTTTCCAGTAGTCATGTACAGATGTGAGAGTTGGATGATAAAGAAAGCTGTAACGCCGAAGAATTGATGCTTTTGAATTGTGGTGTTGAAGAAGACTCTTGAGAGTCCCTTGGATAGCAAGAAGATCCAACCAGTCGATCCTAAAGGAAATCAGTCTTGAATATTCATTGGAAGGACTGATGCTGAAGCTGAAACTCCAATACTTTGGCCACTTGAAGCGAAGAACTGATTCATTGGAAAAGACCCTGATGCTGGGAAAGACTGAAGGCAGGAGGAGAAGGGGATAACAGAGGATGTGATGGTTGGATGGCATCACAGACTCGATAGACATGAGTTTGAGTAAGCTCCGGGAGCTGGTGTTGGACAGGGAAGTTGGCATGCTGCAATCCACGGGGTTGCAAAGAGTCAGACACAACTGAGCGACTGAACTGAACAGGTAAATATTATCTCTCCCAACAAATAGTTCCATTTTTTTAAGAATTATATGCTTAGTAGACTTGTATTATAAAAACTATACTCAATTACCATCATTATATTTTAATGTTTTCAATTAAAAATATGTGCAAATTTATTTCTCTTGTTACAAAGCACCTACACAGTATTTTGATGTTGCCTCACGGCCCATAAAGTCTTAACATGTTGACTATCTGGCTCTTTACAGAAATGAATTAGGAAAAGGTGACCCACTCTAGTCTTCTTGCCTGGAAAATTCCATGGCCAGAGGAGCTTGGCAGGCTACAGTGCATAGGGTCGCATAGAGTTGGACAGGACTCAGCACACATGCACTTTACAGAAAAAGTCTGCCACTTCTAATCTAAACAGTGTCCAAGAAGTCAACTCAGCCAGAGTCACGGCAACAAAGTTATTTTTCTCATCAGCACTATTATTCTTAGAGAGCAATTTTGGAGAACATGGAGCTGTTTACAAATGCATTATTTTGCAGTATAGCAGGAAAAATCTGCCATAATGTCTGCCAAAATGCCATAATGTCATAATAATCACAACAGCCCTTCCAGAAGCTCAACTACCTGCCTCAAGCCCAGGCTTAAAAAGGCAGGGCCAGTCTGGCCATGTGCTCACCAGGGTCAGGAACACATCATGAATCTCAACAGTATGTCTGTGTAGTACAGCACAGTACCAAATACTCATTCATCACCCTCAGCCTCTCAGACTAACACGTTGTGGTCCAGGTTCATTACTGAACCTGGATCTGCAAAACAAAAACAAGGTTCATTACCCAGAAATTCTCTGGGGTCATAATGATAGATCTGTAGACCAGCCATTAAGTCTGCCCCAAAAACAAAACTAGGCAACATGCGTCAGACCTGAGCAAACCCTGGAAATAAGTAATTATGTCCATCATCATAATTAATAAT
This sequence comes from Budorcas taxicolor, assembly GCF_023091745.1. Taxonomy (NCBI): domain Eukaryota; kingdom Metazoa; phylum Chordata; class Mammalia; order Artiodactyla; family Bovidae; genus Budorcas; species Budorcas taxicolor. Next base: position 56,571,776 of record NC_068916.1, read on the forward strand.
AATAATGACAATTAAACAATTTTTAATATAATAAGGGCTTCAGATGGCAGAGACACTTGCAATGCAGGAGACCCAGGTTCAATCCCTGGGTCAGGAAGATTCCCTGGAGGAGGGAATAGCTACCCACCCCAATATCCCTGCCTGGAAAATTTCATGGACAGAGGAGCCTGGTGGGCTAAATAATAATAAAGCAATTCTAAACTATTTACACCTGCAGTAGGCATGTAAAGGTGCATGAGAAAAGGACTTTCCTAGGCAAGAAAATAGGATATAGCAATCTTAGCTGTAATGCTATACAAAACAGGTGAAAAACACAATAGTTCAGGACTTCCCTGGTGGGCCAGTGGTTAAGACTTTGCCTTCCAATGCAGGGGGTGTGGATTCGATCCCCGGCTGGGGAACTGAGATCCCACATGCAGCAGGGTGTGGCCAAAAATTAAAATATAAATAAATATATGAATACAACATTGTAAATCAACCAAGAAAATTGAAAACAGAATTGTTCTACTTAAAACAGGGTAACACAGGACCACATATCTCCAAGGTGGCCTCTGAACACCATTCATGGACACCTAAGCTCACACAGGTATAGGGCTTGAAAACCATAATAAAAGATAATCAGGAGCTCCAGAGGTACATCTTCTTCATCCACAACATCAGGACAAGAATAACAGCTATTTCCAAAATTTGCAAGCATTAAGTGAATTAATGATTAAATATTCTTTTTAGTGAGTAGCACATGGTAAGCACCCCATAAATATTAGGTATTATTTTCTTTTTTACTAAACAGTTGTCATCATATTATATATACTGTAAACATAATTATTCACTTTGATTTACTTCTCTTCATTAGACTGTAAGTATTCCCATATTATTACATATTCTTCATTGGCATATTTTTAATTTAATGAGACACAAATGGCACTTTAGTTTCACTTTGATTTGGATTCGTGTAATAATTAGTGAGGGTAATTATCTTTGTATATATTTATTTATTAACTATATTTTTTCTTGTTATGTCTGTTCAGGAATCTTGTTCAAGAACCCAATGGGAAACTGCATAATTTCTTAAAATTAATATTGATTAAGAGTGAAAGGAAGCTTACCTTCTGGACACCCTGTCTTAAAAATGCACTAGCAAAAGACTCCAAAACGCAGTTGAGAAAACCAGCCCCTGTGATTGAAATCCTGCCTTTCTGAATGAACTCTGTCCTGCAAAAAACAAAAATATAAACCCTTGGTGTCATTTCTATATTTGAAAATTTAAATTACAGGCATTTCCAACAGCATAATTACCATTTATAATCAACACAAAATAATATCCATAGGAATTCAATAATTGCCTATTAGGACAAAAGATCTTATTAAAAAGAGACTTCCAGTTTATATAACATAAGCAATGTATTATACTCAAATTAAAAACTATTCATTTCAAATCGCTAAGAAAGTATATCTTTAAAGTCTTCACCATGCACACAAAAAAAACTGTCACTATGTGAGGTAATGGATGTGTTAACTAACCTTATTGTGATTATTTTGTAATATATACATATTTCAAATCATTACACCATACACTTTAAACTTACACAATATTACATGCCAATTGCATCTCAATAAAGCTGGAAAGAAGAGAAAATAAATGGGTACATTATTTTGATTATAAAACCTATATAAAACATAAGTTTTATTTATACCTAACAAATCAAACAATGCTTACTCCTTGTAAGAAAACTTATGACTAACCTAGATAGTATATTCAAAAGCAGAGACATTACTTTGCCAATTAAGGTCCATCTAGTCAAGGCTATGGTTTTTCCAGTGGTCATGTATGGATGTGAGAGTTGGACTGTGAAGAAGGCTGAGCACCGAAGAATTCATGCGTTTGAACTGTGGTGTTGGAGAAGACTCTTGAGAGTCCCTTGGACTGCAAGGAGATCCAACCAGTCCATTCTGAAAGAGATCAGCCCTGGGATTTCTTTGGAAGGAATGATGCTAAAGCTGAAACTCCAGTACATTGGCCACCTCATGTGAAGAGTTGACTCATTGGAAAAGACTCTGATGCAGGAGGAGACGGGGATGACAGAAGATGAGATGGCTGGATGGCATCACTGACTCGATGGACGTGAGTCTGAGTGAACTCCAGGAGTTGGTGATGGACAGGGAGACCTGGCGTGCTGTGATTCATGGGGTCGCAAAGAGTTGGACACGACTGAGCGACTGAACTGAACTAAACTGAACAAATCATAATGATTAAAATCTGACAGGACAGTCAAACAGCTTTAAGAATCTCTATTACAATAAATTTGACTGATTCTAAGTAAATATATCGTGGAATGTGAAGTCAAGTGGGCCTTAGGAAGCATCACTATGAACAAAGCTAGTGGAGGTGATGGAATTCCAGTTGAGCTATTTCAAATCCTAAAAGATGCTGCTGTGAAAGTGCTGCACTCAAAATGCCAGAAAATTTGGAAAACTCAGCAGTGTTCACAGAACTGGAAAAGGTCAGTTTTCATTCCAATCCCAAAGAAAGGCAATGCCAAAGAATGCTCAAACTATCACACAATTGTACTCATCTCACACGCTAACAAAGTAATACTCAAAACTCTCCAAGCCAGGCTTCAGCAATATGTGAACCATGAACTTCCAGATGTTCAATCTGGATTTAGAAAAGGCAGAGGAATCAGAGATCAAATTGCCAACATCTGTTGAATCATCGAAAAAGCAAGAGAGTTTCAGAAAAACATTTACCTCTGTTTTATTGACTAGGCCAAAGCCTTTGACTGTGTGGATCACAATAAACTGTGGAAAATTCTGAGAGAGATGGGAATACCAGACCACCTGACCTGCCTCCTGAGAAATCTGTATGCAGGTCAAGAAGCAACGGTTAGAATAGGACATGGAAAAACAGACTGATTCTAAATTGGGAAAGGAGTACATTAAGGCTGTGTATTGTCGCCCTGTTTATTTAACTTCTATGCAGAGTACATCATGTGAAATGCTGAGCTGGATGAAGCACAAGCTGGAATCAAGATTGCCAGGAGAAATATCAATAACCTCAGATATGCAAATGACACCACTCTTATGGCAGAAAGCAAAGAAAAACTAAAAAGCCCCTTGATGAAAGTGAAAGAGGAGAGTGAAAAAGTTGGCTTAGAACTCAACATTCAGAAAACTAAGATCATGGCATCCAGTCCCAACACTTCATGGCAAATAGATGGGGAAACAATGGAAACAGTGTCAGACTTTATTTTGGGGGGCTCCAAAATCACTGTAGATGGTGACTGCAGCCATGAAATTAAAAGACTTGCTACTTGGGAGAAAAGTTGTAACTAACCTAGACAGCTTATTCAAAAGCAGAGACATTACTTTGCCAACAAAGGTCCATCTAGTCAAGGCTATGGTTTTTCCAGTGGTCATGTATGGATGTGAGAATTGGACTATAAAGAAAGCTGAGCTCCGAAGAATCGATGCTTTTGAATTGTGGTGTTGGAGAAGACTCTTGAGAGTCCTTTGGACTGCAAGGAGATCCAACCAGTCCATCCTAAAGGAAATCAGTCCTAAATATTCATTGGAATGACTGATGCTGAAGGTGAAACTCCAATACTTTGGCCACCTGATGCAAATAACTGACTCAATGGAAAAGACCCTGATGCTGGGAAAGACTGAAGGTGGGAGGAGAAAGGGACAACAGAGGATGAGATTGTCGGATGGCATCACTGACTCAATGGACGTGAGTCTGAGTAAACTCCAGGAGTTGGTGATGGACAGGAGAGGCCTGGTGTCCTGCAGTTCATGGGGTCACAAAGAGTCTGACACAACTGAGCGACTAAACTGAACTGACTGAAGTAAATATATACACATATCCTCATCCCATGCTACAAAATGTCTTGTAAAAATTAAGTCTGAGACAATTATTAGCTTGAGTAGATCACTTAAGATTCTATTAACTCAGTATCCTCCCCATATAAACTGGAAATAATTATAGCATCTTACATTTACAACCAGTGCCAGAAATAAATAAACATATACATACAACAGGAACATGAACAGCTCCTGACACACAGTAAAGAACTTATTAAATGTTAGGCAGCCACCATTCCTAACAGACAGAAATAGGAAAAGAGCCTGGAATGACTTCTTTAATCTTTGATTAGAAAAGGAGGTGAGGGACTTTCCTGGAGGTCAGCAGCTAACATTCTGTGCTCCCATGCAGGAGCCGTAGGTTCAATCCCTGGTCAGGGAACTAGGTCACCCACACTGCACCTAAAGATCCCACATGCCGCAACTAAGACCCAGCAGAGCCAAAAAAAAATTATCAAAAAAGGAGGTGAGACAGATTATATATGCCACTGATCTATTTAAAGTCCTACCAATATTATCTCCATTTCATAAAATAAAGATCTAAACAACACTTGAGAGCCATATCAGAAAGATGACAGAATAGTAAGCCCCAGGCCCCCATTTCCTCATCAAGAACCCAACTTAACAACATATGAGTGAATTCTCCTTTCTAAGAAGTCCATAGACCAGTGAAAAGACTACAGCACCCATGTGAATATAAAGCCAAGCAGAGCCACATCAGAGTGAATAATAATATGCTGCACTGACCTACTCGTAGCCCCATGCATCCAGCACAGTGCAGCACAATCAGGAGAAAGCTCTTAACTCCTGGCTTCTCTGGGAGAAAAGGAAAGAGTGGAATGTATGGCTAACATTCTGGCTTTATGGGTGTGCTGTCTGAAGAACTGGTTTCTGTCTTGCCTGACTCAGAATGCTGAAGGGAACAGCAGCATATTCTGGATATCAGGGGGCTGCTAAGAATAAAACCAAGGTGGCTTCTTATAGCACCAGAGAATCTGTAGTACTACAGACAGACACTGGGATCAAAAGAATATGAGCTCTTGAAAACAGGAGCAGACCTTCTAACTAGGGAATTAAACACACAAGCCTAAAAAAGAAACATCCTAAGACTTGAGAGGGCCCCCCACCCCAAATCCCTATTCAGGCTGATGAGTGAAAGTGTTCCCCTGTGCAAAGCAAACATGCAGGGGTTGGGAGAGTTGGCTGTCTCTTCAAATGCCCAAGTCTCAACAAAAGGTCACAAAGTAAACAAACAAGGAAATAGGCGTAACCAAAATAATAAAATAAATCTCTAGAAACCAATCCTAAAAAAACAGAAATCTATGAATTACCTGACAAATTCAAAACAATCACCTTAAAGATGCTTGATAAGCTAAAAGAGAATAGAAGTGGACAACTAAATGAAATCAGGAAATGAGGCATGGACAAAATAAGACTATCCAAAAAAAGATAGAAACTAGAAAAGAAAAATAAGGGGGCAGGAGGTCAGGAATCAGGAGCTAAAGAATAAAATACTTGAAAACTTCACTAGCACAGTTAACACCAGATTTGATCAAGCAGAAGCAAGAATTAGCGAACTTGAGGATATGTCATTTGAAATTACTAAATCAGAAGAGAGAGAATGGGGAGAAAAAGGAAGTGAAGACAGCCTCGTGGACTTATGGAACACCACTGAGTGGTCAATGTACACATTATGGAAGTGCCAGAAGGAGAAGAAGAGAGAAAGGAGCAAAGAGCCTATTTAAAGAAACAATGGCAGAAAACTTTCCAAATCTGAGGGAGAAAATGGATATCCAAATTTAGGAAACTCAGTGATCCCAAATAGGATAAATCCTAAAGAGACTCACATCAAGACTTTTATAATTAAAAATTAGGGCAGAAATAAATGCAAAAGAAACAAAAGAGACCATAGCAAAAATCAACAAAGCCAAAAGCTGGTTCTTTGAAAGGATAAATAAAATTGACAAACCATTAGCCAGACTCATCAAGAAGCAAAGAGAGAAAAATCAAATCAATAAAATTAGAAATGAAAATGGAGAGATCACAACAGACAACACCGAAATACAAACGATCATAAGAGACTACTCTCAGCAATTATATGCCAATAAAATGGACAATGTGGAAGAAATGGACAAATTCTTAGAAAAGTACAATTTTCCAAAACTGAACCAGGAAGAAATAGAAAATCTTAACAGACCCATCACAAGCACAGAAATTGAAACTGTAATCAGAAATCTTCCAGCAAACAAAAGCCCAGGTCCAGACGGCTTCACAGCTGAATTCTACCAAAAATTTCGAGAAGAGCTAACACCTATCCTACTCAAACTCTTCCAGGAAATTGCAGAGGAAGGTAAACTTCCCAACTCATTCTATGAGGCCACCATCACCCTAATACCAAAACCTGACAAAGATGTCACAAAAAAAGAAAACTACAGGCCAATATCACTGATGAACATAGATGCAAAAATCCTCAACAAAATTCTAGCAATCAGAATCCAACAACACATTAAAAAGATCATACACCATGACCAAGTGGGCTTTATCCCAGGGATGCAAGGATTCTTCAATATCTGCAAATCAATCAATGTAATTCACCACATTAACAAATTGAAAAATAAAAGCCATATGATTATCTCAATAGATGCAGAGAAGGCCTTTGACAAAATTCAACATCCATTTATGATAAAAACTCTCCAGAAAGCAGGAATAGAAGGAAGATACCTCAACATAATAAAAGCTATATATGACAAACCCACAGCAAACATTATCCTCAATGGTGAAAAATTGAAAGCATTTCCCCTAAAGTCAGGAACAAGACAAGGGTGCCCACTTTCACCACTACTATTCAACATAGTTCTGGAAGTTTTGGCCACAGCAATCAAAGCAGAAAAAGAAATAAAAGGAATCCAAATTGGAAAACAAGAAGTAAAACTTTCACTGTTTGCAGATGACATGATCCTCTACATAGAAAACCCTAAAGACTCCACCAGAAAATTACTAGAGCTAATCAATGAATATAGTAAAGTTGCAGGATATAAAATCAACACACAGAAATCCCTTGCATTCCTATACACTAATAATGAGAAAGTAGAAAAAGAAATTAAGGAAACAATTCCATTCACCATTGCAACGAAAAGAATAAAATACTTAGGAATACATCTACCTAAAGACCTATATAAACACTGATGAAAGAAATCAAAGAGGACACTAATAGATGGAGAAATACACCATGTTCATGGATCAGAAGAATCAATATAGTGAAAATGAGTATACTACCCAAAGCAATTTACAAATCCAATGCAATCCCTATCAAGCTACCAGCCATATTTTTCACAGAACTAGAACAAATAATTTCAAGATTTGTATGGAAATACAAAAACCTCTAATAGCCAAAGCAATCTTGAGAAAGAAGAATGGAACTGGAGGAATCAACTTGCCTGACTTCAGGCTCTACTACAAAGCCACAGTCATCAAGACAGTATGGTACTGGCACAAAGACAGAAATATAGACCAATGGAACAAAATAGAGAGCCCAGAGATAAATCCACACACATATGGACACCTTATCTTTGACAAAGGAGGCAAGAATATACAATGGAGTAAAGACAATCTTTTTAACAAGTGGTGCTGGGAAAACTGGTCAATCACTTGTAAAAGAATGAAACTAGATCACTTTCTAACACCTCACACAAAAATAAACTCAAAATGGATTAAAGATCTAAATGTAAGACCAGAAACTATAAAACTCCTAGAGGACAACATAGGCAAAACACTCTCTGACATAAATCCCAGCAGGATCCTCTATGATCCACCTCCCAGAATTCTGGAAATAAAAGCAAAAATAAACAAATGGGATCTAATTAAAATTCAAAGCTTCTGCACAACAAAGGAAAATATAAGCAAGGTGAAAAGACAGCCTTCTGAATGGGAGAAAATAATAGCAAATGAAGCAACTGACAAACAACTAATCTCAAAAATATACAAGCAACTTATGCAGCTCAATTCCAGAAAAATAAATGACCCAATCAAAAAATGGGCCAAAGAACTAGAGAGACATTTCTCCAAAGAAGACATACGGATGGCTAACAAACGCATGAAAAGATGCTCAACATCACCCATTATTAGAGAAATGCAAATCAAAACCACAATGAGGTACCACTTCACACCAGTCAGAATGGCTGCGATCCAAAAATCTGCAAGCAATAAATGCTGGAGAGGGTGTGGAGAAAAGGGAACCCTCCTATATTGTTGGTGGAAATGCAAACTAGTACAGCCACTATGGAGAACAGTATGGAGATTCCTTTAAAAATTGCAAATAGAACTGCCTTATGACCCAGCAATCCCACTGCTGGGCATACACACCGAGGAAACCAGAACTGAAAGAGACACATGTACCCCAATGTTCATCGCAGCACTGTTTATAATAGCCAGGACATGGAAACAACCTAGATGTCCATCAGCAGATGAATGGATAAGAAAGCTGTGGTACATATACACAATGGAGTATTACTCAGCCGTTAAAAAGAATACATTTGAATCAGTTCTGATGAGATGGATGAAACTGGAGCCGATTATACAGAGTGAAGTAAGCCAGAAAGAAAAACACCAATACAGTATACTAACACATATATATGGAATTTAGAAAGATGGCAATGATGACCCTGTATGCAAGACAGCAAAAAAGACACAGATGTGTATAACGGACTTTTGGACTCAGAGGGAGAGGGAGAGGGTGGGATGATTTGGGAGAACGGCATTGTAACATGTATACTATAATGTAAGAATCAAATTGCCAGTCTATGTCCGACGCAGGATACAGCATGCTTGGGGCTGGTGCACGGTGATGACCCAGAGAGATGTTATGGGGAGGGAGATGGGAAGGGGGTTCATGTTTGGGAACGCATGTACACCCGTGGTGGATTCATGCAATGTATGGCAAAACCAATACAGTATTGTAAAGTAAAAAAAAGTAAAAATAAAAATTTTAAAAAATAAATAAATAAAATAAAATAAAAAGACTTTTATAATCAAATTATCAAGTCACAGAAAATGAGAGAGAATCTTAAAAGCAGCAAGAAAAAATCAAACAAAGGAGCCCCCATAAAGTTTTCAATGATTTCTTAGGAGAAACTAAGAAGGCCAGAAGAAATTGGGATGATATATTCAAAGGGCTCCCTAGTAAAGGAAATGCCAACCCACTCCAGTATTCTTGCCTAGAGAATCCCATGGATGGAGGAGTCAGGCAGGTTACAGTCCATGGGGTCTCAAGAGTCAGACATGACTTAACGACTACAGGGAGAAAGATACAAAGGGCTAAAGAAAAAAAAGAAAAATACAAAAACACCTGAAAACCAAGGATATCATATTTGGTAAAATTATCCTTCAAAAGTAAAGGCGAAATTAAGGTTTCCCACATAAACAAAAGCTGAGGGAGTTCACCACCAGAAGAGACTGGACTCTGCCTCATTCATTCATTTGTTCAACGCACACTGACAGTGTGGTTACAATACGCTGAGCACCTTACTGGGTGCAAGAGTCATACAGGGAAGGACAGGATCTGTCCTCCAGAATCCCACTGACTAGTGGGAAAGAGAGACAAGATGGTGAGTGTCACCCAGCAAATGGAGGCAAAGAGTTCCCCCAGCGGAAAACTACAAGGATCCAGACAAGGTGTGAAGGAGCAGAGAATGTCTGAAGAGCTAGTTATCGGAAAATACCCAGTACTTAGTGAGGGGCTGATAAATTCTTTCCATGAAAAAGTATAAGGTAGGCATGGGAGACGCTAGGAGATAAGGCTATCAGGGCAGATGGAGACCAGATTGCAAATGGTCTTCCCAGATTGAGGAGTTTAGACTTTACATTGAAGACAAGGATTTATCTGAGGCCACCAAATAATAGGTACAGATTAACAGTTACATGTGCACCATTAAATAAAAGGCTTGACGCCTTTGCTTAATGCTTTTAGATGAGCCCATATCCTCCATTTTCAGCACACTACCTACACTCAATGAGTTCAATGAGTATTTGCTAAATGGATAAACATTTAATTTCTTTACAATCAAAACTATTCAAGGGTTTCCCTGGTGGTCCAGTGGGTACAATTCCATGCTTCCCAACCCCTGGTCAGGGAACTAGATCCCATATGTTGCAACAAAGATCAAAGATTTCGTGTGTCACAACTAAGACCAGGAAGGCAAATAAATGAACAAAAATAAATACTAAAAAAAATATTGCCCCTACTTTCTCATATCTCTAAGAAAAGGAAATGGGAGCCGGATCTCCCATAGGTATACTTGGGAGTGTGTGTATATGTATATATGAGCACATTCACTAAGAAACATATTAAGAAAGTTATGAAACCAGAAAGCTGTGATTTGGGTAAAAATAGTTACTATAACCCTTAATTAGATCTCTCTAAATGTCTAATAGCAGTAGCCTCCACATTTAGATGATGCAGACTAAAAGGAAACCTTCAGAACACTTCTCTCCCCGTCCCACCCTCCATCTCTCCCTCCTCCTCTCTCTCACATACATGCACAGCTATCCTAGCCAATCTCACAAATATTCTAGGCAAAGCAGCTTCCACCTCTTAGATCTAAGCCTATTTAGAATGATTTGCCCATGTAAAACTATATCCTAGTGACATTAATCTTTCCTGTCTTTGTTCCAGATTAAGTCAGAGTAGAATTTTAGTGATTTTAATATTTAAAAATGAAAAGTTGAGCAGTCCTACACTCTAGGGAGAAATGTACTCTTCAGTCTGCAAGGAAAATGTAGGTGAGGGATTAATATAAGTCTCACTTACATCATATTGTAACCAATATTTTTTTCTACCACTTTTGGGAGAAGTAAATGCTCAGAAAAGCACTCTCAGGCTTACCCACATATCAGAGAATAACAGGGCAATAAAGCAGGGTCATGCCCTTGCCATCAGTGAGATGCAAGCTTATCCTATTATATTTTAAGACTTTCATAGAAGGAACTGCTGTATTTTCTCTCAATAACTCATTGGCAAAGCATATCAGATATATTCTTCTTAATACACATAGCTAATCTAAATCCCTCATGCTAGGTAAGCCTCCATTTAAGTTCCAACGCAAAACACAGTAGCTTACACAACAACTTATGGTTTAATTTCAGCTCTTTAAAAAAAGAGAGAGAGACAGAGAGAGATAAGATGGATGGATGAGCATATGAACAGACAAGTGGACAGAGCTAAAATATGAACAGACTCTCTGGGCATTAGAATTATAGGTGCTATGTATTTACTTTGTTCTTTTTACTAATTTTCTGTAATAAAGATGTATTACTCGGCAATCAATAAAAATATTACTAATAAATCCTTAAGCATCATTTTCATATAAACAGTCATCTTTAACAGGCTGTGTGTAACCATGAACCATTTTCAGCATAGGGACATGCTAACTTCTGACTTAACTCCTTCATTTAAAGTCTCATTAAGTCAACTCTCAGCTTTCCTTTTCCCACACTATATAACTCCAGTTCTTTGTGCTTTTTGTCCTATGACTTTCTCCTTGACCCCAAGCTTAAAGCATCTGATGTTTGATTCAAGAGATATAAAGATGATTGAAGTTTTCCTACACCTGTCTCTATTCAGCCTAAAGGAATGACTGCATCCATTCACAATGTTATATACTCAGGGTCACACACACTCTTCAAAAAACTGTACAGTAAAATTGTGTATTATATATCAGACACAGTATTATCTTCTAAGGTTGTCACTCTTAATATGTTTTCTTTCTTTTACACATGAGGAAACGGTGGTAGAAGTTAAATAACTTGCCTGAGGTCATAGCCTGGCATCATGTAGACACACATATACAGGCTCAAAACCCTAGCCCTGCCCCTATCTCAGTGAAGGAGACAACCATCGTCCCAGGCTATGAGATCAGAAATCTCAGCAACAGGTTACATGGCTCTTTTTTCTAATCCATCCAAACATTCACTCAGTCCCCAGACTGTTTATTTTACTTCTCAAGTTCCTCAACAGTCCATTCCATTCTCTCTCTTGCTGCTGCTACTGCCTGAGTTTAGCACAGCACTGTCTCTTCAAGACCACAACTGCCTCCTGATGGGGTTCCTGCCTCCAGCATGGGCTCCCCATAATTCACACTGCCCCGTCAGCTTCCTAAGCACATCCTGATCTTATCTCTGTTCACCAAGGCACAGAGAATAAAACTTACTTGCTTAGTGGAGATGCACCCATACTGCTACATGAAGCTGTTGTTAGTTTTCACTGCTGTATACTGTTCTATTGCTTGAAAATACTCCAGATTATCTATCCGCTCTCCCAAAGATGGACATATAATATGGACTCAGTTTGGAGTTTTGTAAAGGAAACACTTATAACATATCCAATTACACACGTACACAAGGGTCTCTAGAGTGTCTTTGCTGTTGTTCAGTCGCTCAGTTATGTCTGACGCTTTGTGACTCCATGGACTACAACATGCCAGGCTTCCCTGTCCTTCACCATCTCCTGGAGCTTACTCAAACTGATGTCCATTGAGCCAGTGATGCCATCCAACTATCTTAGCCTCGGTTCATTCCTTTCTCCTCCCGCCTTCAAACTTTTCCAGCATCAGGATCCTTTCCAATGAGTTGGCTCCTCACATCAGATGGCCAAAATATTGGAGCTTTAGCCTCAGCATCAGTCCGTCCAATCAGTCCTTCCAGGATGCCCGCTGACTCTGATTTCACTCTTCCCCCCAGGAAGCTGATGCACATCACCTTCAACAACATGAACCCCTTTCCCATGAAACAGCTGCACCAGCTATGGGCAGCCCACCAGGAGCGGCTGGAGGCCGAGCTGAACAAACTAGAGCAAGGCCGAGTACCTGGAAACTGCCAGGTCTGATTTTATTTAGGATTGACTGGTTTGATCTCCTTGCAGTCCAAGGAACTGTCAGGAGTCTTCTCCAACACCACAGTGGGAAAGCATCAATTCTTTGGTACTCAGCCTTCTTTATGATCCAACTCTCACATCCATACACGACTACTATAAAAACCATAGCTTTGACTATATGGATCTTTATCAGCAAAGTAATCTCTCTGCTTTTTAATATGTTATCTAGCTTTTAATATGTTGCCATAGCTTTTCTTCCAAGGAGTAAGTATCTTTTAATTTCATGGCTACAGTCACTGTCCACAGTGGTTTTGGAGCCCAAGAAAATAAAGTATGTCACTGTTTCCATTGATTTCCCATCTATTTGCCTAGTGGTCAAATACCTGTGTCACTGGACATGTACAGTTTCAATTTTTTTTTAAATACCATGGTTTTCTAAATGGTTGGACTGGGTTGGTCAAAAAGTCCATTCAGGGTTTTCTGCATAATGATATGGCAAAATCCAAATGAACTTTTTGGCCAACCCAATATCTATATATATTTTTTTCTTTATTGTATCATTTCCAATTGCAATGACTAGCACATGGTAGGAAATCAATAATGCATTAGGAACAGAAGAATGGAGAGGAGGAGGGAGGGTAAGGAAGAAGTAGGGAAGACGAAAAAGAAGGAGAAATTTATAGTACATCTCAATACTTTGGTCAGGGAAATTGAATCAAATGTCTCAAGAGCTCACTTGTAGTTGTCAGGAGGAGGCAGCCTTTACCTGGCTGAGAGATCAGCTAGCCCAATATCTGGAAACTTGTTTAAAAAGGAGGCTCACTCACTCATAGGACAAACATATGCTATGCTAAGTCGCTTCAGTCGCATACAACTCTGTGGAACCCAAAAACGGCAGCCCACCAGGCTCCGCTGTCCCTGGGATTTTCCAGGCAAGAGTAATGGAGCGGGGTGCCATATATAACTGAGAAGTAAAGAAGCCGCCTGCTAACACAGATGATGCGGTTGGATCCCTGGGTCTGGAAGACACACTGGAGAATGAAATGGCAACCCACTCCAGCATTCTTGCCTGGAAAATCCCATGGACAGAGGACCCTGGTGGGCTACTGTCCATGGGGTCATAAAGACTCAAACACGACTTAAGAAACTGAGCACGCACAAACCTGAGTCCCATCTATTGCTTTGTCTGCTGGCAAACAGAATTCTACACAGAGCACACTGGAATCATGACAGAGAGCACTCAGATCAAAGGTCGCAACTCCTCTGTGACAGTGAATGACAGTTTATACCATCAGTCTCCAAGGTTGGGGTCATGTAAAAATGTGGTTCCTTCTGAACTGGAGAAAATGAAATAGTTCAGAGGAAATATGGATCAGGAATTAATCCCCAGGGTGTGCAGCCACCAGCAAGGAATCCATAAAATGGCTGTTTCCAGGAAAGCAAAAGCTCATAATGAGATCTTGTCCCTGAGTTACTGACTGGCTGGGTATGGCAAATCTGGCCAAATTATTTTCACAATGGGAATTTAATTGAAGTGTCTTTGATGAGAAAAAAAAAGATTCCATGGATACGCTTGTGATGACATCTCAGTTCTAACTGAGATGCTTGTGACATTCTGTAACCAACACAGAGGGGTGGCCCAAGGGACAAGCAGAGTCTGAGGGTCAGGTTGCCTGCCCATGCCCTCCTAACCCTCTGGGCCCAACACTGCTGCAGAGACTGTCCTGCATTCCACCACACGAGGACATGTGGTCCCCCCAAAGTCTTACCAAATCCACCAACAAAACTGTGCTTCCTCAGGGCCCCAGTTCAACTTACAGGGTTCTCAGTAAGCACTAAGCAGTTTTTAACCTTACCACAACCCACATAATTTTATACACATTGCTTACATTTTATATCTATATGTGTATTAAATATATATATACATGTATATTTATATATATTTATACAGGACATGGGTGAGGCATGTGGCTCCTTCAGTCAGATGGCTTGGATTCATATCTCCTCTCTATCACAGAATGGGACTCATCCACATAGGTAAGTTCCTGAAGCACCGTCTCCTCTGTAAAATGGGGTTAATCATACCTACTCAGAGGTTGTTCCAAAGGTGAATAAGATAATATGTAAGGTAGTACTCAAGGCAATATGGTAAACATTCAATACAAGTTAGTTAATCACACTAACACTGCTAGTAATAATGCTATTAAACTGCTACCACATTTGCAGAAAGAGGGGCACAACGTCTTAGAAAGTAAATGCCCACAGAAAAAATTCAGCGCCAGTAAACTCCAAAGTATTTCCAGTCCATTAGCATCTAGGTGGCACTCAATCCTCATAAACCACCTGGCAGGGAGTCCCTCCCTCCCCGTGCTGGCGTTCAAGGCCCTCAGAGCTCCAGACCCTCCATCTTTCCAGCCTTTCCTCCCATGCTACTGCTGCTGCTGAGTCACTTCATTCGTGTCCAACTCTGTGTGACGCTATGGACTGTAGCCCACCAAGTTCCTCTGTCCGTGGAATTCTCCCGGCAAGAATGCTGGAGTGGATCGCCATGCCCTCCTCCAGGAGATCTTCTCAACCCAGGGATCGAACCTGGGTCTTCTGCATTACGGTCAGATTCTTTACCACTGAGCCACAGGGAAGCCCTCTTATCACATATCAAATGCCAGCTCAGCGGTTACAGAGACCAAACAGTCTGCTGGCCTCTATAACCTCCACTCCTAAAGTCTTTCCCCCTGAGCTGCTCTCTTTTAACCTGTTCTAGGAATCAGTGGGTTGCTATCTAAGTGATTAGCCATGAGCAGCAGCAGGGAGTAAGTAACAGCGGATTGCAGGAGTGGGTATATATTACAGGCAGGGTGACTCAGCCTCTTAAAATACAGCATTAATTTTCACCATCTGTCTTATTAATAGCCTGCTGTGGAGAAGCACTGTATTAAAACTTCGATACACATGTCTTTCAATTCTCACCATCTATCTTAGGACATAGATAATATTAATCCCATTTTACAGACGAAAACACTGAGGCTCAGAGAGGTGAACTGGCTAAGGTGACACAAAAGTAAGTACATGGCCACTTTTTGAATCCACACAGTTAACATCTGTTCCCACATCCCTTCCCACAACCGTGTGACCTAGGAAGGTGCCTATTCAGTGCAAGTTGACTGGCATCCTGAGTGATGGGCAAAGCTTGACAATATACAAGTTTGTGGACTGGTCTACTGGAGGCTTGTCTTGGAATACTGGGCCCACCATCACGTGCATCCCACTCAGGCTGGCTTCAAGGGTATGTGCTCTACAGGGTGGCACAGTCCTCCGCCATCAGAAGGGCTACGCATTTAGCTGAATGCGCCACTGTCACTGTTTCAAAGTTCCTAACTCTTTTTTAACAGGGGACTCTGCCTTTTCATTTTGGACTGGCTCCTGCAAATTATGTAGCCATTCTTGATCCCATTTCAAATGTTGGTCTGTACAGCACTACCAAGTCCCTGGGAAGTTTTCTGAGATGCTTAGACATACATACTTTAGTTTAGCAATACCTAATAAAACCCTCAAACATATGTAAACCTTTAGACCCATAATATCTACCTCTAACAATGGGCTTTGAGCAAAAAAATCTTAGATGAGGGTACAGACCAGCCTACAAAGATTCTCATCACATGATTATCTACAAGAGCAAATAATGTAATTCCCAATAATTAAACACATTAGAATAATTTTATCCAATAAACTGAACAAGCCATTTTTAAAAATCATTTTAAAGTGACACATTTAATAAGGAAAGACAGTCCCAAAGGTAATGTTAAATTAATGTAAAAGTCAGAATACCACGTACAGCATGTTACATGTCTGTAAAAATGATTTGTTCTGCAGAATAAGTAAATGAATTATAGCAACTGCAGTACTCTCCTACCACAGAATGCTCCAGAGTAATGGGAAAAGCACAAACTGCTGATCCCTAAAGTCTACCAGGTGGACTGCCATCAGGTTCCTGGCTACAGCCCCAAAAGACCTTTAGGTTGTTCTGCATGGCATCAATTCTTGGTTGATATTAATGAAACACTGTAATTTTTAACACCCAAACTTTTTTTATTTACTAGAGGAGAATGGAGGAAGGGAAAGGAGGAAAGAAAGGAAAAGAAAGGAAGGGAAAGGAAGGAAAGAGATAAAGATAAAAAGAAGAGAAAGAGATGAAGGAAGGGAGAGGGAGGGAGGAGGAAGGAAATTAAACTGGCACCTCTGTTCCATAAGAGATTTCAGAGGAGTTCATTCAAATTTCGCTAAACTTTTCAACAGGGTGTTTCTGCCAAAAAGTGTTAACTGTCTGCTGGAGAGCCAGATTATCAACTGGTCCTG
Organism: Budorcas taxicolor; assembly: GCF_023091745.1. Taxonomy (NCBI): domain Eukaryota; kingdom Metazoa; phylum Chordata; class Mammalia; order Artiodactyla; family Bovidae; genus Budorcas; species Budorcas taxicolor. The sequence continues at coordinate 56,588,856 of NC_068916.1, forward strand.
CTGTATAAGATTAACAGGAACTATGCAGAAAACAGAGCTGCAAAACGAGTGCCAGCTGTATGTCTGCTTTCCACTGGAACCACAGGACACTGATGAGTTACTACGGGTTCTTAAATCTAGAGGCTCCACAGACTTACCTGGAAAACGTTAAATATACTAATTCCCAGGAGCCAGCCCAGGCCAGCAAAACAAGATCACAATGAATCCACATGTTTAAACACCCCTCAATGCTGCACTAATATACAACACAAAACCAAAGGGCAAAGGAGGAGGGGAGGAAAAATAATCAATAGGCCTTCACTAAGATATTTCAAAAGCCCTTACTTGTAAATGGCATAGAGTGCTCTCCTGGCTAAACTCCACTGTTTCCAGTTCAGTCATCACCTCCATTTTCAATAAAACACTTACTGCACTTGTCAAAGTCAGCACCTTTAAGGCACCACACCACTCTGTAAACAGCCTTTATTCACCATTGCAACCTATATTATCTAGTGCTTTATACTCTCCAAGGGAAGAGCATTCCCATTCATTACCTTATTAAATCTCCACATCACTCTTGTGAGGGCATCCCTGGTGGCTCAGCTGGTAAAGAATCGCCTTCAATGCAGGAGACCTGGGTTTGATCCTTGGGTTGGGAAGATCCCCTGGAGAAGGGAAAGGCTACCCACTCCAGTATTCTGGTCTGGAGAATGCTATGGACTGTATAGTCCACGGGGTCGCAAAAGCCGGACACGACTGAGCGACTTTGACTCACTCTTGTGAGGGAGCTCAGGCCAGCTTGAGCCCTTTTCCTGGAGTCCAACGGCAAGTATATGACTAAGCAGGAAAAAGCGGAAGAGAAGTATTCTGTATTACTGAGTTCAACATTCCCTCTACACCGAATTTCCCAACAAACCCTTTGAGGCTTCCCTGATCTGCACGTGTCCCTCCTGCCAGTGCCCTTTTTACTCCTCCTCATGTCCCCTTTTCAGCTCATAAGAAGGATTATCTGGCATTCATTCAACAAATGGCTACAGAGCCATCTCTGTGAGCCCTGCAGAGCCAGAGGTGGGGGTTCAGCAGGATGGGAAAGTAGAGAAGACCCTGATTATATGGATGACAATTATATCTATTGCAGGGGATTCTTACTGAGTGAAAAATAAGGCTCCTGCCCAGATGCTATATTTACAGAAAAGGCCTTGGTTTTCCATGTTCAATAACTAGCAGCTCATTCTGCTAATTGTCTCATCACTCACTGATACATGGGAAATTAAGATCAATATAATCAGAGGCATCTGGTTTGGGAGCATGAATACAGTGGGTTTTTTTGTTTTATTGTTTATTAGATAACAATACCCTCAAGCTCTTTATCATCACAATCAAGGCTTAGAAATAATTCCTAAGTAAAGTTGACAAAATCAGAATATTTTAATATATTTCAGAGAAAACAAGTTTGGAGGTCAACTAAAAAGGCCACTGTCAAACAAACACAAGGAAGTTACCTGTCAAACTTTCTCCTGGGGTGGGGGGGGGGGGGGGTGGAATACATCTGAGTAGGGAAAAAACAGATACACAACAAGAAATGCCCAATAATTAGTCCCTAGAAACATGCAAATTAATTATACTATTTGTATAATTATTCATTTGAATCACCAAATGAATACTTGAGACTTGGGATGTTTTAATCCAAAAACTTAAAAAGTAAAAATGTTATATTGAACTAAGAATGCTACTCATCTCAGTCTTTTAATCTGTGTTTAAAGTTTTGATTTGGGCTTTTTTGTTTCTTTTACTATATTCCAGGAGTGAAATTTGGATATTTTATAAATGGTGAGTCAACATAACCAATGTTATTAACACACATGCTACTAGGCTGAAATCTCCGTATCTCAGAAATAAGGTTTGCAAGCATCAGTGGACAAGCCAAAGTTCTTAGACATGGACAGGTGAAGACATGGGCCATCACGATGCTTGCTGCTGAGTATGGGATTATGGTCTTGTCACTCAAAAGCAAAAGAAACCCAGCTCTCTACTATCAGGAACAGCATGAATCTCCACTGACAGTGATAACTCTAATTCTGCTTCACGATAACAGGGGCTTTTTCTTTACCACCCAACACACACCGTTATGCTGAAAGGGCAAAGCCCAAGAAAATAGTTTTACAAGATGATTCTTTTAGAATTACATTACTTGGATAAAGTAAATGTTATTAAAACCAAATCTTGTGCATATCAATTACATTTCCACATGGTACAATAAAAATCTGTTAATAATAAGAACCAGAAACTGACGGAAGTACATTTTAAAGTCTAGAAGCAAACACGAATTAGCAAGAAATTAATAAGTTTATCCTGGAATGGAAGGTTTCAGAGGGCAGAAACCATGACCTTTCATTCTGAAAAATCATACAGAGTGAAGCAAGTCAGAAAGAGAAAAACAAATACTGTATATTAACGCAATGCGGAATCTAGAAAAATGGTACAGTATGGACACCAAGGAGGTGAAAGAAAGGGTGGGGTGAACTGGGATTGAATCAGATACACTACTGTGTACAAAACAGCCAACTAGTGAGAACCTACTGTACAGCGCAGGGAATGCTACTCAGCGCTCTGGGGTCTTCCAAACGGGACAGAAATATGAAACAGAGGGGTACATGTATATGTGCAGCTGATTCACCATCCTGCACAGCAGAAACTATACAGCACTGCAAAGCAATTACACGCCAATAACACTTTAAGCTAAAAAAAAATCTAAAACAAAACACTCCATTCTCCACTTCCAAGAGTAAATAAATGCCTGTGCCTGCTTGCTGGGTCACTTCAGTCATGTCCAACTCTTTTGCAACCCCATGGACTGTATAGTCCACCAGGATCTTCTGTCCATGGCATTCTCCAGGTAAGAATACTAGAGTGGGCTGCCACACCCTCCTCCATGGGATCGTCCCAACCCAGGGGTCAAACTCACATCTCTCATTTCTCCTACACTGGCAGGTGGGTTCTTTGCCACTAGTGCCACCTGGGAAGCCAGTAAATGCCTGTATCCTACTTCATATAATAAAGTACATTCCCACAAAGTTGACTTTTTTTATCTTGGGTGGATTCATTTTTCTATTCTCTGATGTGGCCCAAGTGTCACAAGCTGTGCAGTGCATTGCCCCCAGTATCTCTGACTCTGAAAATGAGGGCAGTTCCTTAGAGCACGATGCGGCCTTGGATCTACAGCAGATGGGGTCACAGCATAAGCCAAGAAGAGAACCCCAAATCCAGCGCAATTCAGTTCGAGTCAAACGCCTGTGGGCTTCCCAGATGGCTCAGTGGATAAAGAATCTGCCTGCAATGCAGGCGATGCAGAACACCCAGGTTTGATCCCTGGGTCGGGAAGATCCCCGGGAGGAGGGCATGGCAACTTACTCCAGTATTCTTGCCTGGAGAATCCCACGGATAGAGGAGCCTGGCGGGCTGGCATCCACAGGGTCGCAAAGAGTTGGACACGCGTGAAGTGACAGAGCACGCACGCACACGTACAAACGCCTGCACCGACCCCTGCATGTTATGCTCTTCACTGCTTCAATCTCACACTGGAGCTAACAGAGAAGGGTTCCTACTCCCATGACTCTCGAATTGAGGGACTTATAGCCCCAGAGATGGTGAGCCTGCAGAATGCAAAATCACAACATGAAATACCTCCCCGAAACATAATGGGAAACAACCATAATGTTTCAACATTAAAACAGTACACGCTCAGGATTAGAATCAAAAGTTTCATGAATTTTTAAGAAGATGAGGATAATGGCAGCAATAAAAGTCATGATGTTGAGCACTAATATTTACTGACCATTATTGGCAGGCATGGGTTTCCCTGCTATCTTAGATGGTAAAGAATCAGCTTGCAATGCAGGAGACACAGGTTGAATCCCTGGGTCAGGAAGATCCCCTGGAGGAGGAAATGGTAACCCACTCCAGGATTATTGCCCAGGAGGAACTTTCCTGGTGCTCCAGTGGTAAAGAATCTGCCTTCAGTGTAGGGGATGCAGGTTCCATCCCTGATCAGAGGACTAAGATCCCACATGCTGTGGGGCTACTGAGCGTGTGCTCTGGAGTCCTCATGCCAGAATGAAGACCCACTCTAGTATTCTTGCCTGAAAAGTTTCTCAGACAGAGGAGCCCAGAGGGCTACAGTCCATGGGGTCACAAAGAGTCAGACATGACTTAGCAAGTAACACTTTCACTTTCACTTCACTTTCATAGGCAAGCATGACTCTAGCTCTCCGTGTGTATCATCTCATTTGATCCTCACAGCAGCCCTCTGAGATAAGGATATTATCCCCAACATACAGATGAAGAAACTGAGGCTTAGAGCAGCGAAGTACATTTTGCAAGGACATATATTTTGTTTCCAAGGTTGTTTCTAACCCCAGAATCTAGTCATTTACTGTGACACAGGACAGGAAAGACCCTGCACAGGCCTGGAGGAGCCAGGCTGGTTGTGCAATGAAGCAGATCTCTAGTATGAACAAAGGAGACAGGTATGGAAAGACGAGAGGCTGTGCTTTCCAGCTCCGGGTTCCTGTCTCTCGGGAGGCCTGATGACTGGTACAGAGCTACCTCTCTATTCACTTACTGAAGTATGTTTCCATCACTTCCCAAAGCCTAACGGAGACAATGGGCACCACGTTGAAGAGGAAACGTGAAGAGGAAAAAACGTGTGCGGTGGTCTTTCTTACTACACTCCAGTGGTGTGCGTGCAGGCGCCCTTCCGTCTTCTATGCAGCTCATGTGTTTCAGAGGGAAGAGGACACCCCCTCCCCAACACCCACACTGCAGCTCTAGGGGCAGATGCTGACTGGTGAGGGCCAGTCAGCCCGTATCAGCCTCTGACCACTCTTATTGGTCCAGGAAGGAGCGGGTGATCAAGGCTGACTCGGAGACTCAGAGAAAGGTCGTTTTCCCCATGGTTGGGATGGGTTCTCTTGTGTTCACAGGTCTCTTTCCCTCACTTAAATGAGAACAAATGTACGCCCGTGGTGGATTCATGTTGATGTGTGGCAGATACACACAATACAATATTATAAAGTAAAATAATAATAATAATAAAATAAATAAATTTTTTTAAAAATAAAAAAAAATGAGGACAAATAAGTGTGCAACCCTAGTTGCTCCTGACAGCTAAGAGCTAACCCAACTTGGAAAAAGATTAGATATACAGGGAGAGGTGGAGCCCAAAGAACAACTATGAAACTGCAGCCCATCTGGTTACAAGATAACAGAGCTCCTTACTGAGAGGAAGGGTAGTGTCACTGCCAGCAGCATAAATTCGAGAGCCAAACCGCCTGGATTTGAAGCTGATTCTGACACTTACTGGTCATATTAGCTAGTATAAGTTACTTAACTTCTCTAAGCCTCAGGTTGTAAAGGGGGATAAGAATAGTTCTAACCTCATGGAGTTTCTCTGAGGATTAAGTGAATTTACATATATAAATTCATAAATACATACATACATCAAGCACTTAAAACAGAGCCTGGCATATAACAAAAGTATACAAGTGATGGCTGAGTGAGTCAGGGTGTCTGTAATTTACTGTGGAAGGCACCCTGATTAGAAGAGGGGACAGAATAAGTAAAGAGTAAGTATAAGAGGATATCTCTGAGGCCGGCAGTGCTAAGCTGGACTCTGGAAAAACTGAGATGAATGCAAAATATCACATCACTCCAGGCTCTGGAAAGGATGCCAATTCCATTCCATAAAAACTGCAGGAAGAAAATGTCTTACAAAGTTAACAAAGGAAGAAAGCATATTAGAAATACCCAGTTGTGTGATACACAGACAGGGAAAGACTGATGGAGCTCTGCCCCAGAAGATGCCACAACTGCAGAGACATCAGCAGGTGGCCAAAACTGGATTTATGTAGAGAGACACGGAGCAAGGCTTAGCCAGAGTCTACGGGAGACTCACTGTGCGCCGTCTCTGAATTGAGCCGATAGGCCATGCACAGGACAGAATGACATCTGGTTTCCCATCACACGCCCACACCTGCTACCTAACACACAGCTTGAAGGTCTAATTTTAGACTCAGCAGCAGTGACAGCCTCTTTTTTTTCTTTATAAAAGGACTGTCCACATTTCATCCTCTGGGCGCACTGACTAGTCACTACTCACACACTCTGCCAAGGAGGGGAATGGAAGTAATACTGGGTCCTTCTTTCTTTGATGTGCCCCCCTGCCCCCACCAAGATTATCCAGTCATTCAGAATGTCTGCCTAAAACACCCTTCTAAATCCACATCAAGACCTAAGAAAATGTAAGTTTCCCAGAGCCTGGATCACAGCTATCATCAGCCCTGCTCAGAAACCTTTGTGTGACCACTTGTTGCCAAAGGAACAAAACCCATTCTCCATAACCTGGAACCTAAAGCAACCTACAGTTTGAGATTAAGTCCATCCTTTTATAATTATCCATATTCCTGCCTCACCACTTGGGGTCGTATCTTACCTCCATGACTCAGTGATGCTATCACTTTGGGTAAGTTATTTAACCTGAGCTCCAAAACACTACATGCGAAGGATCTAGCTCTGACCTTGACACAGTCAGAGTCAGTAACCAAAAAGAGAGTGTTTTGCAGAGGACAAGAGCATAAAAAACCAAAGAAAGGAGAAAGTATAGTTGGCCAAAGCTTTTTTAGAGAGGAATCTGATAATATGTATCAAAATATAAAATGTACATAATCTTTGACCCAGAAATCCCACTTGCTCCATCTACTCTAAAAGGTCATTGAATAAGTGCAGAAATATGTAAGTACAATGAATTCATCAGGGCTTCCTAGGTGGCTCAGTGGTTAAAAAAAATCTCCCTGCAATGCAGAAGGTGCAGGAGACTCAACTTGGGTTCGATCCCTGTGTCAGGAAGATCCCCTGGAGGAGGAAATGGTAACTAATTCCAGTATTCCTGCCTGGAAAGGCCATAGACAGAGGAGCCTGGCAGGCTACAGTCCATAAGGTTGCAAAGAGTCGGACAAGACTTAGCAAGGAAACAACAACAAAGTAATTTTATCACACCACTGTTTATAACAGCAAAAAATTCAGAAACATCTAAATGCCAATTAGGATTGGACAAAGAAAATTATGCAAATAGGCACAACTGTTAGATGATGAAAACTGCTTCTTTTTCTCTTGAATTGCTTAGTATTTTTTACAAGATACATGTATCATTTTTTTCCAGAATCAGACTATTTAAAAAAAAAATTTTTTTTTAAACACACAAAGGAAAAAGGTCCTGAAGGATGTTCTCCCTGGATTATCTGGGCCAATTTTCATTTTAGAAAGAATTGATGAAGCTTTAGTAAAGATTTTCAGACGCAGTAGCCCAGAGAGCTGATAACATGAGGCTGAGATACTAATATATGAAATGAAAGACGTCTGTATTTTTTACATAAAATCAGCCAACTCTGTCCTTTTACTACTTCTACCAAAAAAAAAAAAAAGTGGGGGAGCTCTATTCTTTATCTATAATTTTTATAGTTAGTCCCACACATCTATGGCTTGCATGAAGTTCCTGGCATGAGGGAGACTGACAGGAAAAAAGAAAAAAAGCCAGTGGGTGGTTCAGAGTAAACCCACCTGAGATGCTAATAAGACTTAGCATTCATAATCAGTGTGCTGCTGGAGCATTCTAGAATTGTCACTACAGGACCAAAATTATGGGGAGCAGAAATGATGTGCACAAGTGATGGGGTTTCAGATGGATCTTAGACTTCTGTTTTTTAGTTATTTGGGTTTGGAGGCTTTATTTGCCAACCATACAGAATAGCAAAACATGCAGTAAATTATCCTCTGAAATCAGTTCACAGCAATAATCACTATTAACATTTGGTGCTTGTTATAGTTTGTTTTTGTTTGTAAACCTACCTCAAAGGAATTAATCATTTCTCACCTGTTATACTGGCAAAAAATAAAAAAGTATGTTAAGTCCTGGCAATGTTATAGGAAATGAGCTTTCATGTGCTGTTGATGTGAGTGTAAACACATTAACACATTGGTCATAGGAACTTCCCCTGTGGTCCAGTATTAGGAACCCACTTTGCAATGCAGGAGATGCAGGTTCAAACCCTGATCAAGGAACTAAGACTCCACATGCTGCAGGGAAACTAAGCCCATGTCACAACTAGAGTCCTCACAACTCAACAAAGACTCTGCAACCAAGACCCAGCTCAGCCAAATAAATATTTTTTAAAAGCCATATTGGTGACATAATCTACATAAACCTAAAATATGCATACTCTGAGAACCCATCACATAACTTTCTTTTATTGAGGAATAATTCATATACCATAATGTACCCCTTTAAGGTATATAGTTCAGTGGTTTTAGTATACTCAAGAGTTACACAACCATCAACACTAGTTCCAGAATATTTGTGTCATCCCCCAGAAAATTCCATCTCCTGTCCTCCTTGCCTATGGCAAACACTAAAACTACCTTCTGTCTCTATGAATCTGCCTGTTGCGGACTTTTAAAATAAACTGACTCAAACAATATATGGCCTTTTGTAACTGGCTTCTTTCACTGAAAATAGTGTGTTCAAGCTTTATCCATGTAACATGAATCATTACTCCATTTCTTTTTATGGCTGAATAATATTCCATTGTGTGGATATATCATTTTTGGTTACATATTCAACAGATGGTGGACGTTTGACTTGTTTCTACATTCTGCCTATTAGGAATAATGGTGCTATGAACATTCCTGCAAATCTTTGTGAACAATACAGTGTAGAACTGCTGGGTCAAGTGATAACTCTGTTTAACTACTTGAGGCACTGAAAAACCATCTTCCACAGCAGCTATGCCACTGATATTCCTTTCAGCAGTGTGTGTGGCTTCCAGTTCCTCTACGTCCTTTCCAGCACTTGCTATTGTGTCTTTTTTATTACAGCCATCGTAGTAGGCTCAAAATGGTATCTCACTGTGGTTTTAACTTGCATTTTCCTAAACACTAAAGATGCTGAATATCTTTTCATATGCTTATTGGCCATCTGTATACCTTTTCGGTATACAGATGGCCAAAATATCTACTCAAATGTCTTAGCCATTTTTTAAGTGAGTTGTCTTTTTATTACTGAGTTATAATAGTCCTTTATATATTCTGGATACAAACTGAACTGAAACGCTTATCAGATTTTGCAAATACTTTCTCCCATTCTCTGGACTGTCTTTTCACCTTCTTGGTGTCCTTTGAAGCAGAAAAGTTTCAGTTTTGATGAAGTCAAATTTATCTTTTTTTTTTTCTTTTGTTCCTCGGGCTTTTGGTGCCATACTAAAAAACGATTGCCTAATTCAAGATCACAAAGATTTACCCCTATTTTTTTTCTAAGAGTTTTATAGTCTTAACTCTTTGATTTAGGTCTTTGATCCATTTTGAGTTAATTCTGTATTTGACATGAGGCAAAGGTCCATCTTTTTTCTTTTGAAGGTGGATATCCAGCTGTGCAAGAATACTCTGTCCACATCGAATTATCCTGGCATATAGCTCTTTAAAATCTACCTGAAGCTTGATTGTGACAGTGGTTACACAACTGTATATGTGTGTGTTTGCCAAAACTCATCGAACTGTATGCTAAGAACTTCATTGTTTGTAAATAATAATTCAATAAACCTGACAATTAAAAATTCTCCTTTAACATAATACTGTATGTCAACTATATTTCAATAAAGAAATCAATTTTCCTTCAGAGAAACATTCACATATAGCATATTCAAGGATCATACACTTCACAAATATTATAGCACTGTTTATAATAAAGAGTAGTACTGCTTATAATCAAGAGTAATTAGAAATCATCTGAACATCTGTCAAAAAGGAAAAAAGCTAAAGAGAATGTAGTATAATGATAGGATTGAACATTATGCAACAGTTTAAAGGAAAAAAATCTGGATTTTACAGATCAAATTGATAAGGCTTAGAAACGTTCTACAAAATGAAAAAGATAAGTACAAAATGATTTGAGCAGAATGAACGCACGTATGTAAAAAGGATACACAAAACTATATTATACAGGTTTTATGAGTATCTAAAGTTATCTCTTAAGGGTCTAGAATACTCAATGCATTGAAAACATTCACTTCCTCTGGAGAAGGCAAAATGGCACCAGGATTAGACAGGACAATCAGAAAGGAGTTGAGCTGTCATTTTTCCCCCCAAAGGGAAATCTATTTACTGATTACTTGTGTGATTAAAAATCAATACTATATAATTTATGTGAGTTTTAAGCAAAGGTTGTAAGAATAAAATCACAGCTCTTTAATATGTGTGCTCATTTGTGCTTCCCTGCACCCTACCTACACATACACAAACGCACGCACACATACGCAAGTGCACACATGTGTGCACACCTGCACACACATGTGAGCACACACACACATGATCTTACCAATTTGGATTTTCCATACTTTCCCTGAAGACGGACTCTTCTTTCATGGATGCATATTGTGTCCATGTAAGGCAGTGACTCCTTATAGCCATGTTCCTTTCCTGAGGATTGAACCATGATTCCTCTTCTAACTGGATATTAGGTACCTTTAAAATGTTCACCTGTCCAAAAGAGGGAGAACGGCTTTCTGAATTTAGGAAGAGCAAGCTATTAATGTATAAAGATTCTGTCCAGAGTTGCTTCCAATCTTGGGGAATTAAGAGGACAAGCGATCCTGATATATGGATGATGGTTCACCAATGGCTATAAGTCCCTGATAATCAAACATACAATGACCTTACTAAAGGCTGGTAGGGACATGCAAATGGCCTAGAATTTATGCAGGCTATACAGTCTCTGGCCGAATTTCCCTAACAGCTAAACACTAAGCAAATTATCAGCCTCCCTCATGTCTCCTCTAGGGCTGGTTATGGCCTTCTTAAATTGACGGATTCTAACTGGGCCCACTTAGGGACTCACATACAGGATAAAATATTTTCTTCATTTTAAACTCTGTCCAATATCTAGAAATGTATGCTTTCCCGGGTGGAGGAAACATGGAAAACTACAAAGGCAGAATCGTACAAGTCAGAGGTGTCCTTAAATTATTTAAGAATAGAGATACAAGACAAAGTTGAATGCCTTTTTAAATAATAGATTCAAAGCATGTATATAGGGCAAAGGGAGGGTACACACTCTGTGAAAAAAGCCAGCAATAATTTGCTGCATATACTGCAATATACTGCTATCCGGAAAATAAAAGTTCATTTTCACCGTCATATCAGTCTCCTTTCCAGTAAAGAAAGTGACAGTCTTCATCCATGTTTAGAAAGTGATGGAAGCTGCCATGTTTTCTATATACAGCACAGCTAAACAATTGCAAGCTACCTGGCAGGAGTCTTGGGTTTTACATCACACATACAATCACTTCCAGGATGAAAAGATCACATGAAACATGTTTTAAAATGTGCATCAAGACGTTCTCCTCGTATTCCCTAATGATTCTAAGGATTTTTGTCATAATCACTCTATGGTTAAAGCAATGTGATTAAAATTTTCCACTCACCTTTTTCCAGCAATCATCAGAGTGCTTAAGGATTTCAAAGAGAAAAAACAATTTGCTATCATGAAGATTTCATCATCAACACCACTACTTTATAGAAACACACACAAAAAGACTTACAGAGGGTGCTGAGAACATTATACTACCAAAACCATTCTCTCTGACAGTGAAATGGAAACTGAAGCTTTTCTCTTCCTTATTGAAGATCAGATGAAATATTTACCACCTGCCCAATTCTGATCATTCTTACCTAAGAGTCGTTATCTAACCATGGACAGATCAGAAAAGATGGTCACTTCATGCAAAATAGCCAAAGTATCTTTTAAAATAATTGCAGTCCATCTCTATGTACACTAAGCGCCCTCCACAAAAGAGAGGCAAAACATACAGGAAAAAACACTATCTCTGGTAGCACCTATCAAAACTGAGGTTGGAGAGGAGACAGATGTCTTCCTTTGAAAGGCTAGGAGACAGGAGAACTGGGAAATCTCTAACACTTCTTTACATCAGAAAATGCTATTTCTTTTCATGACTGTTTGAAAATCACCCAGTGTTACACAAAATCTGATTAAATTTTGAAATGCGTTTACCTTCCTTAAAATTTCTGGAACCACATTCTGACAGACTGCAATCCTCTTTCTATAGATGATCCCTGTTGACACATCTAGGAACAGAAAATGTTTACACTCAAAAAAAAAAAACTGAAGTAAATGTATTCTTATTTTAATGTCAATAAAATGTTTAATGTCAATCTCAATTTTCTATATGGAGAATTCCTAAGGAAAATGTTTAACTCAAAACCCAGCTTCCCTGACCACTTTCCTTGACCAAATCCCTCCAAATATCTGTGAACCCACCCGGCTCCTCTGTCCATGGGATTCTCCAAGCAAGAACACTGGAGTGGGTTGCCATGCTCTCCTCCAAGGCAATCTCCCCGACCCAGGGATCGAACCCAGGTCTCCTGCATTGCAGGCGGATTGTTTCCCGTCTGAGCCACCAGCGAAGCACATTCTAAAGTCAAGGAAAAAAGAACTGCAAATGGGACTTCCCCAGCAGTCCAGTGGCTATGACTCCTGCCAATGCAGGCGGCGCGGGTTCCATCCCTGGTCTGGGAACTAAGGCCCAACATGCCGCAGGGTACAGCCAAAAGAAAGGTTTTAAAATAATAAAATAAGAAAGTCCATTTCTGAAGTCTCCAATGAGACTTTTAAAAAGACACAAATTGTTCACTGCTCTGGGCTATCAATGTCAACACTCCAGTGGCCACGGCCAATGAGCCTTTTGCTCAGCAACAGCCAATGTTTAACATGTTTTAACAAAACAATGGAGGATCTAATTCTGCCACCTTCTGCACCAAATGAGTTTTCAAGCACCAATTTCTGGCTATGAATTTAAACCTATTATTAATTACACTGGGCACACTCTCCTGTCATAGGGAAGCAGACTCTCTGTGGCTGGAACTACTCTGTTCTGGAAAAAAGTTTACCGAGTAGCATTAAGGGCATTAAAAAAAAATGTGATAAATTTGAGTTGAAAAAAAGGAAAGTGAATCAGAGAAAAATATAAACTCTGAAGTGCTGTCTTTTGCTCTGTGAATTACACGACTCAGCCAAGTTCCTTCACGGTTTCTCAAAGCTTGGACTATAACACTATAACAGTCCTGAACCTTGGTGCAAACACCCTGAACACTCTGAAGTTGTTGGGAGGATGACCCTGGTTCATCTCCTCTGCCCACTGGCACCCTCTGGCCATCTCATCCAAAGTCTGCAGCACACATAGAGAAAATGGATGAGCCACTCCTGGAGGCGAAGATGTCCCTGTCAATGGCAGAAATTATAATTAACCACTTTGGAATATGCATGCTGTTCTATTGCTTGATTCTTCTCAACAACCTAAAGACAGACTGTTTGTTATTACTTTCCCATTTGAAAGATGAAGAAATAGAGCCTCCAAGCAGTTAAGTCATGTAGATAGGAACGAAATCAGGACCTGAAATCAAACTTCTCTAATACCATGTAAAACCTTTCTCCCATGAGTACAGGTACATGAGAAAATCATTTTTCATCGTATTTATAGAGCTATAGAAATGCAGAAAAGACCCTCACATAGTTCTCTCTTCACCAAGCAGAGAGAAGGCCTCAGAGTCACGAAATGAAGAGTAGCATCTCATGTTTTCCTAGAAGAGGTTCAAGAGCCTGGTAGACCGGACCTGGCTGTCTCCAAAGGTTTATACTTTGACAATGAGCACCATTATAGCTTCCTTCACTGAGAGTGAAAACACTTCTGCCAGAGATGTGAATGACAGAACAGGAAAGACCCCTACACTCCAGTCCAGCAGTCAATAAACATCTTCTGTAAAGTGCCAGATAATAAATAAATATGTTAGGTTTTGTGAGCCATACAGTCTCTTACAAATCTACTGTTATGATAAGGAAAGAGGCACAGATAACACATTAAAAAATGGGCATAGCTGGGTGCCAATAAAACTTTATTTACAACAGGCAACACAAAAATAATTTGTCAAGCCAGTCAATACTGAACCATATTGTTAAGCACAGTTTTGACTCCATAATCCAATCACTTTACAGTTACATCTCATATATGTGCTATTAGTCACACCTATTTTGTCATAAAATGATATGTGAATATATTAAAGGACGTAGCCATGTAACCTCAGTTAAGTTACTTACTCTCTCTATACCTTGGTTTCTTCATTCATTAAAAAGGAATTATATTGTTCTGAGGATGAAGTTAATAAAAATAAAAGTGCCTGGTACACATTAAGTGTTGAAAAATGTTAACTGTCACAGCTTGTCATCAATTCTTAACGGGGAAGATGACAAGAATGAACGGCAAGTCTTCTATTGCTGGAAAGGCTGGGTGCTCTTTCCGATCAGCCACCTCGAATACAGAGCTATACCTGTTAACAGATGTTTAAAATATCACAGGCGACACACACACACAGACACACATCTTTACAAAACTCAGTAATACTTACCTTTTCTTTCCTCCACAATTTTTACGGAGATGACATTTTTATCCATGGGGTTTGGATACTAAATAAAAACACACAAAGAAAAATTACCATTCATTTTTTGGCAAAATGAATTACTTTATAGCAACCACTTATTTGCACGAACTGTAAATCTTTTCCAAGCAATCTCTAGGGGCTTCCCAGGTGGCGCTAGTGATAAAGAACCTGCTTGCCAATGCAGGAGACCCAAGAGACGCAGGTTCGATCCCTGGGTTGGGAAGATCACCTGGAGAAGTGAATGGATACCCATTCCAGTATTCTTGTCTGAAGAATCCCACGGACAGAAGAGCCTGGTGGGCTATATAGTCCATGGGGCCGCAGAGTCTGATGCAACTGAAGTGACTTCACATACATGCACAAGCAATCTCTAAGGCCAGTTTGCAATCAAATTTCTTAATTTTACTATTTCAGAATAGATAAGTGAGATGCTGTTATCGATTGTACCTGTATGAAATCTAGAGAAACCGTCTTTGGAGTCAGCCTAGCTCTGGGTGGAGAAGGGAAGGTTAGGTTAGGTTAAGCTTAATAATAATACTGGGCTTCCCTAGTAACGCAGACGGTAAAGAGTCTGGCCTGCAATGCGGGAGACCAGGGTTCCATCCCTGGGTGAGGAAGATCCCCTGGAGAAGGGAATGGCAACCCACTCCAGTACTCTTGCCTAGAGAATTCCGTGGACAGACCAAGGGGTCGCAAAGAGTCAGACACGACTGAGCACTAAACAGCAACAATACTACTACTATAATCTTGAACCAGCCTTACATAACTCAGGAGCATTCCTTGCACGAGGCACTGTGCTAAACGCTTTACCTGCATGATCTTTTTTTAAAATCAGCCTCTCTGTTGTGACTGGGTCACGGAATATCACTGTCTTTCGGAAACTAAATGGAAGCTAAAGAAAATCAGAACACTTAAGGTCACCCAGCTGGTTAACAGTAGAGCCACAGAATTAAACCCAGCCTGAAACACAGTGCGCTCCTTCACTACTGTCCTTTACTATCGCCTGGTGGGCTGGGTCAGCATCACAGGAATGTAATCACAGGGTTCTATGCCAGGTCCTCAATGAATAAGTGTATACATGTGCACGGCTGAATCAGTGTGCTGCACAGCAGAAACTGGCACAGCACTGTAAATCAACTATATTTCAATAAGAAAAAAATGCAAAATGCATACCTTATTTATGGATTAAATTCCCCTGAAACACAATGTGGATGTTAAAAGAGCTGATAATAGCTACCATTTTTGTCCTAGGCAGCTTAATACATTATTTCAGTTTAATTTTCAAAACTATTCCTTGAGTCACATGCTGGGGTGTTTTTTTTTTCTCCCTTCCACCTGTGAGAAATAAGACTTGGATAAACTAGGTAATTTGCTTAAAATCAGTTAATGAGCATCAAGACTGTAATTTAGCCACAGATACTTTCCTTTGCCTTCAAGGCCTGCCCACCTAACCTATTTTCAAACATCTCAGTCACTCAAATCCCACCCTTTCCATGCCTCGGATGCAAAAAAAGAGACTCGGACCCTAGAAGTCCTCAAAGCTGTAGGACAAGCAGGCTGTCCACCAGGCCTGCTAAGCGCCTCTCAGGTTCTGTTCCCAGAGGCATACTGCTTCATCGTGAGATCTAATCCAAAAGGAAAATCACATGCAAGTCTCATCCAAAGCAGCATAAGGTGCTGAGGGGGAGACCAGAGCAGCAGACAGGTGCGGGCATGGGTAGGGGACAGGGCCCTCCACTTGGTAAGCTTGAGCTGTAAGCCTTCTGAACCCAGGAAATGGTAAAGGAAATTCAGTGAGCAGGGTTCTCCCCAACCCTGCAGCAGCTGTGTGCCTGTGAGCATCCATGTGTGTATGTATGTGTATATAAGAGGTTGACTGATTTTCAGGGAAAAGGGTCCATCGCTTTCACACATTCTTAAAGATATCTGTGGCCCCAAAAGACAAGGGGTTAGAATAGAGACTCTGAAAGAGCAGGGCTTCTCTATCTCCACCACCTAGCAGTGCCTGGCAGGTAGTAGGCACTCAATGAATATCTGCTGAATGAATGAACCATCTAGAAGATAAACCTCACTGACCTCCAGGATCAATGTGGAAACTAAACCCTACCCCCCTCAGGGACCAAGGGCACCAGTTTATGAAGAGGGCAGTGGGCTCCATTCTCAGCATCCTCAAAGCCAAACCAGACCTCAGGCCGTAAACTCTGCCAGTCACACTTCCATCCGGAGAACTGCAATCTTGAGAACTAATCAACAACACTTTTTTTGGGCGGGGGGAGGGGCGGTGGGAGGGTTGGGGGGTGGGCCACACCACAAGACTTTCAGTATCTTAGTTCTGTAACCAAGGATCGAACCCACCCCTGGCACTGAAAGCATCAAGTTCTAACCACTGGACAACCAAGGAATTCCCCAACATGGCTTTTTAAATATTTATCTATTCATTCATTCATTCATGTTTGCCACAGGAAAAAAAATGCTCAAAATTACGATGCCTGTTTTCTTGAAGTTTAACTTTCAGTGTTTTTTTGAAGATAATGTTCACCACAGGGATCAGGTTTAACTATTGTGTTTCTCAGGAAGGGGGCCTCACCAACACCCTTGAAGTTAGCAAGATATCTGAGACTCACACAGATGCCCTTAATTTTTAAGTGTGTGTGTATGTATACATCAGAACTTTTATACTAAGGTAAAATCAAAGTATGAGAATACTACCTCTACTCTAATTCTAGTTTACACAGTGTCTTGTATTCATCAATATACCCTGACTGATGAATATTAGAAATACACTGTAAATAGCAGGAAGATGGCTGAACTAAATTACAAAAGAAGCTGTAAATGTAATCACCAGAGAAGGCTAATGATAAAAATTTCCCAAGTTCTGGTTACTGCACAAAATTAGCAATGAAATTCCTAAAGACTACAAACTCAAAGAAGAGCCGATTCTTTGAGACCCTGATGCTAGGAAAGATTAAAGGTAAAAGCAGAAGGGGCAGCAGACGATGAGAGGGTTAGACAGCATCACTGACTCAACAGACATGAGTCTGAGCAAATTCCAGGAGATAGTGGAAGACAGGGAAGCCTGTTGTGCTGCAATCCATGGGGTCGCAAAGAGTCAGACACAACTGAGCGAATGAACAACAACAAACTCAAATGCTTTATTTATGCTTTTCTATAACTTTAATATTTGCTTATTAAGGTAAAGGTGAAGTTGCTCAGTCGTGTCTGACTCTTTGCGACCCCATGGACTGTAGCCCACCAGGCTCCTCCATCCATGGAATTTTCTAGGCGAGAGTACTGGAGTGGGTTGCCATTTCCTTCTCCAGGGGATCTTCCCAGCCCGGGGATCGAACCCAGGTCTCCCGCATTGCAGGCAGACGCTTTCCTGTCTGAGCCACCAGGGAATCCCCTAAGGTAAAAAGTATCGATTTGCTGCTGCTAAGTCACTTCAGTCGTGTCCAACTCTGTGCGACCCGAGACGGCAGCCCACCAGGCTCCCCCGTCCCTGGGATTCTCCAGGCAAGAATACTGGAGTGGGTTGCCATTGCCTTCTCGATTTAAATAATAGCAAAAATATTCTTCATTTAACAATTTTCTTGACTATGCAGGCACTCTTCCGTGCACTAAGGATAAAGGAATAAAACAAACAAAACCGTAGATTCTTAGACAATTTACATGTTAGAAAAAAAAATAAAATAATGAGAAAATAAATCAGACTAAGGGATAATAGGATGGGAATTATGAAGAGGGGCCATTGTAAAATATTTATGCTTAGTCACCTCGGTCATGTCCAACTCTATACAACCCCATGGACTGTAGCCCGCCAGGCTCCTCTGTCCATAGGGATTCTCCAGGCGAGAACACTGGAGTAGGTAGCCACGCCCTCCTCTAGGTAAAATGCTTAAGGGTCACTAACTAGACAATTCTTATAAATTACAAAGTAATATGGAAGTTGTCTCAGTCAAACACAAGAAGCCCCAGACTATTCACTTCAGTAAACTCATTTACAAGACTCAGGTCATTTTCCTGTGCAACTACTTTTGAAGTTGAATAGATATGGAGCCTCAAGTTCCCTTCCATAGAAGAATGGGAAAAGAAATCAGAGGTCTATTGACAAAAGGTAAATACTGTGACAAGAAAGGCATATATTTTAAGTTTCTTTAAAGATTTATTGTGCTGAGGCTCCCCCTATCTGGCATCACTTGAAATGATCTGACACTATCTTGTGGTAACTTGAACATTCATGATTTAACTCACAAACATTTATCTGAAGTCAGATAACAAGGGACCCAGAGAGGGAAGCCAGCTCAGAGAAGGTGACCACCAGGAATACCAATTTGGGAAGACAGGAAGCAGGTGACCAGGTTTCTCTGGACACCTCTACAAGCACAGTGTGACAGTGGAAAGGATCAAGCTAGATCGTGACCGAGCGCATCAAAGACTTACTGAGCATCTACTATCTGTGCAGAGGTCGCCATATGTAATATACCTCATTTCATCCTCCTCAAAACAAGTAGATCTATCAAAATGCATTAAGATAAGGAGTCTCATGTTGAAAACATAATGGCATATGGGACTTCTCTGAAAGTCCAATGGTGAAGACTTCGCTCTCCAAGGCAGGGGGTGCTTGTTCGACCCCCGGTCGGGGAACTAAGACCCCACATGACTCACAGCCAAAAAGCAGAAGCAGTATTGTTACAAATTCAATAAAGACTTGAAAGAAAAGTGGTTCACATTTTTTAAAAAAGAATCTTTAAAATAAAACAGAAACAAACAAACAAAAAACCATAATGGCATAAAGCCTGAACGTGTATGGGGCAACCCTGGGATCTTCCGGTTTCTACTTCACACTAACGACATTCATGGAAGCAAAGTGGTCTGATGACCCAGATATCAGCCAAGAACCCTTACCGTCCTTGGACCTGGTACATCCAGTGGACTGCAGACTGCAGTGGCTAAGAACTACCACACAGAGATTTGCACATTTGCCAAACTCTCTGGGTGACACGAGGGATTTTTCAAGGTATATTTGAGATCATTTTGAATTTACTTACAATTTTTACTTTCTTCACAGAATATATAAACTAGTCCTTTACCTTTTCTTAAGATATAAATGTATTGCAAATATCATTGCTTATATTATATGTATGTAAGTCAAGACTCTGATGCTGGGAGGGATTGGGGGCAGGAGGAGAAGGGGATGACAGAGGATGAGATGGCTGGATGGCATCACCGACTCGATGGACGTGAGTCTGAGTGAACTCCGGGAGTTGGTGATGGACAGGGAGGCCTGGCGTGCTGCGATTCATGAGGTCGCCAAGAGTCGGACACGACTGAGCAACTGAACTGAACTGAAGTCTAACAAAGGTAAAATGTAGACTTCTCCTACATTGTCATATACTTTGCTTTCATTTGTTTTTACATATTAAAAGGCAAGAAGCCAAAAACTGCAAGATAAGAGGTAAAAAACACAATAAACATTAAAATAAACACTTAGCTACGAAGAGTGAGAGGCCAAGAAAGAGTATCTAACTACAGGAACAACAGTCAATATACTTCCGGGAGTAGATTCATGAAGATAGGGTATATTTACCTTTCTTATTTACATGAGGGAGAAATATAATAAGCTTTCATAAAGCTCACTCTTAAGAGAGTAGAGCTATTACAATATCAACTTTCGGGACTTCCCTAGTGGTCCAAATTAAGACTCCGCCTTCCAATGCAGGGAACATGAGTTCGATCCCTCACCAGGGGACTAAGATCCCACATGGCACCAGGCAAGTAAGCCAGCAGGCCACAGCTAGAGGGAGCCTACATGCTGCAACAAAGACAGTGCAGCCAAAAAATTTTCTTAATAAATATCTAAATAAAATGCCAACTTCCCCAAAAAGTCAGAACTCAGTGCCTGCCTTTTATAAAATTCGCACCAAAAAAAGTCAATGACCTCCAAAGGAGCCATTGTTTACCAACTTGCAAACAGCATTATCCAAGATAGCACAAGCACAAGGAAGCAGTTAGCTGATATATCTGTATTAGTCCTGCAAAGAAGGCCATAGGGACCTAAAATCAGTCTGGGATGTTAACATATTACTTTTATAAGCATTAAGGGAATCTTTGCTACCCAGGCTGCTGCCAAATGCATGCATGCAGAGGGATAGGGCTGCTGAAAGAGATTTGGCGTTTAGTTACACAAAGAAATCACCGTGGGCTGCGCCAAACTCCCTTTACGAGCTACATGCAACAGTCTATCTTAGAAGAAAAGCACAGTTGATTGTAAAATAAAATATCATAAAATACCAAGATCAAGTGATTAATCAAAATGTCAATATCAAAGGCTAAACATAGTGAAGTCAACAGACATTTCAAATGGTTGTTCACTGGCCTTTTCAGTAGGAGGATGAAGTAGAAAGAGCAAAGGACAAGAAGCCAGGACCTGCAGACCGTGATGCTGTCACCTGTGAACACCAGCCGATGGACCACCAGATGATCCTCAAAGGCCCTCCTGGTAAGACAAGTTCTGATTCTAAACAATGGCCAGCCACCCTCATTCATGCCAAAATGTCCCAGTGATGGGCAACGACATAATGAAATTCTTTAGAAAGAATCGTTTATACAATTGTACAAAGGAAAATCCTCTTCCCTAAACATTAGAGGCATACACAAACCCAGTGCATTTAGAGATACAATGTCTACAAAATAACTGATAGGTACTGTTCGAAAGCAACCATGATTCAGGAAAGCACTCAGGAACTGAGGAGGAGACAAAGACACAACTAAACGCAATGTGGGATCCTAGATCCCACAGCATAGGATTGACTCCTATACTGAAAAAAATATATTAGTAAACAAGTGCCAATATTTGAATAATGTCTGTTATGAGAGTTAACATGGTATCAGTGATAATTCCCTCAATTTATAACTATACAGTAGTTTGGGGAAGTTAAGGATACTGGAATTTTCTGGTTCTGCAACATTGTGTAAGCTGATGAAAGCTTAAGAAACAAACAAAATTAAAATAAAGACACTCTGGAAAACAGAAAGGATTTTAGAATTCAAGAGACCTGAGTTGAAGCCCACCTATGGGAATCTCAGAAAAATTATTTTATCTCAGTCTGCCTTCGTTTCTTCATCTGTGAAATTAGAAAATGAAACAAAACAAAAAGTCCATACCTCAAAGAGCTGTTATAGGAATTCAAGGAAATAACTTTATGTAAAGTGTAACACTGGGCACCTTACTGGTTTGCTACTACAAAAAGAATCAATATTTTTGAAAACTTCCTTTCAAGACTTCAGTCTTTATCTTGTAATTTACTGTGGTGTGATATTAAGTATATTATTAGTATCCATTTGCAATCCAGATATATTTAAAAGATTATTCAAAAATTAATAGAAGATGTTTCTTATATTTCTAGATTAGTAAAACCTTACAAGCTCATGCTTTAACCAATTCATAATTTGTATGAGTACTCCCAGATACTTTCCTGCCCACAAGCATGAAGGAAAGCACCGCAGTGGAGCAGAGAGTACTCTGTACTCTAAAAGCTCTTGTAGGTTTGTAATTAAACATCAATCTTGCCCTACAGGGTATGTCTGTGATATGCCCTTAAGAAGGCACTTATCACAAAAAATACAAAATAACTTATCTCCCTTTATCCCCTGTAACAGTAAGCTCCTTGAGGCCAGGGCTATGTTTTACTTAGCTTTTCATCTCCCAGAAGCCAAATGATACACAGATCCATTGTGAATTTCTATTAGAAAACATATAAAAGAATGTTTAACTATTAGTTCTTTGACAGTTAAAAATCTCCTATCTTTCAGGCACTGATTAAGCCATAATCTCTACTAGGTGACTTACCAAGTATGCTTTGATACCATTTAAATGCCAATTTAAAAATTAATCATAATTCACGTGCACACCTTTATTCATGCTCACTACTGACTTCCCTGGTGGCTCACTCAGTAAAGAGTCTGCCTGCAATGTGGGAGACCCAGGCTCAATGCTTGCGTTGTGAAGATCTCCTGGAGAAGGAAATGGCAACCCACTCCAGAATTCTTGCCTGGAGAATTTCATGGACAGAGGAACCTGGTGGGCTCCAGTCCATGGGGTCACAAAAAGTCGGACATGACTGAATGACTGAACACTTCCACTTTCTCCCTTTTATTACTCCAAGTTAGTAAATATCTCTGCAGAGATACTGTGTGGCACCTACCATGTGGCTACTTTAAACTATGAATATTGTATGCACTGTGTTCATTATCTAACTTACTTCCTCCCAATGACTCCAGAAGATATTATTATTATTATTTTGCAGATGAGGAAACTGAGGCATAGAAAAGTGAACTGACTTAACCAAACTCACGACTATAAGCTCCCGGACCCCAGCTGATGTCAGAGCCCATGCTCTTCCTTTCTGTAACTTCTCCTTCCTGTTGTG
The DNA here is from genome assembly GCF_023091745.1 of Budorcas taxicolor. Classification (NCBI taxonomy): domain Eukaryota; kingdom Metazoa; phylum Chordata; class Mammalia; order Artiodactyla; family Bovidae; genus Budorcas; species Budorcas taxicolor. The sequence continues at coordinate 56,611,820 of NC_068916.1, forward strand.
CTTAATTTTCTAACAGAATTGAGGAGCAGAAGTTAAAAGCGAAGAAGGACTATCACAGTGTGAACCAAAAGATAAATAACCACATGTTAACCCAGACCTATCATTTGTCAGATCACTTATTTTGGAAATACAGGTCCATCTCAAATATTTCAGGAACTCTGCACAGAGAGATGTTCCACACATTTAAGTGCCAGATTTGCAAGGGAGAAAAGACAGGATCAGAAATGGAAACATTATTAATTACCCAATCAACTTTCTACTCTAAATGGAAATAGCCATTCATAAATCTCCTTTATGAGTTTAAGGGTAAACATTCAAACCATTTTGTTCAGAACATCAGGATCCTGGCTAGAATAAATAAAACCTGAAGCCACTGTGTTGAAGCAAAGAAATTATTTTACTCTGTCCATTTCGTTACAGTTCCCAAAGTAAGGACATGCTACTGAATCGCACACCAACTTCAGCCTGAAATTGCATAAGGCTAAATCCCAGAAGAGAATATTTCTCTCGTTCATTCAATAAGGATTTGCTGACTATCTACTATGTTGCAGGATCTCTTTGGATATTTGAGATACATCAAGAACAGATGATAAAACCTCCACGCATGAAGCTTATACTCTATTCACAATGGCTCTTTTTTGCCTATAGCGTAACAAGAAAATCAACCTGAAGGGCTTCCTTGGCAGTTCAGTGGTTAAGACTCCACACTTCCGATTCAGGGGGGTGAAGGTTCCACCCCTGGTCCAGGAACTATTAGGATCCCATATGCCACATGGCATGGCCAAACAATTAAACAGAAAAGAAACACAGACAATGAACCTGAACAACTCGACGGCGAGAAAAACCGTAACTTCTCTGCTTTCATTTGAGAATAAACAAGAAAAATCCAGGCACAATCAATGCTCTCTGAGTCCTTCTTTATGACTTTCAATTCCAAGTAGACAAAATTTAGGACATCTTTTAGAAAAAAAACTTTTAAAAAATATAGGAATCCAGTTCACCATGCAAGGCAAGCCCATGAAAGAGCCCACATGAGGTTTCAAAGCTGGGGCAGCCTAGCAGCTGCCATATCTGCCTATACAGTAGTGTGCTGTTTCTGGGTGTTTTAAGTAAAAGAAAGGAAACAGCTGTAAATGATGAGAACTACAAAGCTGAGAGTCATACAAAGAAACAAACCAAAACACACTGTCAAGAGCACTGACACTGTAGTTCACAGAAAGCACAGTTTAGCATCTGACAAATAAACCATTTTGGTTTTCAGAGCATTCCTCCATGAAGAGTTCATTGAGACATATTACACTCCACGAACAAAGAGTATTGAGGTGTTTGTTTTCAAGGTGCCACTTAACTTTGAAAGCATGTAGCTAATATATTGCCTGTGGTATCCAACAGGCAGGTGCAAGAAGAGCAAACATTCCTAAGGTTTTAAAAATAGTAGGATATTATAACTTGGAAAGCAAGCTCTAACATACCAAAAGCCAGAGATCAGTCAACTCCGTTTAAAATAGAATTTCCTCACTGCTGTAGCGCCTTCAAACATACCATTGTGCAAAATCAGATTAAATGCTTCCCAGAGATCCTCAGATGATTGTCCCTTCTGCCAAGCACTTTCTTTTGAATCAAAAAATACATAAAGACTAAAAGAAAAAGAAAACTGTATTACACCAAAAGGATCATTCTTACTATCTTATTCTTAAAAAAAATTCTTGTCAACTGTTAGACATTTGATTCTCACAAAAATACTGGGAGATTGGTGGGGTACATAGCATAACATTTCACATATAAGAAATTAAGACAGTAGGGTTGACTCACACAGTTGTGCATGTTGCTCACTGCACAAGGTTTTCCAGCCAAGCAGGCCAGTGAGCACAGGGCTACAACCACACAGAAGAAGGAGCACTTTTTTCTAACGTGCATTAACAGCCCCATATACTTCCCACTAGTCCCATTTACTGCGAGCTTACGGGGTAAACCACCGCAATGATGCCTCTTTCTAATTTGCACAAGGGCACAGTATAGAATGGGGGATACTCTTTCCCAAGGCCACCCCAAAACTGCTCGTATTGAAGGAAGCACAATGACTGGAATCGAGGTCTACTGACTTCCAGCTCATGACTTTAAATGAAGGTAAAAATTCTCACAGCAAACGAATTTCCTACTTCCTAGAGACAGTCACTTAGCCCCATCCAGGGATCTCTGGAAGGACTGCTTTGTGACTAGAAGAATGTAGTGTCCACTGTGCTAGAAGCGCACTGACCCATCTCTAGATGGGTGTTCTTTTCTACAGGTGCTCTTCTCCTCTTCCCCTGGCCTTACCTTTCAAATATCTTCCTCAGTCTTTATTTACTATGTGCCAGGCACTTTGCTAAGTATTTTATAAGAATTCTTTCCAGGACTTGCCTGGGGGTCCAGTGGTTAAGACTCTGAGTCGTCTTCTGAAACAAGAGAAGCCCAAAGGAGAAGCCCATCAATGCAACTAGAGAAAGTCTGGGCACAGCAATGAAAACCCCGCACAGTCAAAAATAAACAAATTAATTAATTTTAAAACAGAATCCTTCCAGATCTTAACTGAACCCAGCTAGATTAAGTGACCACAGCTACAACACAAGGCACCTAGAAACCACCCACCTGAGCCCAGTCAATCCACAGAAACATAGAAACGTGAGAATTAAAAGCTTACCATTGGTTTAGGCCAATAAAACATTTTAGGGTGATTGGTTACACAGCAAGAGATAATCGCAAGAAGCAACAGTTAAAACCAGACATGGAACAACTGACTGGTTCAAAATTGGAAAAGAAGTAAAACAAGGCTGTATATTGTCACCCTGCTTGTTTAACATCTATGCAGCGTACAGCATGCAAAATGCCAGGCTGGATGAAGCACATGCCGGAATCAAGATTGCCAGGAGGAATATCAACAACCTCAGATATGCAGGTGATACCATTCTAATGGCAGAAAGTAATGAGAAACTAAAGAGCCTCTTGAAAGTAAAATAGGAGAGTAAAAAAGCCAGTTTAAAACTCAAAATTCAAAAAACTAAGATCATGGCATCCAGTCCCATCACTTCATGGCAAACAGATGGGGAAAAAAATGCAAACAGTGACAGATTTTATTTTTGTGGGCTCCCAAATCACTGCGAACGATGACTGCAGCCATGAAATTAAAAGATGCTTGCTCCTTGGAAGAAAAGCTATGACAAACCTAGACAGCATATTAAAAAGCAGAGACATCACTTTGCCACTAAAAGTGCATATGGTCAAAGCTGTGTTTTTTCCAGTGTCATGTACAGATGTGAACGTCAGACCATAAAGAAGGCAGACCACCAAAGAATTGATGCTTTCAACCTGTGGTGCTGGAGAAGACTCTTGAGAGTCCCTTGGACAGCAAGGAGATCAAACCAGTCAATCTAAAAGAAATCAACCCTGAATATTCACTGATGCTGAAGCTGAAGCTCCAATACTTTGGCCATCTGATTAGAAGAGCTGACTCACTGGAAGAGACCCTGATGCTGGGAAAGATTGAGGGCAGCAGGAGAAGGGGATGAGATGGTTGGATGACATCACTGACTTGATGGACATAAGTTTGAGCAAACTCTGGGAGATGGTGAGGGACATGGAAGCCTGGCGTGCTGCAGTCCATGGGGTCACAAAGAGTAGGACTAGGACATATTTGACCAAACAACAACAAAGAGATAACTGAAACAATGTATTTTCTCCCCCTCTTATCGTCAAAGCTATACCCTTAAACCAGGCATAAGGGGTCCACAGAGATGAATAAACCCTGAGTGCAGATTGCAGGCAAAGAGAAACTGTAACTGGATACAGGGCACAGCAAAGCTGAGTCTGCAACACTGTATTCCCTCAATGATTATCTGAGTACCTACTATGTGCAAGGTAGCTCAGTCTAGTGATTAGCGGTATGGGCTTGGATTCAGATGTGTTGAAATCCTGGTTCTCCCACTTGCTAGCTACAAGAACTTGGAAAAGTTACTTAAACTCCTCTGAACCTCAGCTTTTCCAGACAATGGAATGGAAGTCAACCATAACTACTTCCAGAAGCTGCTGGGAGGAATAAACAGGGTAATGTAGGGAAGCACTTTCTCCCCCTACCCCTAGGAAACTAGGAAACTCCTCTCATGCCTTGGCCATAACTTCACAAACGCCACTTTCTCGAGGAAGCCTTCCCTAATGGCACTCTCCAAACTTCACAACACCGGCGTACTTTCCCTGTGTAAACATACATCATCAGCTGGAGTTATCTGTTCGCTTGTTAATCACTTATTTGTGTTAGTCACACCCACTAGAGACCATCAGCTCCCTGAGAAGAGGGTCTGTCTATGGTGCCCCATACCCAGAACAGAGCCTGCCACCCAGAAGAAAAGTGTCTTTAAACACCTGCTGAATGCAAGAGAAGCATTTAGCCCAGAAGCCTGACTCATGCCAAGTATTCTCTAAATGAGTCTGGCCCTGTGCTGTGTGCTTCTGCAGTAAGCTTCCTTCCACTAATAAGCTTCCTACCCCGAGGAAGCTTATTAGAGTCTAATGAGGAAAAAGACACATGCAGAACTATCCAACACTGTCAAAGATGGTCACTGAGGCCCAACGTGTCCCTCCAGCTCTGACAAAGCAGAGATTACCTTGTGATGGGGACAACCCAGAAAGGCTTTCCAAAGGAGCAGTGGCATTGGAGAACTCACATTTCAAAGTGCCAGTCCTAACAAAAAATGGGTGGTGGCTTTTTCTCTTTAGGGCCCAGAAGCCTAGTGTAAGGCAAAGTCTACATCAGATCAATAAATATTTGTTTATTCATTCATCACTCATCAGATGTATACTGAGAACCTAGTAAGTGCCAGGTACTATTTTAGATATGAGATCAATTAACAATGTCAACAAGCTGGCATTCCACCCCCAAAAGGCCTCCATAGCAACCCCATCATAACCAGGGTCCCACTCACTCCTCTGTGATCTGGGCCCCCAACAGTATGACCTCTTCTAATGGAGGTCAGGTCTTATCTCTTTTAAAAAAATATACATCTCCAGGAACTTCCCTAGTGGTCCAGTGGCTCAGACTCTAGGCTCCCAATGCAGGGGCCCTGGGTTCCTTCCCTGGTCAGGGAACTAGACCTCACATGCCGCAACTAAAAAGAAAAGGATCCCACAGGCCACAACTATGACTGGATGCAGTCAAGTAATTTTTTTTTTTTTAATATTTAAAAACCCATCTCCAGGCTTCCAGAGAGTAGTGCCAGTGGCGGCTGCCCAAGATAAAATACAATTCTTGCAAATCTTCCTTAAGATGCGTAAGCTGAAAGGTCTTCTGATACAACACTCTCATCTGTGGACAAAGAATGTCACCTGCCATTTCAGTAAACACACAATGTTGTGGCATAAAATTCCTTCAGCCTCTGAGGACATCCCTGAGGATGCTCCCTGAGGGCATTCAGGACAGAGAAAAACAGGATAAAGGCCCTAGACAGTTAAGGAGCCTATCAAAGGAATTTCAATTGAGTCCAGATTCTTGAATTATTCCATACACAGAAAAGCATTAATTCCATTAACTTGAGATGTCTGGTTTTCTTTCAATAGCAGTCATCTTTGGACAGTCAACTATCTTTTTCTTTGTTTGAACTTATATATTCTGGCTCCTCCCTAACCTCTTCTGGCCAATCCCTCAGAGCTATGTGAGAGACTATATCCAGGCCTAAGTCCTCAGCAAGTCTGTCCAATAAAAATCTAATTCTCAACTCTTAGGCTGTGCTTTTTTCTTTTAACAGATGAAGAAACTGAAGCCTCAAGAGAGAAGACGACCCTTGACCAACGTCATCAAGTGAACTAACTAAAAGTAGAACCAGACTAGAACCCAGGGGTCCCACATCCTAGGTCTGGATGCTTGATTTTTCAAAGAATTTCCTATTCTACCGTTACAAGCCACAGTTCCAAGAAAAGCCCTTGAGATAAAGAGGGCCACTGACTATTGAGACTAGAGTGGACAGTTACAGTAGCGCGAATAACCATAACCTTTCAAAGAATTTACTAGGCAAGTATCAGTCACTGCGATAAGCACTCTGTAGGAAGTATTTCACTTGAATCCTCACAACTTCTAAGTTGGTACTATTATTTTTCCCATTTTACAGATTACAAAACTAAGGCATGGAGGCGCCCAAAGTCCCACAGCTGTTAATAAAAGAGAAAGGGGTGAAGTGGTAGAACGACAGTGCTGAGTAAACTAGGATGGCGGCATCAACGGCCCCCACTAGCTTTGACTCAGTAAATGATGTATTTACTGGAGACATCGAAAAGCCCTGTGCAACTTCAACGGGGTCAAGAACCTGGGCTCCCCGCGTCTCTCCCTCCAGCTGCGGCAGGGTGTGAACGTGATGCCAAGCACCGAGCCTTTCCCTCATCCTGGAGGGGGAGCCTTTGAGGAAATCCACCCCCGCCCTCGCCTGGCACATCCCAGAGGCAAAGCCCGCAGCTGGATCCGGACCTCCGCGCGGGCAGCAGGGAGCCGAACGGAGAAGGGGACTTCGGACGACGCTGCCTGGGGCGCAGACGGCCTGGCCACAGGGGCAGCGCGGGAAGATGCGAGCCCCGGCCGAGACCGAGCGGGCAGAATACCTTTCGAAGGAAGCTGGCGACCACCTGCTCGAAGGGGTACTTGAACACCTCGTGCACGTCCACGGTGACCCCCATCCCGGCGCGCCGACCACGCCTCCGCCAGCACACTACCGCTAGAGCTCCGTCTGAGCCCGGCCGCAGGCGTCCAAGCCCGGGAAGCCTAAGGGGCACGGGGATTTTTTCTCTTCCTTTTTCAAGCTTTCGAAACTTTATTGTCCACTCGGAAAAACAGACAGTTGGCACACCCCCTTTCCCTTCCCGGTCCACTTCCGCCAGTCCGGGCTGCTGGCGAGGGAGGTGCTGGGCCCCCGGGCGGTGTCGGCTGGAGGCGTCAGAAGCGGCCCCGCCCCGCCCTGGCTCCGGCTCCGCCCTTCCCCGGTCTGATCACACCTCGCCCACGCCACGCCACGCCCCATGGCCTCGCCACGCCCCCACGGCCTCGCCACGCGCACCTCTGCGGACCCAAGGTTCCACCTCAACGCTCGGGAGTCTTGAACCTTGCAGCTGGGGTTTTTGTCATCACCTCGCCTGGAGCCTTACTTAAGCCGCTACTGGCAGCACTAAAAAGATGTAATAAATACATAAACTACCCTCCCTCCGAGTTTAGGGACTGTAATATAACCCTCCTCAGTGTTGCCCAGCTCACGACTGCATTCCTCACAGGACCTGGGCAGTTGCCTCTGAGGCTCTAGGTTGCATCTCAAGTACTTAAAAATTGCCTGTATCTGCGTGTGACTCCATAAAGAAATTCCTACACTCATGAAAGGTTAAACACCATGGGAGGAGGAAACAAGGGATACAAAAAGAATTTTGAATGGTCTTCACTCAACTGTACAGATTTTACAGAAACAAGCCAGTGAATCCATTAATCCAATACCTTATTTAACATATGAATTCCTGATCACCTACTATGTGCGAAGCACAGTGCAGTAAGGAAAGCACAGTCCCTTCTGTCATGTGGGATGAGTCAATCAGATGATTTAACACCCAATAAGTGAAATAGATTGTTGGATGGCATCACCGACTCAATGGACATGAGTGTGAGCAAACTCCAGGAGACAGTAATGGACAGGAAAGCCTGGCATGCTGCATGGCATGCAGTTCATGGGGTGGCAGAGTCTGATACGACTCAGCAACTGAACAACAACAACAAACAGAAAAAGAAATAAGATAATAGGTCAAAGTTACAGGTGAAATAATTTTAGCTAGGATGAATCAGAGAGGTCTCTGAGGTAGCGACTTTTACATTATAATTGTGTAATCTTGCTTACCCCTGACACACTGATCTGGCAAGTTCAATTCAGTTCGGTTCAGTCGCTCAGTCATGTCTGACTCTTTGCAACCCCATGAACCACAGCACGCCAGGCCTCCCTGTCCATCACCAACTCCCGGAGTTCACTCAAACTCACATCCATCGAGTCAGTGATGCCATCCAACCATCTCATCCTCTGTTGTCACCTTCTCCTCCTGCTCTCAATCTTTCCCAGCATCAGGGTCTTTTCCAACGAGTCAGCTCTTCACATCAGGCCAAACTATTGGAGTTTCAGCTTCAACATCAGTCCTTCCGATGAACACCCAGGACTGATCTCCTTTAGGATGGACTGGTTGGATCTCCTTGCAGTCCAAGGGACTCTCAAGAGTCTTCTCCAACACCACAGTTCAAAAGCATCAATTCTTCTGCCCTCAGCTTTCCTTATGGTTCAACTCTCACATCCATACATGACTACTGGAAAAACCATAGCCTTGACTAGGCGGACCTTTGTTGGCAAAGTAATGTCTCTGCTTTTGAATATGCTATCTAGGTTGGTCATAACTTTCCTTCCAAGGAGTAAGCATCTTTTAAGTTCATGGCTGCAATCACCATCTGCAGTGATTTTGGAGCCCCCAAAAATAAAGTCAGCCACTGTTTCCACTGTTTCCCCATCTATTTCCCATGAAGTGACGGGACCAGATGCCATGATCTTCGTTTTCTGAATGTTGAGCTTTAAGCCAACTTTTTCGCTCTCCTCTTTCACTTTCACTGGGCTTCCCTGGTGGCTCAGAGGTTAAAGGGTCTGCCTCCAATGCGGGAGACCTGGGTTTGATCCCTGGGTCGGGAAGATCCCCTGGAGAAGGAAATGGTAACCCACTCCAGTATTCTTGCCTAGAGAATCCCATGGACAGAGAAGCCTGGTAGGCTACAGTCCACGGGGTCGCAAAGAGTCGGACATGACTGAGTGACTTCACTCAAACTCAAACTCTCAAGAGGCTCTTTAGTCCCTCTTCACTTTCTTCCATAAAGGTGGTGTCATCTGCATATCTGAGGTGACTGATATTTCTCCTGGCAGTCTTGATTCCAGCTTGTGCTTCCTCCAGCCCAGCAATTTTCATGATGTACTCTGCATATAAGTTAAATAAGCAGGGTGACAATATACAGCCTTGATGTACTCCTTTTCCTATTTGGAACCAGTCTGTTGTTCCATGTCCAGTTCTAACTGTTGCTTCCTGACCTGCATGCAGATTTCTCAGGAGGCAGATCAGGTGGTCTGGTATTCCCATCTCTTTCAGAATTTTCCACAGTTTATTGTGATCCACACAGTCAAAGGCTTTGGCATAGTCAATAAAGCAGAAATAGGTGTTTTTCTGGAATTCTCTTGCTTTTTCAATGATCCAGCGGATGTTGGCAATTTGATCTCTGGTTCCTCTGCCTTTTCTAAATCCAGATTGAACATCTGGAAGTTCACGGTTCACGTATTGCTGAAGCCTGGCTTGGAGAATTTTGAGCATTACTTTATTAGCGTGTGCTGCTGCTAAGTCACTTCAGTCATGTCCGACCCTGTGCAACCCCATAGACGGCAGCCCACCAGTCTCCCCCGTCCCTGGAAATAAGTGCAATTGTGCAGTAGCTTGAGCATTCTTTGGTATTGCCTTTCTTTGGGATTGGAATGAAAACTGACCTTTTCCAGTCCCGTGGCCATTGCTAAGTTTTCCAAATTTGCTGGCATGTTGAGTGTAGCATTTTCACAGCATCATCTTTCAGGATTTGAAATAGCTCAATTGGAATTCCATCACCTCCACTAGCTTTGTTTGTAGCGATCCTTCCTAAGGCTCCCTGATTTCACATTCCAGGATGTCTGGCCCTAAGCGAGTGATCACATCATCGTGATTATCTGGGTCGTGAAGATCTTTTTTGTACAGTTCTTCTGTGTATTCTTGCCACCTCTTCTTAATATCTTCTGCTTCTGATCTGGCAAAACCTTGAATAAATCCATCTCTCCCCTTACTCACTGCCTTACCACTGAGAGAGCCTGGAGGAAAAGTGTACACCCAGACTTCTATTTAGATTTGTAACCAACCTCAAGGAGACTTTTTAGTGGCACTTAGACCATAAACAAAAACCCTGCAATTTTGTAATCCACTTTGTGTCCCAGGCTCCTCTCTCTTCAAGCCTCCAACACCTCCCTCTCCAGCTTCATTCTCAAGTGATTATGTAGCTTCCTTTTTCATTTAGTAATAGGAAACATCTCTCTGTCATATCTTCCCACCTGTCCATTTGCCCTGCCTTTTCTCCTGTTCTTGTGGACTAACTGCTAACACTTAGTTTGGGGCCAGTCTCTGCACTTGTCCACCACATCCAATCGTGGGCTGCAGATGGTTAACAAACAGCTCTACTTTAAAAATCAAACCAAAACAAGGCCTGATGTCTAATGGCTGCAATTTCTGTGGTGTAAACACTCCCACCACAGTCAATTTCAGACGCCCAATGTGGTGTCATTTCCATCACCCGCACACTACAGACATAACTGCAAGAATATAGACCATGGTAAAGGTAGTAATGGAATTAGGAAGGGAAGCTTTTTGAATATCTATTACCTTTCAAAATATAGTTTAGTAGTAATTTTATATAATTTAATATTTAATAACAGCTGTGTTTAACAACCAGCTGATGAGGTTCAGAACACAGTAGCCTAAAATATGGCACCTCAGCATACAGAATATTTTAAACTGAAGGAATCTGCCCAAACTGCAGAAGCAGGAAGATCTCTCTGGCCTTCCCCAGCCCTCCTCCCCTGAAGCAGATCTTTCCTCTGTACCCAGAGGAAAGAAGCATCGTTATCTCCAGGATGAAGGGTCACCAAGAAGAATCTGAACAAACACAGCTTGCCAAGTTTCCCCCAGTTTACTACACTTACCTCATCATACCCTTTGTCCTATACTTCTCCACAACTGCCCACTCTTTATCAAAGCTAGAATAAAAACACTTATGTTTAACCATTTCTTCAGGTCTTCATTTCATTATGAAGGCTCCTATGTCAGTTATAAAACTTACAGTTAATAAATCTCTATCCTTTTCTCCAGGACGTCTCTGGTGGCTCAGCAGTAAAGAATCTGCCTGCAATCCAGAAGACATGGGTTCAATCTCAGGATTGGGAAGATCCCCTGGAGAAGGAATGGCAACCCACTCCAGTATTCTTGCCCAGGAAATCCCATGGACAGAGGAGCCTGGAGGGCTGCAGTCCATGAGATTGCAGAGTCAGACATGATTTAGCGACGAAACAACAATGCTTTTCTCCTAATAATCATTGTTAGTTTAATTTTCACATCCAGCCAGGGCCCCTAAAAGGGTAAAGGAAAACTTTTTCTCCTTTACACAGTTCTACTACATCCCTAAATGTTCCTTGTCCTCTTTCTGGTTCAAGGACATATCTCAAGCCTTATCCACTCCCTCTTTTTTGCATCGTCAGTTTTTTTCTCTACTGGTCATTCCAGCCACCATACAAGTACATTGTGATTTCTTCCATCTTAAAAAAAAAAATCCATGCACCCTTAACCCCATATCTTCTTCCAGCTCTATTTCAATTCTCTGGTCCATTTTTGTTCCTATAATGTCTTGAACCCACTCCAACCTGTTTGAGCCCCTGGCACTCCACTGAACCTACTGCTGTCAAGGTCACCAAGAACAAAATTGTGAAACCCACTAGTTAATTCTTAATTCCCACTTTACTAAACCCATGGGTCACGTTTCCTTGAAATATTGAATGAGAAATGAGGTGGAGGGTTAGGGGCCAAAGCTGTTACACATTGAATATACGTATAAAGCAACTCTACCCACACAGCCCCACAAAGGGAAGATGATGTGCTTGTGGAGTTCACGGCATCTCTAATCTGCATCCGCAACCAAACAGCAGCTGGAAACTGAGTGTCGTGACAGAGAAGCCCCTGTAAGGCCAGACCCTAGGCTCCCACTCCATCCTGACCATTGGTTTCTTCCAGAACACATCCGTGGAAAGCTGCTCACCCACTCCTGGTGAACAGGCACAAAAGGCCAAGACTGTGTACTGAAAGATTAAAGGACCCAGCACCTGTTGGCTCTACTTGGGCTGATTGGCTAATTGCCTTGTGTAAGAACAAATGCCACCTGCCCATTCCAAGGACATCAGAGCACTCTGAAGGTGAAAAGGGGCCCAGCTGGACAAGGGAGGCCACTGACAAGCAGTCTTATGGCTCAGAATCACAGACAGTTTGCACAACTTGCTTGCTATGTCCCCAGGGGAGAGAAGAGGGCTGCTGCAAAACAACTTTCCTTTGCTTTGAAATCAGGTGGCTTCACCAGTCAGGGACTCAAGTCTGGAAATTTACTAGCCAGCCTCAAAAATTCAGACCTTATCTGGTCTTTAAGATACCAAAATCATCTTTGCATCTTCAAGGAAAGGCCCAGCAGACCACTCCATACATTTGGATGGAATGAATGGATGATTGGCCCTTTACACATTTGTGAGATATAAATTGATGGAGAGATTCATCCTTGCACCTCTATCCTTTTTCATTTACTCACCCTTTTTACGCTGGCTCAGTTTCCTCTTCTGACTCTCTCTTTTTCACGCTGACCTTTTTTTATCAAGTCTTATAACTGTCTGTTCATGTGAATTCTCCACTGAAGTATGAGGTTGTCCAGACTGGAAAGAACTATATGTTATTCACTCTTCCCTATCTGGTGTTGTGTAGGAAAAAGCTCAGTCCATCTGTTGTGTTTCTCTTTTATTTTCACATCACTACCACACTCACAATACTTCTGACACCAGGTATGTGGCGGTTTCCCCCACATTGAGAAATTCTGTGACACCAGCTAGGTGTCCTCCAATGTAACTCAATTCTGACACCATCTACCTGGAAAGAGCAACAGACCACACAGGTCAAGGGGTCAGGCCCACAAGACTGCCCCTCCCTTCAGATGTCAATCCCAAGTCCAGGTGGTTCCTCATGCTTCTGATCCATGGGCTGTAAATCAGAGTTTCCCATGGTTCAATTAATTTGCTAGAGTAGCTCTTAGGACTTAAGGAAACAATTTACTTACTGTTTACCAGTTTATTATAAAAGGACATGACAAGTCCATTCTCTGCATCTGTGTCTCTATACGTGCCTTGCAAATAGGTTCATCAGTACTATTTTTCTAGATTCCAGGGAGGGAAAGAGAAGGCAGGATGAACTGAGAGAGTAGCATTGACATATTTACGCTATCATGTGTAAAATAGATAGTTAGTGGGAACCTGCTCTATAGTACAGGGAGCTCAGCGTGGTGTTCTGTGATGACCTAGATGAGTGGGATGTGGGAAGGGGAGGGAGGTTCAAGAGGGCAGGGATATATATATACACTTATAGCTGATTCACATAAATTTACAGCAGAAACTAACACAACATTGTAAAGCCATTATACTCCGATTAAAAATAAATTTTTAAAAGGAGAAATCTAGTTTCTATACCTTTACTTAATAAAATAGTCATTTTTAAATTAAAAAAAGAAAAGGACATGATAGAGAATAGAGATGAACATCCAGGTGGAAGACATGCGTATAACTAGGTGGGAAGGGGCACTGGGTTCCCACACCCTCTCCGGCCAGGACCTCCACACTTCACCACCCTGGAAGATCTCCAAGCCCCATATTCTGGGGATTTTTATGGAGGCTTCATCACATGGAGGCAAGATCAATCATTAACTCCACTTTCAGCCCATTTCCCATCTCTGGAGCATAGCGGGTAGGGCTGAAAATTTCAAGCCTCTGATCCTGGACTGGCCTTTCTGGTGACCGGCTTCCATCCAGAAGCCCACCCAGAGTTGCCTCACTAGAACAAAAGTCACTCCTATGACCCAGAAATTTCCAGGGGTTTTAGGAGCTTGGTGTCAAGAACAAGGAACAAATATGAGGGGTGGGGGGGAACCATGCTCCTAATGCTTTTTATCACTTAGGATATAACAAAGGTTTTAGGAGCTCTGTGCAGGACAGAATTTAAGGTGTGAAGGAGAGGAGTACAGGGTGGAGGAGGGCAGAGACCAATATATATATTTCTTTCTATTATTTCACAAGTGCCTGGCAAAATACCTGGCATATTGAATAAACTCATGAATGTACTTAGAGAATATGACCTTGAGTGAGTTCCTTCCTGTCCCTGAACCTCAGTTTACAATCAACAAAATGACCAAGAGGGCCAAGATTATCTCTAAATTTCCTTCTAACTCCCTCACATTTCAGATCTGGATTCAGTGCAGGCACCATGGGTACAAGGGCACAAAGTAGAGATTTACAGGGAAAACAAGGCAAAAAATCTCAGAACAAGTTCACAGTGTCAGCGTAAGTTAGACCCATGACATCACTGAACCAGACTTCTCTTCCCCCAACTGAGGAAGACATTGATCAGACAGTGTAGGGTCAGGCTGCCCAAATGGCTGTTCTCTTGTTCTCCTTATATCCTCTGCGACCAGTCTCTGCTTCACCTACACCCTACTCACATGACTCACCTTCCCTCTAAATCATAGAGCCTAATCAGTAACTGTCTACTTGCCTCTAGCCTCAGCTAGTGATTGTTCTAATCTTTAAATCAGATCTATCTCCACTATGATAGTTTATCAAAGAAGCATGCCCCTCTGCTGTTCTCCCTGGCCAACACCAATTCCTCCTGCAACTGGTAACACACACACCTGTTTCCCACCCAAAGACGGCGCCATGCCCTGTCCTCCATCTGCATACAGTGGGGCAATGGTAGGTTCTCACTCTAGGACCTAACTTCACACGTGTTAAATTCCCTCCACCTCTATCTATTAAAGTAGTGGTCTCTCCATCCCTGACTCCAGGCTCTTCGTTCAGTTTTAAGGCTGATCAAGTAAAGGGCTTGCAGGCTGGAGGGGTACAGCTCAGCACAAAGAAGTTTAAGAATTTTCATCAGGCAGAGAAGTTTCAGGGCAAGGAGCCAGAAGGTCACCATACCATCCAGCGTACTACAAAGGACCTAGAAGCTGGTCAAATTCCAATGCTGAGCAAAAGAAATATGTAAACCATTATTGCACAAGTATGTGTGCTAAAGGGGGAAGAGTAAGGTGGAAAAGAAGGATGATGAGTGAATGGGGGCAGGGCAGAAGAGAAATCCTCCCAGACAAAGTGACAGTTAGTAGAAGACTTGAGCGAGCAGGTTGTGCCCGTATATGAGGGGTGATCATGCCAGGGCTTCCGTGGTAGCTCAGTAGGTAAAGAATCTGCCTGCAGTGCAGGAGAGCGGGGTTTAATCCCTGTGTCAAGAAGATCCCCTGGAGAAGGAAATGGCTACCCACTCCAGTATTCATGCCTGGAAAATCCTATGGACAGCGGAGCCTGGCGGGCTTCTGTCTATGAGCTCACAAGAGTCAGACAGGGCGACTAAATCACCACCAGGCCAGGTGGAGGGAGTGGCAAATTCAAAGGCCCTGAGACAGGACTCCTCTGCCTCGCATATTTGAGAACAGAGGCCAGTGAGGCTGGCCCAGAGTCCTGGGAGATAAAGTCAGAAAAGTAATAAGGATGAGGGTCACATAGAGTCTTTTATTGATGAAACTTTTGGCCTTATCTCTGTGTGAAATGGGAAGTTACTGGGAACTTTGAGCTGGGGAAGGACATGATATGATCTATTGCTATTATGGAAATCCTGGTGGATTAATTTTTATCAGCATGTTTATTGATTTTTTTAGAACAGAGTCCTTGAAGGGTAGTCACTGGTTAGAAAGACAGGGCCATTTTTTGAGGACCATTTTAATCCTGCCAGCACCTTGATCTTAGACTTCTAACCACCAGAACTGAAAGGAAACTGTATGGAAATATTGATAAATTTCTTTTTTTTTCTTTTTTACCATACCACATGACTTGTGGGATCTTAGCTCCTCAACCAGGGATTGAACCCAGGTCCTTGGTAGTGGAAACGCAGAGTCCCAAGCACTGCACTGCCAGGGAATTCCCAGGAAAAAAATTCTATTGTTTAGCCACTCAGTCTGTGGTATTTTGTTATGGCAGTGCCAACAAACTAACACATCATCTTAACTTGCTCATCTGTTAAAATTCTCGTTCCAAATAAGGCCACATTCACAGGCCCCGGGCTTTAGCAATTTAATACCTTTTAGAAAACAAAGGTGTCAACCCACAACACCACACAACAAACAAGCAGAGATTAAAGACAGAGAGCCTTGCGGAACCAGATTTCCAGGTCTAGTCCCTGAATCCCATGGGCTGCCCTGTTTCCTGCAGCTCCTTGAATTTTCTGAGTTTCCCCAGAATCCTTCTAGTAAATATTCTGTGCTTAACTAGAGTTTTCTATTACTTTCAATTAAGACTCCTGCTTAACATAATGTGGAAGAAAATTTTAGCTCATATGAATTCATATGCCAGGGGGATAAAATGAAAAGACAAAAGAACCTTGCCAAGCATTATTCCAACTGCAAAGCAATCCAACTCCTGAGACCTATCAAAGTTGGGCTGTCTTTCACATTTATATTTTCAACTCTCTTTTAACGTTTTGCACTTTGATTGTTTAGAAAGCCAACGAGAATTTTATTCATCTTGTTTGGTAAAACTGCATCCTTTAAGGCCAGTTCACCTTTAAGGCCATTCATCCTTTAAGGCCAATTTCAGGGGAAATTTTCTTTGTAATAACAATAGTAATTAGTGATATGCATTTTAAAAGAATCCATTTAAGATATCTCCTGTCTGGGAAGACCAGTTTTAAAAGGCTGATCTCACACTAGACTGAAGACCAGAAATTATGGAAGGGCATCTGTATCATAAAAAAGAGAACAATAATGATAAAACGAAAGACATACAGAGAGAATTTCAAAAGAAGTGTAACTTAGAAAACTAAGGGGTAACATATTCAGCCTCAATGTGAATTACCAAGTCTTTTCTTCCCACCTATTTTTCTAGGCGAAGGTGTGAGTAGTAGGGTGCTGGAGAATTGGAATGCTTGGAGGGGAAGGAGGTAACCATGACGAGCCCTATGGCAAAGGAAGAGTGAGTTTAGGGAGAAATCACAAACTTAGCACAACTTAACTCTGCCTTGAGCAAATTATTACTTTTCTTAGAGGACTGTCTGATTGATGAGATCAGGCAGAAGTGAGAATGTCAATGGGTGTGCTTCAGGGAGAAGCAGGAAGTTAAGCAGGAAGTTAAGAATGCAGGATTTGGGAAAAAGGTAATCTGCCCCCAAATGTTGCAGGAAGGCGGACCCCTTCCAGGGCCCGAAACTGGGCTCTTGTCTAACACTCTGAGATGAATTGTCTGAGGAGACACATGTGCTAACAAAGCAAGAGATTTTATTGGGAAAGGGCACCCAGGTGGAGAGCAGTAGGGTAAGGGAACCCAGGAGAACTGCTCTGCCTCGTGGCTCGAAAGGTCAGGTTTTATGGTGATGGGATTAGTTTTCAGGTGGTCTTTGACCAATCATTCTAATTCAGAGTCTTTCCTGGTGGCACACGCATCACTCCGCCAAGATGGATGCTAGCGAGAGGGATTCTGGGAAGTGGACGGACACGTGGTGTCTCCTTGAGACCTTTCCTGAACTCTTCCGGTTGGTGGTGGCTTATTAGTTCCGTATCCCTTATCAGGATCTCCTGTCATAAAACAACTCATGCAAATGGTTACTATGGTACCTGGCCAGGGTGGGTGGTTTCAATCAGTGTGCTTCCCCTAACACAAATATGGTTCCAACTGAGTCTCAGCCAGCCCTGTTAAAGGCTCTGGTGCTGGGTAAGCCCCACTGAGGCCAGGGGCTGGGAGGCAATTCCCTGGCAGTGGAGGACAATTGCCATAAGGAGCAGTGCTTGGGATGGGGGTTGGGGGAGCATAGAACCTGAAGAGGGGATCCGGATAGAGTGCTACCTCCATTATCAATATTATCCACAGTTTACAGATGAATAAATGGAAGCCTGGAGAGTATAAAGGGAGTATAATCCAGTCTCCCCACATTTTTACCTGTAAAAGTGTAAACTAATAGATACAAAGTCACTGGAAGAAAACTGGAATGATTTGAAGGCAGAATACACAAGAGGGCTCAGATTAAAGGCACTGATACTTCTGAAGAAAACCAAACCAGTCTAAAGAGGGACTGTGCTGGTGGTCCAGCAGTTAAGAAGCCACCTTCCAATGCAGGGAACCTCGGCTCAATCCCTGGTCGGAGATCTAAGATCCCACACGTCTCAAGACAACCACGCCTGTGCCCTGCAACTACTGAGCCTGCACACTGTAAAGCCCTTCTGCTGCAACGAGAGAATCACACGTGCTGCAGGTGGAGAAAGCCCACATGCACCACAATGAAGACCCAGGGCAGCTGAAGTAAAAAAAAAAAAAAATTTAATTAAATTTTTTCAAAAAGAGGTATTGGTGACTCATGAAAGCATAAGATAACATAGATAAAATTCAAGAGGTAAACATAGATATTGGAGAAATTACCACTAGAAAATGGCAATTCATACAAGAATTTTGAACAGTTCTTTCCTGGTAGGGAAAAAAAAAATGTATTAGAATGGTCACATCAAGATTAAGCTAAGCCATTAAGCAACTGCCTTTGTTTGCTAACCAAGCAGACTGAACTTGCCAGTAAGAGCATGTCTAATCACTACAGTAGTGAAATTTCAGAATAAAGTGGTTCCTGACTTTGCTTTTAGCTCCCCCAAAGCTTAAGTGACTCTTGAGGATATTATGCAGTGGTCGTGTGTACTTGGTTACCTCAAGTCTATCCATAAGACATGGGCTCTTTCTTAGAGATGAGATCAAAGAGATGTTGAGCATGGAAATCAAAGGGTTAATTCCAGGGTGGTAATACATTTACCAATGTCACCTGCACCTAACATTATTTTTACTTGTGACCAGGCATAAGATTTGCTTTTTTTTTTTTTCTTACTGTATTACCACTGTCATTATATATGATGCATAGGAGGCTAGACTAATCTGTTGTTTCTGCATGAAATAACATTCCAGTGAGCTTCTCAGAGTCTGTCTGGCATAACCAATTAAACAACAGATAAAGGATGGACTTTCCAGGTGGCACTACTGGTGAAGAATCTGCCTATCAATGCAGGAGACCCAGGTTCAGTCCTTGAGTTGGGAAGATCTGCTGGAGAAGGGAATAGCTAACCACTCCAATATTCTTGCCTGGAGGAGGCTACAGTCTATGGGGCTGCAAAAAATTGGGCACTGTTGAGCGATTTAGCATAAAAATGATGATGTCCTTTGTATTAGGTCTAGTCCCCCTAAGATCTAATTAATCCACCAACATCTGCTTCCCTAACCTTAGAGCTGGAATGAAGAGGAAGCTCAAATGGCAATTTCTCTTGGAAGACTAACTCATCCACTACATATGATACACGTGATACCAACCAGTCAAAATATGCCCATGACCTGGGAATGAATGAAGAACATCACAACTTGTAATTAATCAGCGACGGAGCTCCAGAAGAAAGGGCCAATCCAGACCTTCCCTTTAGTACTGCTGGGACAAGGTGGAGTCCATAGTCATGTTGCTCAGGGAGAAGGCAATTAAACAAGAAAAAACTGGTCATGCTAGTTCTTGGGACAGATGTAAGGTGAATAAGAATTCTTTCTAGGTTCTACCTACTATCCATTCTTTCTGCTAGTATTTATTAAGGATCTTCTTCTTTATATATATATATATATATATATATATATATATATATATATGGTATATATATACCATATTTAGAATTCTATGCAGCTATTAGAATGTAGAGAAAAGTAAGATACGGTCCCCTCTTCAAAGGGCAGGGAATGGTTGGTTGTTTACTCTGCATTCATTCGGTCCTCTGTCTTCAAGATAAACACTGTTTTTCTTCAAGGATTCACTCTAACCCTAGCTTCATAGGCCTTAGTGGCCTAGGAATGATCTTCATTGCCACTGATTGGCAGTAGAATGGGTATATGAATCAGTATGGACCAGTGAGACATAAAGAAATGTTTATTGGGACCTTCTGTTAATTAACTCCTCCTTCCTTGGCTTTCCTTGTGGCTCAAGACAAGTAAAGAATCTGCCTGCAATGCAGGAGACCCAGGTTCAGCCCCTGAGTTGAGAAGATCCCCTGGAGAAGGGAATGGCAACCCACTCCAGTATTCTTGCCTGGAGAACCCCAGGGAGAGAGGAGCCTGGCGGTACACAGTCCATACAGTCACAGTCCATACAGTCACAAAGAGTCGAGCACAGCTGAAGTGACTTAGCACACACACTTGCACATGAACAAGAAAATATCCCTAGTTCTGGCTAGCTGACATTCTATGGGGAGACAGCCTTGGTGTGATGCCCTCCCTGTGTGGTCACACTGCATGGCTTGCAGGATCTTAGGTCTCTAGCCAGGGACTGAACCCATGTTCCCTGCAAAGGAAGTGTGGAATCCTAACCACTGGACTGCCAGTGAAGTCCCAGGCTTTCTTTCTTCTAAATCCAAGCTTTAAAGTGAACACTATGGAGCCCTTGCCAATTAGTCCCAAACACCACACTGTTTTCATTGTGCCATATATGAGCTAACAGATCCGCTTAGTAATCCAAGCCAGTCTGAGCTGGATTCTCTTACTTGCAACCTAGAGAATCCTACCTGGTAAAAAGCTAACAGTCCAAATTTAGCTCCCCTGGAGAGATATTTTCTAAAGCCAAGCCATAGGATAAAGGACTTTGCTGGAACTCAATTGCAAATTTCTCAATGATGGAACTAGGTCTTACATTTCTTTATATCTCTGGCACCCTGCAAACACTAAGTGCTGAATCTTTCATGCAATTCATATAAGGTAATGTATAAATAAGTCCTCTGGTGGAGGAAATTGCTGTTCAAATAAAATAATAAAGGAACTAAAGCACTAATACAAGCTGCTCATAATAATAGGTAACATTTCTTGGGCACTTAATATGAGCCAGGCACTGTTTTTTGTAATTGCTTTGAAAAATTTGCATGTGTTAACTTATTTCATCCTCCCAGCACAATAGTCAGGTACTATTATTGTCCACAGTTTACAGATGAAGAAGCTAAGGTCCTACACGTTTACTCATACACTTTTAAGAAACTTTCCTTAAGATGAAAATTCTCAGTATTTAAACAACTAATGACTAACAAAAAGAAAATCTTAAAGTCTCCATACTTCAACCAATAGGACTTGCCTAAACCAGTTCATAACAGGATTGTGTTGCATCTTCTTTACAGATGAAGGGTGAAAAATAGAGATTTGCTCAGTTTTATTTTGCTGTTGTTTTTCAGTCAAGTCATGACCTACAATTTGTGACCACATGGGCTACAGCATGCCAGGCTTCCCTGTCCTTCACTATCTCCCAGTTTCCTCAAACATGTCCATTGAGTCAGTGATGCCATCCAAACATCTCATCCTCTGTCATCCCCTTCTCCTCCTGACCTCAATCTTTCCCAGCATCAGGGTCTTTTCCAATGAATCAGCTCTTCACATCAGGTGGCCATAGTATCAGAGCTTCAGCTTCATCAACAGTCCTTCCAATGAATATTCAGTATTGATTTCCTGCTATGTTGATTTATAGATTCTTGGAAGCTTGTAATTGTTTGCTTGTTTGTTTTTTCGTTTTGCTGCAGTCTAAAAGTCATTAGGTTCTTGACATTGTACAGGAGACAGGGATCAAAACCATCTCCAAGAAAAAGAAATGCAAAAAAAAGCAAAATGGCTATCTGAGGAGGCCTTACAAATAGCTGTGAAAAGAAGAGAAGTGAAAAGGAAAGATATACCCATTTGAATGCAGAGTTCCAAAGAATAGCAAGGAGAGATAAGAAAGCCTTCCTCAGTGATCAATGCAAAGAAATAGAGGAAAACAATAAAATGGGAAAGACTAGAGATCTCTTCAAGAAAATTAGAGATACCAAGGGAACATTTCATGCAAAGATGGGCTCAATAAAGGACAGAAATGGTATGGACCTAACAGAAGCAGAAGATATTAAGAAGAGGTGGCAAGAATACACAGAAGAACTGTACAAAAAAGATCTTCACAACCCAGATAATCATGGTGTGATGACTCACCTAGAGCCAGATATCCTGGAATGTGAAGTCAAGTGGGCCTAAGGAAGCATCATTATGAACAAACCTATTGGAGGTGATGGAATTCCAGTTGAGATATTTCAAATCCTAAAATATGATGTTATGAAAGTGCTGCACTCAATATGCCAGCAATTTGGAAAACTCAGCAGTGGCCACAGGACTGGAAAAGGTCAGTTTTCATTCGAGTTCCAAAGAAAGGCAATGCCAAAGAATGCTCAAACTACTGCACAATTGCACTCATCTCACATGCTAGTAAAGTAATGCTCAAAATTCTCCAAGCCAGGCTTCAACAGTACATAAACCGTGAAATTCCTGATGTTCAAGCTGGTTTTAGAAAAGGAAGAGGAACCAGAGATCAAATTGCCAACATCTGCTGGATCATGGAAAAAGCAAGAGAGTTCCAGAAAAACATTTATTTCTGCTTTATTGACTATGCCAAAGCCTTTGACTGTGTGGATCACAATAAACTGTGGAAAATTCTGAAAGAGATGGGAATACCAGACCACCTGACCTGCCTCTTGAGAAACCTCTATGCAGGTCAGGAAACAACAATGAGAACTGGACATGGAACAACAGACTGGTTCCAAATAGGAAAAGGAGTATGTCAAGGCTGTATATTGTCACCCTGCTTATTTAACTTCTATGCAGAGTACATCATGAGAAACACTGGACTGGAAGAAACACAAGCTGGAATCAAGATTGCCAGGAGAAATATCAGTCACCTCAGATATGCAAATGATACCACCCTTATGGCAGAAAGTGAAGAGGAACTAAAAAGCCTCTTGATGAAAGTGAAAGAGGAGAGTGAAAACGTTGGCTTAAAGCTCAACATTCAGAAAACGAAGATCATGGCATCCGGTCCCATCATTCCATGGGAAATAGATGGAGAAACAGTGGAAACAGAGTCAGACATTATTTTTTGGGGCTCCAAAATTACTGCAGACGGTGATTGCAGGCCATGAAATTAAAAGACGCTTACTCCTTGGAAGAAAAGTTATGACAAACCTAGATAGCATATTCAAAAGCAGAGACATTACTTTGCCGACTAAGGTCCGTCTAGTCAAGGCTATGGTTTTTCCTGTGGTCATTATGGATGTGAGAGTTGGACTGTGAAGAAGACTGAGCACCGAAGAATTGATGCTTTTGAACTGTGCTGTTGGAGAAGACTCTTGAGAGTCCCTTGGACTTCAAGGAGATCCAACCAGTCCATTCTGAAGGAGATCAGCCCTGGGTGTTCTTTGGAGGGAATGATGCTGAAGCTGAAATTCCAGTACTTTGGCCACCTCACGCGAAGGGTTGACTCATTGAAAAGACTGTGATGCTGGGAGGGATTGGGGGCAGGAGGAGAAGAGGACAACCGAGGATGAGATGGCTGGATGGCATCACTGACTCAATGGACATGAGTCTGGGTGAACTCCAGGAGCTGGTGATGGACAGGGAGGCCTCGCGTGCTACGATTCATGGGGTTGCAAAGGGTCGGACACGACTGAGTGACTGAACTGAACTGAACTACTCCTTGGAAGAAAAGTTATGACCAACTTAGATAGCATATTCAAAAGCAGAGACATTACTTTGCCAACAAAGGTCCGTCTAATCAAGGCTAGGGTTTTTCCAGTGGTGATGTATGGATGTGAGAGTTGGATGGTGAAGAAAGCTGAGCACCGAAGAATTGATGCTTTTGAACTGTGGTGTTGGAGAAGACTCTTGAGAGTCCCTTGGACTGCAAGGAGATCCAACGAGTCCATTCTAAAGGAGATCAACCCTGGGATTTCTTTGGAAGGAATGATGCTAAAGCTGAAGCTCCAGTACTTTGGCCACCTCATGCGAAGATTTGACTCATTGGAAAAGACTCTGATGCTGGGAGGGTTTGGGGGCAGGAGGGAAAGGGGACGACAGAAGATGAGATGGTGGATGGTATCACTGACTCGATGGACATGAGTTTAAGTGAACTCCAGGAGATGGTAATGGACAGGAAGGCCTGGCATGCTGCAATTCATGGGGTCACAAACAGTTGGACACAACTGAGGGACTGCACTGAACTGACTGAACACATAGGGTTTGTTTGGGTTTTTTTCCAACAAATTAGTACCTCTTTTCATTTTACTGATCTTTAAATCAACTAGTGTGGTGGAAAGTTTGTGTTCATTTAGAGATCACAATATATGGACTCAAAAAAATTAAAGTTTGAGTTCTGATTCTGCCCAAACTGTTTCAGTTTCCTGCCCTTTGATGAGTTATGTATCAATTCCTTTATTTTTTAGGCAGAGATAGCAGTATACGGATTTTTGAATGTGTGGGGTGGGCACCCCAAACTCCACATTGTTCAAGGCTCAACTGTAGTTACTGACCTCAAGGAGCTTGCCTTCTAGGAAGGGAAACAGACATTGAACAAATTATCACACAAATAAATACAAAATTACATATTCTTCCTTGAAAGGAAAGGGCCTCCTGGGAGATAATAAAAAGAGTAAGTAATTCAGTGGGGTATACCAAAGAAAGTCCTCCCGAGGAAGTGACATTAAATATGAGACCTGAAAGAAAAGAGCAGTAAATATCTTTTGTTACTTTCTTACCTAGCATCAATTCACATTCTTCTACAACCATCATCCAAGTCTTTCTGGAGACTATTTGAATATTCTTCCCATGCTCACTGCAATGGTAATTTGGAGACTTTTCTGCCCACCCCCCCTCAAGGCTAGGATGGGGCCAAGACCTAGGCTGTGTACCTCATGTCCCTGGCCAGTGATGTATCCAATTGCATCAGGCATGGGAAAATGACCTCTGTGAGGGCAATTATAGCAGCAAGACTCTATCTAGGGGCTTTGGTTTAAGCCGTTTTATCCATTGCACTGAGTATTGTGAAGATATGACCTTGAAACTGAAGGAGGGGCGATGATGCATAACAGGGAGATTCATTTCTGTATCAAGAAATGGATCTTCTTGTCATTATTAAAACTCCAGTTTAGACTGTGCCTGGGCTTCCCTGGTAGTTCAGTGGTAAAGAGTCTGCCTGCCAGTGCTGGAGATGTGGATTTGATCCCTGAGTTGGGAAGATCCCCTGGAGAAGGAAATGGCGACCCACTCCAGTATTCTTGCCCGGGAAATCCCATGGACAGAGGAGCCTGGCGGGCTAAAGTCCATAGGGTCACAAAGAGTCAGACACCACTGAAGTAACTGAGCACTGACTATATCCATAACCCAAGGACTGTTCAGATATATGAAACATAGCACATTCCTTTCTGGCTAAAAAAATGCATGGAGCTTTAGTGTTAGTCTTTTTTTTTTTCCTAGTACTGTTCCTTCTGGACATATGGTGGGACTCTACTTCCTTACTCCTTTAAGTCAGACTCCTTTATATTGATTTGGCCAATATAATGTGAGCAGCCTCAGTGTATTTCACTTCTAGGCAGAGGTCTTTAAGAGCTGGTACACACCCTACAACGTTATCTTCCCTGGTCATGGCAGTCAGATATGTTCCAAATGGTAGAGACTCTTGTCAACCTAAGACCCTGACTGAGCTGGACTGAGAGCAGAGCTCCCATCAACCAAGAGGAAGAAATGAAAGCACTGACATCATGGAGCTGCTCTTCACTGTAGCATAACTTATCCCACACTGAGTTAAATCCACCACTTGAATTGTGTTTTTCTCTTTTGCAACAGAAATGCAATGAGTATAAGGAAGGTGGTGGGGAAAAAAAAAAAAAGATAAAGCATTCCAGTGAACAACTCATGTGAAGGGAAGAAACTGAATTGGAGGCTGAAATGGAGAAGACTTAAGGTTACTGAAGTGATCCAAGTAGGAGGCAATGTTGATTGGAGTAGTGGTATGGAATACGGAAAACAATGGGGAGATTATATATATAGGACTTTAGTTCCTCAACTAGGGATTAAACCCATGCCCCCTTCAGTGGAAGCACCATGTCTTAACTACTAGACCACCAGAGAATTTCCTCAAAATATATCTTTAAAGGTACAAAATGTTAGGAAATAATTTTTCCCTGCCAAGACTGATTGCTTTGTCATTTTGACTTTAAAAGGCCCAGGAGTGCATTAAAAAGTTAATGAGCTGAGAATTAGGAGATCCAGAAATCTGGGGCTAAATCCGTTAAGTAGGGTGTGACCTTGGACAAGTTCTTTGCCTTTGCAGACCTTCACTTCTCATCTCTATAAAAGAAGGGGGAGCCAGAGTGTCTCTACATTTTCCTTTAAGAGCTGACATTCTATGGAGCCTGATCATCTGAAGCTATCATATCAAAATGTTTGAATGGGATAAGTGTCCCTGACTCAATTAAGGAAATAAAGAATGAAAACTCAGAAGACTTTGCCATAGTATAGTCATTTTGTGAATAGTGAAGTCAAAATAACACCCAGTGGCATATGAAAGGCTGGAGCCTTTTGATTATGGTTTCATAATGATAGTTTAACACAAGTGTCTAAAAAATGACCCAGACAGCATATGCGCTACATTGTCAATATGACTCACTCTGATTTGGATTCAGACAGACTCTTCTACATTAAATGTGTTCCTCCAAATATAACAAATAAATTGAGAGGCAGGGAAGGTACCCAAGCAATATTGGACAAGGTGAACTTCATAGGCACTTCATCATAACTCTGTTCACTACAGCAGCATTTTCCCAAAGTTGTACTTAGAGGCTTTAACTCAATAAATGGACAAACATGTATGCTTAGTAGTTATTTCCCCTGACTTTGCGCTTGATTTACAGAAACGTCTATTAGCTGGGATTTCCCTGGTGGTCGAGTGGTTAAGACTTCATGCTTCCAATGCAGGGGGTGCAGGTTCAGTCCCTGGTTTGGGAACTAGGATCCCACATGCCATGTGCTGAAACCAAATTTAAAAAAGAAGGAAAGAGGAACTATCCATTAGCTTAATATTCCTAGCCCTTCTCTATTCTCTTCTTCATTCCTGCCCGATTAGTGAGTTTGGAGGAAAAAACCAAGTATGGTAGCTCAATCCTTCTCTCCCTACGCTTTCTCTCTCTCTCTTTTAATTCATTTATTTAGTTATATGTCTGTGTCTGATCTTAGTTCTGGCATGCAGCATTGTCGTTGCATCATGGGAGATTTCTCATTGGAACACACAGACTCTAGCTGTGGTGCACCGGCTCAGTAGTTACAGCGTGTGGGCTTCATTACTCCCTGGCATGTGGGATTTTAGTTCCCTGACCAGGGATCAAACCCGTGTTCTCTGCATTGCAGGGCAGATTCTTCATCACTGGGCCGTCAGGGAAGTCTCTCTCCCTACCTTTCTGAATTTGCCCCCTTCAGGGAGAACAACTTCTGTGCTGTCCTTGGCTGTGGGAAGAAATGGGCCATGCTGCAGGGTAGGCCTGCTGGCGGATGTGTCTGTTCAAGCCTGGGGTTTACTCTTAGGGAGCCCATAATTGCCCAGCACCTAAGCAACTCTCGTGGCTCAGATGGTAAAAGTGTCTGCCTACAATCTGAGAGACCAGGGTTCCATCCCTGTGTTGGGAAGGTCCCCTGGAGAAGGAAATGGCACCCCACTCCAGTACTCTTGCCTGGAGAATCCCATGGAGGGAAGAGCTGCAGTCCACGGGGTTGCAGAGTTGGACATGACTGAGTGACTTTCACTTTCACCTTCTTTCACTAAGCAACAGCCCCCAGTGCAGCCTGTATTAGTCACTAACCTCATATTTTGAGCTCCATTTGCCTGACTCTCATCTGCCTCAAGTGAGGAAGATGACATTTATTGAGTCCCCTCAAATTCTAACACTCATATCCATCTTAATGGATACTGGAAAACTATATAGCCTGTTAATGAAACCCTGTAATACCACAGATATTATTGCTTAATATGAATATCATTCTTTTAAGGGTTTCACTTTAATGTTGATCAAACAAAAATATTAAGAAAACATTAATATAAATGGTACAAAATTATGAAATTGGCAAATCTGTAGAAAAAAAGTTATGAATTCTATGACTGACAGAGGTTTTGGAATTATTGTACTAATGAGCAGAATGTGATATGAACCATGTCTTGGCTCCATCCAGGAGCTTCATCAGATCAAAAAGATTGTCAATTCTGGAGAAAGGCTTGTAGCTGATGAAACCTTATATAAGACAAGAAAAGTATGGAACAGCAATATCATAAGTTAAATTGGAAATATCAGTGTGAAATAATAACCTTCATAAATTTGTTTTCGGCTCTCAGTGGCCCAGTACCAGCAGCAATTCACTCTTGTTCATCACACATTCGCCTGTATTAATACATACCCAGGACACAGCTCCTGGTCTTTAAAATTATTTTCTGTTAAAAAAAACAAAAAACAGAATCCTTTAGAAGGTAGCTAATTTCCTGATTTATGATGGAAAAAAAATTTCAGAACATCTCTCCAACATCCAATCATTGCCAAAAAAGCAAGACAGTTTTCAAGACTATCAGAGACAATACATAAAGGATAAAGGAGTCAATATGAAGGGTGCTTCAAAGACCATATGGTGAGCTTTTTAAATAAAATTCTTATTATACAAATAGAGCAGAAAACACATACACACTACACATCAAATGTATGCCCAGGTCAAAAAATAGAACTTAAGCATTTGTTCCAGAAGCTCCTTCCTTGACCCTCATTCTTATCACACCTCTTTCCCCTTCTGCATATCTTCATTTTTATAATAATGCCTTTCTTGGGGTATTTGTTTTATTACCCAAATGTTCATCTCTAAACACTACAGTTTACTCTTGCCCATTTGAAAAAGATACATCTCTTGCATTATCATCACCATCATCGTCACCATGGTTTATAGGACAAGATCAATTTTGTGAAATACTATGAATTCAAAATGACTCAGAAGAGTTAATATGAAGCTTGACCAAAAGATTACTGTAATAGAAAGTGGTGACTATAATAGATCATATTTATTTTTTATTGATTTTAATAATTAGGAGGGTTTGATATTTCTTCTAGTATTTCTAATATGAATATGGTATGCTTAAAAGCACAGTCATCTGCCTACCTTATCTATTAAGAATAAACAGTTGACAGTGTAAGCTATATAGCCCCAGAAAAAGTAGATGCCAAGAACAGGAAGGACCGTTCAACTTAGGTGGGCACCCCAAATAACCAACCAGATAGAGGGATCCACAGCATTTGCCAGATGACCTACAGAGGAACACTACACAGACTTAATCTCACAACTCCTAGGAGATTAAATCTCAGTACTAATAAGGGAGATGTAACTTTTTAATGCTAAGAGACAAAATCAATATTTGATCATGACAAGATAATAGGTTTTATAACAATGGCCAAGCGATCTTTTTTTTTTCAAATCAGAGATAGATACTAGGTTGCAAAATTAAAACCCCAGGCATAAGATAAGGCCTGAAATAGTCTCACTGACCTTAACAGATGTAATTTAACTATAGAAAAGCTTACCATAGAAAGGTGATTTGGGTTAGAATCACCTTGAGAGAAACAAACAAGTATGACCAAGAATTAATCAGTCGATAAACCAAGTCCTGCCATCTAGGCTGTTTTGATAAGTTTATTTTTTCTTCAGGATCTGCTAAGAATTTTGTGACCCAAGGAAAGGAATAAAAATAATAATGCTGAAACTCTGAGGCTATATAAAAACTAACTTAGAAAAATAAGAAGAGAAATAGAGAGGCATTAAATCCTTGATATTGATGCTTTAGAGTAAATTTATATGAAACTGTAAGTTCTATAGCCTTTGTTTTATATGTTTATAAACTAAGGTTTTGAAGTGTTTAAAATGATCAGCCATTCTAAATATATAATTGCAGTTAGTTTAAACTGTTTAATATGATATGCTTAATAAATCTGTAATCAATGTTTAAAAGCCCCAAGAAAAACTGATTTTCAATTTGGGGTATTAGATTCATGAACTTAATAAATTGAGTTTTAAACAAAGAACAAATCGTTCTGAGTATTCCTCTCCATAGGAAAATCTGTCAAAAAAATGAAAAGAAAAGGAACCAAAACAAAATGTTCTGTCAATAAAGACCGAGAGAGAAGGTAGTATTACCTTGTGGTAATTATCTATCCCTATGTAACAAATGGTTCCCAAACTACTGGCTCAACAACATCTATTTTCTCAACATTTATCATCCCACAGGCAGGGATCTGAGCAGGGCTTAGCCGAATGGCTTGGCTCCAGGTGGCTCACAAGGCTGCAATTAAAATGTCGGCTGTGGTTGAGCCTCAGATTCATGGAGGGAAGGAGACCCTTCCAAACTCACACATGTATTTGTCAGCAGGATTCAGTTCCTAACAGGCTGTTGGGCTGAGGGCCTCCATTCCTCCTGGGCTCTCAGCCAGGAGACACACTCTCCTGGCTGTTTCTGGCTATGTGATCTCTCCATAAGGCAGTTCACGGCATGGCAGCTGGCTACATCAGGTGAAGAAGCAAGAAAAGCCAAAAATAAAGTCATAGTCTTTTCTCGTTTTGCTTTGTTTTTTGTTTTTGGCATTTCCTCTCAACATTTTATTATGAAAAAGTTCTAATGTACAGAAAAGTTGAAAGAACTGTAGAAGGAATAACCCTTAAACCACCTAGACTAGACTCTAGAAGTTGCATTTTGCTGTATTGCTTTATCACATGTTGATCCATTTATCCATATTTCCACTCATTCATTCATCCCTCAGTTCGTCTTTTATAATGTGTTCTAAGAGATGGCATCCCATCATTTTTGCCACAGTCCACTGTTGGAAGCAAGCCACTAAGTCCAGTTCACACTCAGAGAATGACTGCATAGGATGAGTAGGGGGTCACTGGGAGCTATTTTAGAAGCTGTCTGCATGTGAAATTTCCCAAGACACTGGCCCACACAACAACACACCAAGGGCCATGTGTGTGCATCCCAAAGTCATGTCTCTGCAAACACCAAATCAGCGGACATTTCTTGAACACCTTCTATGCACCAGGTGCTGTAGGAGATGCTGGGGCCTTAGTAATAAATGAGACACACTTCCTGCTCTTAAGGACCCCATAGCTCAAAGAAAGACACCTGCAATTCCATGAGAGTTAAATACTCTCTCCTTTCCTCCTCTCCTATAGCACCTTTAACTTTATTTTGCAAATATTTATTTAAATATCTGCTGCCCTGTGAGACTATAATGTCCCTGAAAGAAGGGACTACGTCTGTTTCATCTTCTGGCTGCTTGTGTCTTGCACATGGCCTACCCTATAGGAGGCATAGCATAACTTTGAACCCTAAAAAGCAGACATGGTCAATAATCTACTAGGTATTCACATCTTAGTATAAATTAATGGCCACAGTCTTCTGAGAATTAATCATTAATAAGGAAACAAAGATGAGAGTTGGACAAAAATGACACTAAGAAAATTTCACAAAGAGGAATCCTGTAGTGTTAAAAGAGATAAACACTGACTGACTGGACAGCAGAGAGAGCAGGCAGACAAGCCGGAGAGCTGTGGTGGCACAGGAGAGAAGGGGAGCGTGGGAGGGAAGGGGAGCGTGACAGGCCCACTGGGGGAGCCACCACAGCACACAGAACCTGGGTGCCCCCCAGGCATACCTGTGGGCATGGGGAGCCTGGGCAGCAGCACACAGAGCCTGGGTGCCCTCCAGGCATACCTGTGGGCATGGGGAGCCTGGGCAGCAGCACACAGAGCCCGGGTGCCCTCCAGGCATACCTGTGGGCATGGGGAGCCTGGGCAGCAGCACACAGAGCCCGAGTGTCCTCCAGGCATACCTGTGGGCATGCGGAGCCTGGGCAGCAGCACACAGAGCCCGGGTGCCCTCCAGGCATACCTGTGGGCATGGGGAGCCTAGGCAGCAGGTGGCTGGGGAGACCCAGTGACCGGCGAAGCGGGACGAGGAGCCAGAGCCAGACTGGGATGAGAAGGTGATGCCACCAGGGGCACCACTTGCTTTCTGGGGGAAGATGCTCAACTATTGCATGCAAGATGCCACCATGTTGGACATGGAGAAATGGAGGAAGCCTTCCAAGCACTGTAGATCAAGCCCTGAGCCTTTGGAGTGGGAACACTGACTCCAAGACCCTAGACTACCAGAGAACTAACCCTAGGGAATATCAGATAGTGAGAACTCACACAAAGGAAACCACTTGAATATAAGACCCAGCATCACCCAACCACCAGTAGCACCCTGTGCAGGACACCGCATCTAAACAACAAACAAAACAAAAACACAAACCCAGTCATCAGCCAACAGGATTACCACCTCACTCAACCTTGCCCATCAGAGGAAAAACATACCAAAAAAACTCAGCACAAACCCTATAGGAAGCCACACAAACCTTAGGGCCAATCTTAGGAGGGCAGAAACCAAAAGGAAGAAAGAATTTCACCTTCTTCAAGGAAAGAATTCAACTTTCCTTGAAGCCTGGGAAAAGGAGACCTCAAACACAATAACTTTTAAAAAATGATTAAAAGGCAAAGAAATACTGCACAAATGAAGGAACAAACCAGAAATACAGAGTCCAAATAAAGGAAGAGGAAATAGGCAAATTACTTGAAAAATAATTCAGAATAATGATAGTAAAGATGATCAAAAACCTTGAAAACAAAATGGAGAAAATGCAAGAATCAATTTAAAAAGAACTAGAGGAATTAAAGAATAAACATACAGAGACAAACAACACAATTACTGAAATTAAAAATACTCTGGAAGGAATCAGTAGCAGAATATCTGAAGCAGAAGAATGAATCAATGAGCTGGAAGATAAAATGGTGGAAATAACTTCTGAAGAGTGGAATAAAGTGAAAAAAATGAAGAGCCGAGGACAGTCTCAGAGAAATCTGGGACCACAGCAAATGCACCAACATTTGAACCATAGGGGTCCCAGGAGAATAAGAGAAAAAGAAAGGCTATGAAAAAAATTTTGAAGAGATTATAGTTGAAAATTTCCCCAACATGGGAAAGGAAATAGTCAATCAAGTCCAAAAGGCACAAGGTGTCCCTTACAATACAAACCCAAGGAGAAACACACCAAGACACATACTAATCAAATTAACAAAGACTAAACACAAAGAAAGAATATTAAGAGCAGCACGGGAGAAGCAAAAAGTAACATACAAGGGAACCCCATTTGATTAATGGCTGATCTTTCAGCAGAAACTCTGTAGGCCAGAAGGAACTGGCAGGATATATTTAAAGTACTGAAAGGGAAAAATCTCTAACCAAGACTACTGTACCCAGCAACGATATCATTCAAAATTGATGGAGAAATAAACAACTTTTCAGAAAAGCAAAAGTTAAGAGAAGTCAGTACCACCAAACCAACTTTACAACAAATATTAAAAGGACTTATATAGCCAAGAAATACAACAGAAGAATAAAGATCTATAAAATCAACCCCAAACTATTAGAAAATGGCAATAGGAACATCTATCTCAATAATTATTTTAAATGTAAGTGGATTAAATGCTCCAACCAAAAGACTCAGACTGGCTGAATGGATACAAAAGAAGACCTATATATATGCTGTCTACAAGGAAACCACTTCAGACCTCAAGACACATATAGACTGAAACTGAGAGGATGGAAAAATATATTCCATGCAGTTCAGTTCAGTTCAGTCGCTCAGTCGTGTCCGACTCTTTGTGACCCCATGAATCGCAACACCCCAGGCCTCCCTGTCCATCACCAACTCCCAGAGTTCACCCAAACTCATGTCTATCGAGTTGGTGATGCCATCCAGTCATCTCATCCTCTGTCATCCCCTTTTCCTCCTGCCCCCAATCCCTCCCAGCATCAGAGTCTTTTCCAATGAGTCAACTCTTCACATGAGGTGGCCAAAGTATTGAAGCTTCAGCTTCAGCATCAGTCCTTCCAATGAACACCCAGGACTGACCTCCTTTAGGATGGACTGGTTGGATCTCCTTGCAGTCCAAGGGACTCCCAAGACTCTTCTCCAACACCTCAGTTCAAAAGCATCAATTCTTTGGCACTCAGCTTTCTTCACAGTCCAACTCTCACATCCATATGTAACCACTGGAAAGACCATAGCCTTGACTAGACAGACCCTTGTTGGCAAAGTAATGTCTCTGCTTTTGAATATGCTATCTAGGTTGGTCATAACTTTCCTTCCAAGGAGTAAGCATCTTTTCATTTCATGGTCGCAATCACCATCTGCAGTGATTTTGGAGCCCAAAAAAATAGTCTGACACTGTTTCCACTGTTTCCCCATCCATTTCCCATGAAGTGATGCAAATGGGAAGCAAAAGAAAGCTGGAGTACCAATCCTCATATCAGACAAAATAGACCTTAAAGAAGATTACAAGAGATAAGGAAGGACACTACATAATTGATCATGGGATCAATCCAAGAGGAAGACATAACAATTGTAAATATCTATGCACCCAACATAGAAGCACCTCAATATATAAGACAAACACTAACAGGCATAAAAGGAGAAATTGACAATAACACAATAATAGTAGATTTTAACACCCCACTCACACCAATGGACAAATCATCAAAACAGAAAATTAATAAGGAAACACAAGTCTTAAATGATACATTAGATGAGATGGATCTCACTGAAATCTTCAGGACATTCCATCCAAATGCAGAAGAATACACCTTTTTCTCAAGGGCACTTGGAACATTCTCCAGGATAGACCACATCTTGGGTCACAAATCAAACCTCAGTAAATTTAAGAAAATTGAAATTGTATCAAGCTTCTTCTCTGACCACAATGCTATGAGACAAGATATCAATTACAAGAAAAAAAAAGTGTAAGAAACACAAACACGTGGAGATAAAACAACACGTTTCTAAATAACCAACAGGTTATTGAAGAAATCAAAAGGGAAATCAGAGAAATAAATGACAATGAAAACATGACAACTCAAAACCTATGAGATGCAACAAAAGCAGTTCTAAGAGGGAAGTTTATAGCAATACAATCCTACCTCAAGAAACAAGAAAAACATGGAATAGGCAACCTAACTTTACACCTAAAACAACTGGAAAAAGAAGAGGAACAACAACAACAAACCCAAAATTAGTAAAAGGAAAGAAATCGTAAATATCCGAGCAGAAATAAATGAAAAAGAAATGAAAGAAACAATAGTAAAGATTAATAAAACTAAAAGCTGGTTCTTTGAGAAGATGAACAAAATTAACAAACCTTTAGCCAGACTCATCAAGAAAAAAAAGAAAGAAGAATCAAATCAACAAAATTAGAAATGAAAAAGGAGAGGTTACAACAGACAATGCAGAAATACAAAGGATTGTGAGGACTGTTATGAACAACCATATAGCAATATAATAGATAACCTGGAAGAAAAGGACAGATTCTTAGAAAAGTTCAATCTTCCAAGACTGAACCAGGAAGAAATAGAAATTATGAACAACCCAATTACAAGCACTGAAATTGAAGCTGTGATCAAAAATCTCCCCAAAAGCAAAGCCCAGGACCAGACAGCTTCACAGGAGAATGTCCATCAAACATTTAGAGAAGAGCTAAAGCCTATCCTTCTAAAAGTCTTTCAAAAAATTGTAGAGGAAGGAACACTTCCAAACTCATTATACGAGGCCACCCTGATATACCAAAACCAGACAAAGACAACACAAAATAAGAATACTACAGGCCAATATCACTGATGAACATAGATGTGAAAATCCTCAACAAAATTTTAGCAAATAGAATTCAGCAACACGTCAAAAAGCTCATACACCATGATCAAGTTGGGCTTATTCCAGGAATGCAAGGATTCTTCAATATATGCAAATCAATCAATGTGATACATCATATTAACAAACTGAAAGATAAAAACTATATGATAATCTCAATAGATACAGAAAAAGTCTTGGACAAAATTCAGCAGCCATTTATGATGAAAACTCTTCAAAAACTGGGCATAGAATGAACCTTTCCTCAACAGAGTAAAGGCCATATATGATAAGCCTACAGCAAACATTAATCTCAATGGTGAAAAACCGAAAGCATTCCCCCTAAGATCAGGAACAAGACAAGGATTCCTCCTTTTGCCACTGTTATTCAACATAGTTCTGTAAGTCATAGCTACATCAATCAGAGAAGAAAAAGAAATAAAAGGAATCCAGATTAGAAAAGAAAAAGTAAAGCTCTCACTGTTTGCAGATGACATGATACTATACATAGAAAACCCTAAAGATAGTATCAGAAAATTACTAGAGCTAATCAATGAATTTAGCAAAGTTTCAGAATACAAAATCAATACACAGAAATCACTTGCATTTCTATATACTAACAATAAAAAATCAGAAAGAGAAATTAAGGAATCAATTCCATTCACCATTGCAACAAAAAGAATTAAATATCTAGGAATAAACCTACCTAAGGAGACAAAAGAACTGTACACAGAAAATTACAAGACATTAATGAAAGAAATCAAAGATGACATAAACAGATGGAGAGATATTTCATGTTCTGGGTAGGAAGAATCAATATTATGAAAATATTGACATCTGTGAAATACCAAATGCAATCTACAGATTCAATGCAATCCCTATCAGATTACCAATAGCATTTTTCACATAACTAGACCAAAAAAATTCACAATTCATCAGTTCAGTTCAGTTCAGTCGCTCAGTCGTGTCCAACTCTTTGCAACCCCATGAATTGCAACACGCCAGGCCTCCCTGTTCATCACCAACTCCTGGAGTTCACTCAAACTCATGTCCATCGAGTCGGTGATGCCATCCCCCCATCTCATTCTCTGTTGTCCCCTTCTCCTCCTGCCCCCAATCCATCCCAGCCTCAGAGTCTTTTCCAGTGAGTCAACTCTTCGCAATTCATATGGAAACAGAAAAGACCCCAAATTGCCAAAGCAGTCTTGAGAAAGAAGAATAGAGCTGTAGGAATCAATCTTTCTGACTTAAGATTATACTACAAAGTTATAGTCATCAAGACAGTATGGTTCTGGCACAAAGACAGAAATATAGACCAATGGAACAAGATAGAAAGCCCAGAAATAAACCCATGCATCTATGGGTACCTTCTTTTTTACAAAGGAGGTAAGACTATACAATGGGGCAAAGACAGCCTCTTCAATAAATGGTGCTGGGAAAAACTGGACAGCTACATGTAAAAGAATGAAACGAGAACACTTCCTAACACCATACACAAAGATAAATTCAAAGTGGATTAAAGATCTAAATGTAAGACCAGAAACTATAAAACTCTTAGAGGAAAACATAGGCAGAACACTCGATGACATAAATCAAAGCAAGATCCCCTATGACCCACCTCCTAGAGTAATGGAAATAAAAACAAAAGTAAACAAGGGGGACCTGATTAAACTTTGCACAGCAAAGGAAACTATTCAGTTCAGTTCAGTTCAGTCACTCAGTCATGTCTGACTCTTTGCAACCCCATGAACCACAGCACACCAGGCCTCCCTGCCCATTACCAACTCCTGGAGCCTACCCAAACTCATGTCCTTTGAGTCAGTGATGCCATCCAACCATTTCATCCTCCGTCATCACCTTTTCCTTCTGCCCTCAATCTTTCCCAGCATCAGGGTCTTTTCAAATGAGTCAGCTCTTTGGCTTCAGGTGGCCAAAGTATTGGAGTTTCAGCTTCAACATCAGTCCTTCCAATGAACACCCAGGACTGATCTCCTTTAGGATGGACTGGTTGGATCTCCTTGCAGTCCAAGGGACTCTCAAGAGTCTTCTCCAACACCACAGGTCAAAAACATCCGTTCTTCGGCATTCAGCCCTCTTTATAGTCCAACTTTCACATCCATACATGACTACTGGAAAAACCATAGCCTTGACTAGACAGACATTTGTTGGCAAAGTAATGTCTCTGCTTTTGAATATGCTGTCTAGGTTGGTCATAACTTTCCTTCCAAGGAGTAAGCATCTTTTAATTTCATGGCTGCAATCACCATCTTCAGTGATTTGGGAACCTATAAGCAAGGTGAAAAGACAACCCTCAAAATGGGAGAAAATAATAGCAAATGAAACAACTGACAAAGGATTAATTTCCAAAATATATAAGCAGCTCATACAACTCAGTACCAGAAAAACAAACAATCCAATCAAAGACTGGGGAAAAGACCTAAACAGACATTTCTCCAAAGAAGACATACAGATGGCTAACACATGAAAAGATGCTCAACATCTCTCATTACTAGTGAAATGCAAATCAAAACCACAATCAGATATCACTTCACAGCAGTCAGAATTATCCTCATCAAAAAGTCTACAAACAATAAATTCTTGAGAGGGTGTGGAGAAAAAGGAACACTCTTGCACTGTTGGTGGGAATGTAAATTGATACAGCCACTGTGGAAGACAGTATGGAGATTCCTTAAAAAACTAGGAATAAAACCACCATATGACCCAGTAATCCCACTCCTAGGCATATACCCTGAGGAAACCGAAATTTAAAGAGACACATGTATCCCATTGTTCATTGCAGCACTATTTACAAAAGCTAGAACATGCAACTAACCTAGACGTCCATCTACTGATGAGTGGATAAAGAAGATGTGGTATATATATATATATATATATATATATATATATATATATACAATGGAATATTACTCGGCCATAAAAAGGAACGCATTTGAGTCAGTTCTGATGACGTGGATGAACCTAGAACCTATCATACAGAGTGAAGTGAGTCAGAAAGATAAATATCGTATTCTAAAGCACATATACAGAATCTAGATAAATGGTACTGAAGAACTTATTTACAGGGCAGCAATGGAGAATCACACATAGAGAACAGACTTACAGACACGGGGAGAGGGGAGGAGAGGGTAAGATGTATGGAAAGAGTAACATTACCATATGTAAAATAGATAGCCAAGGGGAATTTGCCATATGGCTCAGGAAACTCAAACAGAAGCTCTGCATAAACCTAGAGGGGTGGAATGGGAAGGGAGATGGGAGGGAGTTTCAAAAGGGAGGGGATGTATATATACCTATGGCTGATTCATGTTGAGGTTTGACAGAAAACAGCAAAATTCTGTAAAGCAATTATCCTTCAATAAAAATAAGTAATTTTTTTTTTAAAGAGAGATAAATGTTGACTGGATTGAACCTGGGTCTCCTGCATTGCAGGCAGATTCTTTACTGTGTAAGCCACTAGAGAAGCCCCTAGTTTGGTCAAGGCCTGACTTAACTGCCCCTTTCCTACCTCCTACCTCTTCCCCAACTCCCCCACAGACCCCCAAGCAAAAAGGAAGTTCTACTGTGTTATGGTTCCAGACGTGTGCTTTAGCAGACAGTAATTAAATGCCACAATCGGACACTGACATAACTCCATTTCTTTTTCACATAATTGCAGGAGCATGAACTCTCTGTGATTACTTCGTGTAATTAGAAAATGAGGAGATGCAACTAATGAGGACAGGTGATAAAAACAACTGCAAATATTTCTTTCAAAATTTACTTTTATCATAAAATTCACTCAGATTAAACTCTAGTGAACTGCAGACATTTTTTATAAATGTTACTGGTGCAGGTCGAAATGAATATTTTACAACTGTGATTCATGTTTTCGGAAGACTTAGAGTAAGAAGATCACCATCTTTCCTGTATATATAAGCTTAATCGATGTCTTTGGAAAGATAAATTATGTGGATTTCAAAAAATATTTTAAATATGCAATATTCTCCATTCTCTCCAAAAGGAATCTTACCTGGAAGAGGGTAGGGAGGCGGAAAGGAAGCCAGAATAAAAAACAGAATACAGTAGAATTGTTCTAGGTGCAAATATTTCAGGCATATGGATTCTGCCCTCCCCACCCCACAGAATCTCCTGAACAGGAAGGGAGAGGAAGATAAGCCATTTCAGACCACAAGGGGCTTCCAAGAAGGGTTGGGTTTGTGAAAGAAAACCCATGGCCTCTGCCGATCTATTTGTGTGGAGAAGCAGATAGGCCTTGAGGTCTTTTCAAATGAGTCAGCTCTTTACATCAGGTGGCCAAAGTAATGGAGTTTCAGCTTCAGCTGAACTTCCAATGAATACTCAGGGGTGATTTCCTTTAGGATGGACCACCTGAGGCCAAATGAAAGGAACCAGAAAAGGTCATAAAAAGACCACTTGAGGACAGATTAAAGGGATGCAGGCCCTGCACACACTCATTCTTATAGCAATACTGCCCTTGAAACATTTCTATAAAACTTCTCATCAAATCTTCCCAGGCTGGGACACATAGTTTTAGAGGCTCAAGCCTGCTGTCCCTCCCTTTGACTGGCTATTCTTTTATACTTATAAAGCTATTCTTTTATACTTCACCAAAAGCTTTGTCTCCAAGATTCCATATGGCGCCAGTGCACAGAGGCCAAGTTTACAGCATCAAGACTAAGAGGTGATCCCTACACTGAGTTAATTCCATTGTTAGGACAATTCAAGGTGTTCATAAGTGCGGAGTGCTTAGATAGTGCCTTGCACACAGTACAGCTGATACATACTTAGTAAAATAAATAAGTTAGCTTTGCAATACATCCCCACACTGGCCCAGCTGACCTGGCCAAGCAGAGGAACTGTGAATTACCAGAGGTGTTACAGGAACTACTGACTGAAACCACTCACCCTGGCCAAGCCTCTTAGTAACCACTTGCATGAATTATCTTACAACAGGAGGTCCTGGTAAGGAAGTTGGAACTAACAAGCTACCACCAGTGGGAAGAATTCAGAAAAGGTCAAAAGGAGAGAGGAGACACCAATCCATATATCCTATCCACCTCCCAGGATCCTCCTTGCTGGAATCCATCTTGGCT
Organism: Budorcas taxicolor; assembly: GCF_023091745.1. Classification (NCBI taxonomy): domain Eukaryota; kingdom Metazoa; phylum Chordata; class Mammalia; order Artiodactyla; family Bovidae; genus Budorcas; species Budorcas taxicolor. The sequence continues at coordinate 56,652,491 of NC_068916.1, forward strand.
GAGTGATGTGTGTGCCACCAATGATAGGGATAGAACAAAGGGACAAAACAGATGATTAGATAGCTAATCCCACAAGGGGACTGTAAGTAGAAAAATATGGGAGACCCCTGTAAGCTAAGGATTACTGGAGAAAGCAGGTTTGCATAATAACAAAACCATGCAACAGAAGCACAGGACATGCCCCCAAACAATGAAACAGTGGTAATACAAGACCCACATCCTGCCCAGTGAGCTCAGTAAGTAAATGACTCCTGATGCAGGACGTGCTCTCTGCACCCATAAAAAACAATAATTTGTGGATGTAGTTTGACCACACAGGGACAACAAAACTCCCTTCCACTTTTCCTTTCATTATAAAACTGTAGCCTACCACCACCCCAAAAAACCCTGTAGCCCACCAAGTTCTTAGGGCACAGCATCTCTCTTGTAAATCTCACAAGCATCCTATTCTATTGATAATAAACCACTTCTTATTTACCACTTTGCTCTTGCTGAATTCTTCTCTGCACTGAGACAAAAAGGGCTGTAGTACAGGAGTTCTTTGGAGCCCCCTGAAATGACACCGATCGGTTTCACCAGGAAGGACCCTGAGTCAGAGTGATTGGCCAGAGATAACCTGGAAACTAATCCAATTACCATAAAACCTGAGACTGTGAGTCACGTGGCAGAGCAGTCCTCCTGGGTTCCCTTAGCCTACTGCTCTGTGTCTAGGCACATCTTCCCAATAAAGTCTCTTGCTTTGTCAGCCTGTGTGTCTCACTGTACAACTCACTTCTGAGTATTGGACAAGAGCCCACTCTCGGGCCCTGGAATGGGGGTCCCCCTTCCTCCAACAGAGAAAGCAGCAGAAGAGGCAACAGTGTCCTCCTCAAGTTGTAAAACCAATTTATTCCGTATGCTGATTGGATGCCCAAGGTTATAATCTCATTAACTACTAAGTGTATTTTCATCTTTGAATCCCCTACTTATTAATTCTTTATTTTAAAAAAGAATATACATAAAAGTCTATGAAACTAAACAGAAAATGTAAAACCTCTTAAGACTAAAAATACACTGTGATATTATATTATATATAATATCTTTTTGATCTCAAAATAAGAAAGAGATAAGTGCTTAGACTTTACCTTCCTGGAATCTGATTTTGCTGGAATACAAGCGAACAGATAGTGTGCCTTTTGAAAACAAGTATTCATTTAAAATGTTTTGAGTTTTCAAAATATATAGCATTATTTTTATTTTGACCACAGCATCACTGATATTTTCTAACATTCTTATTTGTTTCTAGTTCTGAAGGAATCCTTATAGACTTAGGAGTCCTGGTTGGCTAACCTTGCCCTAAACTTACCCTTGACACAGCCCCATCCATTGGCAATTCTTGTAATACACAAATCAGAAAGTGGATATTTTTATGCAAACTTATTTCCACTAGTAGGCAAAGAACTTAGATATGATTTGCATGCAGCAAGTCATAAGCAGCATTTCTGGGTACAAAGGACACTAGGCAGACCCTCTGGCTCTACCTTCCAAATATATCTGCAATCTGACCCCTTTAACCACTTCCACTGGAACCAGACTGGCCCAGGCCAGCATTAGCTGTCACCACGCTTACCGCAGTGGTCTTCTAACTGGCCTCCCACTTCCACTTTTGCCCCGATATGTCTTCTCTCAACACAGCAGCCTGGCTGGCTTGTTAAAACATAAATCAGATGGTGACCCTCCTCTGCTCAAAAGATTTGTATCAGGTGACATCCAATCAGGAAACCAGAAACCTCTCCAGATATCTCAAAGACAGGGAATACATAAGAAATTGATGACAAAGATGAGTAACTGAAGGAAGCCACTATCACCCTTAGGCTAGAGGAAGCAGGAAACATGGTATGACATGGAGCCTGCAGTCAGAGACGCTGAAAGGGCTAGGCTGGAAGGACCTGCCTGAGCCAGCACTGCCAGCTGCCAGCTGCCATGTTAGAATGGCTGCCAGGATGCTGAGCCAGAAAAACAAGGAAGGCGCTTCCTGCCTCCCTTCTTCAGTCTTGCCAGCACTTTCCAGGGCAAAGCCTAAGTGGATGCCAGCGGGCAAGGGACCCTGGGAAGTGTTGTCTGCAGGTCTCCTGCCCCAGCAGTAAGAGGAGGGAACTGAAGAGAGGCTGAGGCGCTTCAGAAAACAGCTCCCATTCAGAGCAGTACCCTTTCACAGTAACACCCAAGTTCTTGCAATGATTTCAAAGGAAGGCGCCCCCTGGTCTTAACACACGTATACAGATCTTCTTTTCTGGCATCTACTTATCATCTTGCTCACCATGCTTCAGCCATGCTGGCTTCCTTGCAGCCATCGAAACTCGCCAAACTATCCTTCCTGTGCTCTTTCCTTTAGCTGGAATAGCCCTACCCCAGATACCTTTACAACTTGACTCCATCTCCTTTAAGCCTTTATTTATTTTTATTTATTTATTTTATTTGGCTGCGCTGGTCCTAGTTGCAGCAGGTTGATCTAGCTCCACGATCAGGTATCAAACCTGGGCCCCATGCATTGAGAGTTGTGGACTCTTAAATGGACCACCAGGGAAATCACCAACCCTTTATTTAAATGATATCTTCTCAAGGATACTTCCCTGAGAACTAATTTAAAATGGCAACCCCTCCCAACTCCTGATCCTCTCCACTGTTTTATTTTTCATCAAAGCATTTATCCTTCTCTAAAGCATTATACTGGAAAATCCCATGGATGGAGGAGCCTGGTAGGCTGCAGTCCATGGGGTCGCTAAGAGTCAGGCACAACTGAATGACTTCACTTTCACTTTTTACTTTAATACATTGGAGAAGGAAATGGCAACCCACTCCAGTGTTCTTGCCTGGAGAATCCCAGGGACGGCGGAGCCTGGTGGGCTGCCATCTATGGGGTCACACAGAGTCGGCCACGACTGAAGTGACTTAGCAGCAGCAGCAGCAGCAACGCATTATACATTACATACATACATATTTTTATCAGGTAAATAAAGATCTTTTCATTCTATATCATATTTCAGTTCAGTTCAGTACAGTCGCTCAGTTGTGTCCAACTCTTTGCGACCCCATGGATTGCAGCATGCCAGGCCTCCCTGTACATCACCAACTCCCGGAGCCTACCAAAACTCATGTCCATTGAGTCAGTGATGCCATCCAACCATTTCATCCTCTGTCATCCCCTTCTGCTCCCAACTTCAATCTTTCCCAGCATCAGGGCTTTTCAAATAAGTCAGCTCTTCACATCAGGTGGCCAAAGTAATGGACTTTCAGCTTCAGCATCAGTCCTTCCAATGAATGTTCAGGACTGATTTCCCTTAGGATGGACTGGTTGGATCTCCTTGCAGTCCAAGACACTCTCAAGAGTCTTCTCCAACACCATAGTTTAAAAGCATCAGTTCTTTGACCCTCAGCTTTCTTTATATCCATACATGACTGTCACATCCATACATGACCACTGGAAAAACCATAGCTTTGACTAGACAAACCATTGTTGATAAAGTAACGTCTCTGCTTTTTACTATACTATCTAGGTCGATCATAGCTTTTCTTTCAAGGAGTGAGCGTCTTTTAATTTCATGGCTGCAGAGGAACCAGAGATCAAATTGCTAACATCCGCTGGATTATCAAAACAGCAAGAGAATTCCAGAAAAACATCTATTTCTGCTTTATTGACTATGCCAAAGCCTTTGACTCTGTGGATCACAACAAACTGTGGAAAATTCTGAAAGAGATGGGAATACCAGACCACCTGAGCTGCCTCTTGAGAAACCTTCATGCAGATCAGGAAGCAACAGTTAGAACTGGACATGGAACAACAGACTGTTTCAAAATTGGGAAAGGAGTACGTCAAGGCTGTATATTATCACCCTGCTTATTTAACTTCTATGCAGAGTACATCATGAGAAATGCTGGGCTGGAAGAAGCATAAGCTGGAATCAAGATTTCCGGGAGAAATATCAATAATCTCAGATATGCAGATGACACCACCCTTATGGCAGAAAGTGAAGAGGAACTAAAAAGCCTCTTGATGAAAGTGAAAGAGGAGAGTGAAAAAGTTGGCTTAAAGCTCAACATTCAGAAAATAAAGATCATGGCATCTGGTCCCGTCACTTCATGGCAAATAGATGGGGAAATAGTGGAAACAGTGGCTGACTTTATCTTTTGGGGCTCCAAAATCACTGTAGATGGTAATTGCAGCCATGAAATTAAAAGATGCTTACTCCTTGGAAGGAAAGTTATGACCAACCTAGATAGCATATTAAAAAGCAGAGACATTACTTTTCCAACAAAGGTCCGTCTAGTCAAGGCTATGGTTTTTCCAGTAGTCATGTATGGATGTGAGAGTTGGACTGTAAAGAAAGCTGAGCACCGAAGAACTGATGCTTTTGAACTGTGGTATAGGAGAAGACTCGAGAGTCCCTTGGACTGCAAGGAGATCCAACCAGTCCATCCTAAAGGAGATCAGTCCTGGGTGTTCATTGGAAGAACTGATGCTGAAGCTGAAGCTCCAATACTTTGGCCACCTGATCTGAAGAGCTGACCCATTTGAAAAGACCTTGATGCTGGGAAAGATTGAGGGCAGGAGGAGAAGGTGATGACAGAGGATGAGATGGTTGGATGGCATCACTGACTCAATGGACATGAGTTTGGGTAAACTCTGGGAGTTGTTGATGGGCAGGGAGGCATGGCGTGCTGCAGTTCATGGGGTCACAAAGAATCAGACATGACTGAGCGACTGAACTGAACTGAACTGAACTGAGTCACCATCTGCAGTGATTTTGGAGACCAAAAACATAAAGTTTGTCACTGTCTCCATTGTTTCCCCATCTATATGCCATGAAGTGATGGGACCAGATGCCATGAACTTAGTTGTCTGAATGCTGAGTTTTAAGCCAACTTTTTCACTCTCTTCTTTCACTTTCATCAAGAGGCTCTTTAGTTCTTCTTTGTTTTCTGCCATAAGGGTGGTGTCATCTGCATATCTGAGGTGATTGATACTTCTGGCAATCTTGATTCCAGCTTGTGCTTCTTCCGGCCCAGCATTTTCATGACGTGCTTTGCATATAAGTTAAACAAGCACAGTGACAATATACAGCCATGATGTACTCCTTTCCCAATTTTGAACCAGTCTGTTGTTTCATGTCCAGTTCTAACTGTTGCTTCCTGTTTTCTCAAGAGGCAGATCAGGTGGTACGGTATTTCCATCTCTTGAAGAATTTTCCACAGTTTGTAGTGACTGACACAATCAAAGGCTTTGGCATAGTCAATAAAGCAGAAGTAGATGTTTCTCTGGAACTCTCTTGCTTTTTTGATGATCCAATGGATGTTGGCAATTTGATCTCTGGTTCCTCTGCCTTTTCTAAATCCAGACTGAACATCTGGAAGTTCATGGTTTATGTACTGCTGAAGCCTGGCTTGGAGAATTTTGAGCATTACTTTACTAGCGTGTGAGACAAGTGCAATTGTGTGGTAGTTTGAGCATTCTTTGGCATTGCCTTTCTTTGGGATTGCAATGAAAACTGACATTTTCCAGTCCTGTGGCCATTGCTGAGTTTTCCAAATTTGCTGGCATATTGAGTGCAGCACTTTCACAGCATCATCTTTTTGTATTTTAAATAGCTCAACTGGAATTCTATCACATCTACTAGCTTTGTTCGTAGTGGTGCTTCCTAAGGCCCACTTGACTTTGCATTCCAGAATATCTGGCTCTAGGTGAGTGAGCATACCATCATGGTTATCTGTGTCTTGAAGATCTTTTTTTTATAGTTCTTCTGTGTATTCTTACCACTTCTTCTTAATATCTTCTGCTTCTGTTAGGTCCGTACCATTTCTGTCCTTTATTGTGCCCATCTTTGCATGAAATGTTCCCTTGGCATCTCTCATTTTCTTGAAGAGATTGCTAGTCTTTTCCATTCTATGGTTTTCCTCTATTTCTTTACATTGATTATGGAGAAAGACTTTCTTATCTCTCCTTGCTATTCTTTGGAACTCTGCATTCAAATGGGTATATCTTTCTTTTTCTCCTTTGCCTTCCTCTTCTCTTCTTTTCATAACTATTTGTAAGGCAAATTTGTAAAGACAAGAATTTTGCCTTTTTTGCATTTTTTTTTTCTTGGGGATGGTCTTGATCCCTGCCTCCTATACAATGTCACAAATCTCCATCCATAGTTCTTCAGGCACTCTGTCTATCAGATCTAATCCCTTGAATCTATTTCTCATTTCCAGTGTACAGTCATAAGGGATTTGATTTAGGTCATACCTGAATGATCTAGTGGTTTTCCCTACTTCCTTCAATTTAAGTCTGAATTTGACAATAAGGAGATTATGATCTGAGCCACAAAGCCAGCTCCTGGTCTTGTTTTTGCTGACTGTATAGAGCGTCTCCTTCTTTGGCTACAAAGAATATAATCAATCTGATTTCAGTGTTGACCATCTGGTGATGTCCAGGTGTATAGTCTTGTGTTTCTCTTGTGTTTTTGGAAGAGGGTGTTTGCTATGACCAGTGCATTCTCTCGGCGAAACTCTATTGGACTTTGCCCTGCTTCATTTTGTACTCCAAGGCCAAATTTGCCTGTTACTCCAGGTATTTCTCGGAGAAGGCAATGGCAACCCACTCCAGTACTCTTGCCTGGAAAATCTCATGGACGGAGGAGCCTGGTGGGCTGCAGTCCATGGGGTCACTAGGAGTCGGACTCAACTGAACGACTTCACTTTCACTTTTCACTTTCATGCATTGGAAAAGGAAATGGCAACCCACTCCAATGCTCTTGCCTGGAGAATCCTAGGGATGGAGGAGCCTGGTGGGCTGCCATCTCTGGGGTCGCACAGAGTCGGACATGACTGAAGCGACTTAGCAGCAGCAGCAGCAGCAGCCAGGTATTTCTTGACTTCCTACTTTTGCATTCCAGTCCCCTATAATGAAAAGGATATCTTTTTGCAGTGTTAGTTCTGGAATGTCTTGTAGGTCTTCATAGAACAGTTCAACTTCAGCTTCTGAAGCATTACTAGTTGGAGATTACTGTGATATTGAAAGGTTTGCATTGGAAATGAACAGAGATCATTCTGTCATTTTTGAGATTGCATCCAAGTACTGCATTTCGGACTTTTTGTTGACTATGATGGCTACTCCATTTCTTCTAAGGGATTCTTGCCCACAGTAGTAGATATAATGCTCATCTGAATTAAATTCACCCTTTCCAGTCCATTTTAGTTCACTGATTCCTAAAATGTGGAAGTTCACTCTTGCTATCTCCTGTTTGACCACTTCCAATCTGCCTTGATTCATGGACCTAACATTCCAGGTTCCTATGCAATATTGCTCCTCACAGCATTGGACTTTACTTCAATCATCAGTCACATCCACACCTGGGTGTTGTTTTTGCTTTGGCTTCATCTCTTTATTCTTTCTGGAGTTATTTCTCCACTGATCTCCAGTAGCATATTGTCTCTAAATACATATATTTTGCCAATATCACCCCACCAAAATATAAGCTCCCCAGGGGCCAAGATTTGGTCTGTTTAGTCTACTAATACATCCTCAGTGCTCAATAAATACTTGACTGAATAAATAAATTTAATCATTACTAGACATATTTATTATGAGATGAAACATATTAAAGGCTCCTAAGATCATGGAATAAGGAAAAGAAGCCAGCAGAGTTCACACCGCTTCCTCTAGAAAGCCACTCTAACCCCACTCAGTCTATTCTAGGTATCCCTTCTATGTGCTCCAAATTCTCCCTGAAGTTCCCCTTTCCAGAACTTGTCACACTGTACGGTAATTATCTGTTTATATATCTGTCTCCTCCACTGAAACTCTAAGTCCCATAAGATACAAAGCATGGTGCCCATCTGGGTAACTGCACATCAAGCACTGGGTAATACCTTCTTGCACATCCAATAAATAGGATCTGTTGTCAAATGTCCCTGTTAAAAAGCAGAAGAATACTTTAAAGTCTTAGGGTCTCTCGACATCATTCTTTCCTCTGGTATCTTGAAAGACAGAAAGGGCCAATAGCTGTAAGAACAGATAAACAGTCAGGAAACAGTAAAGTACAGAAGCAAAGAAAGTCAGTGAGCAACAGTTCCATTGTTTTGGCTAAAAGAGAACAGGCACAATTCTCATGTTTTCAAAAAATATTTTAATATTTGTTTCAAGAGGTAATCTTTTTTAAAATTTTTATTAGTATAGTTACTTTACAATGTTGTATTGGTTTCTGCTGTAGAGGAAAGTAAATCAGCTATACGTATATATATCGCCTTTTTTGGATTTCCTTCCCATTTAGGCCACCAGAGAGGACTGAGTAGAGTTCCCTGTGCTATGCAGTAGATTCTCACTTGTTATCTAGTTTATACATAGTATCAACAGTGTGTATATGTCAATCCCAATCTCCCAATTTATCCCATCCCTCCTTTCCCCACCTGGGTCCATACATTTGTTCTCTATGTCTGTGTTTCTATTTCTGTCTTGCAAATAGGTTCATCTGTACCATTTTTTTTAGATTTCACATATATGTATTACTATACAATATTTGTTTTACTGACTTACTTGACTTTGTATGACAGTTTTTGGGACCATCCATGTCAATGCAAATAGCAGTTTTATAAGAAGTATTTATATTATCTGAAAAGCACTCCACTACTGAAGTATCTTAACAGCTGAATATAGAGAATAACAAACAAATCTGGAAAAAGTTAAGAAAATCAAAATAATTACCATAGAAAAGTGATGCACTTCAATAGATAATGGATTTCTCAAGGGGGAAGGGAGAGGCTGTTAGAGTTACAAAAGTTCATTAACAAAACTATTTTTCTAATTTTACAACCAACTTTAAGAGGAAACATTATTCTTAGTATGTGTATTCATAGACAGTAGAAACATAATTGCTAAACATCCTTGGCTAGTTTTTTTTTTTAATTTCCAATAGATACCTATAATATATCCATAGTCTTTTATGAAGAGATCATGGCTATATTTTAGCCTTAAAATCAATTCATTTATTTGGTAATAATTTGGGATCTGGGAGAAGTCATATCACACACACACACACACAGACACACACACACACACACACTTAAGCACCAAATTTATCATAAATGATTTTGACTTGGCTTATAACCCAGCAGTTCAGAGGCACACAGAAATATCTTATCTCATCTTGTCCTAAGAAGCAGCGCTGGTCGTGCCCACATGCATATTACCCAAGCACATCACAAAGGGATAGACTCAGGACTTTGAAAAAGAGGCCTCCTCAGCTTGCCTGTCTTCAGCAAGAACCGTGTGCCTCCTATTTTGTTTTCAGTGACATGCTAGTGCATTCAGCATTGGGCACCCCTTTCCTCTTCTGCTTAATTAAAAAGTGAAATTTGACCAATTTGAAATGCATTATAAGCATTTCATTTCCTGAGAAATTCAGAAATTCAGTTCCTAAGAAACCTGTGTTGTTGTTTTTTTAATTCCTTTCCCATCGCATAATTTTGCAAAATAACTCCCAACCAGAAAATGATTTCAACCTGCTGTCTGAACTGTACATTTATTTGTTCACTTGTGCAAGGAGAAAACTGAGCTAAGTCAAGTGAGATACATGTGCATGGTTCTAGAAGGATCATTTTAGAACAGCTTCAAAACAGACTCTAATTCAAAAAGCCTCTGTCACTTTGACCTCACTTTGTGAGGCTGGAGAAGTTACCAGCCTCACAAAATGTGATGGAGTAACTGAGTTGTGTCAGTGGTGGAAGTGCTGCAGCCACCATGGCTTCTTGCTGGGAGAGGGAGGAGGAGATGGAGGAGGAGCAGTTTATCAGAAATAACTTCAGGGAGGATGCCATCAAAGTGGACCTACAAAGCCCACAGGCTATTGATTGCAGACCTGGCAAGGCTGCAGGCCATTCTCATTGCAGGCAGGGCACCGCAGGGCCCGATAGGACTCCTTAAATCTGTTGGCCAGCATCGAGAACTTGCTGCCGTGGCACAGAGAGCAGGTGGCACTGCCCGACCCTTGGCAGTGGAAACAGTTGTCCTCAGGCTGCTCCCCTTCCTGCAAGAGACAGGTCAGGGTTACATTACAGCAGCAGTTTCAGTCCATTGTTCACATGCAAGTCAACACAGCCCTGGGAACCCGCAAAGGCTGGGTCAGTTTTAAAGGAAAATGCTTCCCATAAATGCCAGTGAGGGGAACTGGCCAGGGGCACAGAACAATCATGGCACTTTATCAGAGATTAACCCAGAAGACCTCTCTAAGACTGCAGCCCCAGCCACCAGGCCATGCACTCCCCAACTGGACCTTCATCTCTCTGTCACTATCTAATATGTTATGTCTGTGCCTGTAAGAGAAGGACTTCCTGTTCCTCATTGCCACAGACGACACCTGTAGAACTCCTAGAAGGTGCCAAGCACTGTTCTGAACCCAGGCTCTTGGCAGTAACGGTGCAGAGTCCTAACCACTGGACAGATAGAGAATTCCCTGGGTGCTGTTCTAAGAGTTCTATCAATAACTCATCTAATCCTCACAATACACCTGTGAGATAGTGGAAGTAGTACCATTCCTATATTACAGATGGAAAAAAGAGACCCTGAGAAGCTCAGTCATATGCCAGTGGGCATACAGGTTGAAGAGGAGGAAGCAGGCATGGCTCCTTGAGAGTCAGGTACTTGAGATCGTGCTGTGTGGACTCCATATGTTACCCCTCATCGCAGTCACCCAATAGCAGGCACTCGAGGTTTTTCTGTGTGCCTGAGTGGATGCATGAGTGAATGTTGCAACCCTTCAGAGCTTAGAGCTGAATTCCAGCAGTACTTTATCTTTATTCTCTTTGAGAACCATGACAAGGCTCCGTGATTAAAGAGCTTCGTTCTGAAGTCAGCAGCCTGGAACTGAGGCCTGCCTCTGACATCAACTGTGCACCTTGGACAGTTCCCCTTAATCACCCTAAATCTGTTTCTTTAACTGTGATCTGTGGCAAGAATACACAGAAGAACGATACAAAAAAGATCTTAATACCTGGATAACCACAATGGTGTGATCACTCACCTAGAGTCAGACATCTTAGAGTGTAAAGTCTAGTGAGCCTTAGGACGCATTACTACGAACAAAGCTAGTGGAGGTGATGGAGTTCCAGCTGAGCTACTTCAAATCCTAAAAGATGATGCTGTTAAAGTGCTGCACTCTGCATGTCAGCAAATTTAGAAAACTCAGCAGTGGCCATAGGACTAGGAAAGGTCAGTTTTCATTCCAATCCCCAAAAAAGGCAGTCTCAAAGAATATTCAAACTACTACACAATGGCACTCATTTCACACGCTAGCAAGGTAGTGCTCAAAATCCTTCAAGCTAGGCTTCAACAGTGTGTGAACTGAGAACTTCAAGATGTACAAGCTGGATTTAGAAAACGCAGAGGAACCAGAGATCAAATTGCCAACATCTGTTGGATCATAGAAAAGCAAGGGAATTCCAGAAAACCATCTACTTCTGCTTCATTGACTACACTAAACTTTTGACTGTGTGAATCACAACAAATTGTGGAAAATTCTTAAAGAGATGGTATACATACAACCTTACCTGCCTCCTGAGAAACCTGTATGCAGGTCAAGAAGCAACAGTTAGAACCAGAAATGGAACAATGAACGGGTTAAAAATTGGGAAAGGAGTACGCCAAGGCTATATATTGTCACCGTTCTTGTTTAACTTATATGCAGAATACATCATGTAAAATCCTGGGCTGGATGAACCACAAGCTGGAATTGGGTTTGCCAAGAGAAATACCAAGAACCTCAGATATGCAAATGATACCACTCTAAAGGCAGAAATTGAAGAGGAACCAAAGAGTCTCTTGATGAGGGTGAAAGAGGAAGTGAAAAAGCTGGCTTGAAACTCAGCATTCAAAAAACTAAGATCACGGCATCCGGTCTCATCACTTCATGGCAAATAGATGGGGAAGCAATGGAAACAGTGACATATTTTATTTTCTTGGGCTCCAAAATCACCACGGATGGTGACTGCAGCCATGAAATTAAAAGACACTTGCTCCTTGGAAGAAAAGCTATGACAAAAACCTAGACAGCATATTAAAAAAGCAGAGATATCACTTTGCCAACAAAGGTCCATCTAGCCAAAACTATGGTTTTTCCAGTAGTCATGTATGAATGTGAGAGTTGGATCATAAAGAAGGCTGAGTGCCAAAGAACTGATGCTTTTGAACTGTAGTGCTGGAGAAGACTCTTAAGAGTCCCTTGGACAGCAAGGAGATCAAACCAATCAATCCTAAAGGAAATCAATCCTGAATATTCATTGGAAATACTGATGCTGAAACTCCAATATTTTGACCACCTGATGCGAAAAGACAACTCATTGGAAAAGACCCTGATGCTGGGAAAAATTGAGGGCACGAGAAGAAGGGGATGACAGAGGATGAGATGGTTAGATAGCATCACTGACTCGATGAACATGAGCTTAAGCAAGCTCCAGGAGATAGTAAAGGACAGGGAAGCCTGGCATGCTGCAGACCATGGGGTCACAAAGAGTCGGACACAACCTAGTGAGAGAACAACAACCTCTGATCTCAGCAGGTATTGCTTACTTCTCTGAGTAGCTGGAATATTAAATGACGCTACGTAAATGCTATAGTATATTATCTGACATAGGATAGGTTCTCCATTTAAATCAGTTGTTTCTAAAACTTGCCAGTAAATCTGTAGACCTTGACTGCCCTCCTCCTAGGGGCATCAGACTGTGTCCCTTGGCTATGGTCATGCTCTTCCCCTAAGACAGCTCAAGGAAATTTGCAATTTTTGCTCTTCCATGCCATGACCATGCACAGACCATGAGCCTTCTAAGAAATAAGGGACAATACCAGGTCAATACCAGATGGATTCAGCACCAATTCCTATCTATTTCATCTTTTGAACATCTCTCACATCCGTCCCATTTCCCATTTTCCATAACCACAATCCTAATCCAGACGCCTATCAATTCTGGCCTGAATTCAGCAGTCTCTGCCTCTGGTCTTGTGGGATATTCTCCCCATAGATGCCAATCTCATGAAGCTACTTACAGCTGCGATTGCCACATGGAAAGCACCCAGGAAACCTTGTCATGAACACCTGCCCACCAGATCAACTTCAGATTAAAACCCAATCTTCTTATATGTACATTCTCAGTTACTTCTTTCATCAGACTCTCATTCTTGGGTATCTCTCTAGCTGATCTGGAGGGACCTTTTCCCACTCTCAACCCAGCCAACTCCTGCCTGTTCTCAGATGTCAGCTCAGCAGCCCTTCCTCCAGGAAGGCTTGCCCACTCACACTTCCAGACCAGGAGTTCCACCCTCCTTTATTGCCCCCAGTCTGGGAGGTCTCACATCCCCCTGAAAGTTCCTGCTGACTAGATAGGAAGTGCTCCAGGCTGGTTCCTTTCTCCATCATTTCCCGGGGCAGCACAATGCCTGGCACAGTAAACATAAATAAATAAATAAACAAAACAACAATGTCTGGCGAGCCCTTTCTGTTCTTAAATTCCAGGAGCTAACAAGAGAGCTGAAGTCCACTGGGTGGCTCAATCAGCTAGCACAGCTTTCTTTGGTAACCCTAGAATAAAAATCACCTCTGAAAAGGGAGGCCTAAGTTCTGAAAATAGCCCCATTGCACTGCAAAGTGCCTAAGAAGATCCTGAGTTTTATTTTATTTATTCTAGATGTAGGGAATGGAAATGATTATCCAGCTGACAAAAGTCCCAAATGATATTCAAGCACCTTTTATAATACTTTATTGATTGTTGCCATATTCTTATATATTAACAGTGGGGAAATTTGTTTTCTTCCCTTAAAGTATGCAAAAAAAATATTTGTTGTTGGTTAGTCGCTAAGTCATGTCTGACATTTTGTGAGCCCATGGTCTACACTATACCAGGCTCCTCTGTCTTTCACCGTCTCCTGAAGTTTGCTCAAACTCATGTCCGTTGAATTGGTGATACCATCCAACCATCTCACCCTCTGTTACTCCCTTCTCTTCACGCCCTCAACCTTTCCCAGCATCAGGGTCCTTATATATATCTCAGGGTCTTATAAATATATCTGCCAAAATTAAATTGCCATGTTCCTTTTTTTTCCTGCCAAATCCATCATGCTTTTGTTTTGCACTTAATTCCACTGAGATTTATTTATTTATTTATTTATTTTTGGCTGTGCTGAGCAGCATGCAGGATCTTAGTTCCCTGAGCAGGGATCAAACCCAGTCCCCTGAATCTTAACCACTGGACTGCCAGGGAAGTCCTGTGATCTCCGTGAGATTTTAATGATATAAGTCAATGTTGTCAAAGAAAATACAGTAAAATCCTACCATAATGCTATACACGCAATCCAAAAATTCATTTGGATAGAATGCCAGGGTAAAAGATTAAGTAAATGACTTGGTGAGCAAGTCATGAAGAACAAGAACAAATCTCAGTCAAATCTCATCTTATGTCAATGGTTATATGATGCATTGCTAGAGGTTTCACTGGAGTTTCCACTCTTAGCCTAGTTACCACACTTCTTCCAACTGTTTCTTCTCCATATCCTTTTTAATTATTCAGTTAATTCAAAAGGTATTTATTCAGCCTCTGCTCTAGACATGCATGATAGCATCTGTCTACCATTCTTGATATTTTTAAAAATTCTCCACAGAAAATATCTAGTAAAAGAACATAGAGCATAGCTGCACAGCATAGCTTAGGGTCTAGAACCCACAAACCTACCCAAACCATCTCTCACTAGCTCCAGGACCAAGAAAAGGGCTTTCATCAGAGACTCAGCCTTTAAGATGGGAATCAGAGCCAGTCTGGGGGTTGATGAGCAGAGTGATTAAGACCAGATGGACCTAAGTTTGACTACTGACTCTGGTGACCTCTGACAAGTTACTTAATTTCTCTGAGCCCTTATTTCCCCAGCAGCAGAATGAGGCTACAGATAATAACTATCAAACAGAGTCCTTACGAGAATGAAATGGACTATTACATGGGCATGATGCCTGGCTAACACGAACCCTCCAAAAATGGCAGGACTTCCCTGGTGATGCAGTGGATAAGAACCTGCCTAACACTGCAAGGGGACACAGGTTCAATTCCTGGTGTAGGAATATTCCACACGCCGCAGAGCAAGTAACCCCGTGTGCCACAACTACCGAGCCTGCGCTTTCGAGCCCGTGAGCCGTAACTACGGAGACTGCACTCGAGAGCGGGAGAGCCGCAACTACTGCAGCCTGCGTGCCTAGAGCCTGCGCTCTGCAACAAGAGAAGCCACTGCAATGAGAAGTTTGAGCATCGCAGTCAAGAGTAGCCCCTGCTTGTCGCAGCTAAAGCCCACACAAAGCAATGAAGACACAGAGCAGTCAAAAATAAATAAATAAATTTTTAAAATTATTTTAAAATTTTGTATTAAATTGGTAGCTATTATTATTATCATTTTGTTTCAAAGGTAAGATCACATAAAGCATAAAGAAGTCCAGATGACTTATGGTCTCAAGCCCTCTGATTACAAGGCCAGATTTTTCCTCTTCTACTTTCCCCTGTGGCTCAATTCAATTATTTCTCTCCTTTTCTTTTGTAGTTAATATAGAGGTTCAAGTTTAGCCTGGCTTTTAGCCTGGCCCTGCTCTTTCATCAAGGAAGACCCTACTGTCTCCCTGTTCCATATAATACAACAAAGAGTCTCTTGGTCAGAATGGGCTCCTTGATGTTCTCTGACCCTGTATTTTAGAATAAAAGTTGTCTGGGCATTTACTGCATGAGAGAGGGGGCAAACAAATAACAATTTAAAACAGAGCTTAGAAGACAGGCAAGTAAAGTACAACATTTCATGTGAACTTTTTGCTACACACCTCTGTCCTAGTTTATGGCATTAGAGCCAAAAACAAACAAACATAGTTCTCTCCAGATTGAATTTAAAGGTAATTGCCATGGCAGGCCTGTTGCTGCTTTTTCATTCGGGCCTGCAGTGTGACCTGCATTTCTGGTCCTCTTCTGAAAATACATGCTCTTACAAGTTACGATAAGGTATGGAAAAAGAACAGAATTAATGAATTTCAAAGTGGGATGGTGATGCATAGTATCACAAAGTTTAGCTGTCTGCCTTTCTGCTAGGCTAGGTTCTGAATAGTACTATAGAGAAGGCTAGAGAAGGCAAAATATTTCTTATCATTTGGCACTTCGTTCCAAATTCCACAAATATTTACCTACTATTTACTGAGCATCTAATTAGATGCCAGGCTCTATATTTTTTTTTTTTTTTGGCATTGGAACTACTATGTCACACCTGACATAAGCATTCTCCCTGCCCTCACAAAGACCAAATCCCAGTGAGTAAGAGCAAGCATTAACCAAACAATCGCACAAATAAATGTAAGATTACAAATGTGGGGGCAGGGAGCACAGGAACTCAAGGAGTCCATCCTCATGGATTTTTATCCTCACGGAAGCCAGGAGAAGTCTCTCTGAGGAAGTAATGCCTCCACCGAGATCTCAAGGGGCTGTGGGCAAGGAGATAGGGTGTCCGGAGAATATTCTAGGAACAAGGAAGTAGGCTCTGCTAGGAAAGAACAAACAGCATCTGAGGGGTAAGCAGATGGGCAGTGGGCCTGGGGCAGAGAGAATGAGTAGAGATCTGTTTAAGTCGTGAGGCTGGAGAAGGCAAGTCCACAGTGCTTTCTAGAACTAGTGAGGAGTTTCAGCTTTATCCCAAGTAATGAGTGGCCACTGAAAGTTTTGGGATGGGGAAAGGATGCGGAAGGGGGTCACATGATCAGATTTGCATTTCAACTATATCTTATCAAGTATGAGGTCAGGTGTGAAAGAGAAAGGAATGGCTGTGAGCAGAACTGGAGTCTGGTCATGGCCTTCTCCTTCCTCTCCCCTAAACCCTCCCAGGGTGGGGACATCACTCAAGTTATGATACGGTACGGTATGAGGAAGACCCTGGCCCATTTTGTCATGCTAACCCATGGGAGGTTCAGCTTCAAGTTTCAAGAGATGGACTCTAAAGAGGGAAAATTCATTTCTGCTGTCTTCTAAGCTTTTACTCTCTTTGCTTAGATTCACCAAAATTGCTTTTCCCACTCTCAACTTCACACTGTGAACTCCTGAATGTCATCACCTTCCTGCTCATCTGAGCATGTCTAAGCAATGGCTTCTAAGGAGTGCACATCTTTGAAAGGTGTGAAGAGAAAAAAACATTTGAACTAAAGAATGTAAGAAGCTTTAATAATATTTTCAAAAGAAAATGTGATATCCATTTTTAATAAACAAGGTGACACCAGCACCCTCACTAGGTTGGGCTTAACTTAACAAATGTAGGACCCAAGAGACCCTGTTGCATGCTTAATGTAGAGTTCTCTCATTTTACATAAAGTGACAATGATAACCCGGCTCTTTCAGTCACTTTCAGCATGTTACAACATGTTGTGGTTCATGAATTTCTGGTCTAGTGGACTTATAGAAGCTATTGCTTAGTTTTAGCTAAACTAATCTCCATGAGAGAGTGCCTGAAGAACTGTGGATAGAGGTTCGTGATTTTGTACAAGATCATCCCCAAGAAAAAAAAGCACAAAAAGGCAGAAAGGTTGTCTGAGAAGGCCTTACAAATAACTGAGAAAAGAAGAGAAGCTAAAGGCAAAGGAAAAAAGGAAAGATACACCCATTTGAATGCAGAGTTCCAAAGAATAGCAAGGAGAGATAAGAAAGCCTTCCTCAGTGATCAATGCAAAGAAATAGAGGGAAACAATAGAATGGGAAAGACTGGAGATCTCCTCAAGAAAATTAGAGATATGAAGGGAACATTTCATGCAAAGAAAGTGAAGTCACTCAGTCGTGTCCAACTCTTTGCGACCCTGTGAACTGTAGCCCACCAGGCTCCTCTGTCCATGGGATTCTCCAGGCAAGAATACTGGAGTGGGTTGCCATTTCCTTCTGCACGGGATCTTCCCAACCCAGGGATCGAACCTGGGTCTCTTGCATTGTAGGCAGATGCTTTATCCTCTGAGCCACCAGGGAATCCCTTTCATGCAAAGATGGGCACAATAAAGGACAGAAGTGGTATGGACCTAACAGAAGCAGAAGATACTAAGAAGTGACAAGAGTACACAGAAGAACTATACAAAAAAGATCTTCACAACCCAGATAATCACGATGGTGTGATTATTCACCTAGAGCCAGACATCCTGGAATTTGAAGTCAAGTGGGCTTAGGAAGCATCACTACGAACAAAGCCAGTGGAGGTGATGGAATTCCAGTTGATCTATTTCAAATCCTATAAGATGATGCTATGAAAGTGCTGCACTCAATATGCCAGCAAATTTGGAAAACGGTGGCCACATCAGTGGCACAGGACTGGAAAAGGTCAGTTTTCATTCCAATCCCAAAGAAAGGCAATGTCAAAGAATGCTCAAACTACTGCACAATTGCACTCATCTCCCATGCTAGTAAAGTAATGCTCAAAATTCTCCATGCCATGTTTCAATAGTACATGAACTTTGAACTTCCAGATGTTCAAGTTGGATTTACAAAAGGCAGAGGAACCAGAAATCAAATTGCCAACATCCATTGTATTATCAAAAAAGCAAGAGAGTTCCAAAAAAACATCAACTTCTGCTTTATTGACTATGCCTAAAGCCTTTGACTATGTGGATCACAATAAATTGTGGGAAATTCTTCCAGAGATGGGAATACTAGACCATCTAACCTACCTCCTGAGAAATCTGTATTCAGGTCAAGAAGCAACAGTTAGAACCAGACATGGAATAATGAACCAGTTCCAAATTGGAAAAGGAGTACATCAAGGCTGTATATTGTCACCCTGCTTATTTAACTTATATGCAGAGTACATCATGAGAAACACTGGGCCGGATGAAGAACAAGCTGGAATCAAGATTGCCAGGAATCAACAACCTCAGATTCACAAATGACACCACTCTTATGGCAGAAAGTGAAGAACTAAAGAGCCCTTTGATGAAAATGAAAGAGAAGAGTGAAAAAGTTGGCTTAAAACTCAACATTTTAAAACTTAAGATCATGGCATCCAGTCCCATCACTTCATGGCAAACAGATGGGGAAATAATGGAAACAGTGAGAGATTTTGCTCCTTGGGCTCCAAAATCACTGCAGATGGTGATTACAGCCATGAAATTAAGACACCAGCTCTTTGGAAGAAAAGCTATGACCAACCTAGACAGCATATTATAAAGCAGAGACATTACTTTGCCAACAAAGGTCTGTCTAGTCAAAGCTATGGTTTTTCCAGTGGTCATGTATGGATGTGAGAGTTGGGCTATAAAGAAAGCTGAGCACTGAATAATTGATGCTTTTGAACTGTGGTGTTGGAGAAGACTCTTGAGAGTCCCTTGGACTGCAAGGAGATCCAACCAGTCTATCCTAAAGGAAATCAGTCCTGAATATTCATTGGAAGGACTGATGTTGAAGCTGAAGCTCCAATACTTTGGCCACCTGATGCAAAGAACTGACTCCTTGGGAAAGACCCTGATGCTGTGAAGGATTGAAGGCAGGAGAAGGGTACGACAGAGGATGAAATGGTTGGATGGCATCACTGACTCAATGGATAGGAGTTTGGGCAAACTCCGGGAGTTGGTGATGGACAGGAAAGCCTGTTGTGCTGCAGTCCACGGGGTCTCAAACAGTCGGACACAACTCAGCAACTGAACTGAACTGAATCTCCATGAAATCTAAAGACAAGTAGCTTTGTTAGATTTCTTCAGGGAAACTGTGGGTTGAGTATTAACCAATAATAGAACCACAAGCAAACCCATAAGAAAAGGACAGAGGTAACTTTTTTCTTCCATGTCTAGGACAGGCTGCTCTGAGCCACACTACAAAGTGAAAACAATAAGTCAGATCAATAGTGAAACAATAAATCAGAACAATAGTGAAAACACCTAATCAGATCTTTAAAGAAATCATTCAAAATAATCCAAATTGTATTTACAGTATGAACTTGTAACTATTATTGCTAACAATAAAATATGATAAAACACTAAAATAAAAGAAAGTGAAAATTCCTCAGTATCATTAACATTTAGACATCTTAGGTATTCATATTCAACCGTACATTAAAGAGTACACAATCAAAACAATTTGGAGGCCACAGCTCTAGGGCCAGCCCTGCATGGAGCAGTGAACTGTGGGGACACACCTGTGGGTACTGGTTATGGGGGAAGGTGCCTTCCATCTCTGGCAAAGGACCATGGTTCTGGTGTGCACAGATTTCTTCTTTGCTCATCAGAGACTCTTCCTCGGCCTCCTCTTCCTTTTGCAGCATTTTCCTCATGAAATCTCTCTTGTCCATTGGAGTTCGAATGATTTTCAGGTTATTCGTGTAGATGATTATCTTTCCAAAATCTATAATAGGTGGGGACTAGAGACATGAAGAATGAGCTTGGTGATGCCCCAGTCACCAAATACAGAGCTGCAGAACCCCTTCAACATCCCAGGAAAGATATATACCATCCATCCAGCACTCGGGGTCCCATCACAACCCCAAACTATAATTCATTCCCTGGATTCTCTGTTCTGTCTGAAAACCCTGATCGCCAGCTTCTTATTTCCTGTTGATAGTAACCAATCAAAGCTGAACTAATCACATAACTACAATGCAGGGCTCTGCAGGACAAGGTCCTGAGCTTCTATTCCTACTACATACCATGGGAGCTGGTGCAGGGCTGGGCAGTGAGAGATTTATGCATATATGGGAATGCTTTTAAAAAATAAATCTCTCAGAAACCAAATTATTAGTTATGCTTCTTAAACAATTTACCGCTTTATGTAATTAATTAAGGATACATTTTTAAGTTCTAGCTTTTTTTGTTTATTGTATAATACATCATTTGAAAATACCAAGGAAATATCCTTTTGTTTTTAATGATGCATGAGTGGAAGTAATGCTAGCTGGCAGTATTTGATTGTAAGAAATTAATAAATTGAATTTTTTAAATAAATAAATCTCTCTCCAAAATTTTATGCATAAGTAATAATGTGTGTGTTAGCCACTCAGTCATGTCTGACTCTTTGCAATCCCGTGGATTGTAGCCCGCCAGGCTCCTCTGTCCATGAAATTCTCCAGGCAAGAATACTGGAGTGGCTTGCCATTCCCTTCTCCAGAGGATCTTCCCAACAAGAGATTGAAACTGGGTCTCCCGCACCGCAGACAGATTCTTTACTGTCTGAGCTACCTGGGAAGTCCTATAAGTAATAATAGTAGATACAATTTATTGAATGTACTGTTCAGTTCACTTCAGTCGCTCAGTCGTGTCCGACTCTGCGACCCCATGAATCGCAGCATGCCAGGCCTCCCTGTCCATCACCATCTCCCGGAGTTCATTCAAACTCACATCCACTGAGTCGGGGATGCCATCCAGCCATCTCATCTTCTGTTGTTCCCTTTTCCTCCTGCCCCTAATCCCTCCCAGCATCAGAGTCTTTTCCAATGAGTCAACTCTTCACATGAGGTGGCCAAAGTACTGGAGTTTCAGCTTTAGCATCATTCCTTCCAAAGAAATCCCAGGGCTGATCTCCTTTAGAATGGACTGTTTGGATCTCCTTGCTATTTGTGGATAACATTTATTGAACATCAGGCATCATGCTAAGCATTTTACAAACATTACCTCACTTCCCTCCCTAAAATCCCTATGATACTGATGCAATGATTTCTATACATTTTATAGAAGAAGAGACTGAGGCTCAGTAAGGTTAAGACCTTTCCAACCTTGCAGAGTTATTCAGGGTTTGTGGCTGGAATTTAGACTCAAGTCTGTCTCACTCTAAGATCCATATTCTTAGCACCTACCCTATACTATTCACAAACACCTCCTCCACCAAGTAAGATTATACATATATATGTTGTGTGTGTTCATTATTCATATATGATCGACATTTTTATGTCAATAAAAATACTGTGTGTGCGTGCTCAGTCATGTCCAATTCTCTGCAACCCCATGAACTGTGGCCCACCAGGCGCCTCTGTCCATGGGATTTCCCAGGCAAGAATACTGGAGTGGGTTGCCATTTGGCTCTCCAGGAATATTTTTGACCCAGGGATTGAAACTTCATCTCTTGCACCTCCTACATTGGAAGGTGCATTTTTTATCAACTGCACCACCTAGGAAGCCTGCAGCATCATTATTAATAGCTTATGTTCCCTTCTATAGATTTATCATCTGTTACTTCATCATTTTCTGAGAAACAACTTGGACAATTCTACAGTGCAGTAGGAGTCTGGGCAGGAAATGTTTAGATGTCAGTTAACTAAGAACACATACTGCTTCACAGATAGCTTAGAGAGGAAACAACGCTGTATCCCAGCCCCACTGTCCACCAATTGTGAGATACAGGAGAGCCATTTGGTCTCTCAGGACCCCAGTGTTCTCATGCAAATGGGCTGACAGCCAAATGGTGGGCACCACCACAAACAAAGTAGTGATTAAAATATACAAATATTTCCATACTAGCTGATAATTAGGTGCTGTCCTGAGACTCCTGAGCACCTTCCTGTTTCTCAAACTCCTTTCCCGAGGGAGCCTCTCACACCCACAGACCCAGCGGTGTAGACATTAATGCTCAGGACCCCAGGTATCAGAACCTTGCCCCAACACTCTCCTGATTTCTGTGCTGACCTCAATGTTCCTGTGGTTAAGTGTTTTAACCCTCATCCCTGAGGCTAATTATACCAACATCCAAGGGTGAGGGCACAATGAAAAATACGTTAGAGTATGCAAAAGCTGAAGATACTATTCAAATGATGAGTGTTTTTACTGCAGTTAGTATTAATCATGCTACATAGAATGCATACATAGAATGCATACATTCTCCAGCATGAAATGTTTTGCCCTGCTTTTACAGAACTATATAAACCAAATCTGTTTACATGCCACAGTTAAGCAGTCTCCTATTTAGCCCTCATACATTCACGCACAACCTGGCTTGAGCAGGACTTCAATCTTCAGGTCCCCTTCCTTGAAACACCCACAGAGTTTTCAGTAATTATTAATGAAGCCACAAGCTTCCTACCTGGCCCTGTGTCCTCTCCCTCTCATCAAGGGATCATGTGGCAGCTTCCATTTCCTATTGTTTGATGCATGCTGGGTTCCTGTTTCACACTCTGGACTATCAGTTTCTGAGCATCAGAAGATAAAGATGGTGGTACCTTTGGAAGGTTCCATTTCTATTTCCAGTAATAGCCGAAGAGGTTCAGTTACTCAGAAGTTTTTTTCATACAAAAGGCTAGTTTTTCAAAATTCTTAACATATGAAAAAAAAAAAAACCTTCACTTATCTGGCCCGACCTCCTGTCTCTCAGCTGGACAACATCTGAGACACACAGGATAGTAAATTTATTTTTAATATACTCCCAGGATGGAGGATCCCAAATCACCTTTAAGGTGTGTTTATGTTTCAGTTACCATGAGAGCCAAGTTCTTCCTTGCATCTAAAAAAACTGTCTGGGTGTAACTAAAGTTCACATTATCCAGTTACACTCCAGTGCCTGTGGGGAACACTCACTCTTACATTACAGAGGGCCAAGATAGAGCCAGGATGTTTTTGTTTTATTCCATAATCCCAGAATGTCAACTTATATAAGATTAAGTATTCATAAATACTCTGATGTCCAAAGCAATGGGACTGAGACTGCCATTCAGGGAGCATGCAACCTTCCACTGCTCTGTGTTTAAATGCAGACATGTCTTGTTGGGACTAGGAACTCAGTGTGCTTTGGAGGTGGACAAATCTGAGTTCAAACTCTATTTGACAACTGTGTGAAGTCTGTAAGTTATTTAACCTCCATGAACTTCTGTTTTTCCAATTTGTTAAACTCTTCCTCCCAAAATTATTGTGAGGATGAAATTGCATAACAGTACAGAAAGTTCATGTTCAATAAATGTTACTTTCCTTCCTCCTCCCCACCCCCACCCCCACCCCCGCTTTTTTGGCTGCTCTAGGTCTTAATTGCGGCATGCAAGATCTTTAGTTGCAGCATGCAAAATCTAGTTCCATGACCAGAGATGGAATCCCAGCCCCCTGCGTTGGCAGCATGGAGTCTTAGCCCCTGGTTCACAGGGAAGTCCCTCCCTTTCATCTTTTTTAATGACCCTTATACTTAGGGTAAGGGTTTCCCTGGTGGCTCAGAGGTTAAAGCGTCTGCCTGGAATGCGGGTGACCTGGGTTCGATCCCTGGGTAAGGAAGATCCCCTGGAGAAGGAAATGGCAACCCACTCCAGTACTCTTGCCTGGAGAATCTCATGGAGGGAGGGAGGCTACAGTCCATGGGGTTGCAAAGAGACACGACTGAGCGACTTCACTTTCACTTTATACTTAGGATAAAGTGTTCAGTGGTAAAGGATCGCCTGCCAATGCAGGAGTCGCAGGAGACGTAGGTTCTATCCCTGGGTCAGGAAGATCTCCTGGAGGAGGAAATGACGGTCCATTTCAGTACTCTTGCCTGGGAAATCCCATGGACAGAGGAGCCTGGTGGGCAAGAGTCCATGGCATCACAGAGTTGGACATGACTAAGCATGCACACATACATACACTTCAGTCAGTTTCAAATCCTTAAAATATCTGTTTATAAGATCTTCTCTATCCATCACATTAAATTTTAAACGCCTCAATATTTCCTTAATAAGAACCTGGTCATTATCACAGTGGTAGGTAACACATACTGAGCATATACAATGTGTGCCAGGCACAATGCTAAGTACTTTCATGTCTTTTATATTTTTAATCATCACAATAATCTTTGCAACCATGTACTTTTATTATCATAAGGTTAAGTGGCTTGCCCAAGCTCACAGAGTAAGTGGGCTGGACGGACATCAAGTCCAGGTTTAACTGACATCAGAGCCTTCTTTTTATGATTATTATTTTATTATGATAAAATATACATCACATAAAATTTACCACTTTAACCTTTTGTAAGGTACAATCCAGGGGCATCAGCACTTTTACACTGTTGTACAGCCATCTCCACCACCCATGTCCAGAACTTTTTCTCATTTCCAAACTGAAACTGTATTCATTAAACTCCACCTTCTGCCCTCCCTAGCCCATGGCAAACACCATTCTACTTTCTGTCTTACAAATTTGACTATGTTAGTACCTCATACAAATGGAATCATACAATTATCTTTTTGTGACCAGTTCACTTCACTTAGCATAATGTCCTGAAGATCCATCTACGTTATAGCATGTATTGGAATTTCCTTCCTTTTAAGGCTGAGTAATAGTCTATTGTATGTATACACCATGTTTTGTTTGTTCATCCATCTATTGATTGATATTTGCTTCCACCTGTGGGCAACTGGGCTGCTATGAACACTGGTATACAAATATCTGTTCAAGTTCAGAACACTTCTTTTTAATTGCTGTGCTTAACTGCTACCCAATGTTGCTGCAAAGCCAATATTTACTAAGAGTTATTTCACAGTTGGATTCATTATTGAAAAATCATGACTTCTCAGCTCTCATTTCCTTATTTTTCCCAAGCACCACATTAACAACCTATTTCAGTGGGTGGAGCTGCAAAAATCCAACCTGACCGCTCTCACACCCAGAGACTGGCTGGCAGCAGGATGTGGCATTTGTTCATGCCACAAAGAAACCAAGGATAACTAGACCAGGCAGAAATCAAACCCTGAAACTGGTCTAGAGAGTACTGTGTTTAAAACCACTGTACAGTGCTGCCAGTAAGACTCAGGCGTCTGGTTTTATTAAATCCATGCCTGATCATACTTTTACATAAATGCCAAGTGGGACACATGACTGATGAAGGTCAAGCAGTCTAATACTATAAACCATGGACTTGTGCGAGGTTTGTATAAACTATGACTTTATAAATTCTAAAGCTACAAATGAGACATGGTTAAAAAGAGGTACTGTAAGTACAAGACATAACCAAGTACCCAGGACATAATAATCACTTGAAAAATGGTTACTATTATAATCATTATCATCACTATTATTAATGGTCTTATTCTCTTAAAAAGAACATTCCATAGGGCCAAGAACATAGGGAATTAGAAGACCTAAATTCTTGTTCTAAGTCTGTACCTAATGAGTCCCTTACAACCTGGAACTCAACTTTCCTCATTTGTAAAATGGAAACGACTCTTCATTTTTCACAACCTTTCTCCTCAAGGTTGTGGAGAAGACCCAATGAGGTAGAATGTGATTTTAATGCAGAAGCGCCTTAATGCGGAGAAGGCAGTGGCACCCCACTCCAGTACTCTTGCCTGGAAAATCCCATGGGCAGAGGAGCCTGGTGGGCTGCAGTCCATGGGGTCGCTAAGAGTCAGACACACACACAAAAAACACACACACACACACACACACAAAAGAGTCAGACACGACTAAGCGACTTCACTTTCACTTTTCACTTTCATGCATTGGAGAAAGAAATGGCAACCCACTCCAGTGTTCTTTCCTGGAGAATCCCAGGGATGGGGGAGCCTGGTGGGCTGCCCTCTATGGGGTCGCACAGAGTTGGACATGATTGAAGTGACTTAGCAGCAGCAGCAGTCTTTAATGCGGAAGCCACTCCACTAACAAAAGGAATTGTTCATTCCAGCCCCCTTGAATATCAAAAAGAAGCCTGGTATTATCTTTGATAAATGTGGACATGCTCATAATTAAACTTATACTAATGCCAACATGGCCAGTACATTTGTCTGCTATCGCTATATAACCTGTTTCCTTAGGAAAAGAACAATATAAATGATTAGAGAGTAATGACCTGAATTTTGCACTTTAAAGATGAAAGCATATCCTGGTGTGCTATTCATTAGTAACCTGGTACATTATATAATTGTGCTTAAGCTTTTTTTTCCAAGGCATTCATGGTCCTCCTGCAGCAGAGAACATATGCACACCTCCTATTAGTTTGTGGAAACCAGTGAACATGTTCCAGACTCTTTTAGCTTCAAAGAAAATCATGTATGGGCTTTTGATGATCTTTGGTACTGGAGAAAATAACTGAAATTCACAGATAAAATACATGTTTCTATCTATCGATTAGCTCACATGTCTTCCACATGTAACATTTCCTCTGGCTGATCTGCTTTTCCCATTTCTTCCCAGGGTTCTACCCAGGATTCCTGCTAACAAGCAATAGAAAGGCAAAAGAAATAAACAAACAAGCATTATTTAAAAGCAGGCAGCAGGAGGGAGGTAAGAAACAAAGCAAGATATGAATAAATCATAAATTAAATAATCGGCTGGAGTAAAGGGAGCACCTGCAAACCCTTAGCTCTTCCAGGAGGAAGAGCAACCCATTGCAGCATAATTTTCTAAAACAGCAGTCTGGCAACCTGAAAACCACTGTATCTCTATTTCATTTACTTACTAAGACATCCCAGCTGAACGCCCAATTACAATTTGTTAACCTGGATGGAATTTGAATACCAGCTACGCTTTTTGCACTTTCCAACACGTAGTCAACAAGAATGTTATTTTTGTCCGAAAAATATTATTCTGATGGCAGCTTTGCATTTGGTGTACCTATAGCTGATTGGGCTTCCCTGGTGGCTCAGCAGTAAAGAATCTGCCTGCAGTGCAGGAGATGTACAGAAGACCTGTGTTCCACCCCTTCGTCAGGAAGATCCCCTGGAGGAGGTTATGGCTACCCACTCCAGTATTCTTGCCTGGAGAATCCCATGGACAGAGGAGCCTGGTGGGCTATAGTCCATGAAGTCACAAAAGAGTCAGATATGACTAAGTGGCTAGACAACAAAAGCTCTGGTTGGTACTCAAGCACAAGCAAGATACAATCTGAAACATTTAGGTGTTTCTCTAACCACATTTTAGTCCTTAAAGCTTGCACACCAGGGGCAATACCAACCTTATGGTCATTGGCCTTGTAATCATTGAAGAAAGGCTGGCTGCCTGCTAAGGTGTAGGCACTACCCTCTCGAAACACGCTGATCCTCTGAGCAGTCAGCTTGGGAGAGTACGGTTGGGGCTTTGGGACTTCCCCAGATCCGTAAACACCATCCATTGGTTCAAGGGACTCTTGGAGGAAACTGTGAGGGTATTCCTCCTTTGGTGACTCTAATTCCTGCCCGTCTTCAAAGACTTGCTTCAACACACGGCCGCTGTAGGAGGAAGAGATTTTAAATCGGACTTTCCGGGGTTTGCCGTCACTCTTCTGGGCCAGCTTCTTCTCGGGCTCCTCCATCAGCAGAAATTTCACCCTGTGGTTTCCAGGCTTTGGTGTAGCAATGAAACGTGGGGCTCTGAGAAAAGCATTTTATTTTCACTCCTTCTGCATATAATTAATTCAAGTTGGGTGCTGGGGTGTGCTCGGTTTACAGCAATTGACACCCACATATTAAATATTGATAGACCTCCATGCAAAGGCAGGCGATTGCAGGTTTCTGGAGTGAATGGAGCATAAGACGAGACCGGGTGCCCCCTGAATCCCAAGCTCACCCGTAACTTCACCCCAACCTCAGCTTTATTAACGTGAGCATGAGTAGGTTTATATAGACTAACAACTAACCACTTCAGTAGGGATCAGTTAGCAAGGGTCTTGTTATTCTTACCAACAACCAAGACGCTTTACCGTCTGAGCCACCAGGGAAGTGATAACTATGACCTAGTGAGCATTTAAGAGGTGCCAGAGATTTTATACGCATTACCTTACTTTGTCCTCACAGTAAACCTGCAATGAAAGTGTTATTATCTGCGTTTACAGAAGGGAAAGCCAGGCTCAGAGCAGCTTCTTCGTTTGTTTACTCGATTCCAGCCAGTAAGTGATGGAGCAGGGATTCGAACTCAGTTCTTAAGTAACTCCAAAACCCATGATCAGTCCACCAAGCTGAAAGTTTTCCAATCGTGTCTCATGGAGCCCTAGACAAGGAAGCCACAGGTCCCTCTGAACTTTCTACTCCTACATTAACCAACATACCTTTACTTTCTATTTTATTTTTAAACTGTTTATTTATTTAGCCTGCACCAGGTCTTAGTTGCAGCATACAGGATCTTAAATCTTCATTGTGGCATACAAGATCTTTAGCTGTGGTATGTGGGATCTAGTTCCCTGACCAGGGATCGAACCTGGGTCCCCTGCAGTGGGAGTGCAGAATCTTAGCCTCCAGGGAAGTCCCACTTTATATCTATTGCTTATTTACAGTTTCATTTGCGATCATAGCATAGGCCCCACTGCCTACTCCAGACAGCACTAGTAAATGGCCAACACTGAGAAAGTTGCTAGGATGAATATCAAACAAGCACATGACATGGGGCTTGAGAATGATAGTCCTACAATCTAGTTTAGGAAACAGACTTAACACGTAGGAAATAACAGCCTCCTGCTTAGGGAGCAAACTGTCCACTGCTGACTGCCAGAAAACTATTCTGGGAAGACAGTGGCCCCTCAGGAGACAAGGATAGTAGAAGGCTTGTAAAGAAAGGGCCCTTGGATTGGGTCTAAAACAAGGAGCTGGACTGGAAGAGCTGACATGGTGGAGGCTAAGCCTTTCTCTGTCTTTGCTAATGACATCTTCACTGACTTGGTTGCCCAGATGGACTTCTCTTCTACCCCTGAAGCCATTCCCATGGGTTCTGTCACCACTACTTTCTTCCGTCCACCCGCACCCAGCCAGCCCAAGGTCAAGCCCTTGTCACTTCCGTTTTCAGAACTGTGGCAGCCTCCTGGTGACCTCATCACCATCCACAAGTCCAACGTCCACACAGATGCCAGAGTGATGCTTCCAAAGCACAAATCTGAAAAGTCCTAACACTTCATGCAGCAAACAAAGTTCCTCAAAATCGAACCCTGCCTTCCTCTCTAGACTGACCCTTGTCTCTCTTTCAGGAGCCACCTGGAATTGGTGTTCCAGGCATACTCTCAGCTCAGTTATTTCTCAAAACCATGGATTTCTGTCTCCTATCCAATACAAACTCTATTTCCTGATTAGGATGTCAAACTTTCATTCATCCTTCAAGTCACAGCTCAAACGTTATAGCTCCTGGGAAGCCTTCCCATCTGCCCCGGGGAGGAGACCTGGGCCTTTGGACCAATTGCCATTAACTACTTCTTGTTTTCTCTCACCACTCCTGTGCTCCCCTCCACCAAACTGTGAACACTCAGAGTCACAAGCTGTGTTGACCATTCTTCTATTCCTAGTTTTTATCAAAGTGCCCGGGCTTCCCTTGTGGCTCAGCTGGTAAAGAATCTGCCTGGAGTGCAGGAGACCTGGGTTCGATCCCTGGGTTGGGAAGATCCCTTGGAGAAGGGAAAGGCTACCCACTCCAGTATTCTGGCCTGGAGAATTCCATGGACTGTATAGTCCATGGGGTTACCAAGAGTCAGACACGACTGAGTGACTTTCACTTTCCTGATATTTAATAGAACTCAGTAATCAGGATGACTTCCAGCTGAGAGAAATCAACTAAATAAAACTTTGGGAACAGGAGCTAAGCATATTTTGCAGAGGTAGAATCAAAAAGTTATCAGAAAAACATCTACATTTCTACTAAGGCAGGGGTTCCCAGTTATAAGGTCTTCGCATAATCAACACAAGGAATAGATTAAACACACACACATAAACACACATATACCAACACGCAGAGAGGGAGAAACAAGATTTTAAAATAAGAAAGAAGGCTTCCCTGGTGGTCCAGGGGTTAAGAATCTGCCTTGCAACACACAGGACACTGGTTCGATCCTTGATCCTCGAAGATCCCACATGCTGGGGAGCAGCTAACCCCGTGCGCCACAACTGCTGAGCCCAAGCGCTGCAGTGCTGAAGACCGTGCTCCTGGAGCTCACGCTCCACAAGAAGCCACTGCAACGAGATGCCCACACACTACAACACAGAGCAGCCCCTGCTCGCCGCAACCAGAGAAGGTGCACGCGCAGCATCGAAGACCCACCACAGCCAAAATAAATTCAGAAATAAATCTCTGAAAAATAGGAAAGGAAGGAAGAAAGATATGCCTTCATAATATCAACGATACATGACTGTGGAGGCCCTCGGATGCAGAGCTGGCCATGACGAGTCATGAACAGGTGACAGGACCCTAGAGCATGGATCCCTCAGTCCTCAGGACAGGCCAGTGGGACCCCAGGCTTCCAGGTAAGTCACCCTGGATTACATCAGCCTCATTTATTTCCTCCAGAGTAAAGAACAAGCATCATTAATTCCCAAGGGTACCATGCCATGAAAAAGACTGGGAAGACCTAACTAGGAGAACATTTTCCCCTATTCCTGCCAGGAAACAAGCTATTAGTAAATGTCTGACAGCCTATCTTTATCCAGAAGGAACAGAGAGTGGATTTCCATGCTGCTGCTGCTGCTGCTAAGTCGTTTCAGTCATGTCCGACTCTGTGTGACCCCATAGACGGCAGCCCACCAGGCTCCCCCGTCCCTGGGATTCTCCAGGCAAAAACACTGGAGTGGGTTGCCATTTCCTTCTCCAAGGCATGCAAGTGAAAAGAGAAAGGGAAGTCGCTCAGTCGTGTCTGACTCTTCACGACCCCATGGACTGCAGCCCACCAGGCTCCTCCGTCCATGGGATTTTCCAGGCAAGCGTGGGGAGCCATCACCTTCTCCATGACTACCTGTTAAACAGGCATTTCCCACTGCCTGTGGGATAAATACCATTAAAAATTTAGCCTTTCCAAAGGGTAGACTTCTCCAGAGGGTATATGTTGATGCATTTTGCACAATTGTACTTGTGCCACACTGAAAATGTGTTAAGCTTAAATTAAGTTAGAATTATGAACACAATGGAATTGGATAGGATCCTGACTATGAAAAATGAATCCTTTAGTTATGTGAAAAAATCAAAAGCTGGCAATGAGTATTCCAAGTAACATTTGTTTTGTACATTTTTATGCCCATTCCCATGTTCACACACAGACTTTTAGAGAGCTAGACCAAAATCATGGAAGTTTGGAAACAATCACGCTTATTTGATCATTTTTAGATGTTCGTGGGTTTTTTTTAGGACAGTCACAACTTACCCCCAGAAAGAGGACACACTGATAAAGTGAAAGCAATTTTGGCAGTATTATCCAAAGCCTTAAAAATGTTCATATCCTTGAACCTTACTAGAAGAGAAAATAACCCCATGAATCAGAAGAAATCATGTCAAAACATTAACATGAGTTGCCCCCAGGTGGAAGACTCTGAAAGACTATTTTTTCCTTCCCAGTTTCATTATATTTTACTTGACTTTGATAAACTTATCTTACCTTGATAATCATGGGGAAAATAAATGAAAAAAAAATTCATTACTTTCAACCCAATAATTTATTTTAAGGAGATGATTTTTCTTTTTAATTTTAGGAGTTTATATGAGCAAAACTGATTTGAATCAGGCAGCATCAATCCAGAAGTGGTTCGGAGTGCTCCACCAACATGAGTTTGTGGAGACAATTTTTTTAGAAGATTTTTTTTTTTTAATGTGGACGGTTTTTAAAGACTTTCTTGAATTTGTTACGGTGTTACTTCTGTTTTACCTTTTGGTTTTTCTGGCCATGAGGCATGTGGGATCTTAACTCCCAGGGATCAATCCCACACCTCCTGTATCAGAAGGTGAAGTCTTATTAACCACTGAACTACCAGGGAAGTCCCAAGGGCAGAGGCTTTTATAAAGAAGAGACAGAAGCAAAGTAAGGCAATCACTGTTTGGCTAATAGCTCAAAGCCTAGCTGTTTGTGATTCCTCAGCCTTAGGAGTTTTTGATTTTGTGACCGTGAGACATTTACAGGCTTAGACTCTGACTTGCTGACATAGGCCCCCATGGCACTAAAGCCACACCCATTTAACAGCATCCTTGTATAATTAATTTAACAAGCCCCTCTTTTTGCCATCCTCTCACACATGA
This sequence comes from Budorcas taxicolor, assembly GCF_023091745.1. Classification (NCBI taxonomy): domain Eukaryota; kingdom Metazoa; phylum Chordata; class Mammalia; order Artiodactyla; family Bovidae; genus Budorcas; species Budorcas taxicolor. The sequence continues at coordinate 56,685,352 of NC_068916.1, forward strand.
GAGACTAACCAAACAGTTGCCATTAGTGTCCCTGTCGGTCACCATCAAAGTTAAATCATTCTTGTCTCATTGTGAAACTCACAGATTATGTCAGATCCACAGAAGAACTGCTTTTGTTGTTCATCTGGCTTTTGTTTCTCCAAGTGCAGGGGAAAAAATCTGATGGACTGCTGATGGCTATAGACACACGTGTAAGAACTTTGATAGAAGTTCAGCTAGTAAAGAATCCCCCTGCATTTCAGGAGACCCCAGTTCAATTCCTGGATCAGGAAGATCCCCTGGAGAAGGGATAGGCTACCCACTTCAGCATTCTTGGGCTTCCCTGGTGGCTCAGATGGTAAAGAATCCGCCTGCAATGTGGGAGACTTGGGTTCGATCCCTGGGTTGGGAAGATCCCCTGGAGGAGGGCATAGCAACCCACTCCAGTATCCTTGCCTGGAGAATCCCCATGGACAGAGGTGCCTGGTGGGCCACAATCCATAGGATTGCAAAGAGTTGGACACGACTGAGTGACTGAGTGCAGCAAAGCACAACACACCAGGGAGACTACCTGGAGAGTAGGACTGCTAAGAGGATAATACCAAGAGACTTAAGTATACTCTTAGCCAGGGACCCCATGAGCCACACCAGTCGGTATCTAATAAATCAAAGAATGTACCTGAAAAGGCATCAACCTGTTTTAGCCAAGTGGCTTATTTGTTAATTTCTTGTATTTGCTACAACACCAAAGGTGTTGGTCTAGAGACAGCAGGAGATATTTACTATGACATAGACTCCTTGTTCAGCCAACAAGTAATCTAAAGCAGTTCTATTATCTAAGACTACCTTCACAAGAAAGTCCAGGAACTTCTGTCATGTAGCTATTGCCTTATCAATAGATCTTGTGATAGTTGCCAGAGTTAAGGAATACTGTCTTCCAGTGCATTAACAGAGAAGGAAAGCAAGTAATTAAAAAAAAAAAAAAGGAATAAAGCTTTCACACTGGAGATTAAGCTCTTGAACTGTGATCTTGAGAGAGCTGGTCACCTCAAGATGTCATCAGCTTCTGGAAAGGAACCTCCCCAGATCATTTTAATTTTAGATCTCCAGCTGGTGTGCCATTCCAAGAGTCTAGAGAAGCCCTTTTTAATTAGAGTTTGTAGATCCAGGGTTCAAGTCCCTGAACTTTGACTGCCATCTGGGTAGTGAGGAGGACCTGGGATGACCCCTTCCAAAGAGGTTCAAAGGCAGTCTCTGTTCTTAATGATTCCAAATCAGAAATGTGGGAGAAAATTGGAAACATCAGTGTGAAGAGCTGTAGCTGATATTTGAGGAAACTAGAACTCAGGATGCAGTTGACTTACGGGCATGTAACAAGGCCTCAAAGACAGTGAACAGCACTAGGACCTAGTATCCGCAGGGTTGCGTTATCATTTTCTATGAAGCATAATTATTTCCTCTACAACCACTCTCGTTTCTCTCACAGATAATCACTATAAGACAAATTTGTCTGCAAGTGTTTAGTCTCATTAAATTTGGCCTGATTATTTACGTGAATGCAGCAAGACTAGTGATTGACCACATAGATTCTCTTTAAATCTCCTTTGCTGGTACTTTTTCATAAGGAATCTTAGATTGGACTTTTAAAAGCCTTTCCAGGCTAAGAAACCAAACCAAAAACTCAACATTAGACTTCACCCGGTATATTTAAAGAGGTGACTGAATTCCTCTCTTTTTTAAAGAATCCTGAGGTTCTGGACCTTTCTGGAAGTAGCCTTCTTTATTCACCTGGTAGGGCTTCCAGAAAGCCTTAAGCAAGGTACAAGGTCAGTTTTTCCAAGGAGCTTTTATTGGCTCCATAGAGTCAACCTGAGTTCCCTAAAAGTATCTGGTCAAATCTTAGGCATAAGATTCTAAGCATATTCTCATATATACCTAAAAACATAGAACTGAAGAAGGTTTGTCATCAGTTACTACTTGATAATGCATCCCGCATAATTTAGCATACCAAATAAACATAATTAATTTAACAACTCTCTTTCACAAGGTGAGAGACGAATTCTTTGAGATTTTCCACGCTTCCTCTGGGAAATTTCAAAGGTATTTTGAAGTCAAAAAGACTGCATTCATAATTTTATTTGGGGAAGTTGTCAAAATGTTTGAACATTTGACTAAATAGGATCTCAGATCATTATGAAATAATACTTAATTATCCATTTAAGTTGACAATAGAAGATTTTAAAGGCAAACAGAAGATTACATAGCTATGAACAAAACTTAGATATTTTAATATTGAGAAGACAGGGTTTTCTTATGTAATCAAAGTGCTGATAAAGACAAAATAAAGCACAATACATTAGTTTGGAAGAGACCAAATCTTTACTTTCCAGGTAGATTACCCAAAAAGTTCAACGACAAACTTTCACAGTCCAAAGCAGACCAACATTCCAAGACAAATTTGTCCTTTTACATAGATAAAGCCAAATTCTACTCCTGTACCTGTGTACTTCTGATATTAAAACTCATTCTTTACAAATCTAAATAAATCCATTCTCATTTTAGTCAGCTTGACCATACATAAAATCCTTTTCCACAAACCTTTTATAACTTTTTTTACATCTATTCAGGTTTTGTCCTATGTTTTTTTCTCTTCCTCATTCTCAAACAACCAGTCATTTTACTTTCTTCATGTAATTTTCACACAACTGTTTCTTTGAACTCTTATTTTTCTAAGCAGTTTTAATTACAAATATTGATTAGAAACCTTGACTCTTAGAATTCTTTATTCTTAATGAAAATAAAGAACTAAGTAAAGTAATTAACCTCCAATTAAAATACATAAATTTATATTAAAAAAAGAAAAAAACACAGTTCAATTCAGTTCAGTCGCTCAGTCGTGTCTGACTCTGCGACGCCATGAATTGCAGCATGCCAGGCCTCCTGTCCATCACCAACTCCCGGAGTTCACCCAGACTCATGTCCATCGAGTCAGTGATGCCATCCAGCCATCTCATCCTCCGTCGTCCCCTTCTCCTCCTGCCCCCAATCCCTCCCAGCATCAGAGTCTTTCCCAATGAGTCAACTCTTCTCATGAGGTGGCCAAAGTACTGGAGCTTCAGCTTTAGCATCATTTCTTCCAAGGAAATCCCAGGGTTGATCTCCTTCAGGATGGACTGGTTGGATCTCTTGCAGTCCAAGGGACTCTCAAGAGTCTTCTCCAACACCCAAAACACAACAACAACAAAAAAAAGAAGTAAGCAACTGTGGACTGTCACAGCAACATTCTGGATTGTCATATTCAAAAATAAATTTCACAATTTCTAGAAGTATAGTCTTCCTCATGGTAAAATGTTCAATGTATTACAAAACATGTTTACTAATAGATCCGAGTATTTTTAGCTCCTCTGTAAAAGGAAGTCAAAAGTAGATAAATCTAAGTCAGTAATTTATGTTTCACTGTTCTATCTTATTCAGAAATGATTTGGATATTCAATGAACACCCATCATTTAACTGGTCTCAGTATAACTTTAAGGCTTCAAGTTATGAAAAATATTTTGGAAATTATGTCTAAGTAAACATATCTTAAAACATTATTATTATTGAAAAATTTGTTCATAAGCTTTAACCTTACATGTATCTATTTAATTTACTTGGGTTTTTGTTTGTTTTGTTTTGTTTTGCTTTTTTTGCTGGACCATGCAGCTTATAGGATCTTAGTTCCCCAACCAAGGATCAAACCTGTGCCTCCCGAAGTGAAAGTGTAGAACCATAACCACAGAACCACCAGGGAATTTCCAAATTTGTTGTTGTGTTCAGTCAATAAGTTGTGTCCAACTCCTGGCAACCTCATGGACTGCAGCACACCAGGCTCCTCTGTCTTCCACTATCTCCTGGAGTGGAGTTTGCTCAAATTCATGTCCACTGAGTCAGTGGTCTTATTTAAGCATCTCACCCTCTGCCGCACCCTCCTCCTTTCGCCTTCAATCTTTCCCAGCATCAGAGTCTTTTCCAATGAGTCAGTTCTTTGTATCAAGTGACCAAAATATTGGAACTTCAGCTTCAGCAACAGTCTTTCCAATGAACATTCAAGATTGATTTCTTTTAGGATTGACTGATTTGATCTTGCTGTCCAAGGGACTCTCAAGAGTCTTCTCCAGCACCACAGTTTGAAGGCATCAATTCTTCAGTGCTCAGCCTTCTTTATGATCCAACTCTCACATCCATACATGACTACTGGAAAAACTATAGCATTGACTAACCACATCTTCTCAAATTTATTTGTTCTTAATTCTGTTTAATTGACTCATAAAAATTTCATGAGACATTAAATAGCTAACCATCATGTTAAGTTATCCTTCTTGCTGACAAATTCTGTAACAAAGATAACATGAGCTTATTTGACTTTTAGTAAGTCCAGGTAGAATGAAATTATTATATTTAATGTGTAGCTCTAAAGACATGCTTCTTTTGATGAAACCAACAAGCTTAAACTAGCTTTTATTTGTCAAAGATTACCCTAGATCACATGGACTTGAGAGGCTTTCGGGTTAGTTTCTATATTTCTGAGAGTATATTTGATTAATGTAAATGTTTATCTTTAAGCCAATTAAATAGAGCTCTTTACAAATTAATTTTGGCAATACTGTTAGGAGGTAAAAAAATACTGCAAATCTCTAACATCCATACATAGACATACAGGAACATCAAACAAATACAGGCATCTTATAGCTTTAATTTTAAAATTTTATCCATGAGGACTTCCCTCATGCTCCAGTGGTTAAGAGTCTACCTGCTAATGAAGGGCACATGGGTTCGATCCCTGGTCCGGGAAGATCCCACATGTGCCGGGCAACTAGATTCATGCGCCACAACTACTGAGCCCACATACACAGAGCACCTAGAGCCCGTGCTCCACAAGGGAAGCCGCTGCAATGAGGAGCCCAAGCACCACCAAGGAAGAGTAGCCCCCTCTCGCTGCAACTAGAGAAAGTCCAAGCGCAGCAAGGAAGACTCAGCACAAACATAAATAATTTTTTTAATTTAGCCATCAGACAAGTAGAATAATATAAAATAAACCTGTGTATTCAGAAGAAAAGAAAACAGCCTGAAGTCATTCTGGAAGGATTTACTCACACATTTCAAAGGCACACAGGTCTAAAGCTACAAGGTAGGAACCTTTTGATTTCCATTTTAGTTGAAGATCTCCCTGATATAAACAAGTAAATTTAGGATGACGTAGTTGGGTGGGTGGGTAAACCTCTTGAAGTCATAAGTCAATTCTTTGAGGAATTAAAAGCAACCATACTTGCCTTACAAATCGAGTCTTTACTAAAGCAGAAATTCAGCTCTAGAAACAATTTGAAGCCACCTACCTTTTTTGCCTTGGAGAAGGAAATGGCAACCCACTCCATAGAGGTGGGATACTGTGATGCATGCATGCTGAGTCGCTCCAGTTGTGTCCAACTCTGTGCAACTCTATGGACAGCAGCCCACCGGGCTCCTCTGTCCATGGGATTCTCTAGGCAAGAATACTGGAGTGGGTTGCCATTTCCTTCTCCAAGGTAAAAAAGATCAGGGAGATCTTCAACTAAAATGGAAATCAAAAGATTCCTACCTTGTAGCTTTAGACCTGTGTGCCTTTGAAATGTGTGAGTAAATCCTTCCAGAATGACTTCAGGCTGTTTTCTTTTCTTCTGAATACACAGGTTTATTTTAGGTTAGCCTAAAGAAAAGTTCCTACCAAGCTCCAAATATCAGTTTCCAATTTGGCCAACTTCTGACCATAGGGAGACTTTAAAAAAAAAAAAAAAAAAAAAGCTTTTGAATATCTTGTTAGATTTCAATCAGAACAAATAGCAGAATTTCCTGGCAGTACTGAACAACCCCTGGATGAAGAGACATCCCCAAAGAGGATGCAAAAGAAACTACCCTCCCAAGACCCAGAGTTACTCCCAAAGATAACCAAAAGAAAGAAAGACAGGAAATTCCCTTGAGAGCTGACAGCAGTCAGTAGGACCCTAGCCACAAATGGAATACAACCCACAGTTCTGCGCAATCAAATTTTGGGGGTCCCACCTAACAAATATCAAGGCAATTTCTCAGGACACAAATGAAGATGAACGAGAAGGCAATAGGGAAATGAGGGATTAATAACTGTTTTTTCCTGCCAATCTGGACTTGGAAAGCAAGGGACAACGTGAAATTTTACTTCCCTCCCTTGACCAGGCCCCACAGAGATCTAGGCAGGCTGACTTTGGTGAGGATTCTTACACTTTTGGGGCCTCTGCCATTTTCCTGAGGATGCCATCTGCAAGCTCTGGAGAGAGTGGGGTGTCCCAGCAGGACTCATCCTGGTCACCAGAAACTGAGGCCTCACACTGGACTCAGTTCTGGTTGGAACCAGTCCAACTCTGATGCGAAGAGCTGACTCATTGGAAAAGACCTTGTTGCTGGGAAGGATCAAGGGCAGGAGGAAAAGGAGGCAACAGAGGATGAAATGGTTGGATGGCATCACCGACTCAATGGACATGAGTTTGAGCAAACTCGGGCAGATAGTGAAGGACAGGGAAGCCTGCTAAGCTGCAGTCCATGGGGTTGCAAAGAGTCGAACAATTAGCAATTGAACAATTAGTTCATCCCTGGACCCAGTATGGTTTCTAAAGTAGACCCCGTCCAACTTCAGCAGTTTCCAGAAAGAAATGGTCAAATGAAGTGTAGATGAAGGATAGAGTGTCCTTGGCCACCACCTCCAGAGACAGCGAGGAGCAGCAACTCAAGGGGCTCCTCAGGTACCTTCACTGCTGTTGCTCATCGCCCCTGAGGGCCGTCAAAGGTCTCCTTGTTTCCCTCCTCAGTCATCAGGCCTGTGAAAAGATAAACTGAGGCATGATAAAAGTCTAAGAGTTTATCTGAGCAAGAATCAAGTCAAATCTAGCAGTTCTGAACCAGAAATGGCTAGGAGCACTTCTAAGGAGATAATTTCAAGTAGAGAAAAATATTTATACGGGAAAATAATTCACTGTAGGAAAAAAAATCTGCAAACAACTTAAATGTTCAACAGTAGGAATTTCACAAAATGAAAGATTATGTAGTCATGTTTAAAAGGTTTACAGAGCTTGAAATAATATGGAAAAATATTTATGAAACAAATTAAGTGAGAAAAGATGTGATGTAAAACTTTTTGTTCTGTAATTATAGCATTTTCTATGTAAAACTGTATAGGAGAAAAAGACAAAAGTAAATCTATTAAAATGTTAAAAATGAATCTGAGAGGGTAGTTAGGGGTGATTTTTATTTTCTTTTTTATACTTTTCTGTAATCTCTAAATTTTCCATAATTAGCTAATATTAATTTAATATTAGGAAAAAGATTTTTAAGGAAAACTGTGCCTGTCATTTTACAATATAGATAATTTATGCAATTGGCTAGAGAAAATTAAATCTTCAACCTCTGCCATTTTTCCTCTGCATGAATTCAGCTAATAGGAAATCATTATTTTATTGCAAAGATATTTTTTTCATACCATTTTAATACAAGCAGAAGTGACTTTAACCTGAGTCAAACAAAGTAGAATTGTTTTCTCATTTTCTTCTTTTGGCTACTCTGTGTGCCAGTAATTGAGATCTCAGTTCCCCAACCAGGGATCCAACCCACGTCCCCTGCCTTGGGAGTACATAGTCTCAACCACTGGACCACCAGAAAGTCCCTAGAATTGTTTATTCATGATTGCACCCAGATGCAGAAAATTTTAATGGGTTATTGAAAGTAAAATGTGTGACGTATAACAAAATCAGTCAATTTACAATCTCATTACAGGGCTCATTACTTTTTAAAAGCTCTGATGGACACCTAACCACATGAATAGACTTAGTGATCCTAATGGCAGGACAAATTGACATTCTATTTCTCCTAATGGGATGCTTCATTCACAGATAGGGTGTCCAAACCAAGACATTCTTGACACTGAAAGGCACTATTTACAGTTACACCAGAACAGGAGACAAATGGGGGATAAATGATCACCCCACTGATGAGGTATTTAGGCCAAAATATTTAATATTTATATAATCAAAACTTTGACCTAACTTTTGGTTTATATGAAGCACAGGTGATGGAAGAATGAGCTAAATGACCCAAAAGGAAATGGATGAACAGTGGTGGGACCTCCTGCAAGACAACTGGTCTCACCAAAAGGTCAATATACTGCGGAAAATGTTGGGATGAGCAGGACATTCTAGAGTTACAAAGATACAACCAGGTGTAATATATGAACCTTGGTTGGTTCCTGGAGAAACTTGACTCCTGAGTTGGTATCGGGGATTTCTCTGGCAGTCCAGTGGTTAAGACGCCATACTTCCACTCCAGGGGGCACAGGTTCGATCCCTGGTTGAGGAATGAAGATCTCACATGCCTCAAGATGTGGCCGAAAATAAACAAATACACATTGTAAAAGACAGAACTGATATCAGAGGGAACTTAAGAGTTGTTTTCATTTTCATATGCAGGATAAATCTAAGTGACTATGTGTGAAAATGTCCTTTTTATTGGAGATACATGCTGCTGCTGCTGCTGCTGCTGCTAAGTCGCTTCAGTCGTGTCTGACTCTGTGCGACCCCATGGATGCCAGCCCACCAGGCTCCCCCGTCCCTGGGATTCTCCAGGCAAGAACACTGGAGTGAGTTGCCATTTCCCTCTCCAATGCATGAAAGTGAAAAGTGGAAGTGAAGTCGCTCAGTCGTGTCCGACTCTTCACAGCCCCATGGACTGCAGCCTGCCAGGCTCCTCCATCCATGGGATTTTCCAGGCAAGAGTACTGGAGTGGGTTGCCATTGCCTTCTCTGAGAGATACATGCTAGAATACTTAAAGTGAGATGTCATGATGTCTGCAATTCATTATTTAAAAGCTTATTCCCTCAGTATATGTGCATGGTGTGCTATGCTAAGTCGCTTCAGTTGTGTCCAACTCTGTGTGACCCTATGGACTATAACCCATCAGGCTCCTCTCTCCATGGGACTCTCCAGGCAAGAGTACTGGAGTGGGTTGCCATTGCCTTCTCCAGGTGCTCTTCCTGACCCAGGGATAGAATCAGCGTGTCTTACTTCTAACCTGCATTGTCAGGCAGGTTCTTCACCACTAGCTCTACCTGGGAAGCCCACTTTAACACATATGCATACATGTGAAGTAGAAAATGGAAAAATATTAACAATTCTTTATGGTTGTTTATTATACTATTTTTCTAATTTTTTAATGTTTGAAATATCTATAATAAAAATTTGGACCAAAAATTCTCTTAGAAAAATATTCTCAGATATCTACGCTTGCTTTTATGCATTTTGATTTACACCCTTGGGTATTCTGAGTAGAATTTTTATCCTATTCTGTCTGATGTAATTTACTGGACTTTATTTTTATATGTACTTTGGGATTTGGGAGATTATGTTAAAAATGTGTCTTGATGAAAGAAATGTGCAATTATTGCAAATTGAGTATAAACATTATCCTTTAGTGATCTTTCCACATCTATCTTTTCTAATCAGAGTAGGGCTTATAAATTAAACATATCCTTTTAATCTGCTCATGCATTACTACACAGTGTGTGTGTTTGTGTGAATGTGTGTGTATTTAAACCCATCTGGCATTTTCTTTTGAAACATTGTTATGGCAGAAGATTATTATAGTTATTGATCATGCCTAGAAAGTTGTGACAATTCATGTAACTTTATAAAAAATGTGAAAAACAAAACCCAAGTTTATAGTCCCCCTTGCTCTGTCACCAACCAAAACAGAAATTTCCAAGGCAATGCTTCAAGAGACTATCATATTATCACTACTTTTAAAAATATATTTTTAATTTACAAGGTTGTCTAAGCTCCCACAGAAAAGAGTTTCATTATAGACCTAGGTGATATGGAACATAGTTCAGTGACTGGTCACCCCCTGCATCACAGAACAGTCTGATGAGACCACCCCAACCAAAGCATGAGATCAAGGATTCAGATTAGAAAGTAAGACATTTTCTTCCACACCATCATTTCCCAAAGTATGAGTCACAGAGCTAAAATTTATTTATTGAAAAAAAAAATCCTAATAAAATAAGTTTGGGAAATTCTGGGTTAAATAAAGTTAAAACTGATTTCTTTACTGTAGGACTTCTGAGAATGTTAAATATACTAATGTACTTTGTCAACCTCCACCATTTCCAAAATGTGGTGCCCACAAAATTCTTTTTATTGTTGGAATTCTCTTCCAGAAAACCAGTGTTCTGAGAAAAAAGTCTCAAAGATGTTGTTGGAAGATGCTTTTCTGCTTAAAAATTCTCCCACCTTTAACTCTCATCCTCTTCATAATGAAAAATAGTTTCAGCTTATGAAGCATTTGCTATGTGTGAGAGAGGTATTTCACAGATAAGAAAACTGGAAACTGAAGCTCAGAGAGATCTGCTCAGAGTCACACAGCCAAGAAATGTCAGTTGTTATTCTCACCCAGGTCTGACCCCAAAGTTTATGTTTCTCTCATCTCATCAAATTGACCACTTGGGGGGGAAAGGTCAATTCTTTAAAGATGAGATAGAAAATATTTTAAGAAATCTAGTCATAATCTAAAACCCACAATAGACTCTAGTATATACGATCAGCATGGTCTCTCTGAGGCTGCGATGGAACTTAAGCTACCCGTGTGATTGGTTCTCTATGCTCTGTCTCAGAGGAGACTGCAGAATTTGCTTTGAAATTTAACCACCTGTATTAACTGTAATTCACTGGAATGGAGAGATAGGCCATCTTCCTCATACTCTGAGCCATTTCCTCATTGCCTCTGAGCAGAGCTGGCACAAGTCTTTGTATCACAGGCCAAAACCTCCACGTCAGAAAGTAATGAGAGGGTTCCCAGAGGACCGAGCAGAGGGTGTGCATAGTGGAAAAACATCAACCCTGCCAGAGCCACAGGCCAAAATCTGGGACTTCATTAAAAAATAATAATCACCTGGGATTATTGTACCATTGCAAAGATCCCCCCACCCCCTCTGCAGCCCCTGGTGGCTCAGACGGTAAAGAATCTGCCTGCACGGATTCATGTTGATGTATGGCAAAACCAATACAGTATTGTAAAGTAAAATAAAGTAAAATTAAAAAAAAAAAAGAATCTGCCTGCAATGCAGGAGACCTGGGTTCTATCCCTGGAGAGAATTCCATGGACAGAGGAGCCTGGTGGGGTCACAAAGAGTCAGATGTGACTGAGCGACTAACACTTTCACCTTCTTTCCTAACCCCTCTCTCACTTCTGACTCACTGTTCATTCCTACCAGACAGAAAGAAAGAAGAACTCTCAGAGGTTGCGAAACAGTCCTGAATTATCTCCATCTCAGCAGTCTCCAGTAGAAATGCACATATGTATGTAATGTAACCCACATATATGATTTTTAAATTTGCCAGTAGCAACATTTAAAAAGAACAAAGAAACAAGTAAAAAACTAGAAATATTTTATCACTATTCAGACTTCATAACATTTTAAGCAAGTCGTTCAGTCATGTCTGACTCTTTGCCACCCCATGAAATAACCCGCCAGGCTCCTCTGTCCATGGGATTCTCCAGGCAAGAATACTGGAGTAGGCAGCCATTCCCTCTTCCAGGAGATATTCCTGACCCAGGAATCAAATCCAGGTCTCCTGCATTGCAGGCAGATTCTTTACTGTCTGAGCCACCAGAGAAGCCCTTTCATAAGACATATACTTGACAAAGTAGAGTCATATCCAAGTTGTTCCAATCACACTTAAATTTTTTTCCGATGACTGACTTGAGCATCAGTTTAAAAGTATATGTGTACATTGAATCGGATTAAAAGCTTACTTCTTCAGTCCCACAAGCCACATTTTAAGCTCACTGGCCACATTCGACTGGTGGCTACCCTATTAAGACAGCACAGCTGTGCAAGAGTACTTAATGGGGCCAGCAGTGCCCCCTAACGGGCATTATGGAAACATGTGGGAACATTTGCTTTCTTAGCACTGTACTCCCAAGAAAGGAATACCAAGGTCAGTGGGTGAGAGGACAGGGATGTGGACATCCTGCAACGTTAAGGGCAGTTCTGCACAACACTGTCTCACACCTCAGACTATCACCGAGGTAAAACACCTGTTTATAATTATCTGAGCCTAGAACCTGTTTGTTGGTTTGTTTTAGTGAGATTGGTAAGCTTGGTTTTACTATACATTTTGGGGGACTGAAATGAACATGGATTAAGAGAAGTTTGTACTTTGTTTTATTCAGAGCTCTATCGAAAACTGCCTACCGTTTTGAAAAACTGCTTCACAGATTGAGATGTTGCTCCTACATCAGACAGCATCTGCAGCTGTAGCTTTTCACAGGGGTCCCAGACATGGGTAAAGCATCTGATGACTTCGTGATTTCTTCTAGGGAAATCATAGCCAAGCATTTGCCATTAAAACACACAGTATTTTATTATCAATTACTTTCCTTTTATTTCTCTTTATATGAGAGCAAAGGTGTTGTATGGGTTTTCGAAGTTATTAATGTATTTGTTGGAGGATTATTTAATCTAGTAACTTTATTCCAGGATAGTAAAGGGATGTTATGAAGTAAGGGTTACGGGAAGTACACGGCATTGTGCCTGACGGATTGAGAATCATTGCTCAGGGAAAGAGCGTGGCTGGCTCAAGTCGATGAAGACTGCCACCTGCAGGAAGGAGGGGGAACTGAAGCTGCATCCCAGAGCGCACTTGCAAACTTCCGTGCTGTGCTGTGCTTAGTCGCTTGAAAGAAAGTGAAAGTGAAGTCGTGTCCAACTCTTTGCCACCCCATGGACTGTAGCTCGCCAGACTCCTCTGTTCATGGCGATTCTCCAGGTAAGAATACCGGAGTGGGTTGCCATGCCCTCCTTCAGGGGATCTTCCCAACCCAGGGATCCAACCCAGGTCTCCCTCATTGCACAGAGGATTCTTTACCAGTTGAGCTCCCAGAGTTGCCTCAATTAAACAACTGCGTTCTTCGCACCTCCCAAGTCCAAAGCCTTGTGCTGGAAGACACTCACACTGCTACATCAGTGACGTGAACAACCACGGCTCTGCTCCCAAGGAGCTCACAGTCTGGGGTGCACGTGGGTCTGGGGAAGGGGGATCAGTTCATGTGGGCACAGATAATCAGCTGGTCAGAGACACTCCCCACCGCCCCTCCCACCCCACATCCACTTCAAACCTTTCTATTAACAACTTGTCCAGGTTAGTTGATGTGGGAAAATATAAGAAAGAGTGTTAAGTTTTCTGCACATATATTTCATGTTTTTTCCAAATTTATGTCAACTTAGAAAAACATACACAAGTGACACATGATTACAGCCTTTTAGAGGATAAATATTTTAAATTTGAAAGGAATAAAGAAGAAAATTAATGGTTTCCTTCTCTCTACCCAAAAAGTTACCTGAAAAGTAACTGTTACTAATATACCTGGAATATGACCTTCCCAATAGTTTATGCATTTATATACACATGCATGCCACCCAGGTGGCATAGTGGTAAACAATCCTCCTGCCAATGCAGGAGACACAGGAGACGTGGGTTCAATCCCGGGGTCGAGAAGACCCCCTGGAGGAGGAAATGGCAACCCACTCCAAGGTTCTCAACTGGAAAACTCCATGGACAGAGGAGCCTGGCAGGCTACAGTCATGAGGTCGCAAAGAGGCAGTCACAACTGAGCATGCAAGCATGCGCATACATGTATATGCAGATACAAACAGATGGTTTTGTTTTTTAAGCACAAGTGAAGTTATACATACAGATATGCATATGTATACAGATATAATTTCATTTATGTTTAAATATATTATTTTTTCTGAATTTAAAAAGATAACATGGAGATCCTTCCATATCAATACAGATAGATTTCCCCTGCATTGATTTTGTGACTCCATACTAACTCACTGTAAAAAATTAATTCATTCTTCAACAAATATTTACTAACCACCTACTATTTGTTTGAAATTATTCTAGGTGCTAAGTATGTAAGAAGAAACAACAAAAGCAAAAAGAAAGGCAAAAATCCTTGTTTTCATGGAGCTTACATTCCAGTGGAGAGAAAGAAACAATATACTTAATAAATGAGTTAATAATATATTACATATGAAAAAGCAGTTATTGCTATGGAAAAAATAGAACAAGATAAAGAAGATTGGGAATCCTAAACTGAGAGTGGGGAGAATTGCAATTAGAAACAGGGTGGACATGGCAGGTCTCAGTGGGAAGTAGGCTTGAGTAGATGAGAAAGGGAGCTATGAGAACATTGTGGGAAAGTTTTCCAGGCAGCAGGAACAGCCTGTGCAAAGGTCCTGAGGTAGGAATGTGATTAATAGGCTCAAGAAACTGCAAGGATGCTACTGCATTTGGGTAGGGCAAAAGTGGAAGCAGGAAGGCCAGGTTGATGGTGACTGGAAATATCTATGAAAGATGATAATTGTTTAAGATCAGGGTGGTAGCAGGTAATGAGAACTTGCTACATTCTGCATATATTTTGAAGGTAGAGTCAACAGAATTTACTGAAGGTATTCACGTGGGGAGTGAGAGGGAGAAAAAAGGAATTGGAGATGATTTATCCTAAGCATGTGGAGGTACTCTGCTGCACTAACTGTGTTGTACCATAGATAATGTCAACTGCTCCTTATAAACTAACATTTAGGTTATTTCTGAGCTTTCTCTTTTATAAATAATCTTTCAAAGATTATTGTCTTACATGTACCTTTATGCACATCCAATTGGGCTTCCCAGTGAACAGTTTCACTCTTCTCTCACCTTTGAAATGAACTGATCTAACCTGATCCACCAGGGAGGATAATAGTGTGTTCGGGACATGCAAAGGAATCAGTGCGTGAAGTCAAATTAAACGCGAAGAAAAGGTTTCCCTTCTCTTTTATACTTTCCTTTCTTACATCATTCCATCCCCCAATTAGTACTGTGCATGATAAAAACCACATAACAGCTCATTTTTTTGAGCACTTGAGTGCCAGGCACAGTTGACTAGCATTATTTCCTTTTTATACTAATTACACTATGGGGCTTCCCTCATAGCTCAGTTGGTAAAGAATCTGCCTGCAATGCAGGAGACCCCAGTTCGATTCCTGAGTCAGGAAGATCTGCTAGAGAAGGGATAGGTTACCCACTACAGTATTCTTGGGCTTCCCTTGTGGCTTAGCTGGTAAAGAATCCGCCTGCAGTGCAGGAGACCTGGGTTTGATCCCTAGGTTGGGAAGATCCCCTGGAGAAGGGAAAGGCCACCCACTCCAGTATTCTGGCCTGGAGAATTCCATGGACTATACAGTCCACGGGGTCGCAAAGAATTGGACACAACTGAGCAACTTTCCGATGGCACCCTACTCCAGTACTCTTGCCTGGAAAATCCCATGGATGGAGGAGTCTGGTGGGCTGCAGTCCATGGGGTCGCTAAGAGTCGGACACGACTGAGTGAACTCACTTTCACTTTTTACTTTCATGCATTGGAGAAGGAAATGGCAACCTACTCCAGTGTTCTTGCCTGGAGAATCCCAGGGATGGCGGAGCCTGGTGGGCTGCCATCTATGGGGTCGCACAGAGTTGGACACGACTGAAGCAACTTAGCAGCAGCAGCAGAGCAACTTTCACTTCACTTCACACTGATGACCACACTATGAAATAAGCGTTTATGTCCATTATATAGATAAGTAAAATAAGACCTTGTAGGGGACTAACGCACACATACATAGCTGCTGGAACTTGCATTTGAACCTGGCCATGGAGCTCACATCCTCAGCAACTGCATTGGGCAGCATGTAGTATAAATAAACTTCCCCTTTTCCCTGTGATTCTTTTTCCCTGGGACAAAATACCTTGGATTCCATTTACAGTAAGGATTATGTCTGGCCCCCTAAAAGGCAGTGCAGGGTGATGCAAAGGGCACAGGCTCTGGAATCAGCTCCTTCTGACTGTGTGACCTTGGGTGAATGATTTAACCCCACCCCTACCCCACTAAACCTCAGAGAAGTAGGTCAGGACTCTGAGAAAACAAAACAAAGCATGGCTAATTTCCTATGGGGACTTGTGAGTAGAAAAACCTCTTGAAGATTTTAGATCCCAAAAAAAAAATTTTTTTTAGATCCAGGTGTTCTGCTTGTGGCTAAAAACAGTGAAGTCCAGGGTCTCTACTGGAGAAATATAGATCATTCTCTCCACTTCCTATGGTCCCCCTGCTACAGCTAAGTTTCCTTGGAAACACAGCATCCTTCCTATCTCCTCTCTTCAAGACCTACTCTCTATCCTATGTTAAAGCTGCCTCCAAAGTCATAAAAAGATTTCAGGGCTGGTGGACAAGTGGTTAAGAATCAGCCTGCCAATGTAGGCAACACGACTTTGATTCCTAGTTCAAGAAGATCCCACAGGCTGCAGAGCAACTAATCCTGTGCGCCACTACTGAGGCCCGAGAGCCCAGAGCTCGTGCGCCACAAGAGAAGCCACCGCAACGATGAGTAAGTGGCCCCTGCTGGCAGCAACTAGAGAAAGCCCACGCAGCAACAAACACCCAGATCTGTCCCAAAAAAAAAAAAAAAAAAAAAAAAAACTCATCTACTAAGTCAAATCCCAACTCAATGCAAAGGACTGCTGTGGGACTCAAACAAGCCTTTACCCCTCTCTGAGCCTGTTTTCCTATCTCTGAAATCATCAGTAGCCCAAATAAACTCTAAATTCTCTCTCAGAATGAACATCCCACAGCTCTATCTCCAGTGGTGATGGGAAGGAAGAGAGTGATGGATACGGTGAACACAAAGAATCTTGCCTCCTACCTATATTTATTGATTTGTCAGAGGCCACAATTGATTGTCTTCCTCTGGAGCAGATGCTCAAGTGCTATTCACAGAGCAAAAGCCATTTTTTGCCTGAGGAAACAAAATGTTCTGGGAAATTTCACAAAAATTGATCTTAAATTGTCTAAAGAGCCACAAATTCACATCAAGCAGGGCATTCCATGAAGCCCGAGGTCCCAAATGTTGACTGTAAGTACTTCCTCCCCACCCCACCCCCCGCCCGCCGTAAACATTTTACAGCACTTTGGAGACGTGTCCTAGGCTGCCTGGTTTAACCATCACCTGTGTGGGAAAGGCTGAGGAGCAGGGGTGACTGAAGGTGAGGTAGCTCTGACTACCTCCAAATGCAGGCAGCTGATTCTACGTGAACACAGGTCTCTGGCCAGAGGCGCACTGAGTGCTTAACACAGAGCTCTGAGAGTTACATCACCGGACTGAAACCCTCAGCCCAGGGCCCCTCCAGCCCACCCCAGATCAGACTCCACTCCCAGAAACACACACCCTTGCCCTACCTGTACCCCGGCAGCCAACCATCACCACGGAGGATGGTTGTCACCTGGGGCGACAGAAAAAGACCCAGAGGAGGGGCTGGGACCCTGGGCTCCTGTCCCAAAGACGGGTGAATCTTGACTCTAGAAATGTCCTTTTCCGGGCCTTAATTGCCCAGTTACTTGCCCATTGCCAGTATCTGGATTTGCACTTGTTCCCTCTGACAGTCTACAGCTCCCTGGTGTGAAGAAGCTCCATCTGTCTCCCAAGGAGCTATGCTGCCTGCTGCAGTCTCTACCAGGCTCGGGGACCTACACTATTTGTCTGTCCTGCACAATTTCCCAGACCCACTTTTGAGAGTCTCTCTTCCCCTGCTCCATGCAGTCCTCAAGGAGCCAAAAGACCCAACCACCCTAGCCGCAGTGATTGGTTCAGGACCAGGCAGGTGAACTTGGAGTAAATCAGATGCTTGCCTGATGCTTCTGTTACCTATTGCTCAAGGCCACGCTGCCCAGAAGCATAATGGCTTTAAGTGACAGCCACTTTATTCTCCCTGAAGACTCTGTGGCTGGAACTGCAATCATCTGGGGGCTGGCATGGGCCGAACCACCTGGGACCCTCACTGCACCCAGCAGGCTCCCTCATGCTGGCTATCGGTGCTGTGTGGCTGCTGAAGACTCTGCTAGGTCTGTGGACTGGAGGGAACATCTGGTGTCTCCATGTGGCATGAACTTTTTAGGGCATGTCAGTGGGGTTCCAAGAAAACATTCCAAGTAGGCAAGTCTCAATTAACAGCAATTTATCAACCTCACACTTGCAAAAATCCCATCAGTCAAAACATGTCACATGTCCAAGCTCAGAGTCACCGAGGGGTGGCCCCACACGGCAGAGTGAGTACCAGAAAACCTGGTTCTTTAGGGGTCACTGATTTACCAATAAATTTCTTATTGTACTGATGCTGACTTGAGTTGCTCTCACTTATTGCCAAAATATTCATGACTGATAGAGAGTCAAAAGATTTGAATCCAAGTCTTATCCTTACTACATGTAGCCAAAAAGTTAACTGACCTGAGATTCAGTTTTTCATCCTTAAAATAGAGATAATATCCAGTTCAGAATACCATTATAAAAAGTAAATAAGATGAAAATCCCCCAGACCTTTGAAAAATCCTAACATGCTATACATGTAGATGTCCAATACAAATAGGACATTTCATACATGATGATGATAAAGGTTATGATACAGAAAGGGAAACTAAATTTAAATCATTTTAGTTTGCAATTCATTCATTTTACAAACAGTTCCTAGATATCTACTATGTGTACAACACTATTATAACTGGCTAGCTTTACAATGGGAGGAGATGTCCAAGCCCCCAAAGAATTTAGAGTCCAATAGAAGAAAAGTGAATATATATACCTATTAATGACTATATGTATGTATATATACATGAATATAATAGATATAGTATATATGCTTTTATATATATATATATATATGCTTCTCAGGTATAACTCAGTGGTAAAGAATCTGCCTGCCAATGCAGGAGACACAGGAAGATCCTCTGGAAGAGGAAATGGCAACCCACTCCAGTATTCTTGCCTGGAAAATCCCATGGATAGCTGAGCCTACAGTCTATGTAGGTCTACAGTCTATGGGATCACAAAGAGTCAGACATGACTGAGCAACTGACTGTACATACATATATATTCATTAACCTAAAGCTAAAAAAGTGCTGCCTCACAAGAGGAATAAATCTTTCTACGGAATAAATCATTGTAAGTTGAATGGTGGGGGATGAGAGGGGAAGAATGAGGACATCTCAGAATATACGGTACTCAATCTGGGCTATGAATGATGTGTTGGCTTTTATACATATAGAAGAGGCAAAAGGCATTCAGGAGAGTGGGCAGCAAAAGAACAAAGGCACTTGGTAAGAAAAAGTAGGTGCTTAGTAAGAAAAAGATAGACAAATGAATAAATGGTGTTCCAAGGATCGCACAGAATCCAGTGTTTCTGCCATAAAGGGAAGATGGGTGGGAACAGTGAGATATAAAACTGGAGGAATATACAGGGACCATGTTATGAAGAGCCTTGAATGCCAGCCCTAGGATTTCAGCATTTATTTCTATAGGGAGTCAGTGAGGATCCTAGAGAATGAGAATAGCAAGATCAAAACCATGTTTTGCAAAGATCAATCTGGTGATAAAGAGAGATGAACCTATACTTCCCTTTATAGAAGCAGTCCTCCACCTGTCTTGGTCTATGGAGTATTGGGGGGCCTGATACGCCTACTCTCTCATTCTGCTCCAACGTGGGCAAATGAATCAGCTTGACCAATGAGACCATTTCATCCCAGTAGCCGGTTCAGGAAGAGGTTTCTGATTAGAGCTAGGTCAGCTAAAGTTTATGGTCACCAAGAATAAAACTAACAGGGAAGAAAAAAGACAACAGACACAGGAAATGAGTGATGAATGGTTTCATTTGAGCTCCTGGACAAAGCTGTCTGAAAGTAATGTACCTCGGAATTTCCATCACATTGGAAGTGACCCAATCACATTCCATTTGAACTGGTTTTCTGTTGTAATGAAGTGATTCCAGACTTCATACAGTCAGGCACTATGTGAATCCCTTAACAGTCATTCATTCACTTAAGAAATATGTTTAAATACCTACTGTGTGTTAGACACTATTCTGCTGCTGCTGAGTCGCTTCAGTCGTGTCTGACTCTGTGCGACCCCATAGACAGCAGACCAACAGGCTCCCCGTCCCTGGGATTCTCCAGGCGAGAACCCTGGAGTGGGTTGCCATCACCTTCTCCAATGCGTGAAAGTGAAAAGTGAAAGTGAAGTCGCTGAGTCGTGTCTGACTCTTAGCGACCTCATGGACTGCAGCCTACTAGACTCCTCCATCCATGGGATTTTCCAGGCAAGAGTACTAGAGTGGGGTGCCATTGCCTTCTCCAGACACTATTCTAGGCAGTGGAAAAAGAGTGGGGGAAAAAACAGCCAAATATTCCTGTCCTTGTGGAATGTATATTCTAAGGTGAACAAGGATGGTAGGTCAAATGGGATTAGAACAATAACTGGGGAGGGGCAGGATCCCAGACGGCTTGCTGCTGCTGCTGCTAAGTCACTTCAGTCATGTCCGACTCTGTGTGACCCCACAGACAGCAGCCCACCAGGCTCCGCCATCCCTGAGATTCTCCAGGCAAGAACACTGGAGTGGGTTGCCATTTCCTTCTCTACCCAGAGGGCTTAATGCAATTTTATCTAGTTACTTTTGGTTGTGCTGGGTCTTCGCTGCTGCATGTGAGCTTTCTCTAGTTGTGATGAGCGGGGGCTACTCTCTAGCTGCAGTGCACGAGTTTCTCATTGAAGTGGCTCCTCTTGTTGAGGAACACAGGCTCTAGAGCTTGTGGGCCCAGCAGTTGCGGCTCTCAAGCTTAGTTGCTCCAGCATGTGGGATCTTCCCAAACCAGGGACTGAACCAGTGTCCCCTGCATTGCAAGACTCTTACCCACTGGACCACCACCAAGGAAGCTGAGAGTTTAACAGGCCTTTTTGAGGATTAAACCTTTGTTCTAAGGACAGGAAGCCACTGGAGAGTTTTGAGTGGAGGAGAGGCGCACACTCGTGCTGATTTCAAAGGCCCACTCTGGCTACACACTGAGTTTGAAGAAGAAGGTCACAAGCGAAAGTATGTGGAATCAAGAGAGAGAGGCCGGTGGCTAGGTCCACGGTGACAGCCAGGAAGGCAGTAAGGCGTGATCAGCATCAGAACCAGTGTCAGGGCGGCTCCAGCGTTTTCACTCGCCTCAAAGGACAGACTCTATTAACAGATGTTGGGGAAGGCCGAGAGAGGAGCAAGAATGGGGGTGAAGTTCAAGCATTTGTTGTCATCGAGTTAAACTTGAGTTGCCTGTTAGACTTCTAGGTGGACAAATATTTGGGTCTCAACTCCAGAGGAAATGTCTGGACTGGATTACACACCTGCACTGACCTCAGAGAAAGATCAAGGGAAAGATGCTCCGACTGCCTTATTTATCCTCTGTCGTTCCTCCTCCTGCTTGTAACTGTAGTTGCCTGACAAGGCAGTGAGCTCAAATGTGCTTTCCTCCAGTCTCAGAGGATATTGTATATTCTAACAATCCTATTCAAGGAGACTTTTCTTCTTAACTTGTTCAAGTGAAAAGTTCAACTCTAGGTAGGGATCCAAGAACTTAGGAATGACCATGTGCAAAAAACAAAAACACATTCACTCAGGTTCCCATCGGGAACCACGTTTCCTACCTGAGAAGTCTCAGGAGACCTGGAATTCCCGAGCTGCACACAAGGAGGAGCAAGACAGACACCAAGAGCAGTGCCAGGGTGATGGTGGGGGCAGAGGCGGTGCCCGCTTACATCCCGGGGCTTTCATTAGCTGATGAAGACTGAAACACTCGGGCTTTCATTAGCTGATGAAGACTGAAACACTCCGGTATTTTTTTTTTAAGCTTAAAATAGGAACAATGAATATGGAGAGAATCTTTTAAATGTTAATAGAAGCGGTATTAAGGAAGAAAATTGAACCTATTGTTTTGCAAACAGCTGGCTCTGTGGAAGCAAATTCAGTGTGTATTTCTGAGGGTTCCTTTCAAAATATCCTTAATTATAATAAGCAAAAACTCCAGGGAGGCACACCCTGGGGAAAAGACTGGGACTGGGAATCAGAAGATCTGGCTCCCACCTCAATGGCAAATCACTGACTTCTGAATGGCATTTTCTAAAATGCAGATTCTAACTGCTATACAGCATGGGGAGCTCAGCTCCGTGCTCTGTGATTCAGATCCCTGCTTGTCATTCACCGGCTGGGTGACTTGAAACAAATTACTCACCCTCTCTGTGCTCAGTTTCCTCACTGGCAAAATGAGGATTATGATGTTAGTATCTAAGCTTATCAAGAGGGTGAGCAAGAAGATTAAGTAGTCTTTGATACATGAAACGCTTAGCACACAATAAGCACTTAATAATTCAATTCAGTTCAGTCCAGTCGCTCAGTCGTGTCCGACTCTTTGCGACCCCATGAATCACAGTATGCCAGGCCTCCCTGTCCATCACCAACTTCCAGAGTTCACCCAAACTCATGTCCATCGAGTCGGTCATGCCATCCAGCCATCTCATCCTCAGTCGTCACCTTCTCCTCCTGCCCCCAATCCCTCCCAGCATCAAAGTCTCTTCCAGTGAGTCAACTCTTCACATGAGGTGGCCAAAGTATTGGAGTTTCAGCTACAGCATCAGTCCTTCCAAAGAACACCCAGGACTGATCTCCTTTAGAATGGACTGGTTGGATCTCCTTGCAGTCCAAGGGACTCTCAAGAGTCTTCTCCACCACCACAGTTCAAAAGCATCAATTCTTTGGCGCTCAGCTGTCTTCACAGTCCAACACTCATATCCGTACATGACCACTGGAAAAACCATAGCCTTGACTAGACGGACCTTAGTCAGCAAAGTAATGTCTCTGCTTTTGATAATGCTATCTAGGTTGCTCATAACTTTTCTTCCAAGGAGTAAGTGTCTTTTAATTTCATGGCTGCAATCACCATCTGCAGTGATTTTGGAGCCCAAAAAAATAAAGTCTGACACTGTTTCCACTGTTTCCCCATCTATTTCCCATGAAGTGATGGGACCAGATGCCATGATCTTCGTTTTCTGAATGTTGAGCTTTAAGCCAACTTTTCACTCTCCTCTTTCACTTTCATCAAGAGGCTCTTTAGTTCCTCTTCACTTTCTGCCATAAGGGTGGTGTCATCTGCATGTCTGAGGTGATTGATATATCTCCCAGAAATCTCAATTCCAGCTTGTGCTTCTTCCAGCCCAGCGTTTCTCATGATGTACCCTGCATATAAGTTAAATAAGCAGGGTGACAATATACAGCCTTGATGTACTCCTTTTCCTATTTGGAACCAGTCTGTTATTCCATGTCCAGTTCTAACTGTTGTTTCCTGACCTGCATAGAGGTTTCTCAAGAGGCGGGTCAGGTGGTCTGGTATTCCCGTCTCTTTCAGAATTTTCCACAGTTTATTGTGATCCACACAGTCAAAGGCTGTGGCATAGTCAATAAAGCAGAAATAGATGTTTTTCTGGAACTCTCTTGATTTTCCAGTGAATCAGCGGATGTTGGCAATTTGATCTCTGGTTCCTCTGCCTTTTCTAAAACCAGCTTGAACATCAGGAAGTTCACGGTTTATGTACTGTTGAAGCCTGGCTTGGAGAATTTTGAACATTACTTTACTAGCATGTGAGATGAGTGCAATTGTGCAGTAGTTTGAGCATTCTTTGGCATTGCCTTTCTTTGAGATTGGAATGAAAACTGGCCTTTTCCAGTCCTGTGGCCACTGCTGAGTTTTCCAAATTTGCTGGCATATTGAGTGCAGCACTTTCACAGCATCATCTTCCAGGATTTGAAATAGCTCAACTGGAATTCCATCACCTCCACTAGTTTTGTTCGTAGTGATGCTTTCTAAGGCCCACTTGACTTCACATTCCAAGATGTCTGGCTCTAGGTGAGTGATCACACTATTGTGATTATCTTGGTCGTGAAGCTCTGTTTTGTACAGTTCTTCTGTGTATTCTTGCCACCTGTTAGTATCTTCTGCTTCTGTTAGGTCCATACCATTTCTGTCCTTTATTGAGCCCATCTTTGCATGAAATGTTACTTATTATCAACATGTGTAACTCTCATAACACAGCCAGAAAGTGTGTACTCATTATTACTGCCATGTTATGGCTGTCAAATGAGAGTGATGGGTAACTTATCTCAGATCACACGTGAATATGTGTGTAGTCACTTTAGTCATGTCCGTCTCTTTGCAACCCCGTGGACTGTAGCCCGCCAGGCTCATCTGTCCAGGGATTCTCCAGGCAAGAATACTGGAGTGGGTAGCCATTTCCCTCTCCATGGAAGGTTCCCTGCCCAGGGATCGAACTCAAGTCTCCAGTATTGTAGGCGGATTCTTTACCGTCTGAGCCATCAGGGAAGCCCCATCTAAGATCACCCTGATGGTTAAATAATAAGTACCACTAGTAAGTAGTAAAGAATGTGGACATGTTCATTATTTACATATTTAACGTTGGAGAGACCTTTTGGTTTCTCGCTGATGTTGAGCTCACTTCACAGCTCCCCCACCACCTTGTTCTGCTCCTCAGCTGAGCTGCAGTGAACTTTCATTCCCCAGGCAGCTGCTCCCACCGAACATCCATTTTTCTCCCCCACATCACATATTTAGACAAGCCTTTCCTGACCTTCAACCTAAAGCAGTCCCTACCACCTCCATCCCAGTGCCTGCCAATAACTCGACCCTATCTTATTTTCTTTACTGACCTTACTCATTATTTTGCTCATTTGGTTGTTGTCTATCTCTTCCCGACAGAATTTCAGCTCCTTGAGGGCAAGGACTTCGACTGACTTCTTTACCCTCAATCCCCATGGCCTTGAATAGCACCCAGCACATAGCAGATGTTCAATAAATGAACGATGAGTGAGGGACAGTCCCTCTTTGTCTGAGCCTTCAGACTCAGCCTCATTTCACTTCTCCTGTAAATTCTTCTCAATTAGTCTTTTTTCTTAGATCTGCCAACAAATAACCACGAAGTTGAAATGAATGGCCCTGCTCCCTGTACTGCCCCCCATTAATTCCTCTCTCTCACACATTTACAAGACTAACAGGTCAGGATGATCAGACGTGATTTTCTCCTCTCCCTGAGGCTGGCACTAAATTGTGAGGATTAACGAGATTCCCATCGCTCTCACTCATTCTGAGTGTCACGCTGAGGCTGAACCAATACTGGGACTCGTATAGTACATCGAGCTCATTTTGTTTCTATGCTGCTGTCCCTGCAAGCAGAGATTCTGTCAAGTTTGTTTTAATAACAGGGTTCCAGAGGGAAAATGCCAACTGAATTCATTACTAAAATAAATTGAAACTACATAAGCAGGCTGGAGGGGAAGAGGCATCCAAGAAACTTTATCTTCTCAAGCTCAGGAGCTGGTCATAAATCGACAATCAGTAAAACACATGCCACCTCTCCTTGGGAAATAAGTTCTTTTGACTGGCACCCCCAGACCACAGCTTGACCTTTGTGAATCTAAATTACTCTCTCCACTAACCATGCAAAGAGAATCTTGTTGCTCAGAGATTTTCTTCCTTCTTTTCAAGAATTCCCCACTGCCCATAAAAATAATGTAAGTATAAATAACGACATAATACTATAGTGACTCTATAGTATCTGCTGTTGTAATGTCTAGGATACCGTGTCGCCAATTAACTGCAGTGCCAACCTGCACTCTGAAGGTGGAGATAACACCAAACATGTAAATCACCTCATTATAATTGTGATACGTGCTATGGCTGAGGCTGAGGGACCTGCTTTAGATAAAGCAGATAAGATTTAAGGTAAGATTGAAAGGATAAGAAGGTCAGCTACGTGAAGTGTGGGTACGTGAGTGTGTACACATGGGCACACACATGTCCATCAACAGTCACATCGCTGCTCTGTGGATGAGGAGATCGAGGCTCTGGGAGGTTACGTTTCCTGCCCAAGTTTACTCACTCATTACAAGACAAGGTTTGGAAACCCATCTAGCCTAACCCCAAGTAACACACTCTTTCCACAGTTCTGCCCTTTTCTTGCATAAACCAGAGAAGATGAAGGACCTATATTTAATTGGGGGAAGAGGTTAAATTCCTTCCCCTGCACATTGGTGATGGCTGAGCAAGACTGAGCAAGTCTGCTGGGGCAGCTGTTTGGGGAAGATTTTATCTCAACCACAGAGGGGAGGTAAGAGAGGCTAAAATGAAAGGAAGGCGAGATGGCCAATAAAATTGAAGCTGGAGGAATAGTGGCTGCCAAGGGCCCAAGGAAGTACACAGAAGATAAAACACAGGAGGAACTGAATTGAGACCAAGAGAGAATGGAGCAAAGCCCCCAGTTCACTCCTCCTCTGTGTGGGTGTGCTTACTCACTTCAGCCATGTTTGTGACCCCATGGACTGTAGCCCACCAGGCTTTCCTCTCCATGGGATTCTCCAGGCAACAATACTGGAGGGGGTTGCCATGCCCTCCTCCAGGGGATCTTCCCGACCCAGGGATTGAACCTGTATCTCTTACGTCTCTTGCATTGGCAGGCGGACTCTACCACTGAGTCATCTGGGAAGCCTCGGTGGACAGTGCTTAGACACTGGCTGAATTTTCAAGTCCATTTCTGATTCCCCCTAAGGTCCCACAGCTAAATGACTTTTTCCCATGCTCTTTCTTATTCATCAAAAAGTGTATATTTATTGAGTGTGTTCTTCTTTTTAATTTTATTTTATTTTTGGCTGCACTGAGCGGTTTGCACAATCTTAGTTTCCCAACTAGAAACTGAACCCCGGTGCCTGGCAGTGGAAGCAAAGAGTCCTAACCATTGCTGGACCACTGGGGAATTCCCTATGCACTGTATTCTATTTTGGGGGCCGCGGGTGGTGTGCAACGGGGCATTTGGGATCCCACCCACACCCCCTGCAGTGGAAGCATGGAATCTTAACCACTAAACTGCCAGGGAAGTCCGTGCTGAGTACACTCTAATATTAGACAGTGATGATCCAAAGATCAATGAAGTGGTCAGTGACGGGTCTTGTCTAAAACAGGGTTCATCTTAGACTCCTCAAGACAACCAGCAAGCATTCAAGCCAGAGGCCCTGTGAGTTCCACCCATGAATGACCCTCTGTCCCAGTTAGGTGCCACCTCTGATAGTATGCAGGTGGATCACATCGTTTTACCCACCTGCTCTCAGGGCCTAGTGAGGGACACGGTTACAACCCAGTCGGGCAAGAGCTGTGGGAGAGAGAATTGCAGGAGTCCACAGGACCAGAATCGGGGAGTCTTATCCCTGAGCAGCAGTCAGGAAGGCTTCCTGTGTGAAATGTCCCCTCTTTCCTTCCTTCAACAAATAATTAGAGAGCCTCTGGTATGTGCCAGACACTGCTCTAAGTGATAGGAATCCAGTGATGAACATAAATTCCTGTCCTTATGGAGCTGGGATTCCCAGGTGGTGCTGCTGCTGCTGCTGCTGCTGCTGCTAAGTCACTTCAGTCATGTCTGACTCCGTGTGACCCCATAGACAGCAGCCCATCAGGCTCCCCTGTTCCTGGGATTCTCCAGGCAAGAACACTGGAGTAGGTCCAGGTGGCGCCAATGGTAAGGAATTCACCTGCCAAGGTAGGAGATGTAAGAGATGAGGGTTCAATCTTTGACTTGGGAAGATCCCCTGGAGGAGAGCATTGCCACCCACTCTAGTATTCCTGCCTGGAGAATCCCTTGGACAGAGGAGCCTGGCGGGCTACAGTCAACAGTGTCGCACAGTCAGACACGACTGAAGAGACTTAGCAGTCATGGAGCTAATACCCAAAGGCAGTAGGAGACAAGAAACAATAACCAGCAGACACATCATTTAAATAACTTAGTAGATGGTGTTAGGTGTTTTGAAGAACACAAAGCAATGGAGTGAAGGACAGTGACAGGTCGGCGGGGAAGCTACGCTGGACGGGGTGGACAGGAAGAGCGCTGGAGAAGAGTCCTAAGTGTCCGGAGGAGCCAGCGTGAGGACATCTGGAGGAAGAGGGTTCTAGGTGGAGGCAGTGGAAAGGCCTAAGGAGGGCAGACTTCCCTGGTGGCTGAGTGGTTAAGAATTCACCTGCCATTGCAGGGGACATGGTTCAGTCCCTGGTCTGAGAAGATCCCACGTGCCATGGAGCAGCTAAGCCCATGCTCCACATCGACTGGGCCCACGTGCCCTAGAGCCCCTGATCTGAAACAGGAGAGCAGCCGCTGCAGTGAGAAGCCCAGACACCGCTACAGAGTAGCCCCCGCTCACTGCAGCTAGAGAAAGCCTGCACACAGCAACGAAAACCAGCACAGCCAAAAAATCAGTTTAAAAAGAAAGAAAGGCCTAGAGTGGGGATAAGTGTGCCCTAGTCAAGAAAATGCAGGACAGCCACTGTGACCAAAGTCATCAAAGGCAGAGAGGAGGGACCAGAGATGAGATGGGAGATAGAGGCAGTACTGATTCCAGGACCCTGGTGTGGCTGTGGGGTTTTACTTCCAGGGCAGTGGGAAGTCATTGAGAGACTAAGAAAGATACTGATATGCTCTGGTTTACATTAAAAGGTAACTCTAGTCAAATGGTTTTTAAACAGAAGGAGCCGTGGGTGTGTACTCAGTCACCTCCGTGGCGTCCAACCCTTTGCAACTCTATGGACTGTAGCCCACCAGGCTCCTCTGTCCCTGGGATTTTCCAGGCAAGCGCAGTGGAGTAGGTTGCCATGCCCTTCTCCAAGGGATCTTCCCAACCCAGGAATTGAGCCCGGGACCCCCGAATTGCAGGCAGATTCTTTACTGCTGAGCCCCAGGGGAAGCCTCACATGGACTGTGAGCATTTTTTAAATGAACTTTTATTTTGGAATAATTTTAGGTACTTGGAAAAGCTACAAAAGTGGTAATGGTACACAGACTTCCTATATATACCCTTCACCCAGTTTCTCCTATTGCTCACATCTTACATAACCATGGTGTACTCAGCAAAAGGAAAACACTAACAGATGATAGATCACCAGAGCATTAACTAAACTACAAACTTCATCTGGATTTCACCAGTCTTTTCACTAATATCCTTTTTCTCTTCCAGGATCCAACTCAGGATAGTGCCATGCCTTTAGGCCTACCCTCTTTTAAACAGTCTGTCTTTGAGGAAATACTCGAGTCAGCTAGAATCCGCTTCTCTGGACTTTAACTGAAAGTCTGGACAGATAAGAGAGGTGAAATAGACTCAGGCAGGTAACCTCTGGAGGCAACTTCAGTCCTCTAGTCAAGAGATGTTGGTGCCTACCCTAAAAAAGGGGATGGGGAGTCAGTTGAGTCAATGCAGTCACATCTCTTGCTATCGCTTCATGGAATAAAGGTAATTTTAACACCCCCAAATTAAGAAGAACATAGTCTCAGAATAGACAGTCTTCTAAATTTAGCTCCATGCTGAAGCTGAAGCTCCAATACTTTGGACACCTGATGTGAAGCGCCAACTCATTGGAAAAGACCCTGATTCTGGGAAAGATTGAGGGCAGGAGGAGAACGGGGCAACAGAGGATGAGATGGTTGCATAGTAGACCAATACAATACAATAGAATTTGAGCAAACTCCAAGAGATAGTGAAGGACAGGGAAGTCTGGTATGCTGCAGTCCCTGGGGTCACAAAGTCAGACACAATTTAGCAACTGAACAACAACCGAAGGTAAAGAATCCGCCTGTAAAGTAAGAGACCCAGGTTCAATCCTTGGGTCAGGAAGAACCCCTGAAGGAGGGCATGGCAACCTATTCCAGTGTTCTTGCCTGGAGAATCCCACGGACAGAGGAGCCTGGAGAGCTACAGTCCATGTGGTCACAAAGAGCTGGACACAACTGAGTAACACTTTCACTTCACCTGGTCTCAGAACAGACAGGCTTTTAAATTTGCTTTATGCAACATTTAATACGTGACTCAGAATTTTTGTATTTTGTCTGAGAAGAAGAGTAGAACTTAAAATATGACTTTATACTGATCCAGCCTACAGAATCTCCTCTGGGGACAAAGGGTCCTCAAAAAATTGTGGATTTACAGGATTATAGTACTTAATCAACAAACATTTATGGAGCACCTTCTATGTTTCAGGCACTACCTACAGCCTATGTTACCATCAGAAAAGCTCTGGTTTCAGAAGCACAATATGGACCAAAGAAAAAGAAATAACTAATTGCACAATGACCTGTTCAGAGGTTTATTACTAACCTGATAGAATCAGTGATTACAGGCAACTTGACGTTGATGGATTGGTTGTTAATTGAGCATAACAATGGGAGTGCTGCAAAGGAGATTATATCTGGGGTGGGAAGGGTGGCCACTCCTCTTCTTGGGAAAAAGGTCTCCTGTGGGAGAGGAGGCCATCAGCACAAGGTAAAGAGGAGAGCAAGTTGGGGGCAACTTCAGCTGTGTCTACACCTAACCCTCACCTACATGCAGCTGTCTTTATAATCTGTCTCTAGTGCAGCATCTTCCCTATTCTCTCCTGATCAATCCAGTTGGTCTAAATGGGGAGTCAAAGGTTAGGGAATCCCTAGGTAGGAGATCTTAGACCAGCAGATAAAAATCTTCATCCAAGTTAAGAAGGTTAGAAAATAATAACACATATTACTGATCCCCTACAATAAGCACAGCAGATAAAGATGAACAGCTCCTCAGCTGCATCCTCCCCAGTAACAGAGGTGAAGGATGAAGAGCAGAGAGTGAGGGAAACCCAGCGATGCTGGGCTCCAGGGATTACAGTCATGCTTTCCAGCATCTGTGAGAGATGGCTGAAGACAAAATCAGGTCGCTGATAAACTGGTGCTTTTTGCTTCCTTGTCCCAGTGCTATATTCTGAGAAGCAGCATTTACTTTTAAATAGCGGCTTGGGGACTTCTCTAGCAGTTTGTGGTGAACATTTCATCTTCGAACACAGGGGCTGGGGGTTCAGTCCCTGCTCAGGGAGTTAAGACCTCACATACGCCCGAACCAAAGAAACCATTAAAAAATTAAATAATTTTTAATGAAATTAAATCATTAAAACCAAAAGCAGTTCTGTAACAAGTTCAACAAAGACATTAAAAATGATCTACATTAAAAAAAAAAAAAAACTCAAAAAAGTGAGTAGTGATTTGGAGACTTCTTGCCTCAGGATCACCAGAGGAGCTTGGAAAATGAAAATTCTAGGTCCCTCTCCCAGGCCTCCTGAATCAGAATTTCCAGAATCTGCATTTTAGATGAGCTCCCCATGTGATCCTGACCCACCTGAAATAGGAAAAACTGCTGTCCTTCAAGCCACCCGACCTACCAGTCTGTAGATGGGGGTGATGACAGAAGTGTGGGGAAGATGCAGATGGCGGGGAGGAGGTCTAGCGGGAGGGGACAGAGGGAGGCAGCAGCAGGGGCATTCCTGCCACCACGCCCGTGCTGTCCTTCCGGGGAGAGTGTGGTCAGGCTTCGGCTATCTTAAGCCGTCTATCGATATTCTGTAACCCCCTCTAATTCTTGTTACCGCTTGACTTGACCGTTCCGAGTTTACTGTCCACCTTGATCCTCTTGGGCCCTTTGGGCTGAAAACTTCAAAAGCCAGAGATTAACCCTCAAGACTCTCTGATTTTCACAAAGAAGTTTCCAGAACAAAACCTAAGCTGATGAGCCCTGCTGGTTAGGAAGATAGGTTCTAGACTCTAGACTCTGGAGGACTGTGTGTCCTTGGACACCTTGTGCCTCAGTTTCCTCATCTATACAGTGGATTTATCACCAGGATCCAACTCATCCGGATGTTTTAAGTAGCAAATGAGATAATTCATTCAAAGCTCTCAGCATGTGCTTGGAACAGAGCTCATGCCTGGTAAGTGTTAGCTCAAACATACAGCCTGTTAGAAATGCCCAGCCCCCATTAGGAGGCACCCCCAGCACGCCCGGCTGACGGGAGTCACCGTGGAAGGGTGGATGAGGTGGGGAGAAAGATGAGCCTATTCATGGAAACAAGAAGCTGTGTGCAGCTGCGAGGGAGCAGAGGAGGAAAGGGGAGATGTTGCTCAGAGCCCCTGCTTGTGCTGAGGCGGGAATCATGTGTAACGGGAAAGGGAGAGAAAAGAAGGGAAGTGACACACTGTCAGTGTGTCTGTCATCCTGGATGAGCAATAGACATGATATGAATCCTCAAGACCAGCCTGCATCATTAGTTTGAGGAATAAAAAGGCTTATTATTAGGAGAAATTGATGCTCTGTGAAACCAGAGCTTTCAGAACAAAGATAATCTGACTGACACTTTGTGAGGCTGGAGAAGTGTGTTTCATTCATGACTGGTTACAGGCCTCTGGGTCTTTTGTTTAATTTCATTGTTTTCTTGTCCCACTTTTCTCCCCTAGGCTCCAGGCTAAACCTTGGATGGGGAGGGGACTGCTCTCCATGGTATTAGGGAGGGATTAGGAGGCGGAGAATTTCTTGCCAAGGAAATACACCCAGTCTGTATTTTGAAGGGCTTTATTTGAACTACCTAGAATATACAGAGGCAAGTCTGTACAATTTCATCATAAACTCAACCTTACACTTTTCAAAGGAGGCCTTTCAGGGGGGTGGAGGAGGGCATGGATATAGCTTTCAGGCCAAGATTCAGACATGGTTCAAATTAAGCTGACCAGCTGTGTGACCTTGGGGAAATCACTTAAGTTCTCCGAGCCTCAGTTTCCTCATCTGTAAAATGGAGTCAAGATTATAACTAATCTTATAGAGCTGTTGTGAGAAATGAAACAGGATAGTATAAGCAAATCCTTAGAGAAAAGGCACCATCCTCAACAATGTCACTGCTGTCACTATTCCTAAAAGGTTTGGGGAGCAACAATGGGAACCAATATAAAATCAAGATAGTCCTAGAATCATAGCAGCATCCAGGAAACTCACTGACACCTGTTTCCACCCTAAAAACAAGGGGAGCCATTGCTAGATGTATTTTGTCAGCTCCCTGTTCTTTTAGAAAAAGCACTTATTTCCAGGGAAGTCTTGGGAGTCCCCATCTCCTTAAAGTCACAGAATTCCCTGGTGGCTCAGAGGTTAAAGCATCTGCCTGTAATGCAGGAGACCTGGGTTCAATCCCTGGGTTGGGAAGATCCCCTGGAGAAGGAAATGGCAACCCACTCCAATATTCTTGCCTGGAAAATCCCATGGACAGAGGAGCCTGGTGGGCTACAGTCCATGGGGTAGCAAAGAGTTGGACACAACTGAGCAACTTCACATTCACTTCACTTGGGAATCCCCATCTCCTTAAAGTCACAGAATAGTATTGCTGCCTCAAGACAGAGAAACTCCATAGAAAACGCCTGCTGCCCCACCCCACTCACCTCCAGCAACCAATTCCCAAATCTCCATTCTTCCCCAGAGTTGATCCTCAAGGTACAAATGGCTCAGAAAAGAAAGTAATTCTTATTGTTCTTTCTCAGGGTTTCCTGTGTTTTTCAACCTGGGAATTTGCATTCCCATGTTCCAGTCTCCCCAGAGCTTTGACTTACTTTAAGGACATTTTAGAAAGAGAAGCAATGTGAGAATGAGAGTGAGTGTGCAGAACAGAGACAAGGACCTTGGTCCCAAACCAGAAAATATACCCTCTCAATCACTGATTGAGTTGTTCTATAAACCCTGACAGAACCCCCACCATGGCAGGCCCTGTGTCAGGGGCTGGACGGCAATGGAAAGAGAATGCAGTCCCGGATGTAGATGAGCACAGTCTAGAAGGGGGGAGGGGATAAACAGCCACAGCAGGAGAGAGAGGAGAGGCACCTCTCACATCCTCAGAATGACCCAGTCACCGTTGCCTCCTGATGACATCCAGGGACCAGACTCAGGAGTAGGAGTGTCCAGGAGTGTCCCCAAACCCCTCCCATCCTTCGCCTGTCTCCACGCCTGAATTAATCCCTCATGAGTCTTCATTGTGGAGTAAGACCATCCCTTGTTTGAATGCCAGTAGCCCTAGGAGCCGTCATCAGCCACACCAAAACCAGTTTCCTTAATTCCCTAAACAGAACTTGACAGTTTACAAAGCACTGTCACATTTATTATCTGGTAAGCAGGCAGGCAATTTTGTCCCCACGTTATAGACAAGGAAGTTAGATAATTAGCCTATGGCCTCAGAGCTCAGAGGTAACAGATCTGGGGCCTGCATCAGGTCTTCCGATTCCAAGCCTAGGGCCCAGCAAATAGTCAGGACCATCACTGTTTCCTAGAAGCTCAGGCCGAAGCTACTCTTTCCTCTCAGGAGTAGATACTTTGTGGTTCTGATGGGGGAAAAAATCACTTTGTATAGACCTAATTCCTGCTCTGCATTCTCCAGAGAGTTCCATAGAAGGAGGGGTTGAGAGCTCTCATGTTCTTCGATGCTCAAGCAGAACTTGCCCAGTCCCATGGGCACAGGAAAAGGCCAGGTAGCAGGAAACAGCTGGGAATAATGACCAGTCCCTGGGCACCTCCCTGGTGGTCCAGCGGCTAAGACTCCAAATGCCCAATGCAGGCTGCCTGGGTTCCACTCCTGGCAGGGAACTAGATCCCACGTGCTGCAACCAAGAGTTCACTTGTTGCAGTTAAAAGATCCCACATGCCCCAGCCAAGACCCAGCACAGCACATAAATAAATTATCAGTCGAAAGGCCAGTTCCTGGATGGTCACCGAGCGTGCAGCACTGCGGCGGCTTCAGCTACATCACCCAAATGTCCCTACTCCTCCCTGGTCCCCACCTGTGTGACTGTGGTCCCTCCCACCCCATTATTCAGGGACTTCTCTGCATGCGGAGGGAGCACCTTCAAACAAGTCCCCTCATGCTCTTCATGAATAACTACTACCCACTCACAGGTCCCCATGAGAATTAGCTTGTCATCTCCATGGACGTTGTGGCTTCTGTTAAAACACTGCTTTCCTGCCCGGGATGCTGCCTCCTGGGACCTCAAGCCCTCGAGAGGTGAAGCAGACCTGGGGCCCTTGTGTTCTCATTGCACCCGTGGCGCCACTGTAAGTCCTTTTCCCAACTCTGTATTTTGTCACCTTGGCCTTTGAGTTACTGACGTCTCCCCAGGGGGAGAACAGGTCCTTCAGCTTGTGGCTCTAAGCCCTCCCTTACAGGGGCTGAGCATCGCTTCCTGGCTCCATGCAGGGTCAGACCCCTCACACACCATCCACTGTCCCTGTGCCCCCATTTCTTTCCCCAGTTCCCGTGCAAAAGGCTTGTCTTTCAATACAAAACCATACAAACAAATTGGAGAAAATTGACAATCGAAGCTCCACAAGCCATCTGAACATTGATGGATGATTCTGGAAACGTGACAGCTCGGTGTTGGAGGGGGAGGGTGCATTCAGCAGTTGGCCCAATCCTAAACTCTTAAAAATCCCCTCACAGTAACAATAGCTGTCACTTATTGAGCCTTCGCTTCCCAGGCAGTTCAATGGGTTAAGAAACCGCCTGCAATGCAGGAGATGTGGGTTCAGTCCCTGGGTGGTGAAGATCCCCAAGTGGAGAGCATGGTAACCCACTCCAGTATTCCTGCCTGAAAAACTCCCATGGACAGAGGAGCCCGGCAGGCTGCAGTCCATACAGTCGCATAGAGTCAGACACTCAGCAGAGTCAGACACTGAAGCGACTTAGCACGCACGCATTGAGTCTTCACATTCTTATCTAACCCTCCCAAGGCCTCTTTGGAGTAAGTACCACTACTGTCCTCAATTTAGATAAGAAAATGGGTGTTTAGAAGATTACTTATCAAGGTCACAGTCTCCAAGCCGAAAAGTGAAGAGATGGACCCATCTATCTGACCCCAGAACCTAAACTCCTAACCCTAATGTAACACTGAGTCTCCCACCTAAGCTGTGTTTGAAGGATCTGTGGATCCAGGTAGTGTTTCATATGATGTGATTGCTTTGAGAAACAATGACAAAGGAGAGTTTAAGTACTGGGTAGGTGGGTGGGTCAGGGAGAAGCTGTTAATTTCAGATCTGTAACTCAGACTGATCATTAAGTGACAGAAATGTCACCATGCCCCTTTATCTTATCCATCCACCTTCTAAAATAAAAAAGCCAGGCCCGATGATTTCCTCAGTGGGAAGATCCATCCTTTATGTGCTTAAAAATCCTAAGGATGATGGGGTTTTTTACAAGTTACCAAAAGAGATTCTGGCCCATGGAAGTATCCTGTCATTTACCAGAATTTCCTTAAAATGTACCCTTAATACCGGGTAGAGAGTCTTGTACAATAAGAGAATGCTACGGAAATGTGTTTTTTAAACCAGCACATCACAAGCAGGGCAGGCTGATAAAAACTGTATTGACACCTGATCAGTCCAGGCCCCTCATTCCTGTATCTGCATCACACAGATGTCCTTTGGAGCAAAGGTGGATTCTAACCCCCTAGAACACAAAAGTCTTCCTCCTAACCACTTATATTCAAAATTAAACAACTATTTGACACGGCTAAAATAAGAACCCTAAAATTAGAATGATAGCCAAGTGGTGGTTACTAATTATATTTACATGTGCCTGCTCAGTTGCTAAACTGTGTCTGAATCTTTGCGACCCCATGGACTGTAGCCCACCAGGCTCCCCTGTCCATGAGATTCTCCAGGCGAGAATACTGGAGTGGGTTGCCATTTCCTACTCCAGGGGATCTTCCTGACCCAGGGATCGAGCCCACATCTCCTGTGTCTCCCGCATTACAGACAGACTCTTTACCACTGAGTCACCAGGGAAATCACTACATTATGTTGCTGTTGCTACTCAGTCGCTCAGTTGTGTCCACCTCTTTGTGAGCCCATGGCTGCAGCACGCCAGGCCTCCCTGTCCTTCACCAACTCCCAGAACTTGCTCAAACTCATGTCCATTAAGTGGGTGATGCCATCCAACCATCTAGTCTTCCATCGTCCCCTTCTCCTCCTGCCTTCAGTCTTTCCTAGCATCAGGGTCTTTTCCAGTGAGTCGGCTCTTCGCATCATGTGGCCAAAGTATTGAAGTTTCAGTTTCAGCATCAGTCCTTCCAGTGAATATTCAGGGTTGATTTCCTTTAGGATTGATTTGTTAGATCTCCTTGCAGTCCAAGGGACTCTCAAGAGTCTTCTCCAATACCACAGTTTGAAAGCATCAATTCTTTGGTGCTCAGCCTTCTTTATGGTCCAGTTCTCACATCTGTACATGACTACTGGAAAAACCATAGCTTTAACTATAGAGACCTTTGTCAGCAAAATAATATCTCTGCTGTTTAATATGCTGTCTAAGTTTGTCATAGCTTTTCTTTCAATGAACGAGCATCTTTTAATTTCATGGCTGCAGTCACCATCTGCAGTGATTTTAGAGCCCAAGAAAATAAAGTCTCTCACTATGTTCATTGTTTCCCCAACTATTTTCCATGAAGTGATAGGACTGGATGCCACGATCTTTGTTTTTTGAATGTTGAGTTTTAAACCAGCTTTTTCACTCTCCCGTTTCACCTTCATCAAGAGGCTCTTTAGTTCTTCGCGTTCTGCCATAAGGGTGGTGTCATCAGCATATCTGAGGTTATCGATATTTCTCCCTGAAATCTTGATTCCAGCTTGTGCTTAATCCAGCCCAGGATTTCGCATGATGTACCCTACATATAAGTTAAATAAGCAGGGTGACAATGTACAGCCTTTACGTACTCCTTTCCCAATTTGGAACCAGTCTGTTATTCCATGTCCAATTCTAACTGTAGCTTCTTGACCTGCATACAGGTTTCTCAGGAGGCAGGTCAGGTGGTCTGGTATCCCCATCTCTTGAAGAATTTTCCACAGTTTGTTGTGATCCACACAGGCAAAGGCTTTGGCTTAGTCAGTGAAGAAGAAGTAGACGATTTTCCTGTAATTCTCTTGCTTTTTCAATGATCCAACGAATGTTGGGAATTTGATTTTAGGTTCCTCTGCCTTTTCTAAATCCAGCTTGTACATCTGGGAGTTCTCAGTTCACATATTGTTAAAGTCTAGCTTGGAAGATTCTGAGTATGACCTTGCTAGCATGTGAAATGAGTGTAATTGTGCAGTAGTTTGAACAATCTTTGGCATTGTCTTTCTTTGGGATTGGGATGAAAACACCTTTACCAGTCCTGTGGCCACTGCTGAGTTTTCCAAATTTGCTGGCATATTGAATGTAGCACTTTCACAGCATCATCTTTTAGGATTTGAAATAGCTCAGCTGGAATTCTATCACCTCCACTACCTTTGTTCATAGTGATGCTTTCTAAGACCCACTTGACTTCACATTCTAGGATGTCTGGCTCTAGGTGAGTGATCACACCGTCGTGGTTATCCAGGTCATTAAGAGTTTTTTTGTATAGTTCTTCTGTGTGTTCTTGCCACCTCTTCTTAGTATCTTCTGTTCTGTTAGGGCCATACCATTTCTGTCCTTTATTGGGCTAAATTTGCATGAAATGTTCCCTTGGTATCTCTAATTTTCTTGAAGAGATTTCTAGTCTTTCCCATTCTATTGTTTTCCTCTATTTCTTTCCATTGTTCATTGAGGAAGGCTTCTTTATCTCTCTTTGCTATTCTTTGGAACTCTTCATTCAGATGGGTATAGCTTTCCTTTTCTCCTTTGCCTTTTGCTTCTTTCTTTTCTCAGCTATTTGTAAGGCCTCCTCAGACAAGCATTTTGCCTTTTTGTGTTTATTTTTCTGGGGATGGTTTTGATCACTGCCTCCTGTACAATGTTACAAACCTCCTTCCATAGTTCTTCAGGCCCTCTATCAGATCTAATCCCTTGAATCTATTTGTCACTTCCACTGTATAATTATAAGGGATTTGATTTAGGTCATACCTGAGTGGCCTAGTGATTT
Source organism: Budorcas taxicolor (assembly GCF_023091745.1). Lineage (NCBI taxonomy): Eukaryota > Metazoa > Chordata > Mammalia > Artiodactyla > Bovidae > Budorcas > Budorcas taxicolor. The sequence goes on from NC_068916.1 coordinate 56,724,091, forward strand.
TACCTATTTTCTTCAATTTAAGTGTGAAATTAAATTCTGCATTGGCCATAGCAAACACCTTCTTCCAACAACAAAAGAGATGACTCTACACATGGACATCACCAGATGTTCAATACCAAAATCAGATTGATTATGTTCTTTGCAGCCGAAGATGGAGAAGCTCTATACAGTCAGCAAAAACAATACCGAGATGACTGTGGCTCAGATTATGAACTCCTTATTACAAAATTCAGACTACATTATGACCCCTACTCAAAAAAAAAAAGCAAAGAATAATAGTAGCTTACTTCCATCTGGTATTGACAGCCTGTCCTGTCATCAAAGTGTAGCCTGAAACCACCATACCAGCCCTACCTGGGAATTGGTTAGAAATGCAATTTCTCAGCCTCCCCCAAGACTTAAGAATCAGAACTCCTGCGGAAGTAGTCCAGCAATCTGTTTTAACAAAGTGACTGTGTGATTCTGGGGCTTCTCTTATGACTCAGCTGGTAAAGAATCCACCTGCAATGAGAGAGACCTGGGCTTGGATCCCTGGGTTGGGAAGATCCCCTGGAGAAAGAAAAGGTTACCCGCTCCAGTATTCTGGCCTGGAGAATTCCATGGACTATACAGTCCATGGGGTCACTAAGAGTTGGACACAACTGAGCGACTTTCACTTTCACTGGGTGATTCTGATGCTGTAAGTTTTGGGAATCCTGGCTCACCTCACTGAGTCCTTACAATGACCACGGAAGATGTAGGAAGTGTTGGGCATCGCTGTTCCCGTTTTACAGAGAAGAAACCTAAGTCTCAAAAATATCCAGCGACCTGTCCCAAGTGAGTAGTAACAGCAGGATTGGAATACAGGGTGTTCCCTTCCCCAGGTTCCCACTTCTCTAAACATGTGTTTCCTCACTGGTGAAAAGTCAGCAGGGAGAGAGTCTGGGATTCAAATGGTTATTCCTATGGAAACCAATAAAAAGTATTGTGTTGGTCCCCAAGTTCATTTGGGTTTTTCCCTACCATCTGACAGAAAAAGCTTAATGAAATTTTTGGGCAACCCAACAGTTTCAGTCAAGGGTCAGGAAAGAAGTGAACATCTATTGAACATCAGTTATGTGCCAGTCATTGTACCCAAACATCTCATTTCACTCCATTGTCACAGAAGACCAGGCTAGATAGGCATTCTGAAATGAGGTCAAGTAGGATAAGCCACTTTCCCAGGCTCTCACAGCTAAGTAAGTTGCAGAGTAGCACCTGAATCCTGCTTAGTCTGCCTCTAAGAATCCTCACAGCCTCCCTGAGGCACACTTACACATTCAGCAGATGCAGGTGTCCTCATGGCAAAAAGAGCAGAAAGCCAGGGTTGAGTGCATAGGGAGCAACGAATGAGATCACCCTGCTCCAGGGGTGAAAAACCACCTCGACAGCAATTGTGGGGCTTTCACAGCGTCACCAGCCACCCCGGGCTGCTCCTCCCTTCCCTCCCTTCTCTCTCAAAACCACCAACTTTTCCCTTTCCCCTTGTGGGACAGGGAAGTCAAGTTCTTACCAAGTTAAACATGCTTATTCTCTTACTATTAACTGAGTATTCATCTACCTTTCCAGGGAAGCCAAGCCTTTTGTGGGTAATGATGCCAGAAATGGGTGAATTGCCAGTAGAAATTCTAGCAATACTCAGCGAGGATTATCATAATGTTTAGGATGCCTTTAACCAGCTCCCCACACAGAATATATACACACCCTCGAAACTGGTTTGGAATTTACCAGCAACCTTCCAAGTCGATGGCTTAATTAACTTGCAGACAATGTACAACATGTCATGAAATGTCTAAAATCAAGCAGCGCAGGAAGGTAAAAAACCTACTGTTTCTCACCCATCATTTTGTAGCATGTTATTTCTTTTTTAACACATGGCTCTTTCTTTTCACTTCAGAAAAACACACAGTATTTCCACCCCCTCCCTCTTGGTTCACAGAATCAAGGGAACATAAAATGAAAACTCTGGGTGAAAATATTTGTTGACAGAAATATATTGATATATGTGTGCTGAGCTCAGTCATGTCTGACTCTTTGCAGCCCCATGAACTGTAGTCTGCCAGGCTCCTCTGTCCATGGGATTTCCAAAGCAAGAATGCTGGAGTAAGGCACCATTTTCTACTCCAGATATTGATATAAAACAGCCCCCAATCTCCCTAGCTAAAAACCGATCATTGACTTTCAGGTGCTTTCAGGTTGGGGTCCAGGATTCCAGGCTGCTGTGTCAAGTGTCTGCGATCAGGTAGCTGTCCACGCTGGCCCGAAAGCCTGACATCTCCTGCCGCAAACCCAGTACTCAGGCTCTACGGAGTATAGGCTGATCCCAGAAGATTCCAAGTCCTCTCCTGCCTTCATGCCTTTACGCCTGTGGGTCTCTCAACAGCCCCCTCCATTCCTTTACCAGGCTAACTCCTCCTGCTCATCTCTCCCAACTTAGCCCAGGTGCCACCTCTTGAGGGAAGTCTTCCCCAACTTCCACTGGGGTCTCCCGAGGCACCGTGTGCTGACCCTCACCACAGGACTCTTCAGTCTGTTTGATTTGATGTCACCTCCTAAGCTGGGAGCTACGCGCAAATACCTCACTTTCACAGGGGTACAACACAGGGCCAGACACATGGGAAGCACTCAGAAGATGCATCTATGTTGGTGGCAGCAGAGCCTGAGCTATTCTTTCTTTCTTTTTTTTTTTTTTTGACCTCACCACGCAGCATGCAGGATCTTAGTTCCCAGACCAAGGATCAATCCTAACACCTGCTAAAATGGAAGCCCCAAATTTTAACCACTGGACCACCAGGGAATTCCCAGAACATCTTTGTTGAATGAAAGAGTAAAGGAATGACAGATGATCACTTAGATATCCTTTGTCTCACAAGCTCTGGGCACACCATGGAAATGACAGAGACAATCATTCTATCCCAACATTCTTAAAATGCTGCTTCCACCATCGAGGACTCATACAGTCCAACATGACCAGAAGTACCTCGAGGCTGTAGAAACCCTAGTCCAAAGCAGTATCCAGACAAGTCCATCATCATTATGTGGATAAGCCCAAGGGTATCCACCAGACTCGAGATTCTTACTGTCAGTAATACAACCAAAGCTGGACCAAAATCCGGGAACTGGTTCCAGTCTAAAATGGTCTGGAAACTCATTCTGGTTCAGACCTTTCTAGCATAAGGCCAGTGAAGTAGGCATGTTTGTATTTATCATAAAAGCAGTAAAGAAACAAGAAAGCTTCACTGCTCTACAGCCCATCTGATGGGAAGGGGGAGGATGTGTGCAGTTGCAAGTTCAAGAGCTACCCAGCACCCTGTGTGCACCAGCTCTCTACGCCAGACCATGGCTTCATACCAAGTCTTCCAGCAGACTGCCTTCTGCCTGAGGGGCCCATGGCTGGTGGGGTCAGAAGCAGGGGATGGAACACTATCCGGACAACCAATAATACTGTCAAACCCTAGCTACATGGGGCTGTGCTGAGTTGCCTTGCAGGTGGGGTAGGGGGAGCTATGTGGCAGATCTGAACATCTTCATGGAAGGAAGCAGGAAGCAGACACTTACCATCTACACCCCATAGGTCTCTTGCAGGCGAGTCATGGCCATGGGACCAGCTGTCCATCAAGAGGCTCCTGGTGGTCAAGGTTGTTCCCATGAGCCTCCTCACGGGAGGAGATCCATTCAGGGGGCAGATCTGATCCATTCAGGGGGCATCTCCTCACTGGGGCATACCTTGAACCTGCACATTTCCAAAAACCACTTCCTCTCCTCTACCTTGAAGCAGTCTAAGTCTTATCTCCAAGACCTGTCCAAGGACGTGGATTTCCAGGTCACTGCAGAGGCCCTAGCCCTTGCTCCTCAAGGGTACAGGCCCCTTACCCACTCACCTTGACCAATAAACTGGTTCTGGAACAGTCCTAAAAACCCTTAAACACAGAGCAATGTGTAGAACGTGGAAAACTGTGCTCGGATGTTGGCCCATAATATAATTCTTCAGAGATAGCCACTGGTGGGGCTTCCCTGGTGGCTCAGCTGGTAAAGAATCTTCCTGCAATACAGAAGACCCAGGTTTGATTCCTGGGTCAGGAAGATCCCCTAGAGAACGGATGGCAACCCACTCCAGTATTCTTGCCTGGAGAATTCCATGGACAGAAGGGCCTGGCAGGCTGTAGTCCACAGGACCACAGAGAGCCGGACACGACTGAGCAACTAAGCATGCACGCATGCAAGAGGATTTTAGAGATTGATGTGCCATAAGCCTGCAAGGCAAATCCAGTTTACAGATGACCTCGTGCAGTATTTTTTTAAATATTTCAATTAGTTGCCATGAATTAAACATCAAAAGGTTCTTGTATCTGAGATATTTTTGTGGAGATTTGAAGGTGGGTGAGAGGGAAATAGAGTATCACACAGTAGCATGAAAAATACCATCACTTACAGCTTCTCTTGGAAAATTCAAAAATCCACCACCCTCCCAGTAATGACTATCTGAAACTGAGTAGTACCAGTTACTTCCACACAGGGTGTGCTCTCAAGGTTGTTACAGTCCCTACCTGACCCATTTATAAAACCAGTCTGGCCCTCATACGCATTTGAGTTTGCAATCATTAATGTCAATCCTTATGAAACCCTTCCATAATATGAGTATTAAGAGGCACTGCCTATAATTTTCTCTCTTTTAGTATATCCAGATCAATACACACAACTCTACCTATACATTCCTCTGAATGACCACTTTATGGTCCCTTCCTGACAGTTATTTAGGTTAGCCCCATTTATCTTCAGTTACAAACAAAAAATAACAGTAAAAACCCTTGTCTGTATCTTTGTATATTTGGGCATTTTTCATTTTTTAAAATTGTATTTATTTACAAGATAATACAAAGTGTACTCTTTTCGGCTGTACCGGGTCTTCGTTTCTGCACGCGGGCTTTCTCTAGTTGTGGCGATCGGGAGCTACTCTCTAGTTGTGGAGCAGGGGCTTCTCATTCCGGTGGTTGCTCCTGTTGTCGGGCCCGGGCTCTGTGGAGCACTGGCTCTAGTAGTTGTGGTACACAGGCTCAGTTGCCGCTTGCAGGTGGAATCTTCTGGGACCAGGGATTGAACCCGTGACCCCTGCATTGGCAGGCATACACTTAACCATTGGACCACCAGGGAAGTCCTGGGCATTTTTGTCGAATAAACTTGAAAATGTGAAATTAGTGAAAGAGAATAATGCATATTTAAAATGTCAATACATAAGGACAAAATACTGAAGTTGGGTTAGAATCCAAGCCATATTTTGTCCCCAAGCAAGAGGCAAGGAGTGGTTGAGACTGGAGAGAGGGATCAGAGATGAGTTTCCCAACTCACAAACATAGAGAACAGACTTGTAGTTGCCAAGCGGGGAGGGAGAAGAAGTGAGGGATGGACTGGAAGTTTGAGATCAGCAGATGCAAACTATTATACACAGAATGGGTAAGCAGCAAGGTCCTAGTGTATAGCACAGGGAAATATATTCACTATCTTGTGATAAATCATGAAGAAAAAGAATATAAATATGTGTCTAACTGAATCACCTTGCTATACAGCAGAAATTAATTTAATACTTGGTAAATCAACTCTACGTCAATAAGTAAATTTTTAAAAAAGAGATGAACTGTCCAGCATGTGAGCCCTCTTCTTGAATAACCACGCTCTTATACTCCTGATCTACCCACAGATGATCACCACAAAGATAATATTGCAAATGGAAAATGCAGATGCAGCAGGACAAATATATTTTAGGGTTCTAGCTAAAAATTATTTCACAGTCACCTCATAAACTGGGCATGAAAACAAAATGATGTAATAATTCTGGTTATATTTATGGGATTCTCCATTTGTTGTTATAAGCCAAAGGAATTTTTTTCATTTTTCATTGGTGTACAGCTGCTTTACAATGTTGTGCTAATTTCTGCTGTACCACAAAGTGAACCAGCTATCAGTTCAGTTCAGTACAGTGGCTCTGTCACGTCCGACTCTTTGTGACCCCATGAATCGCAGCACGCCAGGCCTCCCTGTCCATCACCAACTTTTGGAGTTCACTCAGACTCACGTCCATTGAGTCAGTGATGCCATCCAGCCATCTCATCCTCTGTCATCTTCTTCTCTTCCTGCCCCCAATTCCTCTCAGCATCAGAGTCTTTTCCAATGAGTCAACTCTTCACATGAGGTAGCCAAAGTATTAGAGTTTCAGCTTTAGCATCAGTCCTTCCAAAGAACACCCAGGACTGATCTTCTTTAGGATGGACTGGTTGGATCTCCTTGCAATCCAAGGGACTCTCAAGAGTCTTCTCCAACACCACAGTTCAAAAGCATCAATTCTTCGGCGCTCAGCTTTCTTCACAGTCCAACTCTCACATCCATACATGACCACTGGAAAAACCATAGCCTTAACTAGATGGACCTTTGTGAACAAAGTAATGTCTCTGCTTTTTAATATGCTATCTAGGTTGGTCATAACTTTCTTTCCAAGGAGTGAGCATCTTTTAATTTCATGGCTGCAATCACCATCTGCAGTGATTCTGGAGCCCCAAAAAATAAAGTCTCTCACTGTTTCCACTGTTTCTCCATCTATTTCCCATGAAGCGATGGGACCAGATGCCATGATCTTCATTTTCTGAATGTTGAGCTTTAAGCCAACTTTTTCACTCTCCTCTTTCACTTTCATCAAGAAGCTTTTTAGTTCCTCTTCACTTTCTGCCATAAGGGTGGTGTCATCTGCACATCTGAGGTGATTGATATTTCTCCTGGCAGTCTTGATTCCAGCTTGCGCTTCTTCCAGCCCAGCGTTTCTCATGATGTACTCTGCATAGAAGTTAAATAAGCAGGGTGACGATATACAGCCTTGACGTACTCCTTTTCCTATTTGGAGTCAGTCTGTTGTCCCATGTCCAGTTCTAATGGGTGCTTCCTGACCTGCATACAGGTCATACCCTCTTCTTCTTGAGCCTTCCTCTCACCCACCCACCCCCACCCCGCCCTCTAGGTCATCACAGAGCCCTGAGCTGCGCTCCCGGTGCTGCACGGCAGCTGCCCATTAGCCAGCTGTTTACGCATGGAGTGTGCGTATGTCAGCCCTAGAACCCCAGTTAGTCGCACCCTTCCCTCCCCCACCATGCCCCCATGTCTGTTTTCTCCATCCGCATCTCTACCCCTGCCCTGCAAATAGGCTCATCTGTATTATTTTCTAGATTCCACATGTATGTGTTAATATACCATACTTGTTTTTCTCTCTCTTACTTCACTCTGCACGACAGACTCTAGGTTCATCCACATCATTAGAAGTGACCCAATTATTTCCTTGCTATGGCTGAGTAATATTCCATTGTATATATGTACCACATCTTTATCCACTCATCTGTCAATGGGCATTTAGGCTGCTTCCATGTCCTGGCTATTTAAACAGTAAAATCAAAGAAATTTTTCTACAAATATATTGATTAGTTTTTATTTAGTTCTTTGATACTTCTTGTTGTTTTATCTATTAAAAAAAAATACTCCCTATACTTTCTCTCTTTATGTTTCAGGCTTATTTCCATTTCTGTTCCTTGTATATTACCCTGCTATTACTGTGTGAAGGTTGTGTATGTTTCCAAGTTTTGAGCTTTACTGAGGGGAACTAAAGATTAAAATCTAGGATCAAAATTACAACAAGGATTTGACTAAAATAGTCTCTCTTTATGTGATAAATGCAGCAAGTGGGATGACTTGGAGATTAACAGTAGAGATTGCCTGGACATAAGTCCTGACGTCCCCCCAAGCACTAGCTGGGGCCAAACAAAAACCTCTCTAAGCCTGTCTCCTCATCTATTAAGACTGGGGTAAGAACAGGGCTACAGTTCTTTGCATAGAGTCTGTCACAAAATAATGTTTATTGTTAGTATTTATTCTAACACAATGGCCACCTCCACTCCCTCTTAAAGTGTATAAGATGCTACAATGCCCAAGACCACATAAGCCACTGGGCAGCTACTCTGTGAGTTGATAATCACGTAATGACCAAATCGGAATGAATAACTCCTTCAGAAAAGAAGCCAGAAGTTGGGCTCAGTGTTAAGCTGTACTTTAGATACAACATGATAAATAATAAGAGGTCTGGTAAGAGGATAATGGCTAACCTTTACTTAGCCCCAACTCTGTATCACACTCTTTGAAGCATTTTATAAGCATCTTCTCAGGGAATGCTTACAGCGATCCTATGGAGTGAGCACTATTATTATCATCCCTGTTTTACAGGTGAGAAAACCAATTATATGATGTTTAATCAACTTTTTCTAAGTGAAGTCGCTCAGCCATGTCCGACTCTTTGTGACCCCGTGGACTGTAGCCCACCATCCTCCGTGGGATTCTCCAGGCAAGAATACTGTAGTGAGTTGCCATTTCCTTCTCCAGGGGAATCTTCCCAACCCAGGGATCGAACCCTGGTCTCCCGCATTGCAGGCAAACGCTTTAACCTCTGAGCCACCAGGGAAGCTCCTAAATATTAGCACTTTAAGTGAAGTGAAGTGAAATGAAGTCACTCAGTCCTGTCCAACTCTTTGCGACCCCATGGACTGTAGCCTACCAGGCTCCCCCCTCCATGGGATTCTCCAGGCAAGAGTACTGGAGTGGGTTGCCATTTCCTTCTCCAGGGGATCTTCCCAACCCAGGGATCGAACTCGGGTCTCCAGCATTCCAGGCAGATGCTTTAACCTCTGAGTCACCAGGGAAGCCGTAACTTTCTCTAAGTCATCCTCTTATTTAATAAGATGGCACTTCAGAAAGAAAAACAAATATTGTATCATATCACATATCTGGAATTTAGAAAAAATGGCACAGATAAACTTATTTGCAAAGCAGAAATAGAGACACAGATGTAGAGGACAAACGCATGGATACCAAGGGGGGAAGAGAAGGTGAGATGAATTGGGAGATTGGGATTGACATATATATGCTATTGTGTATAAAATAAATGACTAATGAGAACCTGCTGTATAGCGCAGGGAACTCTACTCAGTGCTCTGTGATGACCTAAATGGGAAGGAAAGCCGAAAAAAGAGGGGATCTATATATATATATATATATATATATGTATGTGTATAGCTGATTCACATTGCTATACAGCAGAAACTAAAACAACATTGTAGAGCAACTATACTCCAGTAAAAATTAAAAATATAAAAGATAGCATAGACCTTTCGACTTCAGAACTTATGCTGTTAACCACTATAGTAAGTTAGAAACAACGGCAGAAAAGAGTCAGTTACAGCTAGGGCAAAGTAAGGAGTTTGGCTGCTGTCGACTAATATCTTTCAAGCAACTACTGTGCACTAGACTATTCTAAGGGCTACCCACACATATTAGGAAGTTTATTCCTAATGTCATTCCTGACAGTTACGTATTCCTGATAGCACTTTTGTGGATTGGTGAAGCTTAGAACTTGTGAACACCGAGGACACAGTGCTGTTAGTGACAGAGGCGAGTTTCAAAGCATGTCTGCAGATTCCAAGTGTCAGGCTTTCTTCTTAGGAATGCAGTAAGAATTCCAAGAACAAATGACTCAACCTCACCGGTCAGCAAATATTTATTTGTCCCAGGCACAAATGAACGACACAGACATGGTTCCTGCACCATGAAACAGGGATTATTTGGAAGAGAAATAATTTATAGGGCTGAGTGAGTAACATTTTATATATTGGATAATTAATAAATAATCAGCACATCACAGGGCCCAAAAAATGTCTAATTGACTTGACAAATACTTACAGTAGTTATAGCAAAATAATTCTAATCCTTTCTTTTAGAAAAAGAGGAAGGTATCTGTTTATCATGTATTTTCCTATTATCCTAGAAGGCCTACTTATGAAGAAAGGCATGTAGGACTAATCAGGGCATTCAGGAAATTACTAAGTTTTGCAACTTTCCCACCTCTGATCAAAAGGACAAGATTGTGGTTACCCAATAGCCCAGGCAAAGAGTCAACTCTTGCACAGACTTGCCCTGAGTTTAATAAGTATTAAGGTTGGATCCTGCTTATGGTTTTGAATCAAAACATTTACTGATTTCATCAGAAAGGAAACTGTAAAGGAAGAGGAGAAAGACTGGTTTTGAGTGAAATAACTGATCACAGCCCTTTTCTTTTGTAAGTCACAGTATCTGTTACGGATTAATGTGTCTACATACAGCAATTTCAGAGCTTTGGTATTCATTTTCCTTTTCAATGGCTATCTTATCCATTGTAATTCATAGACTATTAGTGTTATAGGATTTAACTATTGTAAATGTTTTCGTAAATCTATGGTGATTTAAGCTATTTTTATTATCTTTGAAAACTTTATTACACCAGTAATATATGTTCATTGTAGAAAAACTACAAACACACCTGAGCAAAATTAAAAAATTAAAATCAATTGATAAGTCCAGTGGGCAGAAGTAACTATCACTGACATTTGGGCATATGTTCTTCTAGTCTCAATATTATATTTCTATTTAACATTTTTACATAACCTGGGCTCATATGGCTTGTGAGTTTCTATCATCACTTAATTGTGTATGTCCTTTATGTCATTAAATATACATCTCCACTATAATTTTCAATAGTTTTAGTATGTGTCTATCTTCTACCCATCTACTCCACTATTAATTTATCCATTTATCCATTACCCTATTGTTGGACATTAAGGATGTTTTAAAATACCACAAATAATTATATGAGGAACATATTTGGGTATATATCTGTTCCATTAGTATAAATTTCTAGAAGTGGTATTTCAGAGTCAAATAGGGACATATTTGTAAAACCGTGTCTAATTTTTTACTGGTTTATTTTTTTTTCTTTCTTTCTTTTTTTTTTTTTTTGAAATAATTATAGACTCACAAAAAGCTGCAAACATGGAAGTAGTATGGGGAAATCCCTTGGACCCTTCGCCAATCTTCCCTGAGTGATAATATCATATATAAAAACAATACAGTATAAAAAGAGGAACACTGGCATAATATTAGGTAGGTCAAAAAGTTCATTTGGGTTTTTCTGTAAGATGGTATGGAAAAACCTGAATGAACTTTTTGGCCAACCCAATACAATAACTAGGCTACAGACTTGACTCAGATTTAAACAGCTGAATTATTTTTTTAAATATTAATAGAATGGCAAGATGTATTCTCTCTTTCCTACATCTACAGATGCCTTTAAAACTCTCACACAGCTGCCTTTAGAACTCCTTTCCAACCCTCTGTAGAGGAAAGAATACAATGATGTGTGGTAGACTATTGTCTTTTATTAAAAATTAAGGGGAAGAAATGCAAGTAAGACTCTCTCACCCAATGCAGAGGTGGTTGAATCAACATTTATGGCACAGAAAATGGGTAGGATTCTGTCCTTCTTTTGGTTCTTTGCATCTCTCCAGTTCCTTTACTAGGGTGGTTTCAAAAAGCGGGGGTGCCCCAACACAGAGTCATAACAGTGAGTCACACCGCGAGAAAAGCATCCATTTCTCTTTCAGGCCTTTGAGCGCATTTAGGAGAAAGCCTCAGTTTAGGGCTGCTCTTCAGCGCCTCTCTCATACTTGCTAATTCTCCCTTTAACAAACTGTTTAGGCTGCAAGTTCAGAGGTAGGCAGGCAATATCAGTCAACTGGAATTCAATAGCATTTTATTAGTTTAATGAAATGCACTTTTGCCTTCAAATTGCAGCAGATGAAACTGGTTTTCCATTTACATAGTATTTTTGAAGCTCCCTTTTAAAATAAATTTATTTCAACAAAAAAGTGGTTTGATGTAAAAAAAAAAATGTGATTATGACTAAAAGCAACCAAACAGGGATCTAGTTCCCCAACTAGTTCCCCAACCAGCGATCCAACCTGCACCCCGCGCAGTGGAAGCACAGAGTCTTAACCATTGGATCACTAGGAAGTCCTGTGAGAGCATTTTGGTCAATAAGAAATTGACCAGTCACTTGGCCTGGCGTATTCTCTTTAAGAGTTGAGCTTGGGAGAGAGGCAGAACAGCCTGACTCCTGGTTCTCTTATAGGATCTGCCTACACAAGTGAAAAAGGTGAAGACAATTCTATAGCTATTAAGCACTTATTCAATACCTCATTTCACAGACTCCTCAGAACAACTCAGTGAGATAAGTTTCATTAGTAACTTCATTGGAAACATGAGGAATCCAAGGGATAGAAGAATGGAATAATCAGCCCAAGTAATCCATCTAGGTACTGGCAGGGCAAGGATTCAGACTAGGTGACTGCTGGTTCCTACCATTGTCCTGAAGTTTAAAGACCATTAGTCATCTCTGGGCTTTCCCAGAGGCTCAGCAGTAAAGCATCTGCCTGTAATGAAAGAGATGCAGGAGACTCGGGTTAGCTCCCTGGGTCAGGAAGATCCCCTGGGGGAGGGCATGGTAACCCACTCCAGTATTCTTAACTGGGAAATTCCACAGACAGAGGAGCCTGGCAGGCTACAGTTCATGGGGTCGCAAAGAGTCAGCCACAACTGAGCACGCATGCATGCACAGTCATCTCAAGAAAATCTGGCGTAACTCTTAGCCTTGCCAGGACTTTGGGTCACTGTGGGTCTGGTGATTGCATAGGAATTCCCTAAAGTGTATTCCTGACCTGCAGACATCCTTCTGATTAGAAAGGAAATTTCAGTTCAAAAAAAGACAAAACATCTAATAGCCATTCAACCACTGCCATTCTGCTTTCCTACACATTTCCACTCTTTGAAAGATGTCCACTTTTCTCCGATCCTTGAATAGCTCCAAAGGTTTCCCAATACCATTAGAAAACCAAATCACAAAAGGCAAATTCAGCATCATGGAAACAGATAATAGAGCTTCATTCAAATATTTAAAACCTATATTCAAATTTATACTAGGTACTGAGAACAGAGAGCTGGGAATTACAAAGCATGGCATCTGCCAACAAGAGTCCAGGGATAGTCAACAGAGTCTTCATGACCCCTTGACATAATACCTCAGATTTCCAGCAACTGAACTCCTTTAATGGACTTATGGATTTGTTTACAAATGATTGCTGCTGCTGCTAAGTTGCTTCAGTCTTGTCCTACTCTGTGCAACCCCATAGACGGCAGCCCACCAGGCTCCCCTTACGGAAAAGCTCCTAAGACCTCCAAAGGGTTAAGAACAGATCAAATGAAAAGAGCACATCTCTAAAATGATAACTCCAATGAGTAAACCAATTTTATTGACAAAACTGTCTGTACACCTGTTTCATGATTTAATTTTAAATTTGAAAGACACTATCTTAGCCTGAGACAAACACTTGCTTGTTTGAAGGTAATTTATTTGGGAGCAAAGGTTAGGGATGAAAGAGTGATACAGGGAATGAAGGAGAGATGATACGAGGATGCATTATTGCATTAGCCACCCAATGAGTGAGTGGTACTCATGCCACAGAACCTTCTGAACATGCATCTTAGTCACTTCAGTCATGTCTGACTCTTTGCAGTTCATGGGGCTCCATGAACTGTAGCCCACCAGGCTCCTCTGTCCATGGAGTTCTCCAGGCAAGAATATTGGAGTGGTTGTTGTGCCCTCCTCCAGGGGATCTTCACGACCCAGGGAGCGAACCCTCACCTGTTATGTCTCCTGCATCTACAGGCGGTTTCTTTACAACTATCGCCACCTGGGAAGCCACTGAACCTTCTGAAGAGTCTTATGAAATCTCAAGACTTCTCACTCCAAAGGATGAGAGGAAGAAGCCTTTACCATAGACTCACCATTAGTGAAAGGTGGTCCACACTTTTGGATCATGCACTTGTGACTAGAGAACAAGTTCCTATGGTATCCCATATTGCAACATCAGAGAAGCTCTGGAGCGGGAAGCAGGAGGTACGTGGCAGGGTCCTGACAGTGCCAGGTAGCAACCACTTGAATCTGCAAAACTTCTTAGTATGAGATGTGAGGCAGAGAACAAAGTGACATTCAAGAGGTCTCCAACATAAAACTATTATCAACAGCCCAGATACATTTTTTTTTTTTCTGGCCACACCACAAGGCATGCAGGATCTTAGTTCTGGACCAAGGATCAAACCTACACCAGTTGCATTAGAAGCGTGGAGTCTTAACCACTGGACCACCAGGGAAGTCCCTGCTCAGACACAGTTTTTAAAAACATTATGCCATTCATTCATAAATTCACCCAAAAAACATTTATTAAGCATTAACCACATGCCAATGACTATGTTAAGTACAAGCGATAAAGTAGTTTGTCTATTATAAGTGCTTTGCTCTCTTGGAACTTGCAGTCTACTTGGGAGGAATCAAGGATTCAATAAATTATTACAAAAATTACTGAATTACAATTGTGATAACTGTCATGAAGCATAGGATGATAAAGTTTCTAGTAATGAGAATCAAGGAAGGCTTCCTGGAGGAAGCAGCATTTAAGCTAAAACTTGCAGAGGAGGAGGTGAAGAAAACAAAGTGTGGGAGTGTAACTAGAAGAGAGCAACTAGAAAGCAAGCTGCAGGCAGAAAGAAGAAATATGAACAAATACCCTATGGCAGAAAAACTTAACTATCCCGAGTGAAAAGAAAAATCCAGTGGGACTAAGTGGATGAGCGAAGGGGGAGACATGGGCGTAAGTCAATGACTGAGCAGGAACCATATCACGTCTGGCCTGACAGATCAGAAAAAAGATCTCGATTGTATCCTAAGGTCAATGGGAATCTACTGAGGGATATTGCACAGGGGAATATTTACGATCAGATTTAAAAAAAAAAAAAACATAAATCAAGGTATGCTTGTACATACAAGCAGCAGAAACTCGTAAATATCACACAGCAGGTATATTTAAAAAGAGCACAGTCTGTAATCAGTACATAATCGTACAAATATAAACAGGAGTGCTGATGGGGTGAGGGTGGTTGGTGGCCTGAGCCTGGAGTCTGGGAAGCCTTGCAGAGTTCACCTTTTTGTTTGTTTTGGAGGACGGCTTGTTCAGTTGATCTGACGCCAGGTTTGCATTTGGGTAAGCCAGGATGAAATCCCCATTGAAAACTCTTCCCCTGCTTCAGAAGCTTCAAAAGAAAATTTCTCCTCGAATTTCCACTAAGACTAACCTCGTAGGTGGGCGATAGTAGGGACCACCTACAGGGTGTGACCTGAAAGGTGCTAGAACACCACTCCTGTTCAGTGTAAACTTTCTCTGCCCCACATTAGTGTTGGAAATTCTACCATCACCATTTTATTCTGAAGAAATTATAATTGTTAAATATAGTAGCACTGGATCTATTCTGACTTCCTGAAAGGGAATGTTCTCAGGGATGGGAGAATCTGCAGATGGGGTAGGTTACAGGAGGCATCCATAATATTGTGTATGAATCTTCACATAACACTTAAGTAAACATACATGGTGTACTTAGGGCAAATACATAACTTTATAACACGGGGAACAATAATGATAAGGAATCTAGGCCCTGGGATTAGGC